>NW_022170663.1:22257443-22869224 GCF_008802855.1 Photinus pyralis | reverse complement strand
AGGAGTGTAAAGCAAGGCGAGGTATTGTTTACATAAAAAATGTAGATAATTTATGTTTCCCTCGAGCTCTTGTTGTTGCTATAGCCAATACAACTGATGATCCTGATTATCAAAATATACGAAAGGATATAGCACAAATTCAATATAAGAAAGCAAAACAATTAATGCAAGAAGCCGACATTGAGAATTGGAAGAAACGGGGCGGGTTTACCCGAATTAGAAAAGTTTCAGTCGCATCTAAATAATTTTAAAATTGTTGTTTACAACTATGGGTCCAAAGGGCGCGATCTTATTTTCGAGGGTGATTCTGAGGCAACGCTAAAAATTAATTTGTTGTACTATAATAATCATTACAATGTAATAACCTCACTAACGGCTGCTTTTGCGTGCGTGTATTTTTGCGACAAGTGTCACGTGGGCTATAACAATAAATTCGATCACAAGTGTGTTGGTGTTTGTTCATCGTGCAAACATTCTCCTCCATGCGATCGTGGTCAGGCAATAAATTGCCCAGACTGTTGCAGATATTTTGTCTCTAAAACATGTTTTGATAAACACAAAGAATTAGGGCATAAAGAGCATAAAACAATTTGCGAAAAAATATTTAAGTGTAAAACCTGTTACAAAACAGTTCGAAAAGGGACGGACCACAAATGTAACTCATATTACTGTAAAACATGCAAGAAAAGTCGGCCAGATGATCATCTTTGTTATATGCCTGTAGATAATTCATCACCTAATTTAAAAGATTTTTTATTCATTTTCTATGACCTTGAATGTACGCAAGACAAAAAATTTAGCGAGTTGAAAACTTTACACGAGCCAAATTTGTGCGTTTTTAACCAAAGGTGCGAGATGTGTCTAAATGATCCCTTGGAAAAGATTATCTTCAATAACTGTGCCGTTCGACGGCAGATCCTAAAATTTTCCGATGTTATTGAAAGATTTGTTCATTACATTCTAGAGATAAAAAAAAGATTCAAACGCGTAATCGTTTTGGCTCATAATGGGCAAGCGTATGATCATCAATTTATTTTAAATTACATTTTAACCAAAACTAAATTTAAACCTGAGATGATTATGCGGGGATCTAAAATTATTTCTATGTATATCGATAATGTCACATTTTTGGACTCCTTGAACTATTTTCCAATGGCTCTAGCGAAACTACCCAAAGCGTTTGGATTGAAAGATAATTTTCGAAAAGGCTATTTCCCATACCATTTTAATACGCTTGAAAATCAAAATTATATAGGACCTTATCCCGATATGGGGTACTATGGCCCAAATACAATGATGGCAGACGACCGAGAAAAGTTCATTCTTTGGTATAATGAAAACAAAGACAAAGTGTTTGACATGCAAAAAGAAATTGTGACATACTGCGTATTAGACGTAGATATTTTAACACTGGCCTGTTTAAAGTTTAGAGAATCATTAATTAAAGCGGGGAACGTGTGCCCATTTTCAGAAGCTTGCACTATTGCCAGTTCTTGTAATAAACTGTTTCGTCGAAACTTTTTGAAACCGGATACTATCGGTTTGATTCCTCGACACGGGTATCGTTATCGAGATAAGCAATCAAAAATAGCAATTGAGTGGTTAATATGGGAGGAAAAAGTAAGGGGCATTAACATATTGCACGCAGCTAAAGGGAAAGAAATGGTACTAGGTGGTTTGTCCGTCGATGGGTATTGCGCAGAAACCAATCAAGTCTTCGAAATGATGGGGTGTTTCTACCACGGATGCACAAAATGTTTTAAAAATGATCGTGATAAACCAGTATATAATAACGGCGACGAAACCATGAATCTAAGATATGAAAATACCCGTTCGAAGATCGTTCATTTAAATCAATTAGGTTACGAGGTGATAGTAAAGTGGGAATGCGAATTTAATCAAGAGAAAAACTCGGATATGGCACAGTACATATCTGACCACCCACTGATCAATTTTGCGCCTTTAAATACGTGAGATAGTTTTTATGGGGGCCGAACCGGAAACATCAAGTCTTATTACAAAGCGAAAGAAGGGGAAAAAATAAAATACATTGATATCTGTTCATTGTACCCTTGGGTTTGTAAGTATGGAAAATTTCCGATAGGGCACCCTAAAGTTTTACTCTCGAATGACTTGATCGATCTAGATGTTACCAAAGTAGACGGCATCATTAAATGTAAGGTATTACCTTCGCAAAATTTATTTCACCCGGTACTTCCGATAAAACTAAATAAAAAATTAATGTTCCCTCTGTGTTTCTCATGCGCAAAGAGCTTCAATCAGGGGGAATGTTGTCACAATACGGAGGAGAGGGCCATTGTGGGAACGTGGGTTGTTGACGAACTTGTTAAAGCTTTAGAAAAGGGGTATCAAGTTCTACAAATCTACGAAGTTTGGGATTATAAAACCGAACAATATGATGGGAAATCAGCGGGATTATTTACAGAAATGATGAATAAATTTATCAAAATTAAACAGGAAGCGAGTGGATGGCCATCAAACTGTAAAACTTTCGAACAGAAAATTGCTTATATTGCTCAATTTTTTGAAAAAGAAGGAATTCATTTGGATTTTGATAGTATTGTAACTAACCCAGGTCTGCGCTCATTGGCAAAACTTATTTTAAATTCATTTTTTGGTAAATTTGGGCAACGGGAAAATCAAGCGAAGACAAAAATTGTTAAGCAGTCGACCGAACTGTATTCGCTATTATTTGATCCAGCAATTGAAGTTGTTGGTATTTTACCAATAAACGATGAAACATTGGTAGTGAATTATAAATACAAAGAGGAATCGTATACTCCTTTAACTACCGTTAACGTTTCAATTGCAGCGTACGTCACAGCACAAGCCCGTTTAAAATTGTACTCATACTTGGATCAATTAGGGGAAAGGGTATTGTATTTTGATACCGATAGTGTTATTTATATTTCACGAGAAGGCGAATATGAGCCCGAAACAGGCGACAGCCTTGGTGACATGACCAACGAACTGGAGTGTTACGGACCAGGAAGCTACATCACCGAGTTTGCGTCGGGTGGTCCAAAAAATTATGGGTTTGTGGTCTACTCTCCTACCCAAGACAAATGTTTTCAATCGTGTAAGGTAAAAGGTATATCAATTAACCATGAAGTATCAAAACTCGTAAACTTCGACACCATGAAAAACATGATAATTAACGAAGAGCCACCTCAGAAGATATTGTATAAGAATTTTGAAAGAACCGCAGAACATCTGGTTTTAACCGTCCAAAGAGAGAAAATATTCCGACCGAATCTATTGAAAAGGCGTTTCATCAGTTACGAGTCGTATCCCTATGGATATAAAAAATTTAAAACGGAAGAAGGTGAAGACAATGACAATCGCGAATCATCATTCGCCGAAGCAACTATGTGTCTCCAAGAACAATGAGAGGAAAAGTTTGTCAAATTAGTGTACCAGTATAGAATTTGTGATACTTACGCATTTTATAATAAACTAGTTAGGTGATACCTACTTTATATAATAATTAGCGAAATTCCGTTGTTTATATTTGATGAACGTTTACAAGACAAATAAAAAATTTAAATGAATATGTTTTCTTTTTAATTACCACATCGGCACCAGTGATCCACCTATCTGTAAAAGAATAAATGGTAAGAAACATCAAGTAGATTTCTATCTATTTACCTATTCTAATGGCACCAGTATATTTATAAATCACTTCCAAGAAACACTTTCGTAATTATGAAGCGATTTCGAACAAACTTTAAGGGTTGGTGTAGCTCTTAAATATCTCGCTCAAGTTTATAAATCAGCCAATTCCGTCATATTGGCACAAAATGGCGGAAAGAAATCTAGCTACACCTGATCGTCCGAGCCGAAGGGGATTTTTGTATTAAAAATCGGGTCTATCCTCTTTATAATTATCTTAATATTACAAACGGCTTTTTAGATAGGATTGTCGCGTTCCATCTTACCATGGATTTGATAGTAAACTTTTATCTTGATTTTAGGTTTAATTGCACCAATTGTTGGTTAGAGGCTGTTCCATGTTTTGAAGGTGTGTTTCGAAAGTCTAGAAAGGCGAGTTAGTGTAGGTAACTGAACTACGCTCCATCGTTTGGCTAAATTAGTGTCATCATCCACTCCTACTATAGGTACTCTTAACTGACACTGTTTTCGGCAATCGAATACTACGCTACCACAGATTGGTTGTTTGACGATAAAAACATTAAAAATCAAGATTTTTATACAGTAATTTCATTCTAGATAGCTTGTTAAATAGAACTCAAAGTAGTTTCAAAGGTACTACCAGACAAAGTTTTTATAATTTTGAAGGGGACGGGATCTCTTAAGACAGGCGAGACTACTCGCATTAGCACACCTTTTTTTCACGAATTAAAGGAATCGTTAAAAACAACGCCCTCGTATCATCTCTATTGCGATGAGATCGAATCTTACAACTTGACAGTTTTTAGTAGTACAGAACACATCCTGATTACCATGCTTCGGAGGGTATGTAAAGGCGGCGGGTCTCGGGGGCAGTGTACCATGACTGTCGTTAGGTCACACAGGCGGTTGTTGATGCGATCTAAAAACTTCTGTACGTCGGAAGTGTCACCATAAATAAATAAATAACTGTGCAATTGGACAGCTTAGTGAAAGTTCGTCAATAAAGTCGCTCAAAAATGACATCAGACATCAATAAAGTAAATTTTAGTTTGAAATAAAAATAAAACCGCAGGTACGTTTTGATGCCATGGTCTGTGCTCGTCATACGGAAGCAGTTCTTCTGATACGACTAGCACTACACGATGGCTCTAATCGGGGGAAGATCAGGAATTGTTTCATAATGCGATATGCGTTCCTCCTTCATTAAATCTTTTTTTCAACATATTTATTGAAATACTTGTCCTTAGAGTATTTTTACCGTGGCTGCTGATTTTAATGGTCGTTTCCAAAGTCTCTCAGCGAATATAATCTGCATAAAAAATAACCCACTTAACGTATAGAAGGTCATTTATCTCGGGCTTAATGCCTTCTCACTCGATTGGTATGATGGTAACTAACTGTAATATTGAAGGTCTCTAACGTGAAGGGGTCGTTCCTTTACTTGACGAATGGTTCAATCATCCCTGTAATAAACGAACCGCTGGTTTACCATGCCCTGTTCATAAGTTAAATCAGTCCATAACAAGTCGGGTTCGATTCCCCATGCAAAACATTCACTGACAAACTGGTTAAAATCTCCTCGCATTGACTCATTTTTACGATTGATTGATTAACCTCTACAACGAGTGTTTGATATTCATGGGCGATACTAAAATTGCCAAATTTTACGACGAAGCAGGTTAAATCAGATTTGGCTATAATAGGTCAACATACGCTCGTATATCACACACCTAAATAGTAACTATATTCTGCGTGTATCGCAAGAGGCGATCCGTCTGATTTAAAGTGAGGTGTTTCTGTTTAAACCCATCTGTGCGAGGAAATAGATCAGTTGTCTTGGAATACTCGACCTTTAAATCCGAACACGCGCGCTTAATTGAATGCGATCCCAGTAACCTGAACACAAATCGAACACGATTGGACCCACAGCCCAAGCCTAATTGCGAACTCCACAAATGCGAATCGTACTCAAACTCGAACCGAACCGGAATAACTTCGATGCGGTTTGAGATCCATCGCGTTCATGGATGCCCGTATGAACGGGGAGGAAAATGATTGACAATGGAAATAGCTCCATTGAATGGGGCCTTCTTTTTTTTTTAGTAAACAGAAGGTTATTCCGCTAGTGGTGACTGAGCGTCACTGATCTGTGTTAATGATTGATTATAGATTTCGAGAGACACAGAAGATCAAACGTATACACTGGTAAACAGATAAAGTAGTATAGAACTGAACAGGTAAACAGATAAACAGGTAAACAAATCAACAGGTAAACAGATAAACAGGTAAACAGATCAACAGGTAAACAGATAAACAGGTAAACAGATCAACAGGTAAACAGATAAACAGGTAAACACTATCTGTTTTTAAATAAAGCTGTTGCTGTTATAGCTGTTTACCTGTTTATCTGTTTACCTGTTCAGTTCTATACTACTTTATTTGTTTACCAGTGTATACGTTTGATCTTCTGTGTCTCTCGAAATCTATAATCAATCATTAACACAGATCAGTGACGCTCAGTCACCACTAGCGGAATAACCTTCTGTTTACTAAAAAAAAAAGAAGGCCCCATTCAATGGAGCTATTTCCATTGTCAATCATTTTCCTCCCCGTTCATACGGGCATCCATGAACGCGATGGATCTCAAACCGCATCGAAGTTATTCCGGTTCGGTTCGAGTTTGAGTACGATTCGCATTTGTGGAGTTCGCAATTAGGCTTGGGCTGTGGGTCCAATCGTGTTCGATTTGTGTTCAGGTTACTGGGATCGCATTCAATTAAGCGCGCGTGTTCGGATTTAAAGGTCGAGTATTCCAAGACAACTGATCTATTTCCTCGCACAGATGGGTTTAAACAGAAACACCTCACTTTAAATCAGACGGATCGCCTCTTGCGATACACGCAGAATATAGTTACTATTTAGGTGTGTGATATACGAGCGTATGTTGACCTATTATAGCCAAATCTGATTTAACCTGCTTCGTCGTAAAATTTGGCAATTTTAGTATCGCCCATGAATATCAAACACTCGTTGTAGAGGTTAATCAATCAATCGTAAAAATGAGTCAATGCGAGGAGATTTTAACCAGTTTGTCAGTGAATGTTTTGCATGGGGAATCGAACCCGACTTGTTATGGACTGATTTAACTTATGAACAGGGCATGGTAAACCAGCGGTTCGTTTATTACAGGGATGATTGAACCATTCGTCAAGTAAAGGAACGACCCCTTCACGTTAGAGACCTTCAATATTACAGTTAGTTACCATCATACCAATCGAGTGAGAAGGCATTAAGCCCGAGATAAATGACCTTCTATACGTTAAGTGGGTTATTTTTTATGCAGATTATATTCGCTGAGAGACTTTGGAAACGACCATTAAAATCAGCAGCCACGGTAAAAATACTCTAAGGACAAGTATTTCAATAAATATGTTGAAAAAAAGATTTAATGAAGGAGGAACGCATATCGCATTATGAAACAATTCCTGATCTTCCCCCGATTAGAGCCATCGTGTAGTGCTAGTCGTATCAGAAGAACTGCTTCCGTATGACGAGCACAGACCATGGCATCAAAACGTACCTGCGGTTTTATTTTTATTTCAAACTAAAATTTACTTTATTGATGTCTGATGTCATTTTTGAGCGACTTTATTGACGAACTTTCACTAAGCTGTCCAATTGCACAGTTATTTATTTATTTATGGTGACACTTCCGACGTACAGAAGTTTTTAGATCGCATCAACAACCGCCTGTGTGACCTAACGACAGTCATGGTACACTGCCCCCGAGACCCGCCGCCTTTACATACCCTCCGAAGCATGGTAATCAGGATGTGTTCTGTACTACTAAAAACTGTCAAGTTGTAAGATTCGATCTCATCGCAATAGAGATGATACGAGGGCGTTGTTTTTAACGATTCCTTTAATTCGTGAAAAAAAGGTGTGCTAATGCGAGTAGTCTCGCCTGTCTTAAGAGATCCCGTCCCCTTCAAAATTATAAAAACTTTGTCTGGTAGTACCTTTGAAACTACTTTGAGTTCTATTTAACAAGCTATCTAGAATGAAATTACTGTATAAAAATCTTGATTTTTAATGTTTTTATCGTCAAACAACCAATCTGTGGTAGCGTAGTATTCGATTGCCGAAAACAGTGTCAGTTAAGAGTACCTATAGTAGGAGTGGATGATGACACTAATTTAGCCAAACGATGGAGCGTAGTTCAGTTACCTACACTAACTCGCCTTTCTAGACTTTCGAAACACACCTTCAAAACATGGAACAGCCTCTAACCAACAATTGGTGCAATTAAACCTAAAATCAAGATAAAAGTTTACTATCAAATCCATGGTAAGATGGAACGCGACAATCCTATCTAAAAAGCCGTTTGTAATATTAAGATAATTATAAAGAGGATAGACCCGATTTTTAATACAAAAATCCCCTTCGGCTCGGACGATCAGGTGTAGCTAGATTTCTTTCCGCCATTTTGTGCCAATATGACGGAATTGGCTGATTTATAAACTTGAGCGAGATATTTAAGAGCTACACCAACCCTTAAAGTTTGTTCGAAATCGCTTCATAATTACGAAAGTGTTTCTTGGAAGTGATTTATAAATATACTGGTGCCATTAGAATAGGTAAATAGATAGAAATCTACTTGATGTTTCTTACCATTTATTCTTTTACAGATAGGTGGATCACTGGTGCCGATGTGGTAATTAAAAAGAAAACATATTCATTTTAATTTTTTATTTGTCTTGTAAACGTTCATCAAATATAAACAACGGAATTTCGCTAATTATTATATAAAGTAGGTATCACCTAACTAGTTTATTATAAAATGCGTAAGTATCACAAATTCTATACTGGTACACTAATTTGACAAACTTTTCCTCTCATTGTTCTTGGAGACACATAGTTGCTTCGGCGAATGATGATTCGCGATTGTCATTGTCTTCACCTTCTTCCGTTTTAAATTTTTTATATCCATAGGGATACGACTCGTAACTGATGAA
Organism: Photinus pyralis; assembly: GCF_008802855.1. Lineage (NCBI taxonomy): Eukaryota > Metazoa > Arthropoda > Insecta > Coleoptera > Lampyridae > Photinus > Photinus pyralis. The sequence continues at coordinate 22,860,555 of NW_022170663.1, read as the reverse complement.
ACGCCTTTTCAATAGATTCGGTCGGAATATTTTCTCTCTTTGGACGGTTAAAACCAGATGTTCTGCGGTTCTTTCAAAATTCTTATACAATATCTTCTGAGGTGGCTCTTCGTTAATTATCATGTTTTTCATGGTGTCGAAGTTTACGAGTTTTGATACTTCATGGTTAATTGATATACCTTTTACCTTACACGATTGAAAACATTTGTCTTGGGTAGGAGAGTAGACCACAAACCCATAATTTTTTGGACCACCCGACGCAAACTCGGTGATGTAGCTTCCTGGTCCGTAACACTCCAGTTCGTTGGTCATGTCACCAAGGCTGTCGCCTGTTTCGGGCTCATATTCGCCTTCTCGTGAAATATAAATAACACTATCGGTATCAAAATACAATACCCTTTCCCCTAATTGATCCAAGTATGAGTACAATTTTAAACGGGCTTGTGCTGTGACGTACGCTGCAATTGAAACGTTAACGGTAGTTAAAGGAGTATACGATTCCTCTTTGTATTTATAATTCACTACCAATGTTTCATCGTTTATTGGTAAAATACCAACAACTTCAATTGCTGGATCAAATAATAGCGAATACAGTTCGGTCGACTGCTTAACAATTTTTGTCTTCGCTTGATTTTCCCGTTGCCCAAATTTACCAAAAAATGAATTTAAAATAAGTTTTGCCAATGAGCGCAGACCTGGGTTAGTTACAATACTATCAAAATCCAAATGAATTCCTTCTTTTTCAAAAAATTGAGCAATATAAGCAATTTTCTGTTCGAAAGTTTTACAGTTTGATGGCCATCCACTCGCTTCCTGTTTAATTTTGATAAATTTATTCATCATTTCTGTAAATAATCCCGCTGATTTCCCATCATATTGTTCGGTTTTATAATCCCAAACTTCGTAGATTTGTAGAACTTGATACCCCTTTTCTAAAGCTTTAACAAGTTCGTCAACAACCCACGTTCCCACAATGGCCCTCTCCTCCGTATTGTGACAACATTCCCCCTGATTGAAGCTCTTTGCGCATGAGAAACACAGAGGGAACATTAATTTTTTATTTAGTTTTATCGGAAGTACCGGGTGAAATAAATTTTGCGGAGGTAATACCTTACATTTAATGATGCCGTCTACTTTGGTAACATCTAGATCGATCAAAGTCATTCGAGAGTAAAACTTTAGGGTGCCCTATCGGAAATTTTCCATACTTACAAACCCAAGGGTACAATGAACAGATATCAATGTATTTTATTTTTTCCCCTTCTTTCGCTTTGTAATAAGACTTGATGTTTCCGGTTCGGCCCCCATAAAAACTATCTCTCGTATTTAAAGGCGCAAAATTGATCAGTGGGTGGTCAGATATGTACTGTGCCATATCCGAGTTTTTCTCTTGATTAAATTCGCATTCCCACTTTACTATCACCTCGTAACCTAATTGATTTAAATGAACGATCTTCGAACGGGTATTTTCATATCTTAGATTCATGGTTTCGTCGCCGTTATTATATACTGGTTTATCACGATCATTTTTAAAACATTTTGTGCATCCGTGGTAGAAACACCCCATCATTTCGAAGACTTGATTGGTTTCTGCGCAATACCCATCGACGGACAAACCACCTAGTACCATTTCTTTCCCTTTAGCTGCGTGCAATATGTTAATGCCCCTTACTTTTTCCTCCCATATTAACCACTCAATTGCTATTTTTGATTGCTTATCTCGATAACGATACCCGTGTCGAGGAATCAAACCGATAGTATCCGGTTTCAAAAAGTTTCGACGAAACAGTTTATTACAAGAACTGACAATAGTGCAAGCTTCTGAAAATGGGCACACGTTCCCCGCTTTAATTAATGATTCTCTAAACTTTAAACAGGCCAGTGTTAAAATATCTACGTCTAATACGCAGTATGTCACAATTTCTTTTTGCATGTCAAACACTTTGTCTTTGTTTTCATTATACCAAAGAATGAACTTTTCTCGGTCGTCTGCCATCATTGTATTTGGGCCATAGTACCCCATATCGGGATAAGGTCCTATATAATTTTGATTTTCAAGCGTATTAAAATGGTATGGGAAATAGCCTTTTCGAAAATTATCTTTCAATCCAAACGCTTTGGGTAGTTTCGCTAGAGCCATTGGAAAATAGTTCAAGGAGTCCAAAAATGTGACATTATCGATATACATAGAAATAATTTTAGATCCCCGCATAATCATCTCAGGTTTAAATTTAGTTTTGGTTAAAATGTAATTTAAAATAAATTGATGATCATACGCTTGCCAATTATGAGCCAAAACGATTACGCGTTTGAATCTTTTTTTTATCTCTAGAATGTAATGAACAAATCTTTCAATAACATCGGAAAATTTTAGGATCTGCCGTCGAACGGCACAGTTATTGAAGATAATCTTTTCCAAGGGATCATTTAGACACATCTCGCACCTTTGGTTAAAAACGCACAAATTTGGCTCGTGTAAAGTTTTCAACTCGCTAAATTTTTTGTCTTGCGTACATTCAAGGTCATAGAAAATGAATAAAAAATCTTTTAAATTAGGTGATGAATTATCTACAGGCATATAACAAAGATGATCATCTGGCCGACTTTTCTTGCATGTTTTACAGTAATATGAGTTACATTTGTGGTCCGTCCCTTTTCGAACTGTTTTGTAACAGGTTTTACACTTAAATATTTTTTCGCAAATTGTTTTATGCTCTTTATGCCCTAATTCTTTGTGTTTATCAAAACATGTTTTAGAGACAAAATATCTGCAACAGTCTGGGCAATTTATTGCCTGACCACGATCGCATGGAGGAGAATGTTTGCACGATGAACAAACACCAACACACTTGTGATCGAATTTATTGTTATAGCCCACGTGACACTTGTCGCAAAAATACACGCACGCAAAAGCAGCCGTTAGTGAGGTTATTACATTGTAATGATTATTATAGTACAACAAATTAATTTTTAGCGTTGCCTCAGAATCACCCTCGAAAATAAGATCGCGCCCTTTGGACCCATAGTTGTAAACAACAATTTTAAAATTATTTAGATGCGACTGAAACTTTTCTAATTCGGGTAAACCCGCCCCGTTTCTTCCAATCTCAATGTCGGCTTCTTGCATTAATTGTTTTGCTTTCTTATATTGAATTTGTGCTATATCCTTTCGTATATTTTGATAATCAGGATCATCAGTTGTATTGGCTATAGCAACAACAAGAGCTCGAGGTAAACATAAATTATCTACATTTTTTATGTAAACAATACCTCGCCTTGCTTTACACTCCTCCTCGAAACCTATGTATTTGCTACAAGCTGATCTCCCCCTGCCTAATGGGGTACGGACAATGGTCGCCTCCAAACAAAAAGTTTCTGTGCTCAATCCGTCCGAATTTGATTGATATATAGACGAAATTAGCTCCCATATGTCTTCAAAATATACTGAATCAGCGCGTTGGAACTTCAAATAACCCCCTCCTCGCGAAAATTTTTTAGAACAAAAAGTAAATCCTACCATGTCTTCAGCCGAAACCTTATTACATGCATACGTGATTATTTGCCTGATCGCGTTCTTAATCCATAATATGCTATTTTCGTTAGGTGGTATTTGTTTTAACCTAAACTGAATAGATCGTCCTTTTAAACCAAATCGTTTGACGTTCTTTTCAAACTCACTCTCAATTACAAACTTGCGCATAATTAGATTATTTTTGGAAGTAATGTAGCAGAGGAGTATTTCTTGTAGAGTGTGTACCTAAGTGATCTTGTTTTTCACCGATACTAGGTACCTTACGCCAAAATAATTTTAACACGGAAGAATAGAAACAACTAAGGTATCGCTTGATGGGTGAAGATGTATTTCGTTCTGGGAAAGATATATTATTCCTTGATGAGTAAGTTTATCAATCAGTATTGTAAAAAATGCCGATTATATCGTCAAGTCAGTCAGTCACACGCGGGATTCAATCGACTACTGAATAAAAATGTTGACAAGTTGGATTTTATACTGAAAAATCACGTGTTCGTAGGCACTGCCGAATAATTTCGTGTAATTTATAAGTAAAACGTGTATGGCTTATTCGAGATATAGGTTTCTTATTTTTGAATAATTCCACACGCACTACGATTAACCAGGATGCATATGCCCGTGATCTACCAAATACTTTTAATGGTACAAACAATCTCAGTTTTTAACAAAACCAGGCTCCTTGAGCTGTAGATGCGTACTAAATCTAAAACGGAATGCGAAGTTTCCCAGAGTTGTAAAAAAGTGATGCAATATAATTTTACACGTTGTGCAATTTTGCTTAATGATAAGAGATTTGATTAATTAGTCATAAACACTTCCAGGTGCAATAAGCTACTGTGAGAAATTGATTTTTTTAGTAATTCTTTACACACTAAGAATTAAGTAGAGGTAGGGCGTATAAGCCGTGTGATCCGAAGAATAATTTGTAATAGAACGTGGATAGCTGAAACAAAACACAGCAACACCTTGCAGTTAAGCTGCACTTGCGTACTAAAGGGAATGCGACGTTTCAGATTGTAAAAACTGACGCAATAATTAACTCGATTGTTCAATTTTTCGTAATAGTAATTGATTTGATTGAATTTTTAATTACAGCCGTTCAGGGTAGTAAGAGTAACCCAATTATAAATTTGTTACTACACTTTATCGTCGACTAAATGCACTTATGCAGCTGGGAGGTGTAAAAGTAACATCCGTCACTCACTTGAGCTTGGTATGAAACTGTCTGGAATTGTGAAAACGTTGAGCTTTTATAGAAACCGAATAATCACGTGATTGGATTAAAGTCGATACTACTTCGACAAGACTTTAAATTTCAATGAAAATTGGTTAGGCAATTGATGGAAGACAAAGCACACCTTCTAATCTGTAATTTTTCGATACTCGTACGGAGACGTTAACAAAGAAACAGAAGAACCACCTCCACTAACCTTCAAGCGGATACTGACTGACGTAGTAGGATAAATGCAATTTTATTACAGCTGTCACTCGAAGATGATGCAATGTTAGGTAATTTTTATATTCTATAAATAAATGCATTCCTCTGCAGGTGATTTCCATAATAGGATCAACTTCAAATTTCGACGCGCTCTGGCAAAAACCCCCTTAAATTTCCGCGCTGACACCGTAAGAGATACCTAGCCTACTTGCCAAAATACATGAACTATGGAGGCGATTAACATGAAACATGTAAACCGGGTATAACGAGACAGCGTTCCAATATCGGAAATCTGAGTGCAGAGTGTCTGCTCTAAGCACCCGAAACAACCCCCAAAATATGATTCGCACCCTTGGCCAACTAGCAAAATACCTTCTCTCCATGATGCCTTCACTCGAACTGGCCGAAGGTCAGACAACAAGACGTCGTAGATACCTAAAGCGCACGTGCGCGATAACCTCACTGTCTGGCGCGTCACGTGACTGTCTGGCACAAGTGACCCTCTATCTACTTAAGTCATTGGTAGTTTCTAGTTTGGTAGTTGGTAATTGGTAGGTTTTAGTTTGTGTTAGGCTGTTTGGTTATGGGTAGGTTTAAGTTATTAACGATTCTCGAGATCGTTTATAATTTTGTATTACTGTCTGTGTGTCTGTCCGTGTCCGTGTACACGATAACTTTGCTTAGGAGAAACGTCCGATTGCTTTGAAAATGTATACACGTTCTTAAGGGCCGCAGGCCGCCATTGTTTTTCGGCTACGTATAATTCGTGGTAAAAAAGTTTCAGCCTCAAAACGAATTCGAGGATCGCTCGGTATTTAGTTTTATCGGATTTTTTCATGTATCTTTGTTTGGTACTTCCGGATTCTATACTCTCTTGCGTTTTTCTCTTGTTATAATTTTAAGTTCGACCAGCTGCTTTGTGGACAGCGGTGAAATCCCGTCAAAGAAGTTGGGCGTAAATTAAGTAATATGTGATTTGTAGCGGTGCATTTCTTTGTATTGGCCGCAGAGGGTAAACTTGACCACATGTGTTCGGAAATTGCCGAAAAGGAACAGATCAACAGATCCTCTGAGGCCGCCGTAGAAATCAGTTGTAGTAGCATTTGCGATAATAGTTATATTTAATAGTTTTAATAAAGTTGTACGCCAGTTTAGTTTTTTATACATAATAAAGCCATCTTGAAAATAAATTATAATTGAGCTAACACTCTGTATATCATTTCAATAAATTATTAAATATGGCACAATCTTGATGCCATTGGGCGAGTAAGTTTTGTCTGAATTAAACGATAATCTTATACAATCAAACTTCAAGTTTTTGATTTCAGATGTGAATAGAATCAGTATCTAATAGTTTATTTTACAGACTGATTTATGTACTTACACATATGTATGTAACGTAAAAATACTATGTAGATGTAAACCAATAAACTGTACATTATGGTATTTTATATTATTAAACATGTAATGTAACCAAACAATTATTGATAAACAAACCAAGGAACCTTGACCTATTTTCCATCTTTCTACCACCTTCACCTAATATAGGTACCTAACACCACAGACAACATGTTGTCTGTGCTAACACACACATATAGATATAGATACATAAAAATCTCCTAATTGGGGACGGGTTAATAACATCCTTGTTTTTTCTCCACAATAATTACTCAATTCAAAGATAATGATTTTGATTCTGATGTGTTTGCTCAATATCTACCGCCGAAAGAAGTTCGCTAGTTCGCCTTCGTTGTGCAGTATATTATATTATATTCTACTTTGATTGTACGGTATACTAATTACCTACAGGAAGTAATGATGACCGTAGTTATAAATAGATTGTTCATAATGAAAAATGAAACTTCCTTTCCTTGAAAACAAAACATTCCGCAAGCACTTCATTTTTATATAAAGGTGGAGAAATATCCCTAATATATTTATGTCACGATTTAGGACAGAAAACAGGTAACTATTTTAAAAGTATAGAGGACAAACTGTTTTTGCAAAACGTACCCAATTTGTAACAATAGCGATTGTTGTAAAATTCAGACAAGCGGTGCATCTATAATCCCTTATATAGGCAGATAAGAAAATAGAAATGCAACACATTCTTAAAGGACACTTTATTACATGGTCCCACGCTCCCTCCGCGTATCTGTAGGTATACCTATTAACACCGGCCCATACCTTTGAATATAAAATATAGGCCCATACGTATTTGGCAATTAATTTAAATTGTGTATATTAAATTTATGAGATGAAAGTGTCTGCTAGTCCCTCAGATAATCCCTTTGGAATTGTGTCCAAATGTTGTATAGAAAGATCGCTGCCATATCAAGGGCTCCAAGTATTGAAGGAACTAATCAATTCCCGAAACGCCTAGGGGCTTAGTTCTGATAAGGGATACGTAAACGCGTTTTAGGGCGCCGAAAATCGCTGCTGGCATGTTCCCCACATAGAATTTTCAAAATGTAATTTTTTTCTTAATCTACAAGGGCACCTGATTGTGTATGCCGAAGCTCATTCGGGCACCAGGCCTAGGGGCTTAGTTCTGATAAGAGATAAGTAAATGCGGTATGGGGCCCGAAAAATCGCTGCTGGCATGTTCCCCACATAGAATTTTCAAAATATAATTTTTTTCTTAATCTACAAGGGCACCTGATTGTGTATGCCGAAGGTCATTCGGGCACCAGGCCTAGGGGCTTAGTTCTGATGAGAGATAGGTAAATGCGTTTTTGGGCGCCGAAAATCGCTGCTGGCATGTTCCCCACATAGAATTTTCAAAATATAATTTTTTTCTTAATCTACAAGGGCACCTGATTGTGTATGCCGAAGCTCATTCGGGCACCAGGCCTAGGGGCTTAGTTCTGATAAGGGATACGTAAACGCGTTTTTGGGCGCCGAAAATCGCTGCTGGCATGTTCCCCACATAGAATTTTCAAAATGTAATTTTTTTCTTAATCTACAAGGGCACCTGATTGTGTATGCCGAAGCTCATTCGGGCACCAGGCCTAGGGGCTTAGTTCTGATAAGGGATACGTAAACGCGTTTTTGGGCGCCGAAAATCGCTGCTGGCATGTTCCCCACATAGAATTTTCAAAATATAATTTTTTTCTTAATCTACAAGGGCACCTGATTGTGTATGCCGAAGCTCATTCGGGCACCAGGCCTAGGGGCTTAGTTCTGATAAGAGATAGGTAAATGCGGTATGGGGCCCGAAAAATCGCTGCTGGCATGTTCCCCACATAGAATTTTCAAAATATAATTTTTTTCTTAATCTACAAGGGCACCTGATTGCGTATGCCGAAGCTCATTCGGGCACCAGGCCTAGGGGCTTAGTTCTGATGAGAGATAGGTAAATGCGTTTTTGGGCGCCGAAAATCGCTGCTGGCATGCTCCCCACATAGAATTTTCAAAATATAATTTTTTTCTTAATCTACAAGGGCACCTGATTGTGTATGCCGAAGCTCATTCGGGCACCAGGCCTAGGGGCTTAGTTCTGATAAGAGATACGTAAACGCGTTTTTGGGCGCCGAAAATCGCTGCTGGCATGTTCCCCACATAGAATTTTCAAAATATAATTTTTTTCTTAATCTACAAGGGCACCAGATTGTGTATGCCGAAGCTCATTCGGGCACCAGGCCTAGGGGCTTAGTTCTGATAAGAGATAGGTAAACGCGTTTTTGGGCGCCGAAAATCGCTGCTGGCATGTTCCCCACATAGAATTTTCAAAATGTAATTTTTTTCTTAATCTACAAGGGCACCAGATTGTGTATGCCGAAGCTCATTCGGGCACCAGGCCTAGGGGCTTAGTTCTGATAAGAGATAGGTAAACGCGTTTTTGGGCGCCGAAAATCGCTGCTGGCATGTTCCCCACATAGAATTTTCAAAATGTAATTTTTTTCTTAATCTACAAGGGCACCTGATTGCGTATGCCGAAGCTCATTCGGGCACCAGGCCTAGGGGCTTAGTTCTGATAAGAGATAGGTAAATGCGGTATGGGGCCCGAAAAATCGCTGCTGGCATGTTCCCCACATAGAATTTTCAAAATATAATTTTTTTCTTAATCTACAAGGGCACCTGATTGTGTATGCCGAAGCTCATTCGGGCACCAGGCCTAGGGGCTTAGTTCTGATGAGAGATAGGTAAATGCGTTTTTGGGCGCCGAAAATCGCTGCTGGCATGTTCCCCACATAGAATTTTCAAAATATAATTTTTTTCTTAATCTACAAGGGCACCTGATTGTGTATGCCGAAGCTCATTCGGGCACCAGGCCTAGGGGCTTAGTTCTGATGAGAGATAGGTAAATGCGTTTTTGGGCGCCGAAAATCGCTGCTGGCATGTTCCCCACATAGAATTTTCAAAATATAATTTTTTTCTTAATCTACAAGGGCACCTGATTGTGTATGCCGAAGCTCATTCGGGCACCAGGCCTAGGGGCTTAGTTCTGATAAGAGATAGGTAAACGCGTTTTTGGGCGCCGAAAATCGCTGCTGGCATGTTCCCCACATAGAATTTTCAAAATGTAATTTTTTTCTTAATCTACAAGGGCACCTGATTGTGTATGCCGAAGCTCATTCGGGCACCAGGCCTAGGGGCTTAGTTCTGATAAGAGATAGGTAAATGCGGTATGGGGCCCGAAAAATCGCTGCTGGCATGTTCCCCACATAGAATTTTCAAAATGTAATTTTTTTCTTAATCTACAAGGGCACCTGATTGTGTATGCCGAAGCTCATTCGGGCACCAGGCCTAGGGGCTTAGTTCTGATAAGGGATACGTAAACGCGTTTTTGGGCGCCGAAAATCGCTGCTGGCATGTTCCCCACATAGAATTTTCAAAATGTAATTTTTTTCTTAATCTACAAGGGCACCCAGATTGTGTATGCCGAAGCTCATTCGGGCACCAGGCCTAGGGGCTTAGTTCTGATAAGAGATAGGTAAACGCGTTTTTGGGCGCCGAAAATCGCTGCTGGCATGTTCCCCACATAGAATTTTCAAAATGTAATTTTTTTCTTAATCTACAAGGGCACCAGATTGTGTATGCCGAAGCTCATTCGGGCACCAGGCCTAGGGGCTTAGTTCTGATAAGAGATAGGTAAATGCGGTATGGGGCGCGATAAATCGCTGCTGGCATGTTCCCCACATAGAATTTTCAAAATGTAATTTTTTTCTTAATCTACAAGGGCACCTGATTGTGTATGCCGAAGCTCATTCGGGCACCAGGCCTAGGGGCTTAGTTCTGATAAGGGATACGTAAACGCGTTTTTGGGCGCCGAAAATCGCTGCTGGCATGTTCCCCACATAGAATTTTCAAAATGTAATTTTTTTCTTAATCTACAAGGGCACCTGATTGTGTATGCCGAAGCTCATTCGGGCACCAGGCCTAGGGGCTTAGTTCTGATAAGGGATACGTAAACGCGTTTTTGGGCGCCGAAAATCGCTGCTGGCATGTTCCCCACATAGAATTTTCAAAATGTAATTTTTTTCTTAATCTACAAGGGCACCTGATTGTGTATGCCGAAGCTCATTCGGGCACCAGGCCTAGGGGCTTAGTTCTGATAAGGGATACGTAAACGCGTTTTTGGGCGCCGAAAATCGCTGCTGGCATGTTCCCCACATAGAATTTTCAAAATATAATTTTTTTCTTAATCTACAAGGGCACCTGATTGTGTATGCCGAAGCTCATTCGGGCACCAGGCCTAGGGGCTTAGTTCTGATAAGGGATACGTAAACGCGTTTTTGGGCGCCGAAAATCGCTGCTGGCATGTTCCCCACATAGAATTTTCAAAATATAATTTTTTTCTTAATCTACAAGGGCACCTGATTGTGTATGCCGAAGCTCATTCGGGCACCAGGGCTAGGGCCTTAGTTCTGATAAGAGATAGGTAAATGCGGTAGATACGTAAACGCGTTTTTGGGCCCGAAAAATCGCTGCTGGCATGTTCCCCACATAGAATTTTCAAAATATAATTTTTTTCTTAATCTACAAGGGCACCAGATTGTGTATGCCGAAGCGCATTCGGGCACCAGGCCTAGGGGCTTAGTTCTGATAAGGGATACGTAAACGCGTTTTTGGGCGCCGAAAATCGCTGCTGGCATGTTCCCCACATAGAATTTTCAAAATATAATTTTTTTCTTAATCTACAAGGGCACCTGATTGTGTATGCCGAAGCTCATTCGGGCACCAGGCCTAGGGGCTTAGTTCTGATAAGAGATAGGTAAACGCGTTTTTGGGCGCCGAAAATCGCTGCTGGCATGTTCCCCACATAGAATTTTCAAAATGTAATTTTTTTCTTAATCTACAAGGGCACCTGATTGTGTATGCCGAAGCTCATTCGGGCACCAGGCCTAGGGGCTTAGTTCTGATGAGAGATAGGTAAATGCGTTTTTGGGCGCCGAAAATCGCTGCTGGCATGTTCCCCACATAGAATTTTCAAAATGTAATTTTTTTCTTAATCTACAAGGGCACCTGATTGTGTATGCCGAAGCTCATTCGGGCACCAGGCCTAGGGGCTTAGTTCTGATAAGAGATAGGTAAATGCGTTTTTGGGCGCCGAAAATCGCTGCTGGCATGTTCCCCACATAGAATTTTCAAAATATAATTTTTTTCTTAATCTACAAGGGCACCTGATTGTGTATGCCGAAGCTCATTCGGGCACCAGGCCTAGGGGCTTAGTTCTGATAAGAGATAGGTAAACGCGTTTTTGGGCGCCGAAAATCGCTGCTGGCATGTTCCCCACATAGAATTTTCAAAATATAATTTTTTTCTTAATCTACAAGGGCACCTGATTGTGTATGCCGAAGCTCATTCGGGCACCAGGCCTAGGGGCTTAGTTCTGATGAGAGATAGGTAAATGCGTTTTTGGGCGCCGAAAATCGCTGCTGGCATGTTCCCCACATAGAATTTTCAAAAATGTAATTTTTTTCTTAATCTACAAGGGCACCTGATTGTGTATGCCGAAGCTCATTCGGGCACCAGGCCTAGGGGCTTAGTTCTGATGAGAGATACGTAAACGCGTTTTTGGGCGCCGAAAATCGCTGCTGGCATGTTCCCCACATAGAATTTTCAAAATATAATTTTTTTCTTAATCTACAAGGGCACCTGATTGTGTATGCCGAAGCTCATTCGGGCACCAGGCCTAGGGGCTTAGCTCTGATGAGAGATAGGTAAATGCGTTTTTGGGCGCCGAAAATCGCTGCTGGCATGTTCCCCACATAGAATTTTCAAAATGTAATTTTTTTCTTAATCTACAAGGGCACCTGATTGTGTATGCCGAAGCTCATTCGGGCACCAGGCCTAGGGGCTTAGTTCTGATAAGAGATACGTAAACGCGTTTTTGGGCGCCGAAAATCGCTGCTGGCATGTTCCCCACATAGAATTTTCAAAATATAATTTTTTTTCTTAATCTACAAGGGCACCTGATTGTGTATGCCGAAGCTCATTCGGGCACCAGGCCTAGGGGCTTAGTTCTGATGAGAGATAGGTAAATGCGTTTTTGGGCGCCGAAAATCGCTGCTGGCATGTTCCCCACATAGAATTTTCAAAATATAATTTTTTTCTTAATCTACAAGGGCACCTGATTGTGTATGCCGAAGCTCATTCGGGCACCAGGCCTAGGGGCTTAGTTCTGATGAGAGATAGGTAAATGCGTTTTTGGGCGCCGAAAATCGCTGCTGGCATGTTCCCCACATAGAATTTTCAAAATATAATTTTTTTCTTAATCTACAAGGGCACCTGATTGTGTATGCCGAAGCTCATTCGGGCACCAGGCCTAGGGGCTTAGTTCTGATAAGGGATACGTAAACGCGTTTTTGGGCGCCGAAAATCGCAGCTGGCATGTTCCCCACATAGAATTTTCAAAATATAATTTTTTTCTTAATCTACAAGGGCACCTGATTGTGTATGCCGAAGCTCATTCGGGCACCAGGGCTAGGGCCTTAGTTCTGATAAGAGATAGGTAAATGCGGTATGGGGCCCGAAAAATCGCTGCTGGCATGTTCCCCACATAGAATTTTCAAAATATAATTTTTTTCTTAATCTACAAGGGCACCTGATTGTGTATGCCGAAGCTCATTCGGGCACCAGGCCTAGGGGCTTAGTTCTGATGAGAGATAGGTAAATGCGTTTTTGGGCGCCGAAAATCGCTGCTGGCATGTTCCCCACATAGAATTTTCAAAATATAATTTTTTTCTTAATCTACAAGGGCACCTGATTGTGTATGCCGAAGCTCATTCGGGCACCAGGCCTAGGGGCTTAGTTCTGATAAGAGATAGGTAAACGCGTTTTTGGGCGCCGAAAATCGCTGCTGGCATGTTCCCCACATAGAATTTTCAAAATGTAATTTTTTTCTTAATCTACAAGGGCACCTGATTGTGTATGCCGAAGCTCATTCGGGCACCAGGCCTAGGGGCTTAGTTCTGATAAGGGATACGTAAACGCGTTTTTGGGCGCCGAAAATCGCTGCTGGCATGTTCCCCACATAGAATTTTCAAAATGTAATTTTTTTCTTAATCTACAAGGGCACCTGATTGTGTATGCCGAAGCTCATTCGGGCACCAGGCCTAGGGGCTTAGTTCTGATAAGAGATAGGTAAATGCGTTTTTGGGCGCCGAAAATCGCTGCTGGCATGTTCCCCACATAGAATTTTCAAAATATAATTTTTTTCTTAATCTACAAGGGCACCTGATTGTGTATGCCGAAGCTCATTCGGGCACCAGGCCTAGGGGCTTAGTTCTGATAAGAGATAGGTAAACGCGTTTTTGGGCGCCGAAAATCGCTGCTGGCATGTTCCCCACATAGAATTTTCAAAATGTAATTTTTTTCTTAATCTACAAGGGCACCTGATTGTGTATGCCGAAGCTCATTCGGGCACCAGGCCTAGGGGCTTAGTTCTGATAAGAGATAGGTAAATGCGGTATGGGGCGCGAAAAATCGCTGCTGGCATTTTCCCCACAGATAGATAATAGTTCAAAGCGTAACTTTTATTAATTTATATTAGTTTGCTGTTTTATTTGCAGATCTTCTGCTTTAAAAAGCGTTTCTTCGCACTTTACACGCCACTTATGTCTTAAATCTGAGTCGTTATTATATTTTCAATATAGGTATTTCGTTTAATAGTGCAGATGATTGTAATGCTTTTTTAAAATAAGTAAGTCGATTTTACTGAGGGGTGTATTTATATTTTAGTGTTCTCGCATTTTAAAATCACATTTTCTTATAGATGATCTCGGTTTAATATTTTAGAATCCCTGGTTAAGTGGGCGTGGTTTATAACGCGAGAGTGGTACAGTGTTGCAACCTCCTAAAATCGCTGCTAACTTTTCGCTGCCAATTTCACTACCGTACTATTACTTATTAAATCGAACTTGGCGAGTCTGCGCCCATAACCTATTGGGAAACGTTTGTTTTGGAGTAAAAACAACAAAGAGTTACTGGAGCAATTATAATGAAAAGAAAAATATTTTAAACAAAAACGTGTACATATTACAAACACCTTCGACGTTAACCTTACTTTTATGGAACTTACTTAGAGTATGTTATTATTATTATTATTATGGTCGGTATTTCTTGTGAGAACTCAGGTCTAGCCTGGTTAACTAATCGCACGGATTAAAATCAAGTAACGATTAGTGTCTGTGTCTGTGTCTGGTGAAGTTATGTAGGGTCCTTAAAAAAAAAATCACAGACGTACATTGGACATCTAGGGATAGTATGTAATTCGTACTTACCAACATACCTATTGATGGGCACAATAGCCAACGCTATCAGGAAAGAGGGAAACAAAACGAAACAAAATAGCTATTTGTGTATTAAGAGCGCAAAATGATATATTGTCGATTGAAAGAGACAGTTGACGCGCGACGAAGGAGCGCGGCAATCTCTTGAAATCGACAATCAATTTGCGCTCGAATTACACACAAGATTTTTTCTACAATCGAGCAGTTCACATATTTCCAGAAATTTAAATTTTTCACTCAAATCATATTAATCTTATGCCCAAATGAAAGATGTCATTTACTCGTTGTCATTGGATACTCTGAGCAATGCATATTTGATTTATAGTTAATAATTGGGAGAGCGAGCGTTTTTTCTATTTTGTCGCTTATAAGCGACAAAGTGACATTCCTCGAAAAAGATGACGTTTACGTTGTCAAATACGAGCGCAAATGCCTACTTTGGATATCGATTGTAGAAAAAAATCATTATAATAATTCCTGTAATTTTATTAAATGGAGTTTATTGTGTAAGTGTTTCTTTGGCTTTGCATTTGGGTTGAATACGAGTGGGTTGTGATAACGTGGTGTGCTTCGGTGAAGAAGGAGTTTTGTGTTTTTTAACTGTGCTAGGACGTGTAACTTTATTGGGTGGACCTGTCTTTGTGGTACATGTTGCCTTACTTGTATTTATGGTGTTTCTTTGTTCTTGAGGTTGTATTTGGGTTATTGGTGGAGACATTACAGTATTTTGTGAGCCTGTAGTGCTTTTAAAATATGATAGGTTTGTAAGACATAAAATATATTATGTGTGCTACTTGGGAATATAGTGTATCCAGCGCCCTTAAGAGACCAATTAAAACAAAAGCAATCTATACAGCCGCCCATTGTGTTGAAGTAATGGATAATAATAATGTGGCGGTACGCGAAGCATTGAAGAAAGACTTGAAGACATTTATCAATTTGTCCAAAATAAATTTAAAATTGAATGAGAAGTCCCGACCACCTTGCTTTGATGGTCTTATTCAAACTATTATTAACGACATGATTCAAATGTTTAATGAACTGAAAAGTTATAGTGGTCAAGAAAAACAAGACGAAATAGAATTTTGTGATGACTGGTAGATTAAATTAGGACACCATTGAAAACCGCAATGAAACAAAAAGGAGACTGTAATAGAAATCTGAGTGCACGAGAATTTAAATATTCTTTCCGTTCAATTAAATGTTCATATATGTATTACAACAGCATTAATGGAATCAGGTGATACTGCCAACTGTGAACCGGGCCCAGATTTACAGATATTCGACTCTAATGCCCCGGACTGGCTGTCTAGATGTAGATAAATTTAATTGTGATACATGCAATAAAATGCTTTTGACAAACAATATGCTCGAAGATAGAGAACAACTTCTAATTTTGGAAAAAATTATGGTTTCCAGAATCATTTCCCGTTAAAAGTACCCTCTAAAACAATGACTATTGACAGAAATAAAGCACCAATTTGAGATGAGAAGGAAACCATAGATGATGAATTAGACGAAGGCCATTTACACCTATCAGCAACGGACCACGACCAAGGCGTTGCGGGTACGGAACTATAAATTCAGCTTGAATCGTATAATTTTCGTTAACGTAAGATTTTACGGTTCCGTTCTTACGTTCTTACGGCTACGGAATTATAAATCCGGCTTTAAACAGATCAGATTATTTTCATAGTTTCGATGATTTGACGTTTTTTCAAAGATTTCGGATTACAAAACCGACAGCCATATCGATTCTCGAGTTAATTGAACCTCACATTGAATACCCTTATAATTTGTATGCGACGGTGATGTGTACCTGCCTTCTTATTTTTCACATTTCAGGAATAACTGTGTTTCGCCTATAAACCAACTGCTTGTGTTTTTACGATTTTGTGCCACTGGAACCCACTTAGCATGTATTGGAGACTTTGCTGGCATGCATCTCTCAACAGCATCCAGGATTGTTGTTCGAGTTGGTGCAGCGCTTGCATCTCACTATAATAGATTTATCAAAATGCCACAAACACAACAAGATATGAACATGGCTCAGATGTCATTTTATGAAATTGCTCGATTTCCACGTGTGATCGGCGCTATTGATTGTACACACGTTAAAATACAATCCCCGGGTGAGAATCAATGTTTACTATTTTTTTAATTTTTATTACAAAAGATCAATGGAAAGGATATTTTTCCATAAACGTACAGGCCATTGTAAGTGCCCAATTACATATACGGAACATAGTTGCAAGATGGCCAGGTTCGTCTCATGATGTAACCATTTTCAACAATAGTGCAGTTAGACGTCAATTTGAAAATAATCTGTATCCAGATGCGTTATTACTAGGTATATAATATGTACCCATCTGTTTAATCATGAACTGTGCTAATGTTATTTTTTGTTTATATAGGGGACAGTGGGTATTACCTCAGGTCATATTTAATGACACCACTTCTACAAACAAATAATAGAGCCGAGCAATTACATAATGAATCTCATATTAGAACGAGAAATACAGTTGAAAGATTTTTTGGAGTATTCAAAAGACGATTTCCTGTATTGGCATATGGCTGCCGGTTGAAAGTGCAAACAGTTTTAACGTTAATCATAGCACTAGCAGTTGTTCATAACATTTGCAAAGAAGCTAATGAAGAAGACCCACCAGATCCGGAAAATCTTGATAGATTTTTAGAAATACTTCAACAGCAAGATGTACCACACATCCCTTAGGTACATAATGCTGCCCTAGGAATCCAAGGAATTGCAGCTAGAGAAAATCTTATTACAACATATTTTGCCAATTTAGAGGAATAAACTTGCGAATATTTTATTACAGGTTTATTTTTGTGTTAGAACATTAATGTATGAATAGTTTGTTATATCAAGTTATATTTACTCATAAAGAACTCTTGGATTT
The DNA here is from genome assembly GCF_008802855.1 of Photinus pyralis. NCBI lineage: Eukaryota > Metazoa > Arthropoda > Insecta > Coleoptera > Lampyridae > Photinus > Photinus pyralis. The sequence goes on along the minus strand of NW_022170663.1, from coordinate 22,842,927 downwards.
TAATTTCATTTTCTAGTTTTTTCTTGGATAGCTCAAAGATAATATTTTCCCTTTCTGTACGTATAGAAATATTTTCTTTTTCCATTTCGCACAGTTGCAACTTCATTTTTGCCAACATCGAATACTCTTCGGCCAATTTGCTGCTTGATTGTTGCTGTATACCGGGTCGTCTTCGTTTAGTCCACGTACGTTTCAGCCCTTTTGAGAGTGGTTGTGATAGATCATTGGCAGCTACATTATTCCAGTCCTTTAATTAATAAGTTGTAAACTATATTAACATAAATAGAAATATAAACCTGCAAGGATGTGGAAGGCGTTTCACAGTCACCTACGACATGCGCTGACGGAGATGTTGCATAGCAATGGTCGTCTAGTTCTTCGATGGTTTGTTCAGCTATTACTGGACAATCTGGTGTATCAGGTAATGATACATCTGCATCGCCGTCGTATATATTTACTAAACCATATACCGTTTTTTGATTTATTAAATTCAGAAATAAATCCATCCATAATTCAGTGTCTTGTTGATATTGCACCCCCTCCGGTCCGATTTAATTGCAATCGGTCATTTGCTACCCGCTTTCTTACTGTCCTCTTGAGATTTTCATAATACTTTCTTAAGGAATCTTTTCTTCGTGGACATTGCTGTGTCTGTGAATTAAACATTTTAGCTACTTTATCCCATGCATCGTCTTTGGTTTTCCAGGTTTGGGAATCCGTTTTCTTATTTTCCACCGTTTCTTTGAAATCTTGTAGTATTTGCAACAACAAATTACGATCACTTGACGTGAAATTTCCGAATCGCCTATTTTCTTGAATTAAATTAAAATTAATAATTAAATGATAAAGGAATAGGTACAATACCTTTAATATGAAAAAATATAAAAGTTTGCGCAAACCAAATATCACTAGAAAAACCACCAGATTGGCGGCGTTGCCGATGATTACGTAGCACTTCATTAAGTTACACTGTAATAACAATGGTGCAAATAAGTTTAAGTTAGGTGATACCCTAAGGTTAAGTGACACTTAGTTAAGGTTATAATTTATAACAAATTGGTGCAAACGGGCATCAGCGTCGCAATATCCCACAATGTCGGGAGGTTTGATCCCGTTGATTTCCAACTGATGGTTTATACTTCCTTTCACGTATCTAACAGTGTTGCCGTTTCGGTACAATTGTACTGAATTAAGTACCAATCTACTCATTTCAGTACGTCAGTACCACTTTTTTGAAATACCCTCACTTTCAGTACGAAATGAAAGTGGAACACCAAATTAATAAAATTCGATATAAATTAACGTTTTCGTATCGTTTTCGACATTTATTTCGCCATCTAGCGGTGATTTAACTAACTACAGCTGCAAATTTGAACTTGAATGGAGATCGTATTACAAAAATATACGGCGCGAAATTTTGATAAAGTTGCAAAATTAAAGGGATTAAGTTCACGAAGAAAATGTATGATATCATTTCTCATTTAGTGAACTGCGTGAGTTGAAAGTATCCGCTGACCGCTTGCTTTATTTTTAAACATTTATAGTCTAGGTGTGCCATACCTACCGCAAGTTTTTTTTTGCAATTAATTAGTTAATGTGGTGTTAATAATAATGGACAGGTATAAGGGAGAGGCTTCAATTTAAATCTAAAGGCTTATAAATATGTGCGGCACGTCCATCATGCTTTCGTTGCTGGGTTCCTGTTGCTGTCGAAGTTTTTCACTGGCTAGCATAGGAGTGGACGCTGGGTTACACTGGTCCATATTGAACCGCTTGAGTACTTGCTCCAGATAACTCTGTTGACTGATCCAAATTTTCTTCTCGCTTCTGTTTCTTGTTACTTGGAACCCGAGTACATGCCTCGCCTCTCCAATGTCCGTGATTTTTAGATATTTGGATAAATGTACCTTTAACTTAGTTTTTGCATTATTATCGTTTGAGAACAATAAAATATCATCTACCCACACAGCAATTATTAATAAAATTTTGCCAGATCTTTTAACATATACAGGGTGACAATTTGAAAACTTACCACCCCCCATATCTTAGTAAATAAACGAGATATTTAAAAAAATCAAAATCCGTTTCGGTAATTTGGAGGGGGAATCACAATGACATAGTTGGCGACGCACCCCCTCACACCCCCTGCGCCCCAGCCACCCCAACTTTTAAATCTTAAATAGTGACCCCCCATGTGTGATACGTCTTTGGAAAGCTCTGAAAAAATGCTTTCCAACCATACCAAATAGCATTACATTTAGGTTAGTAATTATCGTGCAAATCAAAAAATAAACTAATATGATACATTTGAAATCTGTCGTATTTAAAACGCAACCGGCAAACATAGACGAACTAAGACAGAGAATAATTCAAGAATGTCCAAATATTGCAAAACCAACATTTGAAAAGGTTCGACAAGAGTTTGAGAATAGATTATAACTGGCGATCAAAAATGAGTTGCTGTCAAGTCGGCTTTGGAAGTTCAAGTTAAATACGATTTTCCATGTTTATTTTTTGATTTGCACGATAATTACTAACCTAAATGTAATGCTATTTGGTATGGTTGGAAAGCATTTTTTCAGAGCTTTCCAACGACGTATCACACATGGGGGTCACTATTTAAGATTTAAAAGTTGGGGTGGCTGGGGCGCAGGGGGTTGGAGGGGGTGCGTCGCCAACTATGTCATTGTGATTCCCCCTCCGAATTACCGAAACGGATTTTGATTTTTTTAAATATCTCGTTTATTTACTGAGATATGGGGGGTGGTAAGTTTTCAAATTGTCACCCTGTATACATTGATCGTGGCTTGATTGAATCATACCGAAAGTTTTTAAACAAGAGTCCAATTCTTTATTCCAAATTCTACTTGTCTGTTTTAAACCATAAATACTTTTTGCAAGACGACATACTTTGTTTGGTGTCCTTTCATACAGCTGTGGCTGCACCATGTAGATCTCCTCGGTGAGGTCACCCTGCAGAAAAGCTGATACTGCATCCAACTGGTCGATATCCAAATCGTATTGTGCTGCCAGTGCCAGTAGATATCTTATGGAACTGTACCTGACGACCGGTGAAAAAGTTTCCTCAAAATCTAAACCTTTTTTCTGAGCACATCCCTTTACAACTAATCGAGCTTTGTGTTTCACCACTTTTCCGGTGGCATTTCTCTTAGTCCGAAATACCCATTTGCAATTCAACGGTTTTCTTCCTGGAGGTAGGTCGACCAATTCCCACGTCCCCAGTAAACATGTGAAATCGCAGAGGCGTTTGAGACATTTCATTTTGATCTTATACATGTCTCAAAACAACTTTAAGTGTTTATTAAAAAGACATTATATTTTATGTTACAAAGAGTATAAGAAATTACCAGATTAAGCCCCAAAGTAATATTACTTTTAAATATCCCAATTAACATACAACAAAGTGAACATTGTAACATCTCCAAGTAACTACTTTAAATAGTGTATTAGAAATTCGCGGTAAATGAACAAATTGACAATAATTCGTACGCAACGGTGGGAAATGAATGTATGTATGAATTTCGACTCTAGCTGAGAATTGTAATGTCAGTTACAAATAATGCACTTTGTGGCACTCACTGGGAGATCTGTGTCAAAGAAAATGTTTGTAAAGTTATCCCATCCCGCCCCGCGATGCTTCTGGGGCTATGTTTTAATGATATTGGCTTTCATGAGGGCCCGTCGAACATTTTTCAGAGGAGGTCTCGTACGAATTTTTACTTAGTAATTTAACAAAGCGAAGCGGGTTTTTTTCGAGTTATAGATCGTGTATCTTTCACTTGCAGCTGAAAATTTTACCACCTGCCGCCCAGTAATCATAGATCAGAGGAAGTTTGGCCTCCCTTTGTGCTTTTTTTGCCGGCGCCCATGTTTATCTCTGTCATCTGTCTTTTCGCTTTTCGATATTTTTTTACATCGTGCGCAATGCGCAGGCGCGCAGCGCATAGAGAAGAGAATTTTTTCCGTTATGGCGTCTCGCCCTCGTCCTGTGTATGGTGGTTGTCTTCTTGTCTTGCAATAAAATAAATTTAGGCTTCGCACTTCGCATTTGAACGTCCAGAAAAAAGGTAAGCATTATTCTCAATTCTTCATATTATTTAGAAATTAGAAATATAATCATTTTTGGTGTTGTGTGTAAGTATAAAATATGGCTGCTTGTATTTGGTAAAAAACGAAATAATATATTTTTCGGCCGTCTACGATGAATTCAACAAATTCTAGTAAGGGTCTGTCAGATGTCATAGAGACAGTCACCAGAAATGAATATATCAATAATTAGTATTAATTACAGTTTAAAAAAATAATTATAGCCATACAGTTTTTTGAAATGTATTATGGAATGCATATTTGTGTAACCTCATGATCTTATATTGTCATCTAAAATGGATCATATGCAATTATTATTAAAATAATAGTGAATTCAACTTGTCAACTTGCATAATGCTAAAATGTACATCAAGTGATATTTGAATGAAGTTCATATCTGTGTGTGTATACAATGTTAAGAATTTGATTTCAGTACAATGTATGCTGTCGTGGTATTCACTAATGAGTCTTCAGAGAACTACAAAGTAGTTTCCGAAGTACCGATCAGTTGGCTATCAAAAACAATGTAAGTGGCCACCTAATAATGTTGGTCACATTTACATTTCTAAAAATAGACCACCCTTGGAAGAATGGCCGTATCATTCTATTGAAGTGGAATGTATCTGCGGTAATAAATATTTTGTAACTAGTGGAAATTCTTATTGTGCATTTTTATAGACAACTACAAAGACGCAAAATTGAGAGCAGCGCACAGGGGCGTTCCTAGGGTTCGTGTCGCCGGCGTGCCGGTTTGATTTTGCCGCCCCCCTTCCTCCTGCTAAAATCGGAAAATGTATACCTACCATAACTAAAACAATTTTTAGATTTTGATGCGCACATTTTTAATTTTTGTTGAATAAAGAAACATTATACATTTTTATTCTACCTATAAATAAACAACACACGCAAAAAACAAGGTTTAGAACTAGGAACTAACAGAACATTATGGATACAATATGATTTTTTCTATTTCGGTGTCACAATGATGATGTTGTACAACTGTTTTCGGCCTAAAACAGTTGTACAAAGACAGTGATTATAGTCGTTTTTTTTTGGTAACTCATCTCTTAAGTTGGCAGTTACTAGTTAGTACAAGTAGGTACTTCGTTGGGTACTTCCATGTTTGAACTTCAAAATGTCAGTCTTACTACGATGCCAACCTAAAACTTAACGGCATAAAAAGTGTTCCCAACATAAAACATGTTAGTTCTAATGTTCCCTATAGTTTCTGATAATGATTTTTTTAATTAAATTAAAGCACCGAAATAGAAAAAATAGTATGAAAAACGCGTGTTACAATGCTTTATTGTAATACTCCTATCTTGCGGACACTCGTGGCTACGCTTCGCGTCGCCACTCGTGCCACAAGATAGTCGTATTACAATAGGTCGCATTGTAACACTTGTCTTTCAATATACTATTATAAACGTTATGAAAACTGGACCTTTCTGGCTTTTTTTGCCGCAAACTCAGCCACAAGGTCAGTAACATTTAGGCTTTCACAAATTTCAGTTTCAATACTTATGATGGACAAGTCGGAGAGTCTTATTTGGCCCATGGTGGATCTTAAATGATTTTTTATTAATTTCAATTTCGAAAAACTCCTTTCACCAGTGGCCACTGTAACAGGGAGCGTTAAAAGGATTCTTATGGCGATCATTAAGTTTGGAAATAGGCTGGCTAGGTTATTGGCAAACAAATATTGGATTACTTCAAAGCATTCATTGCAGGATTGATATAAGGTGCAATATTTTCAATTTCATCATAGAGTTCTCGAGCCACTATATCACTATGATCATTATTTGGGTCATAAGAACACAGCAACAAGCGGTCAGAGACAGGAGACAGGTATAAGCAGAATTCGTTCATTGTTCATATGAGATAAGATATGAGATATGACTTATTTACTGTGTTTGTAAAAGGAGGTATTCTGGTATTCAAAAGGAAAGGATGTTGGTTTTAGGTTTCAGCCTTTCCCTGCGGCATTAAGTAAAGATTTGCAAATTGTAATGTAATGTAATACAGAGTGAGACGCGCATCTGACGATGTTACGCGGTGCAAACGGATTGTTTTTTAGCTTTAAAAGAACAGTTTGTTTAGGCATTTTATTTATACATTTTCCGCCCCCTTGAATTGCCGCCCGTGTGCGACGCACTCCTTGCACCCTCGGGTTGGAACGCCCCTGCAGCGCAGATAAAATCTCAGTCAGATTGTGAAGATGATAGTGGTAGAAAGACAACAGGATCTGGCCGAGAGGTGAAGCCACGGAACTACTTTAGTCCAAGTGAATTTTATGAAAAAAAAATGACCTAAGCAATTAAGCATATTTTTATGAGAAATTATTAGTATTACCAAAAATTAATTTTTCTAATTTTGTGAAAAATGTGTTAATTGGAATTAGTATCGTCATTCAAAGGGGAAATGCTGTTTCAGTTATGGGGACAATACAACCATCTTTATCGTTTGATTAAATTCTTTATAATTAGAATCTAGAGGTTTGTATTTGTCTATCTTAAAAATTGTTATCAAGCAGGTGTTATTTTAGGTAGCTGTGTTCAATGTGATGAAAAATTAACAAAAATTATTGACATATTAGCTGATCATACTTTTCTATTAAAATCAATCCAAGAAAATTTAAATATACAACCTAAAACTAGTAGCATTGAATGTAGTACGGACTTCCAGCTACCACTCACTAGTTTAAATGACATAGATGAACTGGAAAAGAAATTGAAGGGGGACAAGAATATAGTATCTTCTTTTGTAAGTTTTTATACTAATATATATTTGTATATTCCTATACATAGCTCCCATAAACATAATTACATAAACAAAGCACTTACATAAATACCACCTCTTATATATTATTTGTAGTCATTTGTTTTTTAAAATGGTCAGTATCTGTTTACCTAACCTTTAATACTTTTTTTTTTCATTTTTATACTGTTTGATTTTTTTTATTACTAGAGTTGTAAAATAGAAAAATAATTAATGTATTGTTTTTTAGTATGACCTTGTTATGTCTATTGGAGGGAATGGTGGCAAGGATTATACGATACGATCTATGGCTATTTTAATCACAAACGATGTCGCGGAGTTGTGTTCATGGACAGGGGCGAGGAGTAACTATGAAATTCAAAACAAGCAATTTATTGCAATTTTATACCGTTAGTTTCATCAAAATATTTTAAATTTGAAATTCAAACTACTCTAATGTATATTAGTAAATTAGTAAATAACAGCATAAGTGAGTGTTTTCACTTTAATAACTTCAGTAGGTAGTTTTCCACTAAAAAATTTTTTACTTACCAACCGATTTTTCATTGCTATTGTATTGTGTTACAGGTGCAGTCAATAAGAAAACTGGCTTTACCGCCAAAGAATTTGAAACTGCAATAAAGGATTGGTTGAGGCATGCTCGACAAAGAAAAGAAAGAGCTGCTGAGAAAAATAAAAAGAAAAGTAATATATATTCATTATTGCCTGACTGTACAGAGTGAGAGAAATGACTGAAGTGTTTTTATGCTAATGCTAAACGGAATTGATTATCATGTAAGGTATGAGAATGTTTTTAACTTAAATAATTATAAAATTACTGTTAATCCATATTTAAACGATTTTAATCATCCATTACCTAAGATTGATGAAATATTGCAAGCACTACAAGGTGGTATTCAATTCACTAAACTGGATCTAATGAATGCATATAATCAATTAGTAGTAGATGCTGAAACAAGTAAGTTGTTAGCTTGGAGTACATCCAACGGAATATGTCAAGTAAACCGATCACCGTTTGGGACAAAGCCAGCATGTGCGATTTTTCAAAGCATTCTTGAGAGAACGCTACAGGGTATTCCAAACACGGTAGTTTTTATTGCTGACATTGTAGTAACTGGGAAGAATGAGAACGAACATTTGAGTAATTTAAAACAAGTATTGAATAGGTTGAAAGATTTTGGTTTGAAATTAAATTTTGCGAAGTGTGAATTTTTTAAAGATAGCGTTTCATATCTAGGGCATGTCATAACTAAGGAAGGCTTAATGAAAGATTATAGTAAAATTAAACCTATAATGGAAGCACCTGAACCAAGAAATATTACTGAGCTGCGATCATTTTTAGGACTAGTTAATTACTACTCTAAATTCATAAGAAATTTTTCCAGTAAAATGAAACCTCTTAATACGTTATTAGAGAAAAATGAAAAGTTTAAAATGAACAGCGAAAGTAGGGAAGCATTTACTTTAGCAAAAACAGAAATAGTTTCTGATAAAATTTTGGTTCATTACGACCCAAGTAAGCCATTACAGCTATGTTGTGATGCGAGTGATTACGGCATAGGGAGGGGCGGTCTTAAGCCATGTAATGGAAGATGGTTCTGATAGACCAATATGTTTTTTATCTAGGGTGCTCAATAAAAGTGAACGGAATTATTCAATGATACACAAGGAAGCTTTGAGTATTTACTGGGGTGTAAAAAAAATTGTATCAATACCTCATAGGTAGGAAGTTTGAATTATTGTCGGATCATAAACCATTGCAAGCGTTGTTTGGGGGGAGGAAAGAAATTCCACGGATGGCAGCTGGGAGAATTCAGCGATGGGCCTTATTTTTGTCTGGATTCGATTATACTTTTAAACACATAAAGGGAATTGATAATGTAAAAGCAGATTTATTATCTAGGTTACCTATAAGAGATGAGGGTGAACAAGATAGTATTAAACATTTTGATTATATAAATTTTGTTGAAGAAACGAACACTGTAGATTTTAACTTAGTTAGGTCCGAGACTAGGAAAGATCCTGTGTTAGGTCATGTGTTTAACATGATTAAATTTGGTTTTTCCGAGACAGATGAATTGATAAATGACTTATACAAACCTTTTTATGCTAGACGAACTGAGTTATACGTAGAAAACGGAATAATTATGTGGGGATATCGAGTAGTTATACCTACTAAATTGAGACAAAGACTATTGAGGGAGTTACACAATACTCATGAGGGTATAGTGAAAATGAAAACAAATGCGCGATCATATTTATGGTGGCCTACACTAGATAAAGGAAGTTTGTTAATTGCTTGTGTGAGTTGTAGGAATAGGCGGCCAGAGCCACAAAAAGCTAAAGCAGTAAGGTGGGATAAATCATTACATTTTTTTGATCGTATTCATGCCGACTTTTTGGGACCGATCAGAGGCAGACGCAAAATGATGCTACTTATAATCGATAGTTATTCAAAGTGGCCTGAGGTATTTATAATGAATAGCACTAATGCCGAGGCGACAGTGGAAAAGTTTAGAGAATGTTTTGGAAGGTTTGGTTTGCCAAGGGTAGTTGTCACAGATAACGGTGGTCAATTTACTTCAGAAATATTTGTCAGTTTTTTGGAGAAAAATGGAGTGAAATTTTATACGTCACTACCATACCATCCAGCTACCAATGGTTTCGCTGAAAACGGAGTCAAACATTTAAAGAATAGTATACTAAAACAAATGAATGATACTAAAAATCAAAATGTTACCTTGGAAACTTTAGTTAACAGGTATTTGTTTCAGTATAGAAATTCAGTGCACACAAGTACAGGTGATATTCAAACATCACATTAGATCTAGATTAGATTTGATAATGCCAAGTAACAGGGGAAAAGAGCACAGTAAGAGGGAAGAGAATTTGCACGGTAGAGAGGAGAATTTTAAAGTAGGTGAAAAAGTTTTAGTTAGAGATTTTAGGAATCCGAATAACAAAAGTTGGATAGAGGGAGAGATAGATGAAGTATTAGGAAGGAGAATTTTTTTGTGTAAGGTATTAGATGATCAAATTTGGAAAAGACATTTAGATCAACTATTAAAGTGTAAAGCAAGTTCCGCTGTGTTAAATGAAAGGAAGGACATTGTTACCAATAGAGATGTATAATAAGAGAGTGGGTTGTACCTAGTTTTAAAGATAATGTAGCTCTTTCCAGCACTGCTGAAAACATTGAAAATGATGTAATTTCAATAACCAACAGAAAAGAGGTCAGGAATGATGGGAAGAGTGAAATGGTCAGTAATGAAGACGATAGCAAAATATCTCAAAATGTTAACATAGAGTAAACCAGAGGTTACTACATCTGTAGAAAAGGTAGATAGATCACGGAGACAAATAAAACCTCCAGATAGGTTAAACTTATAGGGGAGGTTATGTAGTGTATTATTAGTTTTTAGTTATCATTTGGCAACACTGTATTAACTAACCAAGAAAATGTCACGATGTTGTAACGTTCATACAGAATAAAAATACTTTTTTGCACTCCTTCGTTCTAAATCGCGTTTTCCCAATAAAAGACGAAAGTCGGGAACGCCAATTTTACAATTGACTATCTACTTTCGCGCACTAGTGCCTAAAAATTCAACGAAATTATCTATTTAGTGCGGATCATAAACTAATAAGTAGTATGATGGAAGAGTAAAAAAGAAAATATAAATACACTTTACATCATTCCCTGTAGTACAGGGGCAAAAATAAGCTTGAACCAGAAGTTTTGAACAATAAATTGACATTTTAAATTTCTAGATTTCTACGTTATCGGCATAGAGGACTTTATTTTTTCAAAAGAATTATAATGTCGCAAAAATCTCGCGAAAAGGATTTGAATTTATATAAATTCGATTTAACTAATTCGTGCAAAAAATAGAATGCATGATACGTGCGTGAACAGTATTTGCTTGATTCGCGCGAGATGCGTCGCTCGTGCGCGTTGCGCACTCGCGCCGCCAAACTTCGCGCTCATCTACAAAATAACTGTTCCCGCACTAATAATGCAAATAACTATTACTTTTCAATCATCGCTTCGATATTATTGAATATTTCCGATACATCACAGTGATCGCCCTTTTTTCAATTGGATTTCACATTTACTACAACAACAATATCCTATTGTTTACATAAATTTTAAATTGGTAGTTTTTCCCGCTGTTCCGGCGCTTTCGATGAATTGGGTCCATTAGTGGTTACATCTGGTGCGTTCGGTTACGTGATCGCGGAGTGGAGCAAAATATTTTCATAGCATTCAGATTTATTTGTGAGTAAACGGACGATTTAGAGCAATTTGTTGTGCATGCGCAAAGTCTCTGCACTCCTAACCTCAATATCGCGGCATTTACGTCGAACCCCAAAATAAATAATAGGTACTTCATTGATGAGTACCATCAAATTAAAAATAAATGATCTTCAAGAAATAAGTGCTAACCTCTACCAGATGAAGAATTCTTGCATGCTGCCCAAAAATGGTAGGTGATTTCAGATACTTTTTAAATGATGGTATACCTAACTTTAATAAAGTTTCATATATGAATATTAATATGAATTTATCTTGTTAGATTCTTCTCTGTTATTATACATTGCACAACAATTTATGTTAATGTTCAGCAATTCATAATTATTTAATACGCCCCTGTTGTGTGTTGGATTTTAAGATTCATTTTCTACTATTAGATGGCGCTGTGATCCATCTATTTAATGTGGTAACTTGTCAAAATGCATTGCACGGTGTGTGTATTATTTTTACCTGTAAATTCATTGAAATAAACTTCGTTATTTCACCTAAGTAATTCTATAATTTATACAACATCCCGTGCAAAGTGTGGAGATATTGCAAGTAGACGATGGCAAACGGCCAGAAGTGGAAGAAGGTGTAGCTCAGAATCTGAGGCAGACCGGGAAGATAAAAAATTGTGGACAAATGAGAACACTAGACTGTTACTAAGTTACTAAGTATAGTGAAATGATGAATGAACAGATTGAAAGATAAAAGACAATACGAACAGGAATAATCAACAGTAACACGAAATCGAATTAAAGAGTGAAATAAAAGTTTAAACAATTGTTTTTTGAACTGACGAGTTGGTAAACTCTTAAGAGGCGACGGCAATGCATTGTACATCACAGCAATGGTGTAGCTAAATGACCGCTCAAATAGTGCTGTTTTATGTTGAGGTATAGTTAGTAGCCCTCTATGCCTAAGATTTAAATTGTGAATGTCAGTCCTAAATCTGATCTTATTGTATAAGTATGGTGGCCGCTTATCGGAAATGATTTTATGAAATAAAACAGCATTTTGGAGATGCCGTCTACTCGTCATTGATAGCCAATTAGCGTCCTTTAACTTATGTAATGTGGTCATATTTAGAGATTCCGTATACAAAGCGGAGACAAGAATTCTGAACACGTTGAATACTATGCGTTGTATCATGGGTAATACAGGATGAGTAAACCGGGGAACAGTGAGCAAAATGTGATAACACCAGAGAGTTGCATAACATTAACTTAATTGAAGTACTCAAATAGAATTTATGGGGAAACAATAATCTCAAGTTCAAAAATGCTCTCTGAATGCACATTGTAACGTGAGGTCTAAACCTAAGGGATGTGTCAAGAATTACGCCTAGATTCTTACATTTATCCACAAATGGGATGGCCAGATTATTAATGTACATTCTGGGCATTTGAGATTTTGTTAACATATTACTAAATAACATGGCATTACACTTAGTGGGATTAAGCTGCAAAGCATGTTTTTGGCAAAAATCACGGGTAACTTCCAAGTCGTAGTTGATTTTCTCAAAAGCCTCGTGTAGTTCAGTATGACAAAATGAGTGGTAAATCTGCGTGTCGTCCGCATACATATGAACAACATCTAATGTACAGCACTTTTGAGCTCTCTCGAAACCGGGGTAACTACCACAAACACGCTATGAGTAACCAAAATGGAATCGAACCATTCCCCAGGTTTTACAACACATACATCGGACAAAACTAAGAGATGTCAAATATACCTCGCCGGGTGGGAGGAGTACCCAGGCCCAGTGGAGTGCCTGTAGACGTGGGCTGAAGTTGTTGGGCTCGGAACGAGTGAAAATGTTAGTGTTAGGTTCACCAAGGCCGTATAAACTTGAATAGCTCGATCCCCTCTAAACAAGCACACTTCCCTCTTGATTACTCACAGCCCCACATAAGCAAATATAATGAAATGCAATGACATAATCGAGAGTAACTAATATGTACATTGAGAAAAATGGTCTAAATAAACTAAGTTGCTAGAAGTTTTTACTTGCTGTTAATAAAGTTTCTACTGGTCGTTAGTAGCCTATGCTATAACTGTAAATGAAAATATGTTTATACAATGATATTTTAAGGGGAAGATTCTTACATACTAAGGATTATACATTATACAATACTATAGATATAGTGAACACTTTGCGTAGTAATTGGTATTCATAATAATTTATATCTGCGGCAAATCATCATTTTTATATTTAGCATAAACTCAATACTGAAGATTAGTAAACGTTTACTAGGGGGTAATGAATTTTTGCATATGTAACTATTACGCATGTGAAATTAAAAGATGAAAATGCAAAATCTGCATTATATCCCGGGCGTGTTAGTGTGTGTCTTGTTATTGTCATGTGTAGTTATTTTTCGTTGGGTTGCGAGTTGCGATTTCGGTTCTAGTGCATAATGACCTATAATTATTACGATCTATTAGAGCAGTGGGGATTGACCGAATATAAATCTGTATTTACAGGTATGTATCCTATCCACTGACATTGAATTGCTGGAACATCTTATTATTTCAGTTGTTCAGGGTGGACAGTTCATTACCATTTTTTAGGATTGCAATTTTAATTGCATTAGAAATTAAGGATAGCATTTCTTAGTATACTATTATTATAAATTTAGCTATAGGTGTATGTACAATGAAATACCTTTGTATAACTACATAACGTTTTTTGTCATACGTATCATGTGTTATTTTCTGGTATAAAATAAATGTTTTAGTTTTTTATTACTTAAAATTGATTTATTTTGTACCATCCAAAAAATATGAAGTTATAATGGGTCAAATTTTATTGGATATCAAAATGTATCGTACCTGTACGCTTTATGATAGGTATATAATATACAAAAAAATTTGGTGAAGTAAACAAATAAGTGCCAACAGCAGCATAATGATGCAACTGCAGTAAATATATTAACTTTACTGTGGAACGTAAATACCTTACTTAAAGTAAGTGAAAAAAAATACTTGCAATAAGAAACTTTTGTTTTTTTTTTGTTAATGAAAGATTTATTAACGACAAGTGAACTATTTATTACGCACTATACAAAAAGTTTCCGTAGTTAGTTAACTAATTCACTAACTACTAATAAACTAAGTTGCTGCTGGTAATTCTGTTCTTGTTATAAACTAATTATTTTACTGGCAAGTGAATAGTTTTATGAACTAATTTTCTGCTGCTATTAGTAAACAGCTTACTTGGCGCCTATTTAAGTGAATTTTTTACGTAGCAATAATAAATTTTCACTTGCCATTATCAAAGTTTTTTCTCAGTGTACACATGCAAGTATGTACAGCACAGATGCAGCCCTACCGACAATGAAACATGATTGCCAATACCAACAAAGGTTACACATTAAAGGTACAAGTGATTGAATTCAGTAAGTACATAAGTAAAGGGTTACAATCTGCATCTGCAAGTTACACACATTTATAGATTAATTGAATTGAATAAACGCTACGCACTTGAACGTTGTGATTTTGCGGTCCACTTGATATTCTATCCTGTATAACAACTTAAGTGGAACGGGGGGGGGGGGGGGGGGCAACACAAACAGCTGTTCAAATCAGTTGGTTTGTAAAAATGGCGAATTTGGATGTTGTTTGTTTTGTAATTAAATCATTATTAAAACGTGATGAAAGTAGTGACTCTAGCAGCTCAGATGACGAATGGAATAAGGAAATCATAGTACGGAACAAACGTGTGTTACGTCCAAGGACCAAGAGTTAGAAATTATGCACTCGTGGTGGCACATTTAAGAGATGATGAATTTAAGAAAGATTTCAGGTAAGTACATAAGTGATGTGGATGTTGTAATCATTAAATTTTGTCATTAGGTACAGAATAAATGACTACTTTTGAATATCTTTTATGATTAATTCACGCACAGTTAAAACGGAAGGTAAAAGGTTGCGAAATGATTTCTACATCACAACAGGTAATGATTGCATTGTGGAAGATGGCAACAATGGACTCCTACAGGTTCGATTAGACTACTTGTGATTTTATAACAATCTATTTCATTCAGGTCAATTTGTGATCGATTTAATGTGGGAAAAGCAACAGGCTTACGATCAGTACGACGAGTTACGAAGGCTTTATTTTTGTTAGCCCCCTTAATAATACAGTGGCCAGTTAATAGGAAATGATGCTCTTCTTACAATGCGAAAGTTTGAAGAAAATAGTGGTTTTCCAAACATAATAGGCGCAATAGATGGTATACACATTAACATAGATGCACCTAAAAAAATTGCAGTAGATTATGTGAATCGTAAAGATCGCCATTCGATCCAACTACAGGTAAAAAAATTTGGTGCAAATTCAGATTGTAATTTGTATTATTTCAGGTTGTGTGTGCTCATCGTACTTACATTACTCATTGCTACACTGGCCATCCAGGTTCGGTCCATGACCAGCGGGTGTTTAGGCAATCTGAAATTCCTGCATTTCTAATGGACGAGCGGCACTTTCCAGAAGATAGTCATATAGTAGGTGATGCAGCTTATGAATTGCATCGACATCTTCTAACGCCATTTAAAGATAATGGCCATTTGTCCAATCGGCAAAAGAATTATAATTTTAAACATTCATCAGCGCGAATGGCAGTAGAAAGATGCTTTGGGCTATTAAAAGGCAGAATGCGATCTTTGCTAGATCGCTTACCAATGACAAGGGTGGATCTAATGGCGGAATATATTGTAGCTTGTTGTGTTCTACATAACATATGCATTTTAAGAAATACAACTTTGCTGTGTTGGCAACGACCCCCGTAGAGCAACAGGTAGTGACCATAGAACAAAGAGGTCGAGATGTTTATCAGCGCAGACAGGATGGAATACACTGAAGATGATGCAACAGCTTCAGGTTCACACCATGCATTTTTACCAAAAATTTCTTGCATAATCTACAAATATTAATTATTATTTAAAAACCCACGTATATAATTCATACATCCATATATAGCCATGTTCTTGGATCATTCCCCGATGTGTTATTATGATCTTTTATTGCTTTGAATGTTTTTTTAAGCTCCGCAGTTTAGAATTACACTGAGGGCCAGTAACATTGTATTGTTCTTTGTTTAGTATTTGAGCAATAATTAACTCCCAACACTTCTTTTGCGAATGTTTGCCATCATTGAACTTGTTTTGCATACTTTCTCGTACGTTCTTAGTAATAAAGTTACAGCAGATGATGACCAACGATAAACTGGTTCTAAAAAGCTTTGGTTAGCGATTGTTACTGTAATTTGTACAACACATTTACCAGAATCGTCCTCAACAACCTCGGTAGGATTTTCTACGTTTGGATGATCATTCTCTTTACATTCCTTCTGTTCAATTAATTTATTTAACATTTCAGTGGCAAATGTAATGTCTGAAAATAAACTTTATCAGCAATTTTTCGTTGCCGATAACATACCTGTTGCAGCTTTTCTTGCTTCATCTATTGTGCAGCAAATTTGATACTCTGTATTGGATTCCTGGTGAAACAAAGTAATATTTTCCATTTTTATAACGTGCACTTGCCACTTTACTGATGTGAAAAGTTAAGTGAAGTATGCTACGGTTACGTCGCCAGAAATTGCTTAAGGTTTGCAACAACCCTTCTACAAAACAGTATTTTAACCGGTAGCCCTCCCCAAATAGAGACTCCAGAAGAGTTGACATATGATCAAGAGGAAGACACTGCTCAAAACGAAGATTCTTTAAGAAGTGAACCGTGTTCTCCGCAAAGTGCGGAGGAAGCTGATGGTAACTTAGGAAATTAGGCTGTAAGGCGATACAAAAATAATTTTTCAGACACTTATCGTTGGTCACACGAAGGAATTGTACTCATGTTAAATATTTATGGGGAAAAGCAGGAGTATTTATTAAAAGGAAAATGGAAACCATTGGCGTTTTGGGCAAAAATTGCGTCATTAAAGGGTGAAAAGGGTTTGCAGTCAGCGGCGTACAATGCCGAACAAAATTAGCAACGTTAAAACGAAAATACAAAAAAGTTAAAGATCACAATAATCGATCAGGCAACAATAGGATGGAGTGGTTGTATTTAGATGTATCGATCGCTTAAGTGCAAAACGTCGTAACCCACCAAAATTTCAAAAAATCGTTTTTCGCGCCATTCGAATCATTTGCCTCACGTGCAGATTCTAACAAATCATCGTAACTCACAATCGCCTAGAAAATGCATTTTACGCGCCAAAACAAAACGTCGTATCAACAAAGTGCTTAAATTGGTTTTTCTACGAAAGTGATGAAAGTCTTGTTTTCTGAGAAAAAAGTAGCCTTTGAAAGTAGGGTTTTGTCGCTCTAGTGTGGAAAAATTTTTCCACACTTATTTTCCACACTCTTAAGTAAAAACAAAGATACCTTTTTTTTATTTTAATGCCACAATTTACAATTACAGCTACTTCTGGCTAGTAATATTTAAATTAATGGTAAATGATGAACAGTTACTTATATTAACACCTGGAAGTAACGAATTTGACACAGAGCATTTAGAAGTTATTAATGTAGATGTGGACGCTGTCGAAGATGTGCAACTTGCAAGGATCATCTGGTTGACATGTCGAAGGTGTGCAAGGATCATTTGATTGACAAGCATTACCAATTATTTTGTTACATACTTCTAATTTGCCTTGAAGAGAACCTTCTATGTATCCTTCCGCTACCGTCGACGACCGCCAGCCCCCATGACGTTTAAGACTCAAAAGGTCTGCTCCAGCATTAGCAAGTAGCGTTGCGGAGGTACGCCGAAAACAATGACCCGTAAAACTAGAAGCATTTGGCAATTTCAGGTAACTCAGCAATTTTCTTAGGAATTGCTCCAAATGTATTAATACCCACAGGTTGTACGGTACATTTTCCCATTTTATAATTTAAAAAAAGTCGCGAAGTTTGAGCATTTTGAGGACGAAGCGCTTTATATTTCTGGTACAAGTGTATCCAATTCTCTTTTCCCTCCGTAACAAAAAAAGTTCTTGGAACATGCGTTTTGGAGTCTGGAATCGTTACGAGTAAAAACGTATCTTCGCCTTAGATATCGTTCACCGTCATTTTCGTCAACTCCTCTCGACGACAAGCCCCAGCAACTCCTAATATTAGAGCAACCTACAAATAAATTTCATTATTTGTGTGACATATAACAAATGTATAGACATGAAAAAATAGTAGGTAAGTATAGGTGCTTACTTTCATCATTAAAAATGTTTCATCGGGTGCTTCCTCTAAAAACGTACTGATTTGTTGTCTCGTAAAAGTCAGCGATTTTTTCGGCTTGTGACCAACAGATTTACGTTTCAAAAACGATTGTAACTTGGCATACTTGGAAATGTCGACGTTGTCTGGCAAAATCAACATACTTTTCAACATGGAATACATTGACCACAGTGTCGATGATTTCAATTATATATCGGTCTCGTTTCGGTAAATAATATATGTAGTTTCCCCATCCCGTACCGAATAGCCACGAAATTTGAAAGTTTAAAACAGGTAGTCTCGTTCATTGTCGGAGGTGTCGGTTACTTGTTTGTTCATTCTTCGTGTTCGTGCCGAATCAGCCACACGCGTCTTTATTTGGTTACAATTCTAAGTGTTTTTTATATTACTCGTTATGCCTAAACATTCTAAAAAGCGGAAGCACCGAGAAAAAGATAGTTCCTCAGAGGACGAAGCGGCCGTTCGCCGAAAAATTCACAAGTTAAGGAGAAGACTACGTCGTCACAATAAAGATAATGGCGGAGGGGACAGCGAGTCGGATGATTATCTCGAAAGTTCGCGGTGTCCGTCGCCGTCGATTGTCCTCCCCTCGCCCTCACCATCGCCCTCGGCAGCGGGTGTAGCAGATTTTGTGTCCCAAGGAAGCGGCGCCAACTCTATTTTTAGCACTGAAGACGCTGATGCAGGTAAACATAAGCAACATTTACCTGTACATTCTTTTAGGACTACAATACTCGATGTCGTTCTTAAGCATTACTTGACACGTAATTACACTGCAATAGGAGATTGGTCTTGGGTCACGTCAAAGGCATAACCTATTTATGGTAATAGGTTATATTTACTCTAATTATGGTATTAGAGGCATCACACATCCTTTTTGGCCTACCTAATTTTGGCATTAGGTTATATTACTCTAATTATGGCATTAGAGGTAGTACACTGGATCACCTAATTATGATATTAGGAGATCGACATGCATTGTTCTGGAAACAGTTACGGAGCAGAAAACCGAAATGGTACTCTAATTATGTCATCGGAATATCATAGGCACACAGAACTATAATGTGAATAGTCGTGCTATTATAGCCCTTGTTGCTATTGTTTTCTCTATCGGGGAAAGAGATCTGTGAGTTGCCTCAAATACTATAGGCAATAAATAATTTGAGTTTCCTCTAACTTTGGTTAACAGCAGATTTACTGCTCTTGATTAGATTAGAAGGGTGATTTCTATTCTATCTACTTAGCTTATCCTTTGACAAGAACCTGACCGCATACATTTACATAATTACAATAAACTTGTAGACGCACTATTTCAATTATTTATTTTACTATAGGTTCGTCTCAAGAAGTGGCTCCGGCTCCCTCAAACCTAAATGAGGATGTATTGGCTATATTGGGAAATACTCTTCCTGCACTGCCATTAAAGGGCCCCCCGATCCATCAAGATGTAGCTGCTAGATGGACGCTGTTATTACAAACAGGACTTTCGGATGAGGAGAGAGCTACAATATTACAAGATTATCCAACAGCGGAAAACTGCCCAGCTTCAGGAACCCCAAAACTAAACCCTGAAGTCACGAAAGCTTTGGGGGAACAAATCTGCCGCAGAGATACTAAGCTTGCTGCCACTCAAGACCGCATGGGGGGAGCCATTTCAGCTCTAGGAAAACTTCTGACCTTGCTTCTATCTGACAAGGAGGAGCAAAACTTATCTTACATCAAGCTTGCGAGTGATGCTTGCAAACTGCTTCTTGATTTACATTTCATTCAGTCAAAAACACGACGAGAGTTAGTAGCAATTAATCTGCGGAAGGACATTCGGGACACTTTGACATCCAGCACCTCAGATGGCTGGCTTTTTGGGGACAAACTGAGTGAGCGAGTCAAAGCTGCTAGAGACCTAGAAAAATCCAGTCTGGACTTAAAACAGACACAACACAAAAAACCGATTCTTAGAACCTCCGACCATTTAAACTACCAACGTCCACCTCGACAAATATTTCAAGGAGGAAACAAGGGTGGACGTGCACCAAAACAAACCAAGGAAGCCTCCTACCGACACAAAATTCACGACAGACGAACGAAATATCAAGACAAACAACCGGCCAGATACCGGAATCAACGACAACCAACTCAACATCGGACCCAACCCTACAAACGTTAACAAATGAGGTTAGTAATTCAGCAGGCTGACTGAAATATTTCCTTCCGGAATGGCAGGCACTTACCAACAATGTAAAAATCTTATCATGGATCAAAGGTGTGAAACTTCCTTTCATTGAGAAACAGTTCCAACTCTGTCAACCTTCAACACCAAAATGGTCTCACAAAGAGACAGTGTTGCTACACAAGGGTGTTTCTGAATTATTAGCATCTGGGGCAATTAGCAGAGTGAAGCCCTGTGTAGGTCAGCACATATCGAACATTTTTCTCAGGACCAAACCAGATGGTTCGCATAGACTTATTCTAAACTTAAAAATATTAAACAAAAATATTGAAACACATCATTTTAAGCTTGAAGATCAGAAAACTGTTGCTAATCTATTGTACAAAAATGCTTACATGGCAACTTTGGATCTTAAAAATGCTTACCTTTTAGTACCAATCAACAAAAAATATAAAAAATATCTACGATTTAAATTTAATGGGATGTTGTTCGAATATAATTGCATGCCTTTTGGGCTAAATTGTGCACCTTTAATTTTTACTAAACTTATGAAACCTGTAGTTGCTTACTTACGGAATCACAACTTTATTTCTATAATTTACTTAGACGACCTTCTTCTTTTGGGGAATTCCGTAGAAAATTGTAAGAAAAACGTAGAATTTACTATTCAAACGTTAGAAAAGCTAGGTTTCTTAATTAATTATGAAAAGAGCAAATTAACTCCTAACCAAAACTGTCGATACCTGGGATTTCTGTATGATACAACCAAATTATTAATTTCAATCCCCCAAGACAAGAAACCACACCTGTTCAAACTAATTAACCACTTCTTAAAAGTAAAAACTTGCAAAATTCGCGATTTTGCACACTTGTTAGGGAAACTCACTGCCTTGTGTCCAGCAGTTAGATACGGTTGGTTATATACTAAACGTTTAGAAAGACACAAGTATTTAGCACTAAAGAAGAATGGGGGAAACTATGAGAAACATTTAAGACTACCTCCTTCATTAAGCGAAGACCTCGTTTGGTGGGAAAACGCTATTTTAAATGCAACTAATCATATCAGGGTAGATAAATTTGCTTTAGAAATTTATTCAGATGCTTCTCAATCAGGTTGGGGAGTTTACTGCAATAGTAATAAATCACACGGATTCTGGTCAGCAAATGAAAAAGAAAAGCACATTAATTTTTTGGAATTACAAGCAGCATTCTTTGGACTTAAATGTTTTGCAAAAAACTTAACAGGCGCAACATTTTGCTTCGCATTGACAATACTACAGCCATCTCCTATATCAATCGAATGGGAGGCATTCAACATGAAAAATTGAACACACTGTGTCGTGAATTATGGCAGTGGTGTGAAAGTAGAGAGCTTTTTATATTGGCATCATACATAAGCTCTTCAGAAAATGTAGAAGCTGATAAGGAATCTCGACAATTGCATCAAGACACAGAATGGGAATTAAACTCAAATGAATACAATCTTATAACACTCAGATTTGGACACCCAGACATAGATCTTTTTGCCAGCAGATTAAATAATAAATGCACAACTTTTATTTCATGGCGCACTGATCCAGATGCATGGTGTGTAGATGCTTTTACAATATCCTGGAAAGGGCTACGATTTTATGCTTTTCCTCCTTTTTCTCTGATTCCACGCGTTTTACAAAAAATTATAAATGATGATGCAGAAGGAATTTTAGTTGTACCCCACTGGCCCACTCAGCCTTGGTACCCTTTATTTACATCACTGCTAAGCAAACTTCCAATTTACTTCAAACCTCATTATAACTTACTTCTCTCTGTTGACAGACAGAATCCGCATCCACTTTGGCCTCACCTTACCCTGGTTGCAGGACACTTATCCAACAAGCATTAAAGATAGAAAACATCCCCGAGGAAGCATTAAATATTTGCTTATCATCCATAACGTCCAGCACCATCAAACAATATAATTCAGGACTAAAGAACTGGTGGATTTTCTGTAATACAAAGAACATCAACATTTTTTATGCATCTGTACCCAACATACTAGACTTCTTAGCTAGCTGCTACAACAAAGGGGCATCATACGGTACCTTAAACACATACCGCTCCGCTATTGGACAACTTTTAGGATCAGACCTTACCAACGATGTCAGGATTAAACGTTTTTTCAAAGGCGTACAACATTTGAGACCAGATAAGCCAAAGTACGAAAATACATGGGATCCAACAATTCTTTTAAAGTACCTTAATTCACTAAACAATGCAGAGACTACAATAGAACAACTAACTTACAAATTAGCTACACTTCTGGCACTCACTACTGGACAGCGAACTCAAACACTGTCATTGATCGAAATCAACAATATTTGCTCAACCTCCACTGGATTAGAAATCAAAATTCCTAAAAGGATAAAAACTACAAGGAGAAACATGGTACAACCTACATTATCACTTCCATTTTACAACGAAAACCCAAATCTGTGCATAGCCAGCACAGTTTTGCTATATATTGAAAAAACAGGAGAAATTCGCCACCCAGACAAATGTAAAAAAATTACTAATCACATTCAAAAAACCGTATAAGGATGCATCGTCACAAACTATAAGCAGATGGATAAAGAAGACAATGGGAAGGGCAGGAATCGACTCTACAGTATACACCGCTCATAGCACTAGACATGCTTCAACGTCACTAGCAAATCGCAAAGGGCTACCTTTGGATATAATACGTTCAGCAGCAGGTTGGTCCAACACGTCAAGAACATTCGCGAATTTTTACAACAGGCCAATACGAGATCCATATGCATTTGCACGGACAATATTAACCTCATAATCAAACTACTCTAAGGATATTTTCAAAATATTTATAATAGCTAAAGATGCATTTCCCTATGATAAAATATTATATAGTAATATTGTATGAATTAAAAGTTATCTACTTTAGTGAAGTTGCCCTAGTTAATCTCTAAACATCTACATATATTATTTACCTCCACGAGACCTCATATAATTACGATCGAACTTCATCACAGGTGAGTTCGTTTGATCGTATAATTTTCCAGATTTTTCGACAAAATAGGCAAGCAACACGGTTTCTGTATACCGCTTGACTTGTTTCATTTTACACCAATTAAAAAACCTCTCTCGTTCTTTTTCGTACCGATTTCTCGATTTTTCAGGCAAAAGCTCAGGCATAATTGATTCCGCCATTGCAGCAACCTCAGGCGGAGTGCACATAAATTCATCGCCGCTCTCACTTTCTTCATGAACACTCATTTTCAGCTTTTAAATTCTTGTTTTACTGAAGAAATTGCTTCGTACAAAACTACATGCAAAATTACTAACCGGCTTTTTTATAAACAACTCGTTGGTAACTAAGACAACGTAGCGGCGTCACGAAGACTTGATTTTATATTTTTACAGATAAACACGAGAATCGTACTACGACTTGATTTATACAGAAATTGTTGTTTTAACATTTTGATATAAAATTTTTCTCTAAATCTTTAAATTCGAGAACTTTCGTAGAAAAAATAGTATGTAATACACTTGCGGAAAGGATTATTGAAAAACTTGTATGATTGGAGCACTCACTAACGCTCGTGCTCCAACTTTCATACGCGTTTTTCAATAAAGCCCTTTCCGCACTTGTATTACAATATACTATTGTTAAACGTCGTAAGCCACAATTTGTGAATGCGTTTTACAGTGTCAAGTGCATCTCGACTCAATATAAAGTGTTTATTTGTTACTCAGTTGTAAACGTTGATTAACAAGACAAAACGCAAACGGGTAGGGGAACGACGGGTAGCCCCGGTCAGTGGACAATGCCGGCCACCTCTATTTCAAATAAAGTATCAGCAATGCGTCTGCGCTATGAGTTACGCGGGTTTGCCGTAGTCTGTTACGAACACGTGAAGTCATCCCCTTCATTTACGACGTATATTTAAGTGACAGCATTGATTAACATATAACGAGGAAGATAGACAACCACGCGGCACAATTTGCGCCGATTGCATGTTCTACTCGTTAGGATAGTTTGCATCGTCCATCTGCAGCATGGTACATGAACTAAAACGCAATTATCTCATACTTCCTCGCAGATTTCTACGTACCTAATAGCACTTTTAAAATCCAGGTCCGTAGTAGAAATTTATAAGCATACATAATAACCGATCAGCTCAAGTTTAAGTATTTAATTATAAGATAGTCTGCAGTCATAGATAAAAGACATAGGTATCACATATCTGTGCCGCAGTGAAATAATTGCGCAAATTCAAACGTCAGCATTTAATTTCATGTGTAAGATAAACAACGTCGTGCAAGACGCCGTGCATCAAAGATGCCGACTCTTCACCGCACACATTTATTGTTTCATTATGCAGAATTTTGCAAAATCAGCTGTCCCCTGATTTATCTTACGTGTTAAGCGAGGTACGAGAATAAACACGAAATCGTATTGTAATTGAAATGTAATGTCTAAACTCTAAAGGTTTTGTAGTACCCGCCGTACCCTGTACCCGGAGCCCATACATGCGTTTAATGTGCCTAAATCGTGTTTGTAAAAACTAGTAAAATAATAATCATTATTGCAGTATCAACTATAAAACTATTAGCGGATAAATTTGTATGTGCGGATAGTGAAAAAAGTGTGTAGGTATTACATCTTTTGTTAGCCCATCGTATAAATTTAGACCAAGATCGCGTACGGTATACTCTTTGGATATTTGATTACTACCTATGCATGCGATTATGATAAATTGAAATGTAAAGTAAAAGTGTAAGTTTATTAAGTTGTTTATAACGATATCCGTATGCCGAGTTTATAAAAAGGAAGTTCGCAAAAAGCAAATCCGGCGGAAAATCTTCGGTATACCTGTAGTGCGATCACTAAAATAAAAGAAAATATTAAATTTGCAATGATATTGTACCGTATATTTTGATAATTTATTACATAAAATACTCGAATACCAATCGGCTAGGACTAAGTACAATGTGATCAAAAATGCCTGACCAAAAAAAATCGATTTTTAAGATACATGTTTCTAATATCTACTACCACGTATGTCATATATTATAATAAATACATATATCAGTATATTTTATAAAATATTAAAACCGCGTTTAAGAATGTCAAAAGTAGTAGTAGATATTGGCAATATGTACCCTAATAATCGATTTTTTCCGGTCACGCATTTTTTGATCACATTGTATATTATAACTTTAAAAATATATGTAAATAAATTATGTAATATATTACATAATCGCGCACGGTTTGAAAATGACTTAAAACTAAATTTACATCTTGTAAAGACTATTTACAAAAATGCATAAGGTTCTCGTGGGTAGTAATGTCAAAAAGTAATATTGAAAATAAGAACTCTTTTTTAATCGCGTACTGTACGTAGCAATATTCATGTATGGGTTTTAATAGCTATTTATTATACAAGGGGGAAAAGTAGTAGATTTTAGCGCGAGCGCGATGTTTGATTCCCGACGCGAAGCGGAGGGAAGCAATCGCGAGAGCGCTAAAATCTAATTTTCCACCGTGTATAATACACTATTTTTTTCTATACGCTTATCATGTAAGTATTAATTTCAAAAACTGAAACATGACATAACCTCTTGAGTATTTGATTTGACATTGAATAATTGTCAAATTGCATGTTTTTCAAAAAAGCGTACGGTTATAGAAAAAAACTAATCTTATAAATCAGAATGAAAGTTGTAATATTCCGAAGCCGTTAAAAAAATAAATATAATTAATAAATATTCCATTGTATATAAATAAACATTTTTACAGTTTTTAAATAATTTTTTGTTCATTTTTTACACATCATTATACACTTCGAGCGGAAAATCTTACTTTTGGTCTTATAACGTAAATAAATATTTTAGTTATAAATACGATATTAAATAAGTTCCAAACTTAATACAAATTTGTATTGTATAGCAAAAGCTAAATAACATCTGATCGGTGCGATATCTTTTTTAAAAACCATTTTAATTTACCATTATTAAATGAAAAACCAATACGGCATACAGTACGCAATCATGGTCTATATTTATACGCTGGGCTGACGGCCTATGCGTGGATTTGGTGTTTATAGAAGTATACCAAGTTGAACTTTTAGTTTACCTTTGTTTAAATAATTGCGTTATGTTTAAATCTTTAGCGTAAACAATAATGGCAAGTGAAAGATTTAGTGTCACAAGTGCAAGTCACTGTTGTGTATATGTGAACTGTAAAATTTCAAGGAAAAATTCTCCACAGTTAAGTTTTTTTAAATTTCCTGTGAAAGATGCTTCTCGATGTCAACAATGGATTATAAATTGTGGTAATGTGTTATTGCTTGACATGGATGATGACGCTCTTAAAAACAAAATATTGTGTGAAAATCATTTTCTGGCATCCTGCATTCGAAGTGGTGGGGGTAAAAAACATTTACATATCTTTGCTGTGCCCCTTAAATATGACGTTAAGACAGGAGATATTGTTTTAAATGGTAAGGAATATTTTTCTTTTCTCTCAAACAGTAATCTATAACAAACCATAGGTAACGAGCTCGAAATTGATGGGTTAATCGAAGACGTTTCAAACCTTGTAGTTAAAAAATCTATCAGTGATAAAACGTACGCTGCCGCTAGTTCAAACAATTTACATTTTACGGGACAAGATTTACTAGAAACTCGTCATAATGATTCTGTTCACCTTTCTAGTTCGACTATTCTCGATGACATCATAGGTATGCCCATTGTCCAACACGTAAATCAAAATCAAGAGCAAAATTTACTTGGTTTAAAACAAAAAATTCGAAAATTAAGTAGTGCTTTGAAAAATACGAAACTAACAAATACCCGACTTCGAAAGAGGCTCTCATTTTCTATTAGTAACTCCCAATCTCAATTAAAAAACAAATCTACCGAAATACAGACGTTTGTACAAATGCAATTATATCACCGTAAAAGGACCAGTTGGACCCCATCAGAAAAACGTTTAGCTTTATCGTTTTACTACAAATCGCCCAGTAACTATAAATTTATGCTCGATTTGGGTTTTGTATTGCCAAGTGTATCCACGATAAGAACTTGGTTAAAAGTTAACAATTTAAAGACTGGAGAAAATAACAATCTAATTGAGAAACTAAACGCCAAAGTAAAGCAAATGACGAACACGGAAAAACAATGCGTGGTTTTATATGATGAAATTGCTTTAAAAAAAGGATTAAATTACAACCACTATCACGATTTTATTGAAGGTTTTCAAGATTATGGTGATTTGGGAAGAAGAGAAGTATTAGCTAATCAAGCGTTGTTATTTTTTGTGAGGGGGTTATTTTGTAATTGGAAGATGCCTTTTTCTTATTACGTATCGTCAGGTCCAGTTAAGGGAGAAGTAATAAGTACTTTGTTGCAGAAAGTTTTGCAAAAATTGCAAGATATTGGATTGGTTCCAAGGATGGTCGTTTGTGACCAAGGAAGCAACAACCGAAAAGCGCTGGCATCCCTGGGAGCTTCAAAAGATAACGTTAAAATTTTTATAAATGGAATGGAGATATATACATGTTTTGATACACCCCATTTAATTAAAAGCTTGAGGAACAATTTTATGAATACAAAATTAAAAATTGTCGTAGACGGTAATGAAGTATCTTGGCACGATTTTGTCGATACTTATAAAATCGATCATAAAAGCAATGTAACGAGAGCAATGCTAAAAATTACAGATACGCACGTAAATCCAACAACCTTTCAAAAAATGAAAGTGAAGTATGCCGTGCAGGTGTTTAGCCACTCGGTAGCAGCTGCAATTGCAACATGTGCCGAAACTGGAGAGGTTCGATCAAGAACTGCAAAGAATACGGCTTCATTTTTAAAATACATCAACGACACATTTGACTGCTTGAATAGTCGGGTTGTTAAAGCAGCAAATCCGTATAATTGCGGATTATCAACTTACAACACCTTCACAACAACAAGGTTAGCCGAAGCATTGCAGTACTTCCAAAAAATTGAAATTTTTGAAAACGGGCGGGCGAGAAACAACATTTACTGTATAGAAGGGTTTCAGTGGACCATTAGAGCAATTCTGGGTTTGTGGGACTCCCTTGTAAAAGACGACTACAAATACATGCTGACGTCACGAATCAATCAAGATCCATTAGAAAACTTTTTTTCAGTGATAAGAAATAGAAATGGCTACAATGCTCAACCAACTGTAAAGCAGTTTCGTATAGCTTTACAACACAACATGCATATTCGTCTACAAGCCCCAGTGGACGGAGCAAATTGTGAAGTAGATGCAGACGACATCTTGGAATTGTATGACAACCACGACCATCCAAATAATTCTACTAGCAAAGATTATCAAAGGGAGGTATACACTAGTTGTAATGACAATGATTTAGAAGTTGAATACGATTGCGATTAAGACGACGACGAACAAAGAGCGGTAGAGGTAACTCATTTGGAAAGTACGAGAAAAACCGGCGTAACATTAGAAGATTGTACAAATGTGTATGTAGCTGGTTACCTATATTTTAAGCTATCAAAGAAATTCGATTGTAAAAAATGCAAAAATGCATTTTTAGATGAAAGTGAATGCCTTGACGATAAATCTCAATTATTTTTATTGAACAAAAATTATGGATCCACGCATACTATAAACTATTTAAGCAAACCAAATAAGTACTTTGCAGAAATTGTGACATTTATGCTACACAGCTTCAACACTTTATTTGAAAAGCATAAACTCAAATACGATGTTAAGAAAATTATCAAAAACTCTCTAGTGCTTAAAATAAAACAAAAATATGATACATGGTTTAATAAGCAATGTGAAGATCATCAGCTGTTTATTGTGGACAATTTAATCAAAATTAAATTGTATAGGTCAATTTCATGGGAAACAGGATCGACAAAACGTCGTAGTACGGCGCCGGCGGAGGGTTGTAAACCTCACCGTAAAGTAAAAATTTTACAAAATTAATTTACTTTTGTAATGTTTTAGCGATTGGTTCAATTCGATGAAATTGTACATGAAACATTTTTTGTAAAATTTTATTTGTTGCAAATTTCATTCAAGGCTTTTTGAGTAGTTTTAATTGAATTAATTTGTCTATTTTATATTAAAAACATTTCACATTTAAAAATAAAAGGCAAGTCTATCAGCAAAACATACATCTACAAAAAAATGATACAAATTATTTATTTTACTCATTTAAGCAGATCGGAATAGCCGATAGGCGAAAGCATTAATTTATATCGTTTTTTAAATTTTTTAAAGTCAATGTTTTGATCACGAAGGGGTATATATTATAATTTATATAATATGTAAATTTGGTTGTTTTTGTTTTCTATTTTATTTAACAGTACTTGCGTACAAGATTGTACAACGGCACGCGAGGTAAGCGCGGTGTTCTGCACACGTTACAATAGCGCGCGGCGTGCGGGCAGAGCGGTCACGTACAAAATTATTTACAAGAAAACGGTAATACATATCTAAGTAATTTTTTCACAAAAAACTATTTGTGACTATTGGCCACATTTCACACAATATAAGTATACACATTCTTTCAATAATAAAAAAGTTTCTCGCTTAATAAAATTTATGCCACGCATAAAGCAATTCCACGACTTTGTTTATTGTTTTGGCTATGTTAATAGTTTTTATTTACTATAAATTATACATCATTAGAAGCGCTCATTAATTATCTTTCAGAAACTGAAAGAATAACCTCGATAACTTATGTGGTCACTGAGATATGGCGATGTGAAGCTAAAAAAACGCGAATTTTTGAAACTCTATTTTTTCTTGTTTTTTGTAAATAAAAAATGTCATGACCACAGCAAAATGACGTGAATGGCCATTTCCGATGAGGAATTATAACACCTACAAAACGTAGTACGGCTCATGTAGTTATACCTCAAAAAAATTTTTGGTACATTTTTTTGTCCGATCTCGCTCCACTATACGGCAATTTTAACTGAATACGGGCCGCCCGTCGATGTTGAAATCTTATACGCGATATCTGCTTTTTCAGTTGTGTTTGCATGAGAGCTGTAAACGTCGCTAGCGTACAGGTTCGTTACTTTTGACGAGAGGGGAGAAACGAGGAGGAAGCGTACGCTCACGATTTCACATTGCGGTTGTCTATCTTCCTCGTTATATGTTAATCAATGGTGACAGTGAATCATTAAAGATTGTAGGCCAATTTGTTATAATATTTCAACAAGGCAAAATAAGAGGTACGTATGTTCTGTTTATGATTTAGCTACCTAACTAAGTGCTTTTTTAATGTAAAAATAGTTAGTATGTGAAACCAATTTATGGTTTAGTGTTACCTACCATGTTAATGTCGGAAAGAATTTTTCAAATGAAACGCATTGTTTGGGGTTATAGCGGCCGACGTGTGAGGGCTATACCGGCCAGTTGACCGTAAATACCCCAACTGCGCGTAACATACATGTTATGTTAATCTGTTTATCGCTTTAAGCTTTGTAACGCACCGGTGTAACGCACCGGTTACTATTAGGACCCGTGTGGCGAGTTGTATATAGTATTTTTTAAGTTAAATAGGTATAAGTAAAATAGTTAGATTAAATTTGTGGACACCCTGCTTTGTAAAATACGCCTCCGCATGTAAGGGCCCATGGACTTTCTGCCACATGTGCAACCGATTGGGTTTCCGGGCCATTGTGAATTATTACGGTCAACGGTGATACCATGTGTGGCGGCAAGATCCAAGGTGTGGTAATTTTTCCCTTGGTGAACCAGGAGGAAACGGAAGGAGTTCGCTAGTAGCCGTCTTCGGCAGCGCACGTTAAAAAACCGCGGCAGAATCCAGCGGTCTCTGGTTAATTGGCGAGAGTGCGTGATTTTGGCGACGTTTCGTTTTTTGCCTGCCGCGAATTAAAGTGCACGTGTTGTGTCATCGAAACGTGTGGTTTTGCGACACTGCGGGGGAAGGCATCATCGTCAGCTGAACTCCGAAGAAACTGCGATACACGGCGCCGGCATCAGAAAGGTAGGCCTACCTATTTTGTAAATCTCTCAACGGGTCGTGAGTGATTGCGTTCTGACATTGCGGCGGTAGACAGTTCTTGCGTCTGTTATTCGAGCATCCACAATTAAAGTGTAATTATTGTAGCGTTAGGTTAATATAAGTGTTAGTCGAATTAGAGTTGTTCTTTAGTATTACCCATTAGCCCACTGGTCCTGAGAAAGAGGGATATCCGCTCATGCAGAGCTAGTACTCCGGTGCATTACGGTAGGTACTTTACCACCCAAATAATTAGGGTCAGTTAAAAAAGCGACACACCAATTCAGGGTGTTGCAGCTTTTGCTAATAAAATTTGCTTTTATAGATGCCACGCCACGAAAGCGAATCAGGTTCACTGAGCGGGCGAATTGGGACCAGCAAAATATAAAAAAAGCCATTGAACTAATAAACAGCAGTGTGTCAATCAGAGAAGCTGCTAGAAGAACTGGCGTTCCATACTCTACTTTACAGGAAAGGCTAAAAAAAATGAGACTTCTGATCCCTCTCTTGGAAGAAAGCCTATTTTTACAATAGAACAAGAGAAAGAAAGAGTAATATTTTCTACGGTTGTACGGCAATGGATGTACGAAAAATGGCTTTCGAGTACGCAACTAGGAATAATGTAAAGAACAACTTCAACAAATTGATGAAAACGGCAGGTAGAGATTGGCTTGAAGGATTTTTAAAGCGTAATGGTTTATCTATTCGTAAAGCGGAAGGCACAAGTATGAACAGGGCTACAGCGTTTAACAAACAAGAAGTCGATCATTTTTACAAACTCTTAGGAGAGCTAATAGAAAAGTACCATTTTTTGCCCAAGAACATTTATATAATGCCGATGAGAGTGGTTTTACAACCGTTCAAGAACCCGGTAAGGTTTTAGCAGCAAAAGGTCAACGACGTGATGGTTCTATAACAAGTTGGGAACGGGGCAGAAACATTACTGCTCTTTGTGCCATGAGCGCTACAAGTGGATTTATTCCACCAATGATGATATATCCTCGTTTAAGGCACTCTCCTGCATTAGAAAAGGATGGACCAGTGGGCGCGCTATATAAATGTTCCAAAAATGGATTGATTACTGAAGAGCTATTTGTTAGCTGGCTTAGTCATTTTTGCGAACACAGTAAACCGTCTGAAAATGAAAAAGTGCTCCTGATTCTTGACAACCACTCCAGCCACATAAGTCTAGCTGGTTACGAATATTGCAAAAAAAAAACAACATCGTCATGCTTTCCATTCCGCGCCATAGTTCCCATCGCATTCAACCGCTAGACGTGTCATTTTTTGGTCCCATGAAGGCTTCATATAGACAGGAGTGCAATTACTTTATGAAATCTAATTTAGGACAAAAAATTACACCTGCAGAAGTGGCGTCTTTATTTCGAAAAGCTTTTGTCAAAGTAGCATCAATCAGTAAGGCGGAGGCGGGCTTTAAAGCTACGGGAATTTTCCCATACAATCCACAGGTGTTCGATGAGACAGACTTTCTTCTATATGCAGCTCTTAATGAAAGTGAGTTGGTTATTGAAAATGATGAGGCTGGACCCACATCATCATTTACAGAACCAGTCCATCGAACACCAGAGAAATCTGCCATTACTACATCTGAACAACCTTTTGTTTTTGGTTTGGAAGTTGCCTCCACGTCAAGCTGTATTAATCCATCTACATCTAACAACTCAGACGTAGTGGATAACAAAGTGTTGTCAAGAAAAGGGGCTACAGTTCAAGATTTACTTCCCATACCTACAAAGGTGCAAAAGACAACTAGAAAAGGAAGGGAAAAGCAACACGCAAAAATTTTGACATCAACTCCGTTTAAAAAAGATCTCACAGAAAAGGAGAATAAAAAGATCATGAAATCACGATCGAAAGCAAAATCGCAGAATGAAAAATCAATATCAACTAAGCATCCTGCACCAAAGTTTAAGCGAAAAATACTGCACACTAAAAACGACTCTTCTTCCGAATCTGAGGCGGATGTAGATCCAAAAGTCTTATGCGACGACGATGAGGACGATGATATGGAAAACGATGATACCAAATGTGTAATTTGCGATGATTACGGGCGAGATCGGGAAATGTGGTACCGATGTACGGTGTGTGCTTATTGGGCACACGCCGATTGTTCTGGCTGGGACGCTCCAGATGGATATATTTGTGACTTATGCCAAAAATATAAGTGACCAACATTACCCCAACCTATGACCGTTGTAACCCGCACCTCAGGACAATGATGGTCAAAGAGACTTTTTATGTTTATATTGTTTACTTTTTTTTTGTAATGCGTAGAAGTGCCAATTATGTTCCTATTATATCTACTACTAATTAACGTAAGTGTTATATAAAAAACGGTGCAAATATAAATAAAACAAAAAATTTGTTGTCACATTTTTGTTAAGTGGTCGGCATTTCCCCAATTTCCCCTAAACGTCATGTTTAAACGCTACTGACTTGTAAAACTGACAACAGACCTGTAAAAATTTTACAAGTTAGTAATCTAGTAATTTCATTGGCCAGAATTAATGCGAAGTCTCTGTTACACGGATAACATGATATTTTAGACATTTCTTCAAGATCAATTTAAGAACTAATTATTTACGTTTACTATTGTTTACAAATGAGTAACAAATAAAATATTATAATTTATACGCCAGGTAATAGTTTTTACTGGCTCTAGGAGATGACAAGCTCGCCTAACGGCTCGCTAGTCAACTGCTCCTATCTCCAGTAAAAACTCACTTACCTGGCTAATAATGTAAAATACTATTTGTACCGTTATTAGGTAAGTTTTATGTTAGTTATAGAATTTATCGTGTAATAGTTTGCTGTGTTTACTTTTTACATAAAATATGTTCTAATTTTTCCACTATTACCTTAATTCAATTGAATAAAACGTGTTCAGTTCTGTTATGTTGGTACCAATAGGCGAATGCGGCCCAATACATGTCACCGCAGCAAACGGCTTACCCGGATTGTTTTGGAGCGTATGTACTTAAAATATAATGTAATCCTAATACTATTTTATGTACAGTGTTTTAGTAACGTAATAAAATAAATTCAATATAAGGAACCCGTGCATTACTCGCATACACAACAAAATTGGCGACGAGGATGGGATGAGGTTAGGAAATCACGTGGGAAAATGGAATATACGCCGACACGCCCGAAGTCCTAACAATTCGCAGGAATTACACAAATCACTGGTCTTACACTGGTTGGATACCTAATTACATCTACAAATACGGAAAATTCACGCTGGTAATCGTTCAATATTTACATTGACTACATACGAACCCGATTTCAGATATATCCTTAAATCGACTTAATTACGAGTTTACGTGCTTACATACGAAATGACGGAACCCCTTCTGCAATCCATGACCGAGATTTTGACAAAAATTCAGGAAACGCAAGCTCAAATGGTTACCTTAGGCCGAACCAATTCGACTACAATTTCGGTGAAGGAAAACTTGCACCCTTATGACGAAAATCACGAGACGTTCGACTGCTATTTACAAAGGCTCGATAACCACCTACAACTTAAGAAGATCGATGATTCAACCGCCGAAAGAGATAAAACCTGCGTACAAATATTGATCAGCTGTCTTAGTCCGAAGATTTACCAGACATTACAAAGCTTACGGCACCAAATTCTAAAAGTTACAAGGAACTCATTAAAATGCTAAAAGAGCATTTAGCCCCACAAGCGAGCATTATAGCCGAACAGCACAAATTTTCATTACGTACACAACATGAGGGGGAAACAATTGCTAATTACGTGGCCGAATTACGGAAAATGACTACAAATTGCAACTTTAAATGTGAAAACTGTAGTAAATCGACTATCAATACGCATTTACGCACTCAATTCATACGAGGAATTCGCGATAGTGAGATACGAGAGAGATTACTGCAGCAGAAGTCAACAGCCACATTCGAGGAGATAGTACAGATCGCAAATTCGTTGGAAATGTCGAAGAAAGAAGCAAGTGAGATGCAGAGAACTGAGTTGGAGGTACATGCATCCGAGTAAAAAGTACACTCCTGGAACCCATACAAGCTTTACGCCCGGGATAAATTCTGGTAAGATTCAGGGATTATGGGGAAAATGTTTTCGATGTGGTAAAACCGACCACAAGGCTGATAAATGTTACGCAAAAAAATTTATCTGCAAAAAGTGTGGGAAAACAGGCCACTTACAGGCTGTTTGTCTCAAATCGATTGGTAAACCCCAGGACCATAAACAGATCGAGAATTCAGACTACAATTCTGATTACGATCAGGAACCATTTAACATTTACAAAATCGTTACGATAAATTCAATTAATACGAAGAAAATCATGTTACCAGTAAAATTAAATGGCTCAGGCTGTCAAATGGAATTGGATACGGGGGCAGCTGTGTCCACAATTTCCGAAGCTAAATTCAAGACAATTTGCCCCAATGCAAAAATGAATCCTACGTCAGTAAAATTACGAACGTATTCGGGGGAGATATTACACCCAATTGGGTCTTCTGAAATGAGAGTACAGTACGGAAATCAATCTACGCGCGCGAATATCTACATTCTACCTCTCGATGTTGATACGATATTTGGGCGTGACTGGTTAACTGCGATCAAAATCGACTGGAAGGATATTCGGAAAATCGAAATGGCCGGAAACCCACCAGAACGTCAAGTTTTACTCGATGAATTCAAGGACGTCGTTACACCTAAATTGGGAAAAGTCCCTAATTACGAATACTCTATCAAGTTATCGGATCCTGATACACAGCCTATTTTTACGAAACCTCGTTTAGTTCCTTACGCACTAAAAGGCAAGGTCGAAGAAGAATTGGACCGATTGGAAAAATTGGAAATTATTGAAAAAGTAGTACATTCCACTTGGGGTACACTCATAGTTCCAATCGTGAAAAAGGACGGCACCATACGTATCTGCGCCGATTTTAAGGGAACTATAAACAAGATAATTAAGACGGGTCGCTATCCAATACCGAAAATTGAAGATATTTTCAACAAAATGAGAGGGGGAAAATACCTCTGTTGTCTTGACATACACCAAGCTTATTTACATATGTCAGTAGATGAGGAAACGTCCATGTTACAAGCAATCAGTACTCAAAAAGGAGTTTACAAGGTAAAACGCCTGATGTTTGGCGTTAAGACAGCTCCAAATGCGTGGCAAAGATTTATGGACCAAACTCTTCAAGATTTGGACGGAGTAGTCTGTTTTTTCGACGATATCGCAATACAGGGAAGAACACCCGAAGAGTTATTGACAAGATTGCGACAAGTTTTAGAGCGTTTACGCCAATTCGACTTACATCTCAATGGAAGGAAGTGTCAATTTTTTAAATCAAGTATTTCATATTTAGGCCATAGAATCGACGGTGATGGTCTACACACAACTACCGAGAAGACTGAAGCTATTGCTAATAGTCCACGTCCGGGAAACGTTTCGCAGTTACGCACCTTTTTAGGGTTAATAATAATAATAATAATAATAATAATAATCTTTTATTTTTTTAGGACCCTACATAACTTCACCAGACACAGACACAGACACTAATCGTTACTTGATTTTAATCCGTGCGATTAGTTAACCAGGCTAGACCTGAGTTCTCACAAGATACACCGACCATAATAATAATAATAATAATAATACTTTATTATCCTGGCGGAGACCAGCTGTAAGCTGTTTTTCCCAACCAGCAGAATTACAATTTACAATTACAAAATAGTGATTGAAAATAACATAAACTAAAAAAGGTATACTATTTCAATAACTTGAGTTGTACGAGACTACATGAAAAGAAAATAAATGAAATCTTAGACGAAGACAGATTGACAAAAATGACAAAGTTTCTCCACGTGTGTACATAATATCTAAAAGAAGTATATAGAAGGTAACATATTGAAAGATTAGGTAACAGAAACTTGCTATACTTAAAGGTCTAATTATTATTCATTGTAAATCATAATTTTTACTTTGCGCTTAAATTGATAGCTATTCAATGATTTGTATTCATCAGGCAGCTTATTGTACAAAAATGCTGACATGTATGTAAACGAAGATTTGTAGCTTTGCAATCGATGTGCAGGTATTTGAATATCGTTTGTATTTCTAAGTTGACGATCATGTAAATCTCTCCGAAAACGTATTGTGGACTGTAAGTATGGGGGCACGCCAGATTTTATAATTTTGTGAATTAAACACAAATAGTGTATAGTCCTCCTATCGTTCATTCGGTAAAGATTCAATTGCTTGAGATGAGGTGTGATATGTTCTTGCCTATTTACGTTACTTACATAACGTACGCATGCGTTTTGAACTTTTTGGATTCTGTACGAGTCTGAATTTTTTAAGCAAGGACCATACACAACATCACAATAATCAAATAGGGACAACACAAGGAAATTAACAAGTTTACGTTTGACAGAAAGTGAAAGAATATTTTTATATTTATAAAGACACCGAAGCCGACCATACGCGGATTGTATCAACTTACTTACATGCGGGGTGAAGGTAAGATTTTCGTCCAATATCAGATCAGTTTTTGTGAACGGTTTTAAAGTTTATTACGTTGCTATCAATATTTACATCGGTTAGTGAAGAATTAATTCCCCCAAGCAAATGTTTCTTACCGATTAACATTCCTACAGTTTTAGATGGATTTAGAATAAGAGAGTTGTTACTTGACCATTCGGATATACGATGCAGATCTTCATTAATTAAGGTAGTTGTATTTGAAAACTGCTCTGGATAAAACGAATAATAAATTTGATTATCATCTGCATAACTGTGGTACCGAATCGATGTAATGGATACGGCCGTCGGTTGTCCACACATTTGGTTTACCGTATATTTCACAATACTGTTTATACAACTGATATCGAAGAGCAGTTAAGTCTTCACTGATTAAGAATCCAGTTTTCTTTAATAGTTTCTTGGATGCAAAAATTTCGGCTCGTTTCCGGTAAGAGGCAAACTTAACAATTATCGCTCTTTTAACACCATCTTGCCGTTTCCCAACACGATGCGTTCTCTCAATATCCAATTCTGTGCAAGTGATGTTCAGCTTGTTTTCTAAAAATTGTACGACGAGTTGATCGCAATTCTCGTTCGCAGTTTAGTCAATTACTACCAAAGATTTTTACCAAATCTGTCTTCAAAATTGCACCCATTACATCAGCTTTTGAGAAAAAACGTTCCGTTCACGTGGAATAACAAGTGCGAGGGAGCCTTCAAATTGATCAAAACTGAAATTACCAGTACAAAAGTTTTAATGCCTTTCGACGAAAATTTACCTTTAATTTTGGCTACGGACGCTTCACCGACAGGGTTAGGAGTGGTTCTTTCACACATCTTACCGGATGGCACCGAGAGACCTATAGCTTTCGCTTCAAGATCTCTTAGTAACTCAGAGAAAAATTATAGTCAGATCGACCGCGAAGCAACTGCGATTTATTGGGGAATGAGGAAATTTTTCCATTATTGTTACGGTAGGAAATTTACTTTAATCACGGACAACAAACCTCTTACATCGATTTTACATCCCAATAAAGACCTACCAGCTACGTCAGCGGTGAGACTTTTGCACTATGCCAATTATCTATCCGGATTTAACTACGATATCAAGTACAGGAAAACTGAAGATCATGCTAACGCTGATTTTTTGTCCCGAATGCCCCTGGCAAATACGTGCGATATTGCGGACAGCGCTTCGATTTTCCAGATTAGTCAGCTGGAGTTTCTTCCTGTTACTCGGAAAGAAATACAAAAGGAAACGACGAAATGTCCCGAACTGCGACAACTCATACTAGCTATACAGACGGGAACACCTCTTCCTGAAAATCGTAATATATCCGACTACACCATTCAGGATGGATGTCTTTTCAAGGGAATCCGAGTAGCTATTCCAGCGAAATTAAGGTCCAGGATACAAATCTTTTAATAGTTGTAGATTCGTACACGAAATGGCTCGAGGTGATTCCAACTAGCTCTACCACGTCCGGAGCTACCATTCAGATCTTACGAGAGATGTTTTCACGTTTTGGGTTACCCGTAACTCTAGTCTCGGATAATGGCAGCAACTTCAAGTCCACAGAATTCCGAGAATTTCTCAAAATGAATGGAATTAATCATAAAGTTACCGCGCCATATCACCCAGCGACCAACGGCCAGGCGGAACGCTACGTTCAAACCGTCAAGAAGAGCCTGAGAGCTATGCAAACCGAAGGAGAGAGTTTCAATCTCAACCTTTGCCGATTTCTGATACAATATCGGAAAACACCGAATTCGACCACCGGGGTCAGCCCAGCCGAGCTGATGTTCAAAAGAAACATTCGTACTCGAATTGACCTAGTCAAAAGAGACTTAACTTCAGAAATCGGAGATAAGCAGCTTCCAAAAGAAAAGAGCGAACGAAGGTTCGAAGTCGACGATCAAGTGCAATACCGAACCTATGGCGATCAAGCTCGGAAATGGAAGTATGGAACGATCGCGAATAAAACCGGAGATCTTCACTACGAGGTAATGAACAATGGTCGAACACAACGTCGACATCTCGACCAACTTCTTCCGTACGAGGGAACTATACCTCATGAGCCGAGCGTGGTGGTACCCGAAGTCGAGGAACTTATTCCACCTCCAACAGTACCGGAGGAAATTCCGATCGAACCTATAACTTCGAATCCTCCACCTGAGAGAAGCTCTGAGGGGAAACCTCCGAGTCCGATACCCGTGCGACGATCTACCCGTAAACCGAAACCTCGGAATCGGATGAATTTATAACCTTACGGGGGGAAGGCTGTTATGTTGGTACCAATAGGCGAAT
Source organism: Photinus pyralis (assembly GCF_008802855.1). NCBI lineage: Eukaryota > Metazoa > Arthropoda > Insecta > Coleoptera > Lampyridae > Photinus > Photinus pyralis. The sequence continues at coordinate 22,802,459 of NW_022170663.1, read as the reverse complement.
GCGGCCCAATACATGTCACCGCAGCAAACGGCTTACCCGGATTGTTTTGGAGCGTATGTACTTAAAATATAATGTAATCCTAATACTATTTTATGTACAGTGTTTTAGTAACGTAATAAAATAAATTCAATATAAGGAACCCGTGCATTACTCGCATACACAAGTTCGATACGACATTTTACGTGTTGAGAACTTAAACCTGTATTTGCGGCTTACGACATTTTGTATCCCTTGAACGTACCTACCGGTAATTATTGTTCCAATTCTGCCTAACTTTAAATTGCGTTTTGATACCAAACAGACGCGTATTCAGAGGGGGGGGCTGAAGGGGCTGCAGCCCCCCCCCCCCGAAAAGTTGCCAATCATCTTAATTTTCTGCCAATAAGGAAAGGATATGCAAGAACGGGAAAAAAAGAGTGGCTATTTAAAAAGACATATTTTAACAGTTTGGGTTACGCTTACCTACCTAATTTTCCGAGAAAAATATAGGAATGCACAAAACGGGCTAATGTCAGGTACCTAAGCTTACTGAACTGTTTTTAGGGTTTTTACTCGCTAGTGTATTATGTTTCCATTTCCATAACAAGCAATCAGCGCACTGCGCAATTGCACTGCACTGTTGTACTGCGGTTTCACATTTCACGCCTTCGCGGTAATCCGTAGTTTGTTTTCGAGTGTTGGTTGAGTTCGTTGTGCGAGACGGTTTAGTTTGCTTTTGATAATAAATGTTTTTTAAGTTTGCGGAATTGTTTACGTGGATGTTTATTTAATATTTATTTGTTATTGTTATTGATTTAACCATTTAACTGAAACTAAGACGTAGAGGTAGACGTATGATACTTTAAATACTTAGTTGTGAAACGTGCGCCATGAAGAGAACGCAGCAGTCGATGCTTAAATTTCTGAAGAAAGCAAGAAAGGAAGACACATGTATCTTACATTCAGATGTGCCGACCCCGACGCAAAGCTCCGATAGTAATGCTAACAATCAAGGAACTGGAACAAGTAACGAGGATCAAACTGATGAAATAAGTGATCAAACGAGTACTGTTACTTCTACACCAATGGACGGAATGGCCGTTGTCGAATCAAAATTAGAAAATTCGAACACTATAGAATCGTCAAGGTCAACTGAACAAATGTTATCCTTTCGAGAGCCGTTAAGATCTCAAGATCCATGCACATTAACGTTACCCGTTGCTAATACTGTCGACATTGGAGAATTGATATCGACATCTAAAAATATGACTAATGAAAATAAAATTTCAGCACTAAGAAACCTGATGTAAATTATAAATTCATCCGCCAGGATTGCGGACGGTTCAATAGAACATTTCAGCTGAAATGGCTTGAACAATTTCAATGGCTGGCTTATTCCAAATTGAAGGATGGTGCCTTTTGCAAATATTGCGTTTTATTTTTTCAATCTGATGGCATAGGAAAGGGGGCCCATGAAGCGGTGGGAAATTTTATTACGAGGCCATATACAAAACTGAAAGACGCATTAGAGAATTTTAGAATCCACGAAAAAACTAACTATCACAAAAGGTCTCTCCTGATGGCAGATAATGTTAAGACCATAGTTAATAAAAAACGAGATAGTATTATTGAGCAAATTGACACTCAAAGAAAGCAAGAAGCGCAGAGTAACAGACTAAAACTAAAATCCATTATACAGACGATTCGATTGTATGGAAGGCAGAACATTTCTCTGAGATGACATAACGATTCAGGTCGCGTAACTTTAGAAGAACCCGAGCACAATGATGGAAATTTTCGAAGTTTAATTAGGTATAGAGCAAACAGTGGTGACCAGATATTAAAAGAACACCTTACAAACAGTAGCGGAAATGCGTTGTATACTAGCTCCGTTATACAAAACGAAATTATTTCAATATTCGGTAACTTAATTCAAGAACATATTGCACAGAAAGTTCGCAAGTCCGGTTTTTTTTCTGTACTGGCTGACGAAACTACTGATGTGGCACAGATCGAGCAGTTTTCAATTTGTGTGAGATACGTGGATGATGATGATAATCAACCCAAATTGAGAGAAGATTTTCTTACCTTTGTGCCCGTCAGTGATGTAACAGGTAACGGATTAGCCACAACTTTACAAAACGAATTAACAGCACTTGGTCTTGATTTAAGTAAAATGCGTGGCCAAGGTTATGATGGTGCTGCTGCTATGCGAGGTGCGTTTAGAGGAGTACAAGCAATAATTAAAGAAACGTATCCAAAAGCACTGTATACGCACTGTGCTTCCCACTCATTAAATTTGTGTCTCTCGGACGCCTCGAAAGTGCAAGACATAAGAAATACTTTTGGTGTGATTTCCGAAATTTGTAATTTCTTTCACGGATCTGCTAAAAGAAGTGAAATACTTAAAAATAAAATAACATTATTAAATCCAAAGACACAAACAACTAAATTAAAAACGCTATGTGAAACACGCTGGGTGCTTCGTCACGAAGCAGTATTACTTTTTAAAGAATTTCTACGTCCCATTGTCTTCGGTTTAGAAGAGATCCAAAATCAGCTTCCTGGTGTTGAAGCTTCACGGAAGGCTAATAGTCTTTTGAATAGTGTATGTCAGTTCAAATTTATAACAAGTCTATTTATCCTAAGCAAATTTCTTGGTATAACGTATAGTTTATCTGAGTACTTACAAAGCAAGCAAATAGATTTGGTATGTGCTATGGAACGTGTAGATGGGGTCAAGGTGCTTCTGGAGAAATTTAGAGAAGATCCAGAAAAATCGTTTGCATCTGTTTACAACGAAGTAAAAGATTTTACGAAACTATTGAACATTGACGAGACGGTTCCCAGAATATGTGGCATTCAAAGATATAGACCGAATATTACCTTTAATACAGCAGAGGAGTATTACCGAAAAACGATATTCATTCCCTATTTGGATGACTTGATATCCTCTTTATGTGAACGTTTTCTAAACCAAAAAGAAAATGTAATATCTCTACAAAATATTCTTCCGCGTAATGCTGTGGGACTAGATTTTAGTGCAGTGAAATCTGTCATAGATTTTTATAGGGATGACCTTAGTGATTTTGATGATGTGATAGAAGGCGAATGGGAACTATGGAAAACCAAATGGTCTTCCATTCCGAAACGGGACTACCCGACTACGGCTATTGATGTGCTAGCGGAATGCGATGAAGGTATTTTTCCAAATATTCGAAAATTGTTAAAAATATTGGCCGTGCTTCCGGTTACTACAGCGACGGCGGAGCGGAGTTTTTCAACACTCATGCTATTAAAAACGTACTTGCGCAGCACGACATCGGGAGGTAGACTCACGGGGCTCGCATTATTAGCAATCCATAGAGATATTGTGATAACCTTAAAACTGATTTTAAAATTCATGCAATTTTAAAGGTCAATTTAAGACAAAGAATGAGTAGGTACCTATTTTGATCTTTCAGGATGGCATACCGAACATTAAAAATTATGGCTCTCGCCGCTGCTATTAATTCTGATAAAAACAACAAGACCCCTGATGGAAATCATGTGAACTTTGAAAATCATGAACACTCAACGTCGAATGAACCACATATTTAACTACTCTACAGCCTGTATCATTAGACTTAGATGTTAACCAGCATGTCATGTTGGATAAGATTCCTGTAATATTTGAAGACATAAATCTTACAGAAGATAATTCGTTACAATACAATGTGATAAGTAACGAAATTATCCTTCATTCAGTTGATGGAGGAAGTAATGAAAAAAATGTTGAGGATAGCCATCAGACTGCGCAGGTAAATGATCATGGTGGAAGTGTGTTGAACTAGGTAAGTCTGGCAATCATTTTCTTTTTGTGTTTCAGGATACTACAAGATGACCACATGAATAGGAAAAATATTAATCTAATAGAAGCGATTGAATATGACGATAAAGAAAAACACGATAGTGAAATTCAAACCGATTATGTGCCAGATGATCAAGACAGTAGCAGTTCAACTGATGCAACGAACAACGAGGAACAATTAATGAAGAGACCTGTTAAAAGAATAAGGAAAAGAAAAAAAGACACATCCACATGGAAGGGACTAATTAATAAGAAACTGAGAATGGAGGGTAAAGAATATAAGTCTATATCTATAAAAGATCAGCAAGGAAATGAAGCGAAGAAGTTTGCTCGAAAATTAGGAGTTGTATGTGAGCGCAAGTCCAGCGCTAGATTTTGTAATAAAATAGATGAACAAGTAAGAATGGAGATATTTGAAAAATTTTGGAAATTGAATTGGGAGGACAAAAAAAGTTATGTCAGGTCCTTTGTAACTTGGTTCCTATACGGACAACCTCACAGAGACAGCTGAGGTACTAAGAGACGCTCACTTTCCTGGAGCCACCACCACGCCTTACCCCAACTGGCCTGAGACAATCCCTTTCACTTCCACGGAGAATGACTGGGCGGTTGCCTGTCAGGTGGTGGACGTGGCGAGGGTGACCTGGGCGGTGAAATCGTTCTCAGCATACAAGTCACCCGGTTTGGACGGCATAATACCTCCTGCAATGGGGACTGGATGTTATTGCTACCTACCTAGTGGGAATATATACAGGCTGTATCGCTTTCAGATACATACCTAAACAATGGAGGGAGATAAAAATTGTTTTTATCCCCAAACCTGGAAAAGGTGATTACTCCACTTCCACACCTAAAGCATATCGTCCAATCAGCTTGATGTCTTTTCTTCTTAAGACACTTGAAAGACTGTGCGATAGATACATAAGGGATACGGCGCTAACTCTAACACGGTTTCCGCTGCATCCTAACCAACACGCATACTGCCCAGGAAGATCTACGGAATCAGCCCTGCACTGCGTTGTAGGGCAGATTGAGAGATCGCTGCACTATAAAGAGTCCGCATTGGGAGTATTCATAGATATAGAAGGGGCTTTCGACAAAACAACCTTCGATTCAATAGAAATGGCTCTACGTCACCACAGCGTACCGAACGTCGTACGAGGCTGGATTGCGCAGCTGCTGAATCTCAGAGCAGTGCACATCAGCGTTGGCGACGAAACACTAAGGTGCACAGTAGTGAGAGGATGCCCCCAAGGTGGGGTGTTATCACCACTTCTGTGGAATTTGACTGTAAACAGGCTCCTCTGTCGCCTTAATGACAGTGGGTACTATACGCTGGGGTATGCGGATGATATATCCATACTTATAACCGGCAAATTTGAGGCTACTTTATGCAGACTGATGCAATCAGCTCTTACAGTAACCGAAGAATGGTGTAGGGAACACTCCTTGTCCATCAACCCGACAAAAACGGAGCTAGTTCTCTTCACAAGAAAAAGAAAGGTAGAGGGTATTCGAGCTCCCCTGCTATTCCAAAAACACCTCCAATTTTCAGAGTCAGTGAAATATCTAGGAATCACACTCGACAAAAAACTGAATTGGAGCAAACATATCCAGCTTAAAGCCGAAAAAGCAAATAGGGCTTTCTGGCAAAGTCGCCGCGCTATTGGCAAACTTTGGGGACCATCCCCGAAGGCTGTCCTGTGGCTGTACACTGCCGTGATTAGACCTATGTTCTGTTATGGAGCAATTGTCTGGTGGCCTAGAACCAGACTCTCCACAACTGTAGCACTCCTTAATCATGTGCAAAGACTAGCGTGCCTTGCCTGCACAGGCGCGATGCGAACGACCCCCACAGCCGTCATGGAGGCCCTCTTGGATCTGCCTCCACTAGATCTCCACGTGAGAGAGCAGGCCATTCTGGCATTCCTGCGTCTGAAAAATAAGGGGTTGTTGAATAGCAGAGGCATTGAGGGGGGCCACTCCCGAATTCTGGGCGAGGCGATCAAGCGTCTGCCTATCCTAGAGGGGAGATCGGACTCACTCACTCCTCAATTCATATTAGGGAAAAACTATCACATCTTCTTTGATGAGAATATGGCATCCCAACCAGATATATTCATCTTCACGGATGGATCTAAGACAATGGAAGGTACAGGCACTGGTATTTACTCCAAAGAACTGAACTTCCATATCACCCAACCACTAGGTAAACTTCCTACTGTATTCCAGTCAGAGTTGGTAGGATTAACGCTTAGTGCAAGAACAGTTCTTATGCATAACATAAAGAACAAAACTATCAGAATCTCAAGTGACAGCAGGGCTGCCTTGCAGTCACTTGGTCACTGTAAAATTACCTCTAGGATGGTTTCCGAATGTCACCACGTACTAGAGCAAGTAGCAAGCAGCAACACCCTTGAGCTCGTATGGGTCAAAGGGCATGCTGGAACGGAAGGTAATGAGAAAGCCGATAAATTAGCCCGACTGGCCTCAAAACAGGCGTTTTATGGTCCAGAGCCGGCTCTTCCACTTACAGTTAAAACTGTAAACAACCTAATAACTCAAGACACCCAAACCCAGCACAGGGCTAGGTGGAACTTGATGTTAGATTGTCGCCATGCGAGAGAAGCCTTCAGAGGACCATCTCGTAGCTTGGCGCGTTTTTGTACAGGGCTATCAAGGAAGAACCTGAGGTTACTCGTGGGCATACTTTCTGGGCACTGTAAACTAAACAAGCACATGCACTGCATGGGTTTGGTGGAATCACCATCTTGTAGAGGATGTTACACAGACGACGAGACGGCATACCACATACTCTGTGAATGTCCCGCTCTAGTCCAACTGAGACGATCCATGTTGGGGGAATCCTGGCCGGACATGGCTACGATTAGAGCCGCCTCCCCTTCCAGCGTCCTAAGGTTCATCTCACGTGTGGGATGGCTTGAGTGATGCTGAGGGGTCGGGCGACCCTAGTCAGGGAGGTAGTACAAAGGGCCCGAATTTGAGGCCTAAGTACGCGTGGACACTGTTCACCCTCCTATCGTAATCCAGAATAGTCTCAAAACCATCTGTGATTGGTAATACAAAAACATTAACCAATAAAAAATGTTGAAGATAATTCGCCATTTGCGGATATAAAACATTTACTCAGTAATTAGAGGGGAGATCGTTCAGAGTAGGAAAATTCTCTCAGCGAGCGAGGAGAGATCGCAAGTCACTTCAGTTAAGAAGAGAATTTAGATGTTCGGTGTGAAAAATTGGAATTAATTGTTTAGTTTCCGAATGATTACGTGAGGTTTTTTTCTGTTTCCGATGAGACCTTTCATTAGAATACCATGAAGAGTAGAACATGTGTTTACCCCCCTCCCCATTTTTTAAAGTTTAACTTGGCGCCACTAAAGGAATGCTTATACAAAATCTGAGACCAATTGCTTGTCGTATGTAAAAGTTATGCACGTTTTACTTTCCAAAACAGCATCTCAAGAAATAATTCGTGGAGGGGGGGGGGCCTTTTAGACAGCGAAATTTGATGGCCGTCAGGCACACATTCAAGGTATAGGCTACCTATTCCAAAAATTCCAGGACTCTAGGACTATTCCCCTAGAAGTAGTTCAAAACGGTCGAAGTGGGTCCAGACGGACGGACGGACAAAACGCAAACAATAGCACATTTTTTTTAATTTTTAAAAAATACGTTAAAAAAACAGCATGGGATTCGAATTGCTACCTTCTGAATACGTATATCGTTCTCTGGCGATTGAATTCATAATTTGGGAATTCCGAAGTTATTAGTTTGGACGCGATTAGCCTGTGCTCCCAGTGGAGGTTTTAATATGCGTTTTACCCTTTTGACGCAAGTACCACCAAGTTCACTTCATTTATTTATCGGGTAGGTTTCGGCTGTAATTTGTTGTAATGTAATTTCCATCGACAATCGTTGCCTCTTCTACGAGTAACACTCTTCGACACGCTTATTTAAGAGGTAGGTAAATTTTATGTCATCAACCTTTGATTTCTTTTAGGGTTCAGGTTCCACACATTTCTTGTTCGTCGTACAGGTTTTGTAACCTTGAACCAAACTTAGTGGATAACTATTTTGCCCCTTAAGGGTTATATGCGAGTATATTTAAGTAACTTAACCTAACCTAACCTAACCTAACCTAAAATATATTACGCACACAACAAGACCATGCCAGGGAAACCTTCTACGGGACAAAAACCCCGGCATAAAGACTTGTTAAGCCTTACCAGCAAGAATTGAGGTTCTATTGAACAATTGATTAAATCCTAATAAGGATTTAAGTTAAATTTAAACTAGTAACCTTCAAAGTTACCAATAAAGACTTGTTAAGCCTTAAACTTTAGGATTAACCCACCTTTAAATTTGCGATTTAAAATCATATTTGAATATAAAGTTTAGTAGAAGAATTTTTATTCGTAAATAACTTTATAATTTATCGCCTAACCTCAGCCATTCTACTAAATAAATGATTCTTTTCTACAAATCATAAAAATATTGGAACATTATATTTTATCTTTGGAGCATGAGCAGGAATACTAGGAACTTCATTCAGATTAATATATAAAAATATGAACATAAAAATAAAAAATTATTAATTTTATTATTAAAAATAATATTAAATATAAATAAAATATTTAAATAAATGAATAGGTAATTCTATTTTTTTAACTTTAAATATATTTATTTTTAAAAATAGAATTACCTATTCATAGGATTTTTACATAAATTTATTATTCGCATAAGCCGTACCCCCTTATAAAAATCTAGGTTTAAATAAAATTTTAATTATTAAGACCATATGCTTATTTTAGAATTTATTAAACCAAAAATAATTATTTATCCAACAAAATTAATTTGATACATATATATTTTAATTTGAAAATTCAAAATATAGTAAACCCCTACTACAATGAAACTTCCATTAATATTAATTTAAAAACTCAAAATATAATAAACCCCTATTACAATCAAATTTCTATTAATATTAATTTGAAAATTTAAAATATAATAAACCCCTATTATTTAATTTTAATTAAAAATTTAAATTAACCCCTGCTATAATAAAAATTTTTAATTAATAATTAAATAAAACATAATTTATAAATCAATTATTTTATATAAAATTAAAATATTAATATCATTTTTCAATTTCATTAAAAAAGAATTTGATTGATTTTCAATCATATAAATTTTTATTCAAGAAAAAAATTGAATTTTTAAAAAAATACATAAATAATAATTATAAAAAATTAATTTTTTATTCATTTTAAATATATAAAAATATGAACATAAAAATAAAAAATTATTAATTTTATTATTAAAAATAATATTAAATATAAATAAAATATTGTAATTGTTATTAAGGTATGATCGAGTTTGAACCGCGAATGTTGTATCGAATGTAGTATCGTACCCTATATAGAAGCAGATTGAGGTTGCAATATGTGTTTTACTTGTATTTGGCCCTATACGTGTGGAATATCAAGTTATTTGTGGCAAATCGTTATAAGATTCAGTAATTAGCTTAATCAATCATTATTGACTTGGGATTTATTCTTTTGGGGAAAGTTAATTGGAAAGTTTAACGTACACGTTTGGGAAAATTCATATACGAGAATATTTTGTGTAATTAATGTGATTCAATAAAGTGAGTGAATAAAATAGTGAGACGGGAGGAGACGAGTCAATAAAGAACGAAAAGAAAAGAAGAATGGAACAGACGCAAAAGCGACTTGAAGGAAGAGTGTTTGAAGAAAGTCAAAAATAGATGAGAAGGGAAAAGATGCGAGTGGATGAGACTTGGAATAATGCGTTTCAAACGAAGTCGGCGTGGATCCGATCATATGCATCTTCGAATCTGCAGGTCATTGATTTCCGAAAATAAGGTTAAAATTCTCTCTTCTTTCTGAAAATATTTTCCCTCATTTTCCCTGATAGAGCCTTAATGCATAGGTACACTTTGATTTTTTTTATCTGGATACCATTTTCAGGAAATGATTGTGTCTTTTGTACACTACGCTAGTTCTACACTTGTATGCGAAATCAAAATAGGATTAGCACCTGCAGCAAGGGTGGAAGGGGGCAAATCGACATCTTGACTCCCCTAATATTGTGTCACTGATGTGCATCAATGCACATGTAAAAGTAGGGATGCTGTACTGAAGCTCTTGGTGGTGGATATAATTGTGACTATACCAACACCGCAGTGAGTGGGCAGTTTCTCTCAAAATTGCGGTTTGTGTAGCAGCCTCGACATAAGCCTTTTATCTAAACGCAGATTGTATAGAAATAAGCAGGTACCCGGTATGAAATGTGAAATTTTCGTTATAATAATATATCACTTTCGTGCACCCCTTTTCATATAAGACGCTTCCTTACAGTTGCCGAATTCAATCTGCACATTTGCTTAGAACCGTAAGGAAACCTCTTATCGCTTAGATATTTCCTTATCAATGCCTTTTGCTTACGAACTGCACACTCGGCAAACTCGAATTTGTTGTATAGATTTCAATCCCTCAACATTTCTACCCTTGTGCATTATGCTCGTTCAAGTGGGACGCTCCTCGAGGTTATCGCAAGTACACTTTCCCCTAATCTTTATAGATTGGAGAATTTCGTCGCAATTCACCAACAGTTTTGCGAATTTCGAGTATTCGCAAATAGCAAGCTCGAGTGAGGGGCAATTTTAATGCAGCTCATGCGGAGGATATACGTCATAAATGCACGCAAAGAATTATCGACAAAAATTCCATTACTTCACACGTTTACATCCGCCTTATATACGAGATTACCTTCGAACATTCCGTTATTCTCATTAGAATTTCCTTTCGTGTTTCTTCTGTCGACCCTTCTCCAAATTCATTGTTCACAAATCGCACTCCGCTTGGCCTGCCATTGTTCTTCCCTTCACGTCTGTCCACTTTGGTGTTCCAATTGCATTATCTTTCAGTCAACTTAAGCACTTATAAGTACCTTTCGTCCCCCATCCATGTTTTTGTCATCGTTGTCGTTTGTGAACTTCCTACTTTATATTCAGTGATGGTGTGGAGCCCCATAAAAAATTCGAAACACAAAATGATCTGGTTCCATCATTCTAATTAAAATATAAGGTGACTAGGATAAAATCCAAAAGGTAAATGTAATAAGTCATGAAAAAGGCGAGGCTTACGTTTTAAAAGTTAAATTAATAACACATAGCCACCTGAAATGAATAAAATAATGTCAGTTAACAATGGATCAATAAACGGAATAGTTCTGTTCTCTATATTTCTTTTTATTATCATTTAATTTTAAGCTGGGACGTGCTCCCTCAAAAATAGCGTTAGTGAGGTGTAGAAATATCGGCCCAACGATCGTATTATATTCTTCTGGTCTAAACCAAAAGTATTTTGAAGTTTTTTGCTTCATCCCAAGATTGCATTAATCGTACTATACAACCAGGCTTTAACGTTAGAAAAATATAGGAATTAGTATTAATGTAGAGAATTTTCTAGAGCGATATCAAGTCGATAAAGGATTAGTCACCGGCGATGAAGCATGAAAGTGGATGTGACGCCTTTTTTCCAGAAAATATGAAGCAGAAGAAGCAAGTTGAACTGTGTTTTGTTCCAACATCGACGCCGAAGTGATAAATAGAGAAGTTTGTATAAATGTATATGTTATTAATTTAAGCACAATCTCAAAAGATTTACTCATAAAAACTACCAAACTTTAACGGTGAAAACAATCAAGACATAAGTCGAATTTACTTAATTGTGTATTTAAGTGTTCTTCCAAAATTAAAAAAATTGAAAATTGACCCACTCTGGATGATTCGGTGAATAAAATAAAAGAAATATTTGGTGCATCATGAAAGATACAACTTTCGCAACCGAAGATGACTGCCATGTTCGGGCGAATTTGGTAAGGAAAGGACCTTTGTTACACAGATTTTAGATTCTGTAGGTTAGCAAAATCAATTAAAGCAAACAAGAATACTTGTGCACTAGTTACAACCCTCAGAACAGAAGAAACAAGAATATCTGCAGGACTACAAAATTTAAATAAAGTTGATTGATAAATTTCAAAAGCGCAGAGATTAATACGCATTTATATGGTAGCTTGCAAATTATATAAAAAAATCAAATAAAGAAACAAAAATGTTTCATGCTGTTACATTTACAAGGGCTGAAGACCCCATTTGTAATAAATAAAATAGAACCTCTACGGCATTGGCAAACATTTTATTATCACGATTAATTTTTTATTTTAGCTCAGTAATAAAAAAGTTTGACTCGTATCTTCTCTTAAAATGTGAAATTCAAAACCTAATGCAGCATACGCAACAAACATTTGAATATATTGTGCTACTTGGAAATGCGAACCAACAAATTTAGGTATCTCCCCCTTGAAGAAGCCAATGGAGCTCGATGTGATAGGCATGTTGGTTACATATGCTGCAGACTTTACCTATTAAGAGATCATGGCCGTAGATTCTCTTTTTCAAAATATAATCACACTGCTGAATGCTAAACTAAATTTTAATGCCACTAGAGGCATGATATCACTGAACTTAAATACATTTTCCCAACCTATGACACAAAATAATCAAACATCTTTGGTTTGTATTCGATTTTTACCAATAAATCCAATACAAAATCTGTTCCATGCAAACAAATAATTGCCAAGGGCCGATTCCTTCAGGAATATATTACTTCACACAAAACTACTTATGCAAATTCCTAAAAATAGCGGACCAGTACTACAGTATTGTTTTATTTACATTTGTAATATATGTCTATTATACATTTGATGAGCCCATATTACTTTATGTAATCAAGAGGCAAATAAAAAGAGTAAGAATAATAAAAAAATTAAAAATTTAAAATAATTTACTGAAATTGACGTAGGTTATATTCTTTTCTCGTACAATTAATCTTATCTCTCCTTGAAAAATGCCGCTTTTTTTAGAAATATGGAAACAGGCCTTACAGTTGACTTCGTGATGAAGGCGAAACTAGCGAAAAAAATGTCCAAACGTATTGCGAATTTATAAACAAAGCGGTTTCAATTTCGTGAAAGTAATACTCGAAATCGTGATTATGCACAGGAATAAAATGACAATATTCTGCCGCGCATTATGGATACTAATTTTGTGCAATTTAGGAACTAGGTTTTGTTGCGGAGAGATACATCAACCGCTGTATGTAAAATTTTATTTATCGCACAATGCCAATGACGTCACTCCACTTTGAAGAACTTGCGTTTAACCAGCCGTTGTATTTGGCGATCCGAAAAAAATTCCTTGTTTATTACTATGAGGTTAATGCTGCTATTCATTTATTTATTATTTATATATATTTATTTATTTGAAAAGCGGTTCTCCGACTCGAAAATATTCTTTCGCGTATATTTTACCACTCGTTAATAAGAGACTGTGATACGAATCCGGCTGCTCAAAAGTTTTTGTTCGTCCATAAATCCGAATTTGCTTAAATGTTTCTTCACGATGTATTATGTAACGGATGCTACAAATTTAATTTTTCTCCTCCATCTAACCTTAGGTTAATCTTAATCTACCTTAATTCAATTGGGTGGGTCGACCGCGAATCAATTGTTTTACACAGAGGTACTTTACGTAGTCGCTTTTAAAGTTAAACGAAAACCTTTCAATTTTTCTTGAAATAAACTGAGAATAATAATTAGTGTTACAAAAAATTGGTACGTGCTCGCTTGTGAAAATCAGCTTAGAATGCCCGGTGGCCCACTTCTTTCGCTGTTTGAATCGCGCTTTTAGAAAACCCGAAACGAGTCTGAACGCAATGACCACGGCTGGAGTGCGTGCCAAACAACCAATAAGAAAACTGTATTTCGGCTTTGTCAACCGGCAAAAATGCATTGAACGCAACTTTTAGCTCCGAAGCGAACGTGGCAACTGCGCTCTCTTTCCCCAATAGGTTTTTTGTTATCGCTAGACTTATTTAGTTTCAGTTTACTATGAAGCGGTACATGTGGAAATTTTTGAAACGGCAAAGTAACCACCCATTACAATCCGCAACCGTTGAAATAAATAGTTCTCACGTCAGAGTGAGCTTGTTAGAAAAATTGGTAATTTTAAAACTTCATCTCGCACCAAATCACTTAAGTAAGGTATATGACAAAAATTGTCACAGCAAAAGTTAATAGCGGCGTGATCTTTACAAGTACTCGTTTTTCTATGCCGAGTAGGTACTGTGCACGCAGAAGATCAAGGAAAGGGAAAAATAAAGAGATACATTCGGGTGACCTCTAGCGGAAGAATAAGTGAAACTAAGAAATGAAAACTTTTCTAACAAAACTGGCTACAACGAACCTACACGAGAGACACACAGAAGGGGTAACTGGTACTAAATGGATGTAAATGTAAATCTGAAAATAAACGTTACATGTAGCCTACTGAAGAAAATGAGGGTGGTAATAGGTTTTGTTTTGTTTTTGTTAGCTTGTAAAAAAATGGCAGCTCGTGGGGCGGCTGGAACCTGACCCATCGCACCGATAAATCCGATTAGTTTGTCCAAAACTGTTTAATCATACAATCAACTCACCGGGTAACAACTTCTTAACGTGAGCTATCAAACAAGCAATCAAAATTTTGCTGCTCATACCTTATTAAATAAATAAAAGCTTTATAGCCATTTTTCGTTTCCAAAAGCTTTTAGCTAAGACCATTTAAGGGAACATCAATACAAATTTCAACCAAATTGGTCGAGAAGTTTCGGCTGAACCTTGTTTACAAGAATCATGCCGCACCCACACACATACACACGTAGGAACGCAACGTACAGACATATTTTAAAAGGCACTCTTTTGGACTCCCGGTACTTTTAACCGCAATTATCCGGTGAAATTTCAAAATCAAAATTTGGAGTGACCTCCCAATTTTTTATTGGTGAAGTTAAAATGGCCAAATCTGCACCTGTACCTTTTGCCTAGAGGAAATTGAATCGGCGCAGAACAAATTCAAACAAAAATAAGTTATTTTAATGTCCACATAAAGGTACAATTTTTTGGCGTTTTAGATTGACCACTATTGTGCTTTTATTTCCTCTCTGTCAATGACGTGTTTAAACATCCATTTGTTTGGCGTATCTTCATATCCACAGCGATGTGGGGCTATTGATTGAAAAAGAGTTGGTGGTAACAGTATCATGCTGTTGGTAGATTGGGACCTGAACGGCATTCTTATTCTTTTCATAACAAAAAAGACAGGGACCCCTTGGAAGAGATCGTGTTGTAATATCATCCCGCTGTGGGTTTACGTATGAGAAATGTGCACTAGATGACTGAGAACCATGGCCTGAACGGCGCTCCATAAAATTCTGGGTGTGAAGATCAAGTTTTGTGGTACTTTCATTGGCATGAAGTCGCGTGTCCCATTGTCCGTGATAGATTGAACTATTCCTAGGAGAACTAACGCGGCTCATTGGAAAGTGGGAAATGTTCGTAGTGGATTGCTGAAAACCACGGGTCGGTATGATTTTAAGATGTTCCAAAATTTTCTTCGTGTTAAAGTCAAGCTCTGTGGCAGCATCATTGGTGTCATCAGACACAACCTGCTTCTGCTGGTAGTAGTGTGAACTGTTCGTGTAGTCGTTTCGGGGGGCACTAACCCGCTCGATTGGTGGGTAATTTTGTAGATTGGCGGCAATATTCCTACTGCTTTTGTAACCAAGAGATGTAATATCACTCCTCTGTGCGTGTAAGTTTGAAATACTCGTAGTCGAATGTTGAGAAGTACAGCGTGGACCCTTTTCAAGACTCTCCAAGAATGACTTCACCTGCAGATTGAGCTGTCTGATATTGTCATCGATGTTTTCAGACGCAAATTGATGAGCTACAGTCGTAGTAACGGCTTCCTTCTTTGCATACGAGTATGAACTGTTGGTGGCGAGGGTTCGAGGAGAACTACTACATGTTATGGGGAGCTCCTCCTCAACTATGTTTATTTGTAAATCGGACTGAGTGGCATCCTTTTTATTCCTTTCATAACCAGAAGGATCAGGCACACGGCTTGGAAGGCGCTGAAGATCAAGTTTTGTGGCAGTTTCAGTGATGCTGTTAGTAGCTCTTACGGGATGAAGTCGCATGTCAACGTCTCTCCATTGTCCGTGACAGTTTGAACTATTCATAGTACTAACGCGACCAATTGGAAAGTGTGAAATGTTTGGAGTGGCTTGCTGAACAGCGCGGTTTGGTAGGATTTTAAGATGTTCCAAAATTTTCTTCGTGTGTAGGTCAAGCTCTGTGACAGTCTCATTAGGCACAACCCCCTTCTGTTGATAGTGTCGCGTTTGCTTCATTTGTAAACGGAGATCAGCGGCATTATTCCTATTGGTTTCGTAACCAAGAGGAGAAAGGCCCATTAGAAGTGATGCAATATCATTCCTCTGTACGTGTGTCGATTCTTGAGGAGTACCCATTTCAAAACCCTCCAAGAATTTCTTCACCTGAAGATTCAGCTGTGTGATATTGTCATTGGTATAATCAGGAGCAAGTTGGTGAGCTACTCGACTGGCAACAGTGTCGCTCTGTTCATGCCAGTATGAACTGTTCGCGGTGAGGGTGCTACACGGTATTGGGAGTAGCCCCTCGACTATCTTCGTTTGTAAATTGAGCTGAGAGATTTTCTTTTTCTTCTTATTCTTCTTCTTTTTATTCCTTTCACAACCAGGAGGTGTTGTAGTATCATTCCGATTTCCGTGTACGTATGAAACATTAGTATTGGATTTCTGAGAAGCCAGGCGTGGCAAGATTTTAAGGTGCTCCATAATTTTTTGGGTCTGAAGATCAAGTTCTGTGGTAGTTTCATTGGTGCTCTCGGGAGCAGGTTGACATTGTGTGGCAACATCTTTCCTACGTTCGTGACAGTTTGAACTATTGATATGAGTATTAATACGACCGATTGGTAAATGTTCCTCAGTTTGGTTCGTGTGAGTGTGACATGGGCTATTTGGTGACGATTTGGTGGTCTGCTTACCGCTTTGTTGCGTTTGTCGATCGGATTTTCGAGTACAGCTTGGGATTGGTACAACGTTACACCGTGATCTATCAATTGAAATTGGAGGTGGTTTTAATGCATAGTATTTGTCGTCAAAGTCACTGAGACCACCATCACTACTCGAATCACTGTCGGAAGCATAGCAGTGCACTTTTAAGGCTAGACGATCTTCAGAATACTAAAAAAAAATCATCCTACACAAAATGAAGTACAGTATTATGCTTACCATGACTAGATTTACACTACTGATAAACGATAACTACCAACAAACGCGATTATCTACGTATAATCAGCGGTAGATAACTGATACACACTTCTGTGAATCATTTGATTTGAAATTATTTTTCAGTATCTCAGGTGTCAATAACAATCGACTCACGCATTTGTATTGGGTAAACAGTTTCGTCAATTTTGCTGGGTCAATTTATATGATGAGCTGCATAAAAATGAAATTGAATAGCTAGGCACCAAAGCAATCGCCAATGAAAAGTAAGTGGTGAAATTGCCGAAAGAGATGCCATACGCAAATGTATTGTATTGTATTGAATTATTAGCTTGTCAAGTGAAGTAGTAAAAGTTGGTGGGAAGTTTTGTAAAACGTGTTGTAAGTTATTGGTAAAAGTATGTGTGTGAGTCGACCAAGCTAGTAAGTTGCCGTAAGAACAGTCTTTAGAACCGGCAACACTGTAGCGTTTTGACTCTTATCTGCTTGCACACTCGATTCTTATCTGAAAGCGCTTTATTCTATTGCATTTTAGTTCCGTTTTACGTTAACTATGAAGCGGTACATGTATAAAATTTCCTATACTGGCAAATTTGTAAATTCAAAACCAAATCTTTCTAAGCCTAAAGCTACTTTCGATCTCTACTATCAATTTTTATATGACTTTTACACACAGTACATATATCAAAAGTTATCAACCCACCAATTCCCTCTTATCTTTTAATTTTTCTTTTCGCTCCCCTCAAATGGTTTCCTTCAAGTTTCTCTCAATTTTCCCATAAGCTCTCAACTTGTTCAACCTGTTCTTGACTTCAATTTAAGTTTTCTTCAGGTTCCCATCACATTCTTCTCACGTTGAACCCAAACCTCGTGTTCTCTATTTTTTCCCAGGGTCTCCTGAAATTCTTCAAGTTTTCGTCAAATTTGGCTCAAGTGCCCTTAAAGTTTAACATTCCTCTCATTTTCATAGGCAGCTACTCTTAAGTTTCACTGTAATTCTTCTAAAGTCCTTGCCCACCGAAATAATTACTCATAGTCCGGAAACTGTCAATTTTTTTACAACTATTTTCCCGGTCGGTAGACATGCATAAAATTGTTCAGCCAGTAGTTGTATGTTTCAGGATAGGGGGTTACGGGGAGATTTCTCGCCTTTCTCTATATTTACGCTGGTGCAAATGGTTTAACCTGAAGTTCGACTAAGAAAATCAATGTTTAAATTAAACATAAGAAAAAGAAGGAATAATTCGAAGTATCACAGATGACCTCTAGTGGCAAACTAAAGAACTAAAGTAATAACAAATCTACTATAGAAATAATTGATAGCTTAAGTGAACGGGTTTACAAAGGAAATACATAGATGGTGCAAGAATATTGAATATAAACGAGAGTACTTAAGAATCAAAAAAGAATTTAACCGGAATTTAA
This sequence comes from Photinus pyralis, assembly GCF_008802855.1. Taxonomy (NCBI): domain Eukaryota; kingdom Metazoa; phylum Arthropoda; class Insecta; order Coleoptera; family Lampyridae; genus Photinus; species Photinus pyralis. The sequence goes on along the minus strand of NW_022170663.1, from coordinate 22,783,946 downwards.
ATTGGCATTTCATTCCTTTGCAAAATCGCGATTTCGACTGTTACTTTCGGGAAATTGAAGCCGGTTTGCTTGGATTCGCGATTAATACGAACTTTTCTTCTGCTAAACTTTTCATTCATCACGAAGATAAGGGTGGTAAAAAAGTCAACTGTACCATCAAAACGTCAATAGCTGTAAGCCATATTAAATTTTTTGGTTTGTATAAAACAGTGGTTGGCTATTTTTAGGAAATTGCGTAAGGAATTTTGTTCGATGTAATTATAATATTCCTAAAGGAATCGACCCGTGCAAATTACTTGCATGAAACAGATTTGTGATGCGTTTATTGATAAGAATCGAATCCAAACAAAGGATTTTTGAGCTAAACTTTCGGTACCGTCAAATTGGAATAGACTAAATTATTTTTACCACGCTTTCACACATCACATCTTGTATAACTATAAAGGTGTAAACGTAGATTGCCCTTAATCCACTTTAAAATATTGAACCCGATAACGTTTCCGAATTGCGTATCTCTCGGCAAATCAAAACGCCAAACTCAGGCCTTTTCTAAATAAATGTTTGATAATACGGAGATAAACGAAGGCAGGAGAGGAGGAGCTGCATTAATGAAAATTGAAAGCAAAGGGGCTGCGCCGCGTTACGCTTGGCGATTAGTCCCAAAGAAAATTCTCGGATAATTTCGATTATTAAGTGAAATATTAGATGGTTTCAGAACAGCCAACTGTACAGTTTCCTAGAGGTAATTTCTGGCACAACATATGAAAAATTGTCTTGAAATATCCATCAATATAGGAATGCCTGCGGGGGTTCCACATTCTCAAGTACATATAATTTTTTTTAATTTAAACATCGCCTCAGGAAGAGGAAGGAAAATAATGAAAAGACGTCTTCGTACGCACGTAATTTAAATGGTCCGCTTTGACAATGAGTAATCCCCGCCATTTGTTTGCAACCACTTCAGGTGGTGGTAAATATCGTTGTCAACTTTTAAATAAAACAGAGTACGTCGTTTATTCCCGTAAGAACTGCATAATGAATGCGCGATTTTCCATTACGTTAAAACGAATCGCGGGAAAAAACTCTATTTAATTACATCGACGATCACTTAAAGAGTGCGTTCGATCGTGTTGCATTTATAATGTTAATTAAATAATTTGAAAGCAAACTGGAGTGATACTTCGCTTTATAAATCTTTAAGCTTGTTCTCGCGTACAAAACGCAAAGTTTTGAAAATTGAGTTAAATGAGGGTTATGATGAAAAGAAAACAAAAGGAAAGGCAACGCACTAAACAATACAAAGCTACAACCATATAGAATATAAAGTGCGAATTAACTTTGAAATTAAGATTGAATTAATAACGAGTACGGTTTGATAATAAATTCGCGCAAGCTTTACGAGGGCCACTGAAAGAGAAAATAGCATTTAAAATTGTCTTAAAAAAGTTAAAATATTGCACATGTTAATCACGTTTAGGATTAGCTCCATCTCATGTAGGTACCTAGTTGACACTCATTTTGTTTTTATTTGTTACTCAAACACAAATGCTGGACGCCTTTAGTTTCGAAGAAGAAGATTTACGCGGGGAAATTCGTTTATGCCAATAAAAGCAGAAACGTCAAGCTTATGTCGCTTGGCTTCGTTTTGAATTTAGGTACCGCTTCACAGCGAAAGTGAACGAAAGTATGTCTGGCGATAACAAGCGATATAAGAAACGCAGCGCGGTTGCCACGATTTCTTCGAACCTAAAAGTTTCGTTCCGTTCTGTGTAAAGCCGAGCACGTGACGGAAATGCGGGTTTTCTATTGGTTGTTAGGGTGAACCAGTCGACGTCATTTGCGTTCAGAAATAAGGTCCTTTTCGGTTTTTCTCGTGGGAGAGATGCAAATAGCGAAAGAAGTGTCGAGAAACTGGAGGAGTAGGCATAAATCAATGTAAGAGATGGAAACGTTGAGATAAGACAAGTGAAGGAATCGCGAAAGATACAACCTAACTCCTCCTATTCCTATTCCAGAAGTCGAGGAAAATCAATAAATGACAGGAATAAACCCGGATCGTGAATATTGCAAGAAACGCTAGTGTTTTATATTTCAGGCGGTTTACTTTGAAAAGGACAACATAATTACTTACACAATAACGAATTTCCGATCATACCTCGGTTCGTTCAACGAGAGTCGCAGCGGCAACCATGAGACTTCGAACGAAGCAGCTTTACGTGTATAAATGTGAGAAATGAACTGACATCTCTCGCTTATTTGTAATTAACTATCCTGTGGGGCGAAGGTTAATAAATCTTGAACCGCAATTCCAAAAACACAATAAACGAAAGAACCCATCCGCACCAAAAATTTACTTCCATGCATGTATCGCGGCCGTAATTTAAAACTGCGATAAAAAATACATGGCAAAAATGTCATCTAACCACAGTTTCGCGAACATCATACATCATACCTATCGTGACATTATTACACGAATTCTTTTATGGCTTTAATTTCCATTCATGTTACTCACATGTAGGCGATGGAATACAAAAATTTATTAAAATTTCCGAACGAGTTCAATTCCATTTTACTAATTTCGCGTGTTAATCGACGCCGAAAAATTGGACGTCATTGTTCACACCAAATTTCACGCTGCCAACTTCAATTTTACAAGCGATACGCTGACATGTATTGCAGAAAGATAGCGAATCTTGAAATTTCTAGAGTAGGTATATTGATGTCAGCTCCATTGTGTTACGCGTCCAATAAATTGAAGCCATTGTAGAGAGACGCTGAGAATCCTTCACCACGTTCATATTTATGATTAGTTATGCGATGCTGTAATTTGTATTAAGAATGGGAATCCAATTGGGGTTGAAATTAGATGATATTTATTTTTAGTAGTTATAAACACCAAACGATAATAGCCTTCTGATGACACTAAGCAAATAAGGTTGTGACATTTAGGACCGATCTTTTGTATTACCGTTAAATCTATCAGACAGTAAATTTCCATGGAAACATATGCAGGAGGTTATCTATCAGACAGATAAGTTTAACTAAAACATGTAAGACTATCTCTTAGGTTCTTAGCCAGAACGGTATAAGGGAAAATCGACAGCATGATGGACCACCTGTAATGGTTTGAATTATGAAGTAGAATTTTCCTCAGATTTCATCAATCGGCTTCACATTCTTCTGCTATTTCAGATTCTACCTATGGAGTATTTGGTTTTTGGATTCTTCCGATTTTTAAACTATTGCGATTATTTGGATTCCTCCGGTTCTTTACACAAGCTTCTTTAGATTTTCTTCGTTCTTCAGTTTATTCAAACTCTACAGAGTTTTCCATTTCTACACGTTTTCAAGTTTACTAGTCTTCGGATTCCTTAATTTATTCCCATTCTTTGAATTTTTCCCATTTGTCAATTTTGTCAGATCACGATTCTTCAATTTATCGAATCCTTTAGATTTTTTAGATTCTCCACATGCATCGGCTTCTTAGAATTGAATTTTTCCTGGTTCCTAATAATCTTCAGTTCCAAATTTTTTAGATTCTGACGATTTTCCCATTTGTTCTGTTCTTCAAATTCTTCAAATCCATGAAAATTTAAAAATACCTACTTAAAATTGATTGTACTCTTCAGGTGTAGGATCTTTTTTCTCATTGGATCGTGCACATGCTTCAAATTGTTATAATTCGTCGAATTCCTCAGATTCTTTGATTGCTCAAAGTTCTTCAAATTATGTAAAACCTGTGCCTTTCAAAGCAGTCAAGATAACATATACTCTATACTGTTTTTTTGAATTTTACTGTTAAAGTCTGTTCTTTCGGTTTTAGAATTTTTTTAAAATCTTAAGATTCTTTGCATTGAACATTTCTTCGAATTATTCATGATTTTTAAAATCCTTCATATCCATCAAATTCTTAAGATCCTTTTTTAAGTGTTTTGTGTACATATTTTCCGATACTTCAGATTCTACTTGATTTTTACTATTGTTTATTCGTGTTCTTGTACGCCTACATACTCTTAAAATTTAGAGATTCTGGAAATGTCTACTAAATCTGAAGATTCTTTGAATTCCCTCGGATTCTTAAAAAACTTTCATTATGATTTTATATGTACATTGCAACTCTTTTGGGCGTTTCTTTAGATAGTTTGCATTCAAGGGCTTTTTCAAATTCTTTAAACCCATATCAATTTCTTCGGAATCTTCCGAATCTTCAAATTTATCTAATCTCTCAGATTATGTAGATATTTCTACTTTTTCTTTCAACTTCGTTGTATTCTTCGAATTTAAAAATTTGGAAACGTTCACCAGATTCTCTTAAAATTGTTAGGATTCTACACAGCTTTTCGAACTTCTACAATCCTCATATTACATCTTCGGGGTTCTTCGGCTTCTTCAAATTTTACAGATTCCATTTTCTCACATTCTTACGTTTATTAGAATTTTTCGTTTATCAAGTCTTTCATCACACATCACATTTTGAACATTTTTTCTTAAAATTTTGTTGTGATTTGTTATGTGGCGCAAAGTCAAGTAGGCGATTTATTTATTTGTATTTAATTATTAATGAATTTATAACCATCTTGTACACCAATTTATAACGTGTATTTGACACATACGAACGCGAACTTCGCTACTAATCATTTCGGCATCGATCTTGGAACTGCCATTAAACATGCAAACAGAAAGCTTCTAACAGAAATCACGGAACGTTCTTGAAGAGTCTTGAAGGCGTACCGGTGTTTAAGGAACGAATGCATAGCATCTGTGGGCGCCCCGATGTCTGCGATATTCGCTACAATATACTATTTTCTTGAAATATTGGAAATTCCACGAAATCTTTTCGAAACGTTACCGTAGCCTTCTTCAAATCTTCCAAAAACGCGTAGGAATTAGTTCATTCTTCTAATATACTTTCGGGAAGCAGAAAAAATATCTTGAAGTCTTCCTTTGATTATATTTTTCGCAAATCTGTCAATGATTTTATATTATTCTTGAATTTCTAAAACTGTTGTAAGCACTTTTCCTAGACCTTCTTAAAGCTCGTAGGATGACCACTAATTTTTATTCAAAACTTTTGGTCCCAGCAAATTTTGAACTAGATTAAGTTACAATTATTGACCAGTATTGGGTGAGTGAGATGTCTCACTTAGGTCCCCTTCACTAAGACACAAACAACTAGTCAATGTGCAAATTAATTTTGAGACTTTTAATTTTAATTGGTAGCAATCTCTGGAGAGTTTGTTGTCAGGCAGATAATTTTTGGATTATGTGTCAATAGTGAAATAATAAAAGAGTTGTTGATCTTCAAGTTTGATTTCACGACCGTCAACTGCTCCGGACTTGGTGACTGGTTTCAAAACGGGTAGTCGTTTGAGTGGTCTCAATATTTTTGGCGACCGCGACAGGACAATTTTTGATGGTGTTTCGCGAACTAACTGTGGAAGAAGAAAGAGTGATATTGAGCTTATACGCGGTGAAAAAAAACAATAAGAGTTTAGTTTATTTTCGCTCGATTTTAAAGTCTTCGTATTCTTTAGAATAAATAAATAAATAAATAAATAAATAAATAAATAAATAAACAATAGAAAATGACATCTACAAATGCAGAAACACCATATCGAAATAAAGAAGAAACAATTGAAGACGAGTTGGTAAAATAAGGGGAAATGGAAGGTAAATGCTTTATAATCTCTTGTAGCATATATCGAACAAAACTTCTAAATTATTTTGTATGTGACACTCAATTTTCACTAAACATCCACGAGGACGAAAACAATGAACTAACTTATGAGCTTTGCGGTGTTTCCAGGTTTGAATTAAATAATTTACAATTGATGCAAAAACATTTTACTAATAAACGTAGGTATGATTTTTCCATTCGTCTTAACACAATTAAAAACGTGGTAATTAGAAACTGGAACACGTGCAATTAGGTTTCTTTCGACGCTCAAATATACCTGCGGCACGCAAACGATTGCGAAGCGTTTCTCAATTAACTTAACCGCAAATCGTAGATGGGTTATTACAAATTACTTAATTTGCGTGGAAGTTTGGTGCATTTCGATTCCGTCGGGTATGGAAAGGGGTGGCGAAAGTCGTTATGGTTACGGGCGCGTGCAGCACTAACAGGTGCGAACTCGTGCACTTTAGATATGAACTCATCCTAAATAGGGACCGATGTCGAATGCAAACTAAGGGCGTTAATTGGTTGGTACGCGATGATCGATTTAATAGTTAAAAAAAACAGCGCAACCCCAATTTTCCGCTCATCGTGCATTTACTATTCATTCGAATTTACTAGTTTACGAATTAAAAGTGAAGAGGTTGTAAATGCGATTTGCTTTGTAAATAAAATTTTCAGCTTACTTCACAAACGTATTTAGCTTTAAATTTAGTACTCCTGACTGCAATAACATTTAAATTGCATGCACTTTCTCGTTATTCAATTTTTAGAGCGGAAAATATTATAAAACGGAACTAAACGTTAATAAGCTTGATACTTTGCCGTATGCTTGGCGTAACCGCCTCCTCTTCCTGTCTCCCTTTCTGTCTTTTCCTCCTCCTGTAGGCTGCTGTGCTTCTGTCTGATTCTTCCTCCACCTCCGGTATTCGTCTGCTTTTTTTCTTCATTTTGTGTTTGTCTGTGCTCCACTGTTCCCATCTCCCTGTGGGAATCTCCGAGACCACCACCGTTTGGTCTATAGTAGTGTTCCATGCGAAGCAGAGCCGGCCTACTTTCCATTCTGAGACACTTAGCTTCTTGGCCACCTGCAGGAAATGGTCTATGTTCCTAAGAGCCTTGAGGAGAGTGGACAACCTTGTTTGATTCCTCTGGTTTTCATTTGCTGCTCGGTCGTCTTCCCAAACCATTGTATACTAATACATTCCCTTAGGCATGCGTGAATTTGGACAGTCCCAGCAGCGTCAGAGAGGTTCCTGCCCTCCAGTGTTCGTCTAGAATCCTCCTGGTCGTCCGTTGATCTGCCCTTTATGAAGCCTGTTGGTATACTGGTGTCTTTAGGCACTGTCGTAGGTAGGTTGCGCATATTTTGTATCCCGATCTGCATAGGGAGATTCTCCTGTAATCGTCTGCTCCTTTGAGTTGAGCTGACTTTTGGGATGGGGATCTGCACTGTCTGCTGCCATTATTTGGAGACCAAGTTCCTGGTCCATACTTCCTGAATTAATTCATGTAGATCCTTTAATAGCCATTCTGATGCGTATTGTAACAATTCGGCCTGTACCCTATCCTGCCCTGGCATTTTCCTCTTTTTCAGGCTAATATCTCCATCATATTTCTTCCATCCTGGGGAGTGGCGGCAGTGACCAATAATCGTTCTCATTTATTAGTAGAACCTGTGCTTTTTGTTCCTCATTCAGAAGCTTTTCCCATGCTGTCATCGGTACATGTTTTTTGGTTCTTCCTTCTGTTATTTTTATGTGCTTCTACATTTGCGTATTCCATTGTGTTAAGCTTGGCGTGCAAACTCTGCAAACTCGGCGAATTCCTTGATCTCATATTGTTCAAAGGCTCTGTTATTCTCCCCTCTGACCTCCCTTGCTTCAGGTTTGTGAGTTTTGCCCAAACCTCTTCAGTACTCTGCTGTGGTTATCCATGGCTTGCTTCCTGTTTGATAACATGGGCGGTTTATGCTCCTCAAGTGTTTTGCCTGCTGCTTCTTTGAGTGTTTCGGCAATTCTGTTCCAAGATGGTCGGCCCTAATCCTTTTTGTTCCTGATCTCGTCCTGCTCTTTTCTATACTCCCTTTTTTCTTCCCTTTCAGAAGTTTCACATCTCACCATTCAGCTTTCCCGCTTTGCCCTTTGCTTCATTGTTCCTCCCCTTCTCTTCCGTCTAGTCTGCCTAGTTGCGCATTGAAGTGACCTAATATGATGCCCGGGTATCTTCCACTCTTTTGCTCTATTATTTCGCTCAGCTTCCTAGGTTCCGCTTGTCCTCTTTTGTTCGAGGGGATGTGGCATCCTATAAGCGGTAAAGTCTTCCTACGCTCGTCTTGATTTGGGCCATAGATACTCTCGCTTCTTTCTTCAAATTTCTCAACCTCAATGCATCGGTGTGTCCTGATTACTATTGCTGTGTCTCTACTGGCTTTCTCCTTCTCTCTCCTCCTATCCACCAGTCGTAGTTCTTTGTCGCAGCCATCCAACTTTTCTCAATTCGTCATCATTTGGCTCCCTTTTCTTTGGGTCGTTTGTCCCTTGGTCACGTGGCTACCCTCATGCTGTTGCCTCCTTCTGCCTCCTGGCTGCTATTCTGGTTATTTCCGCTCCCGCTCGGCGTGGTACTTCTTCCGGATACCACGCTCAGACTATATTTGTTAGGGACGGCGGCTACTCTCTCTTCTTCGTATTCCTCCAGCACCCTTGTTCTCCGGTGTTCCTCCTTTTCTTCTACCGCCCCTATCATGTTTACTGCCCTCACCACGCTATCGTAGTGGTTCCGGAGATTGTTACTCCCTAGTCCCTGTTATTGCTCCCGGTTCTATGGTTTCCCCCCTTCTTCTTCGTAGACCACTATCTGGCTGTTGTATGTGTTGGCTGCTGCCACCAGTGATTCGTATCCTTCCCAGAATCTCTGCTTTCTATGATCCCTCAGGTTTGCTTCGACTTTCTCTTCATTATTGCTATATTGATCATACCGGGATCCTACTTCCACGTTCCCTATCAGTTGTGGGTAGAATTCTTCCAGGTTCTCCCTCATGTATGTGTTGGTTTCTTCCCTAATCTTTTTGGTTAATCTCCTGTGTAGTTCCGATGCTACCGGGTGTCCCCTAAATTGGTGCCCAATGGCTCCAAACAGGCAGTCCCTGTTCTTATTTATCCTGACGCGCTTTAGGATGTACTCGTTTGTGTGGTGTGTACCTCTTCGATCAACCCTGTTTGGCCGCTATTGCTAGTTGTTTAGGTGGTATTCTACCGTCGTGATCTTGGTTGGAGGTGATAAGTGCTGTTTATTAATCGCCGAGGGAGATAATTGAACGCTAAGAGAGATAATCGAATTAGATTATGGGTTAGAACAATGACACGTGTCCATGCAGTCTAGCTTGACCATCCTGTATAATATGTGGTAGAAAGGTAGTCTTGTAAAGTAAGATTCGAATTAATTGAGTCCAACGAAGGAACTGCGCATCTTATTTATCCCATTTGGGCAGGGCATATAATAAAGTTATTTGACACGTGTGAAACTCTACAAAAAAAATTATCAAAGTCCTCGTGTGAGATCGAAGGGACTTCAGCGCATTTTTGTGTGGCAGATCAGTATTCTATTAGCCACTTTTGACTCAACCATGAATAAAAGATCTTGTCGAAGGCTACCACATTCCCTTTGACGGTACCCACTTCCGACGTCCCATTCACCCGCAATTCGCGTTTGAAGATTTGACTCCACCATCAGTGAGATCGTGTCGGGGGCTACCACATTCCCTTTGACGGTACCCACTTCCGACGTCCCGTGCACCCGCAATTCGCGTTTGAAGATTTGACTCCACCATCAATTCGATCTTGTCGGTGCATACTTATATTACACCCACATTTTGGTGGATTTCGCTAAAAACCTTCCACAAGATAGTACTTAATTTTTGGGGGGCACTTCTCATTGCTCGAGCTTCTATTGGCGACACGAGAAAGAGAGACAGCGATTCGAGATTTACGAAACGTTAAAACGCGTGACAGAATTCGCAACGGAAGGTAAAAGGTGCCCGAAGTTGACTACCTCTCGAAGACACGCGCGCGCGCGCCTTGCAAAAGGTCGTTAATTTCGCCCCTAGGACAAAAAACAAAATTCCGCCACGCAGAAGTTGTGCGCGTTTACAACATCTTTCCGACGACACCAATTTGGAAAGAATCGGACCAAAACTGTAGTAGAAGGTGAAAAACCTTACGTTAGTATACTACGCTCGAGGATGACGCCCAGATGTCGCCAACCCCACATCATGTAGCCCTGTCCCTAAGGTTGTAAAATTACACGGCCTTTCTACAAGAGTTCTTCTACGCGCCCATATTTGCTGCCAGCCAGCCAGCCGGCCAGCCAGCCAGCCAGCTAGCTAGCCAGCCAAAATGAGATTAAAAGCTACTTTTTACAAATAAATTTGCAAAAATGCGCTAAAAAACCCACCCGGCCCCGACCCGAAATCCGCTATTAGGAAACCAAAGGTTCTCATCGTGTGTATACAAAGATCTGCCGTTAGTTGTGGGAACTTTAAAAGTTTGATTTATGGTTTTGTAATTCAACGAATTTTATGTTTTCCTTCGTAATGGTCCAATTTGTTCTGCCCCCTCGAGGTAGGTATATTTAGGAGTGCGCATAAGCGCTACCTTTCCAAATTCCCCTGTTTAATTACCCACCGTGACTGCGCCCCTCTATTTTACAAATATGGTGCGGTAAACTTAATGCAAAATAAATTTACGCAAAATATAAAAACATAATTCACCAAAGGCAAAAGATCCCCTCTAAAGAACACTTTACCTTTTATAAAATTCGGTTATTTTATGGAAGGATCGACGATTTTCCCAGACCAAACAGCGTATTCGGTCATCTGCATCCAAAAATTAAAATTTCCTTAATTAATTGTGCAGCCTGCGGACGTCCTAAAATCGGTAATTGGCCTTAGCGTTTAAATTAAGCGCGGTTCTTGAGATCCTTCACGACTTAATCGGATGCTGTTTACTGCATGACAACACTTACTTAATTTACCGGATAATAAATTCATAATTCTAATTAACCACCGTTGTCTCTTTCGCAGCATGACCTGGCAGTTTTAATGGTCATTTTAAATTACCATAGCAAACTAAAACCTGATAATAATGACTTCACGCACCTAAAATTCTAATATATTAATTCGCCTCATCTTCTAAATAACAAAAGCTTTCAGACGCAACAAAGATAATTTAAACATCTTGATGGGAACGGTTGCAATCGGCAAATTAATTACAGGTTTTATGGCGGCTGAAACACAACTCTAGAAATTACATCAATTACCTTTACCTTCTATCTTCAACTCTCAGAACCAACACAAATACTTTCAACACGATACTTTTCGTAACGAAGTGCCCAACTTAAAACCCTTCTCGATACCGGGCGTTCATGTGCAGAGTGATCCATAGAACTGGTTACTTCAAGGCGGAAAACCAGTGCTTCGTTACACCTCATTGTTTTTTCCTGAGTGAATTCGTTAAGAAAATACTTTCTAATGGTTGTTGTAATAATTATCCTAATTCGGTTTCAAGTAACGTAAATATTGTTTTCCGAATGTAGTTTGGCAATTACACTTCTAAATTGCCTTGTTAGTAAAATACTCTCTATTTCCTCTTCGTTTTCCATCGTCTGCACAAGCGTTAACATTAACTTATGATTATTATCAGTGTATCTGTCTCGCGTGTGAATAAGTGTGAATGTGAACATTTTTTGTTTTACTTGAACGCTTTGCTTTGCTTTATTGGTACTCTTCCATAGAACCAAATACTCATAGAGAATCTTATTCTTCTTTTGTAAATGTTAAAATGCATAATGTATCACTTTTTTTCTTTACCGCTCCTTTTAAATCGCGTGCCAGATTTAATTAATTGATCAAAATCAAAGTCAAATTTCAAGGGAATAATTAAATTAAATTAAATAAATCCGCGAAACCGCATAAATATCGACCAATCCCCTTTTGGCGCCCTAACCCTAAGATTTGAGATATGATGGTAATGCCTATCTCTGCCACAGATGAAAAATTCACCTAAACCCAGGTTCGAACACCCGACCTCCGGATTTATAGCCCAACACTCTACCATTGAACTACAAAGCCGTTTGAAAATCAGGTTGTACAGTACTTTTATGCAATCTTCACCCCCAAAATTTGAAAACTTGTGCATTCAACCCTTACTTTCTTACTTATTTCGGATTTCGTGTACAGTATTACATTTAACAATGTGAGGCGAGTCCCATGTCCACCCTTAGTTACAATACTACTAAAAAATGTATGGAAAAATAGACTTGAATGAACTTGATGTTAACATTGACACATGTAAATGCACTTCGGTGGCCTTCAATTGTATGGCGTCCTTAAAAATGAGGACAAAATTGTCGCGCAATTTAAGCTTTACAGGGTCTCCAAAAAATACCGGCATTTCGAAGGAAATGTTGCATCAGGTTTGACATAGTAACCACCCTATTTAAATTGTGGAGTGTTCAAAGTGTTCCCCAGGTCTAGATTGAGGTACCTAACCTTTGAGTGAAAGTGGCACGTTGGTATCCCCTAAGTGGGACGTTTGTCCCCTTTACTAACAAATGCACACTTTATCAGTTTACTTCGATATATAGAAAATGGGTAAATATAACTAAATCTTCATATATAATGCGAAACTGAGCCCAATGAAAACGGGAACAAAGGTTCAATTAATTGAAATTATTGAAGAAATTGCCAAAGGAAAGGTCGTTTCATATTGTTAGGATACTTTTTATTAAACTGTATAAGAATGTGCTACACAATATCGCCGAATTCCATTTTTTTTTCGTAATGAAAATCGAAATGACAAAAAAATTAAATTTTGTTGTTACTAAAATGGGGGAGCTAACAGAAAATTAGTGCTTTAATCACATATCGTCATTAATCTTCGACATTTTTATGCGAGCGTAATTAAAACTTAATTAACGGCAGACGTTCTTGTGTTTCAGGTAGTTCTCCCCTTCGATCGAGCCCGTTTAGTAATAAAGCAGTAATTCCAGCCTATGTAAGTACCAATTTCTCTTCCGTTTAATTCTCTCCCGATCAAAAAATCGAACGCGCCCCGATAACTGACCGGTTACGGCGTTAATAAATTAAGACACCCAATTAGGGCGATTTGTTAACACGCGGCATCAGCTTGTTTTTAAGTGCGATGGAGACATATACAACGCCCTAACCGAAACTCAATATCCACTGAATATTCATAGGAAATTCGCCACTCCGTTAATTAATAGTGTGAAAACGACAGTTTAATAGATCTTGTTCCTCTCGACCTGTTAGATAACTCATGGAGCTTTCCAGAATTCTGTAGGTATATTAATGGATCTGTTTGTGTGTAGATGTACAACCCAAATTGTACTCGAATGAATTGCTCCCGCATTAAACAATAATTCGCCAAGCCCATACACAGCACTTCTTCCATCTTACAAGTATACAAGAGAAGAATATTTAAAGTGCACTTCACTTTTTCTCTTTCAGAAGTTTCTGTAAGTGCCTCTCAATTTACCAAGTTTTTGCTAAGACACTTAGGAAGGCCGAGAAAATGAAAAACGAGGGCGCGGTAATTGTAATACATAAATTATAAAGCGAAATCTGTCAAAACTTTGATCATTACAAATCGGCCAATTCAAATTGGGTAAAAGTTTCGTCAGTTTTTAATTTATCGTGTCGATGGTCTCCGGATATTAGTTTTGGGTTTACTATTAAGCTTCTACACAAATAAGTGTTTGCAAGTATAATGTGAAGCGCTCTTTTTCTATTAAGTAGAAAAGATACTGAGCAATCCATATGAATGGAAAGCACCACATTTGAATTATAAGCACCACCTCGAAAATTTCAACTACGCAGAAATGAATCAAAGGATGCCACATTTATTATTTACTATACAGTGCGTTCGTTTTTATTTGGCGAGATATGAAACATTTGTCAAATTTAATTTTATATGTAACATTACCATCTATCCGATCGCATGTTGAAACTTCCGGTGTTTCATTTAAAATATAAGCACATTTTGACACTACGAATGTGACGAAACTTTAAGGGTATCGTCTTTTGCTATTAAAATAATAAAAATTTAATTCCTTTTTTCCCCTAAAGGCACGGTAATGAATTGAACATACAAATACAAGAAAAACTTACCTTTTTTTGTTTTGGATATACATATAAATATCTGTTATGTATAATGCGGTAAATATAATTAATGTGGTATTGGTATATCCAAAACTTAAGAAAAATGGGCACTCTCAGATAAAACACCAATTTTAAATTTCCCATCAAAATCAAAATCGATACGTTACCTGCATAATACCTTTAAATCAAAAAATTATCAATGCATGAAAGTGATGATCAAAAAAACCACCCCGATAGTTGATTTTTTCCGGCTTCTAGTGTCATTCTTTGGTTGTTGTAATTCTGCAGGTGCCCGATATATAATTAATTCATCACTGCTTTTAAGGGTCCACGCGTAATTTTTTCTCTGCTGAACTTGTGAACTCACCGCGCACCCTACGCTCTCACGGGCCAACGCTTAATTCTCTCTGGCTCCTCTCACCGAACGCTCTCCCTACTTCTTTCACAATAAAAAATAAGCCCGCCAATCGGATTCACTGATTGTTACCAATCTTATATTTAGAAATGCAATTTGCCAGAAGCATCTGGTGATGTAGCGGAAAATTTCCACAGAATTTGCAGTTTCCAGGCTGGGTAACAATAGCGTATATGAGTCCACAAAACGGTGACGTATACCCCACTAATTTTTCTTATGATGTGACAAACTGCCGCTTTCAAGTTTTCACATGCAATTAATACTCGGGGAACTATTCGTCCAAACATTTACGCAACAAAATTTTGAAGGAATCAAACCTCTAATAAGACCGTCAACTAAAATCGAATTCAAATCGCGCCTGCGCCCTAAAAAATTTAAAAAAATCAATTTAAATAAAATCACCAACGGGATTCCGTTAGATCTTTTGGATTTTCTGTGATAAAATCTATAAAATGCAAGACCTTGGAGACCGTGGACCGCAATGCCCAAAATATGAACTATTTAAATTTTTGTTGTGTCCGCCTCTTCCATTTATCCGTGTTTCCGTTTCCCTTAGCACCCACATTTGCTTAAGTTTCATCTTCGCACCGTCTTTCTCTTCCATTGACTTTTGCCCGTTCAGTTTCCTTCCATTTAATCGAACCTCAATTCCCTTCCTTTCATCTTTACTTTCTTTTCGGCTTCATGCAACGGTTCCTCTATCTCCTAAATTCCCTCCTCTTTTTTCACTGCTTCTCTTCTTCTTTGCATTTAACCTCTAGCCCCCTCGTCATTTCCCCTATGGGATTCTCCACTCTATCCCTATATCTATTTCCTTCTTTGTCACACGCACCTTTTTTCCTTTCGTTCTTCTTCAGTATCTGTTTTCGTTTATTGTATACCCCCTCCACTATTCTTCTTCTCAATTAATTCACTTTTGAGCTACCAGGTTGAAAATTTTGCATTCTCCTTGCAAAGAATCATTTCGCAATTAAAAAGTTTCCTATGCATATCATTTCATTTCTGCCCCAGAGCCTATTTCTCTCCCTTTTCTCCTTCCTATACTCTTTCAGTGCGTTCTCCACGTCCCCTCACTTTGGTCTTAATCCCTCTTCCTTACTTCTTTGTTTATTCTTCTTGTCTTCTGTGTCTGTGCGTTCTTCTTCCTTCATTTTCTTGGTCTCTACATTTGTGGAGTCCTTCCGTTTTTCTCGCCTCTCTCCTCTTACTGCAGTAATTGTTTAAACTTTCTTTTCCAATATATATTGCTTTTTGGGTCGTTTCTTTGATGTCCTTTCATCTTTATGCCCTTATCTGCTTCATATTTCATTGAATTGATCCCTTTTCGTTGCCACCTCCTCCGTTTCACTGTCCTTTAGCTTTTCCTATTCCTCTATTTTTTTTCCATCCTCCCACCTTTCTCCATCGACCTTATTTTTGATTATCATGTTTCTTTTCAGCGTATCCTTGGCTTCTGTCCCTTCTCTTTCCGTGTAACCCTAATCTCTCTGTCCACCTGCCGGTTCTTACTCTCCTTCACATCTCCAACTTCCATCTATGCTTCTGTTCTGTCCCTCAACATTTGCATATTTCTCCTTCCTTTCATCGATAGTTTCCTTATCACTCTTTCTTTATGTACCCGGAAGAACTCTGCTTCTCCATTTTCTTATTAGTCTGCCGTTTAACACTTCTCGTACCCGCATTGGCGCCCTCGTTTCTCCCTTCTCACCTTACACCCCTTGACCCCTCCTTTAAATATCTCCCCCGATTTCCTTCCCTCTTCTTTAACCTTCTGCTTCTGCTTTTATTTTTTCATTCTTGGTTTTTCTTCATCCTGTTTTTTTTTCATTTCTGATTTTCCATATCCTCCATCAATTTTATGTTCTTGTCGTCTTCTGCCACCACTCCCTCGTTTTTACCTTTTTTGCTACGCGTCATTCCTTCTCCTGTCCCTACTACTATCTCAGTTTCGCTTCATTATTTTCCTTGCATTTTCATGATTCTTCGACTTGTGCCCCTTTCCCCTTTAATTTTCTTACTTCCGCTTCCCGTCCACCTCTAGGTTCTTATTTCCCCTTTCCACTTCCGATTCAGCGTTGGTTTCCTGTCTGTGTTTTTTTAATTCCACCGTTTATTCGCTTTTTACCGCCCGCACGCTAGTAAGGGAGGTATTGCATTGGGGTAAAAAATGCCCCCCTCCACTTTTTTTACGGAAATACACGTTTTGAAGCACCAGGAATCCGAATCAAACAAAATCTCGATGATGTCGGTCTCACTGCCCTCTCATTTCCGGCTAAACGACCGAACCGATTGGAACCAAATTTGGTACACATATTCTTAGGTATAAAAGGGCAGAATTGCGCTGCGCAAATGTGCGGATGGTATCTGTGCTAGCAACAGCAAATTTTTCTTGCGACAGATTTACAGACTTACCTCCATAATCACAAAGTTAAAGTTTTATAACGTTCGCAAATTATAAAAACTTTTGAATTTAACATTCATATTGCTGTGTGCAATCGTATGCGGTCACTACATCACCTACAAAACACCTGTCCACGCATAAGAAGTATTCCAATATTGACCTAAAATTTCTCAATTTGAGAGACTCGGTGGCTTCGATCAACTCCAAAAAATTTATTACACAACTTTTGGTTAACACCTGAAATTGCAAAAAAAATGTGATATGAAAACTCTATCCGGGTCGCACAATGGGTTCGAATAACACTCAATTAATTGATTGACTATGACAAACATTTATTCTGAAATATACAAAAATCCCTGTATGAAAGAAAGGCTTAAGAAGCATGTTTGGACATATTACTCCTCACGCAGACGGTCGACAATCAAAATAAGAGATCTAAAAATTACTAATCTGGCCGTACAAGGTTTGCGATACTAGGCGCACTTAATTCGCACACAAAACGCTGGCCGCTTCTGGACTTTACTTTGTCAGAATTAGATGACAAAGAAAACTTTATCCGTAATCGGACAGATTTATTATCAAAAATGACGAACTGCATCTTCAACAAAACAAATAGGCCTGACTGCGCATAAAGTAGCGTAAAAAGGTGTACACGCCCTTCAACCGTCGCGAAACCAGCAGCCTCGTTTTTTGTTGGCTCTAGTATTTAAGGGAACACCCCCTAAAATAAAAATAAAATTTTCTAATTCTGTTTTCAGTATTTTGTTTATCATCATCCAAGGTGGAACTGATTAAATGTTCAGTGACCCAGGAGCTCGTTTGCTATATATGTTACCAGTTTATTATGAAATGTTTACCAAAGAAAAGTAGTTACTAGGTTACAATTGTTTAGATACGTATATTAACGAATGCTTTTACTTATTTGGAGTGTAATGTTTTCAGTCTCCAATTGACGGTTTATCGTCTTAACATTCTACACCAAATCTTCTCGATCTCACACCGAGATTGAACATACAACACTATCTCAAATTCTTTAAAGGACTTTAAAGGTATGGTTTTCCTTTAAAATTTTAGAGAAAATTGCGTTTATTTGTTGTAGTGAATATTTGGCCACCTAGCGGATATCACAGGAAACTCAAAATAATTTCCAACATTTTCTTTAAAATTAGCAGGATATTATTTTTGTTATTTTTAGGTTTGTTTATTAGTTGAATTAAATACTAAAAAAACATATAAAATGGGAGGGGGGGGGGGTTCTGTTCTGATTCATGGAGTTTAAAAAAAATCGAATTCATCAAAGTCCGTCAACAATTAGGAGTTTTCTAACTCTCTTATGGCTAATTACTTATAGTTGCAACAAACAAGTCATGTGTACAAGGCACATGTCGGTCCACGTGATATCTGATATTGCACGGTACAGAAGCTTTCAGCTTTAATCAGCAAACGTTTTTAACGAGCAAAAGATTTAACTCTGCATATTCATTAACTTTAATTAGTTTAACAAACTTGTTTGCAATTTAACTATTAATTACTGTGTAAATGAAGTACTAATAATGTGCTCGTAGGTAACGAATTGCACAAGTTTAACCGTGTACGTACAGTTGAGGCAATAAATTTTTAACCCTGCAACTGGCGCTCGCTTAAAATGAAACCAACTGAAATACTAGCTTCTGTTGGACGCAATCACGCAATAAATCAAACTAAATGATGAAGATGTGGTGATTTAACAAGCTTTTTAACGAAATTGATTTACAAGTATACGCAATAAAGTTGAATCACAACATCGGAGCGGAAACCTTTTAGTGGAATGATTCTAAATTTGGCACACACAATCAGACTTTTATACTCGCAAAAGTTGTAAAGCGGATTTTTCAAACTTTCCTCGGTCTAACAAAAAAAAATTTAATCTCTTCCTTAAGCGTTCGACGTTTCCTTTGCTTGCAAAAATATTAATTTTTAAGCCACTTTCATATACCTACCTAGAACATTTTTTTATACTTGAGGGTATTAAAAAGCGGCCACATTATAAGTTTTTAGTTTTGGTTTGCGAGGCAAGAACTTCCAGACAAAGCTAAGTGAATCGATACTTAAAACAGCTTCTCATTTGTTAATAAACATCTAAAGCGCGTCGTGGCGCCGTAAACTTTAAATCGTATACATTCGCACCCCCAAAGCTACAAATTGTATTAATTTAGGCGACGGGTAAAGATACAAGGGATTTATTATTCCAACCTCAAATTAGTAGAGCTCAGCAGTGTAAGTTAAGGGCCTCTGTGCAAAACAATCGACGGGACCACCCCTATTTAGTAAGTGATATTCATTTTTGTTTGTAATCAAATGGATTAACGTTTGGTATCATCGGTAAAACATTTATTTGTTTAGCTGTTACAGAGACAGTACTATGGTCTATGGATCAGAGGTGTTTCAAAAAGGGGTTAACCACCGCTTACTGTTGTAAAATTAAATTATTTTCTTTAATGAAATTAGTTGATTCACGGCTAGCTCTAACATAAATTTTACAATTAAGGATTTTAATGAATTTCCTTGTCCCTTCTTACCTGAAAATCGAATTTGAAACTTTCTGTTCTAAGTTGTTTGCTTGCAGATAATAAATTACCAATAAAAAAACCCTAATTCGTGGTCACTGTCCTAACTACCCTTATTTCAGTATCAACGACAGAAAAATTTTTTTTTCATGGAAAAATACACCTTATGGCTAATCAAGGTGAACCCATTTACATAGACAATTCCATTGTTTGAAATACAGAATACAGGATGGCTTCGATCAGCCCATTGACATCGATCGGTACTTTTAAGACCTAATTTTTGTTTGAAATTCTTTATATAAATCAATAAATTTTTACATTAGGTACGTCATAAATGGGAAACGATGATTTCGTATAATACAAACTCGGTACGGCGCTTCATGTAGAGATGATACCTTCTCAATTGATCAATGATAATGGAACGTGGATCTGAAGGAGAACTGCGTAGTTGTCTTCAGGATTCCCTTGGAATATTGACGCGCCTGACTTGTAAAAACCTGAACATGAGAACTACTCTATCTAGATAATGAAGTGGATGATCCATATTTTTATATTTGGGATGTAGTATAATTAAGAAATCTTTCTTTCCCAAATTTATTTTTATTCTTCGTTGTTGGCAATTAAATAATCAAGAAAAACCTGGAATAAAAAGGGACACAAGCCCATTACATTCACACCACACGGTGGTGGTCGACACAAATAAACAAAGAAAGTCTAAAATTACTTACAGTTTTTCACAAAATAATCCCTTAACTTGGCCGTAACAAAGGTCGGCGATATTCAGACGCACTCGGCACTGATACAAAAACACTCGCTGAAGGCTTCAGGAAACTTCGCCACTTTTCTACTCCATTGGAACAAAGATAACACAAACCTGCTTAATTAACACAACCGCTAATTTTCATGGCTGTTCAAACGGGAATACACGAAAGAACCTTCTAGCAAGGTCTCATTATGCACTACAAACTGCTTTTTCATATAATCATTTTTGGTGTATGTGACATGTCTAATTAAATTCGTCTCCGTCCGATAATGACCCTTTTAATAGAAAATCGCTTTGGGTGACGACTCTCGTGGTACGAACCAAAGCTCTTCCACCGACCGAAAAATCTCTTCTTCATATTAATCCGCTGCGTGGTTTTAATCTATCAACACACCTAGAAAATGGCGCCAAGTACGAGTTTCGATTTAAATTTTTGCCAATTCTGTACCAGGAAAATGAAAAATCTAGATTTCTAAAATTTTCGAATGACCAATCTCTTTATGGAAATACCCTGTATTCCTTCTATCCAATACATAAAACCCTCACCCTATACAATGTAAATCTCAATTTTTAATGTTAAATGAGATCGTTAATTTAGATTGAGCACAATTTCGATTTCAGCATTTGAATTCGAAGTCAATGTTGTTTTGTATCAGGATATTACATATTTTGTTTAAATAATCGTCTTGTATTTTGATTGCTTTAGTGTTCATTGAAGTTAGGTTAAAAAATTAGGGATTAGTAATTGCGTAGTGTTCGGAGATGCACAATAATTGATATCAGCGATCTTTCTAAGTATTGCTGGTGGCTAAAGTGGATTTGATTGACGTATGTAGGCAAAATGATAAATTAGGATCGAAAGGAATAGAAAGGAAGATTGTTACATAGAGCCAAAACAAATTTTAAACGGGGCTTTTTGGTGTTTGCCATTCAGAATTTTGGTAAAAGACAGTCGGTCTTGGTGGTTGTCAAGTTCTTGTGGAAGATGTAGTTTAGATGTATTCTAAGAGATACGTCGTTATAAAAGTGAATGTTATAATTCGAGTTGAGCATACGGAGAAGTAGTTCGATTGTTGTGTCTATCGAGTAGTTATCGCATACAGTACCCGTTAAAGTCGATTTATCCATCACCAAAAAGCGACTTTTATATCTGTAATTACAACAAAGCCAGTTCGTTTAAATAAAAAAATCAAGTGAAGTAAAGAAGTGAACATTCTGAGATGGTACCTGCAATATATCTTTGAATTACCATGTATATAAAAATTTGCAATATCGATCGTTACAGTCAATAGGTAATTCAACAATCGTTTATATCGTTTGTGCGTAAGACTTGGGGGTAAATTTCTCAGAAATGTTCGTTAAAATTGTGTATTAATTTTAAGATAGATTTTGCAGTTAGGATTCGAAACTGTTTGTAACTTATAACGTTTGCTTCATAAATAAAACAGACCTGCATTTGGCAGTATTTATTGATTTAAATGTACAATTCAGGTAACGTATCGATTTTGATTTTGATGGGACATTTAAAATTGGTGTTTTATCTGAGCCCAATTTTCTTGTCAGAAATCTACCCAAATTAAGTTTTGGATATACTAATACTAATACCACATGATTTATTTACCACATAATACATAACAAACATTTATATAGGCAAAAGAAAAAAGGTAAGTGTTATACGTCAAGTCAACGAGTCAGTAAGCAAAATCGTCACCAATGGCGTACCGACAGGGAGGTGACCTTTTCAACCCTATACATTGTGAAACGTCACAATTCGTAAGCAATATCAGTTGGTGTTTTTGTATCTTTTTGTGCGTCAGTTAAAGAAAATAGGATTTATGACCAGGTAATTATAATTTTATTTAACTAATTTGTTTCAATCGATCACATGTACGTGGTACACTGTAGGCTCTTAGTGCCTTTCTTTCTTACAGCTGCATTGATTGATTTATGTCGAATAATAACTAACACTAATATAACTAATAATATAACGAGAGAGAGGAGCACCTCTTATTTTATTAGTGACCAAATATGTTTCTATGTGTCTTGTGTTTTGTTTCGTGGAAAGAACAAACAATATACTCAAGGGGAAGAATCTGGAGAATTCCTACATCCATACACACGGTATTAACTGCTACTAAACTTTTAGAGCCCGGAGCGCTGTTCCGATGGCAATTTAATTACAAAATCATAAAATAATAGTTGACCGCAGTCTAACAGGTGCATCAAGACCGAATGCTGTAGCGTCAACGAATTGCAGACAACGTTAACGTTTAAATACGAGGGCACATTTTTATGTAGGTAATCTACAAGCAATGAAAACGAAACGCAGTAATTTTTAACTGTCAAGCTGCTTCAGCATTTCCAAGTGTCTTGAATAAGTGGCGATTGGTTTTACCAATATATCTTTGATTTGGTTTGATAAAAAATACACAAATTGATTCACGGGATAAATTTCCGTATGCCGGCCTCTTCAGGAGTGTTGGAATGACTTTATTTCTTATAGAAAATTCCCAAAAACGCTAGACTGCTGTTTTTACACAATGCAAAAAATTCAAATACTTACATTTATCGATGTATTTTTCCACGGAAAGCTGATTTTCTCTTTTGGAAGGTCAGTAGCAATTCGGAAAATTGGATGGTGGAACGCCTCATTGAAAGTGAATCTCGAAAGATGGTTGACGAGTTTGAAATCGGCACCAACGTGCTTCAGGTTCCTCACCATTTATTAGTTCCAACTTAGTTTATTTATGGAAAATATTACCTATTTTTCCCAGTATGAAAATGTCCAATAATTACCCGTATAACTTAGGGTTTACAGTAAAAAAAACGCAAATTAATTGTCGCTAACTTTTTTACCGGTTGCCGTTTTATTTATAATTGTATTAGTAATTTGCTACTCACGCAACGAAATGTTTGCACCTTGGACTCGAATGCTTTCGTGGTAACAATTTATTTGAATACGAGAACTTTAATCCGATCATGCAATTACCCGCAAATATTCACGTATCTATTAAAAAAATGTAACTTATTCACACTGTTCACGGTTGAAAATTATATTAGAAGTCAATTACTTTACCCAAAATCGTCCTGAAACCTTGATTTTCATGCCTACTTTGTGTCAGGAAATTTTAGTTTCCATGACAGAGGCAGAGCAGACTACGTTTCCTGCTACTTGTCACTTTACTGGCCGCACCATCACTTTACCTGCCGCATTTTTGACATTTCTAAATGTCTATAATGACTCCTGTCATCACTGACAGATTGACAGTAATCAAAAAATTGAAATTTTGTATTAAAAGACGATTTCGGGTAAAATTTAATACAAAACTCGTCAGTAAAATGACATTA
This sequence comes from Photinus pyralis, assembly GCF_008802855.1. NCBI lineage: Eukaryota > Metazoa > Arthropoda > Insecta > Coleoptera > Lampyridae > Photinus > Photinus pyralis. The sequence continues at coordinate 22,760,617 of NW_022170663.1, read as the reverse complement.
CCTGACTCGGCGTCCTTCAATATTTCTTCGCCCGTAATATATCATTTTCCTGACTTTTATGTAAATAACTATTTTGCTACACGAAGAACTTCTCTTGTTGCATAAAAACGCTTTAATTACCATTACCATTAAATGCATAAAGCACGCGCGACAATAAATTCTTCGAAAATAGTGGCGCAAATCTTCAATTGTGCGGCTAACGATTTTGTAATATACGGCAGTGATACGGCTTTCTCACCAGATTTTCACTTAAGTACTTTCCGAATCCCAAATACGAAACGGAACCAACGCAACCGAAGGGTACACGATTAGTTATAGCGAAAATTACTCTTCTCATTCTCCGTCCTTTTTAGAACCGGCAACACTGTAATGTTTCGACTTTTATCTGCTTGAACACATGTTGCTTATCTTAAAGCGTTTCATTCTATTGCATATTAGTTCCGTCCTCTTTCGCTATGAAGCGGTACACGTATAAAATTTCCTACACTGGAAAATTTGTAACTTTAACAAAAAATCTTTACAGCCTTTACCACCTGTTATACGAGGACGTGGTTCCTTAGAGAAACTGTAGAAACTTACAGGGTTTAATAGCAACTTGAGCGAAATTAGACTCAAAGAGAACTGCAGGGGCACTTTAGCTATAGAAAAATTGAGAAAATCTAGAGGGACACTTGAATGAAATATTAGGATAATTTGAAAAAAACTTTGAAATTTTAGTAGGTGGTAGTAATTTGTTTCGAACCCTAGAGGAACTTGAGTATAAGAATTTCATTGAAATTTGAGGAGACCTAAACAGCAGAGTTAAGGTGAATAAGAACGTGGGTACTTAAGTGAAAAAAAACTTGAGACGAATTTGTCGTGAATAAATTTGAAAAACACTTTGGGAGAAGTTTAGGGTAAGTTATGAAGAATTTCAAAAGTAAAACTTGAAATGACGCTAAAGGGATCTTTCCAGACTTGAGAACACTTGAGGTAAGTTTGAGAAAAATACGAGGTGAACTTTAAGAGGAGAACTTAAATTACACATAAAAGAGAAACTTGAGGCGAACATGTAACGGAGGTTACATTTGAGGATGCGAAAATGTATCCACGGCTAACTTAACTTTACTAAAATATTTTGCTACAATTTACTCTGGCAAATGCCCCTAATTGTTTAAAAAAAGGATTAACTTCTTATTTCTTCTAGGGGCATCACTTGGTTACAAATAAATACGAATCTCTTGATGATTGAAATTGTTCAATAAAAAGATCTGCTCCTGTTACCACTTTCCGGGTTCAAAATGATAGTCTAGATTTAAACAAATTGAGGGTCATTACGGCCCCTCTTTTACAAATTCCTTGGAACCTTAGAATCTATTTTTTCAACTCAGTTAGAAATCTCATTAGTTAAATTTGCATTCAAACGAAACGAAACCTGTTTTTAGAGCATTTCCGTCCGTCTGTCCGTCCGTCCTGTCGTCTGGAGGCTACTATTTCTTTATGTTAAGAGCTATTGTTCTACTTTTTTCGCTATTTGGCTCGTTATAGTGTCGAGGCTAGTACCAAGGAACCGTTTATTGCTAAAAAAGTTATTGTAAAAAAACCAAAAAACCATTTTTTACATGTTCCATAACCAGTTTTGCCGTTTATTAACGATTCTAGAGGTCGTTTATAATTTTGTATTGCTATCTGTCGTCTGTCTGTTGGTCTGTCCGTCTGTTCCTTTGTCTGTCTGTCTGTTTTGCCCATGCGCAAACCAATTTTTTCAATTGTTAAGGTATTTAAATAGAATTTTGTGGTAGGTACCTCGAATAAAAGTAAAATTTAATGCATATTCAAAAAATTTGTCTTGCCCATACGCAATCCCATTTTTAATTGGTAAGATCTAAATTAATGAAATTTTGTATGTAACACCTCAAGTAAAAGTAAAACTAATGCCGAATAAAAAAATTTGTTTTGCGCATGCGCGATCCAATTTTTTTTATTTGTTCAGGTATTTAAATGAAATTTTGTATGTAGGCACCTCGAGTAAAAGTAAAACTAATGCTCATTGAAAAATTGGGTTTGTGCATGCGGAATATAATTTTTAGTGCATTTCCACAAAAATAAAAAAGTGCTATTGTGGCCACACTTTGGGTGTCCGTTTGTACGTCCGTCCGGTCGCTACTAGTTCTTTCTTAGCTATTGTTCTACTTATTTAGCTATTTAGTTCGTTATGGTGTGTCGAGGCTTGCACCAAGAAAGTAATTTTGTGTGCCGTTTAAGAAAAAAGTTATGGCACAAATTACACTTTTGCCATTTATTGACGATCGTTTATTATGTTGTATCGCCGCCTGCATGTCTGTCTGTCTCCGTCCGTCTATCTGGTTAGGTGCAACTGTGCATGATAACTTTTGTATTTGAGCAATCCAATTTTCTTATTTGTTAAGATATTTAAATGAAATTTGTATGTAGGCGCCTCGAAAGAAGATAAAACTAATGCCAAATCAAATAAATTTGTGAAAAGCATGCGCAATCCGTTCCGAATAAAAATACGTAAAACAATTATTGCGCATGCCCAAACCCACATTCATTATTTGTAAACTAATTCTTCGAAAATTTTAGGGTAGGATTCTTCTTATAAACTGAAACTGACGTAGCACGTCAAAAATGGATTGCACATATGCAAAGCTATCTTTCTTATTTGTGGCCAGATTTTAAGGATTTTAACAGAAGTTGCATCTTACAAATGGGAAATGAATGCAAGTGGAAATGCGCTTTTTGTAAATCGTTTACGATTACTTTTTTTTAACTTGTTTTTTTATTATTTGCGTCCCCTGGAACGCCCGACAACAAAAATATTACGTTTAACCCCCAAGCAGTTGACGCTCTGGCGGCCAAGAACCGAATGCCCACTGCTAGAACTTTTTCCCATCCGAAAGTGGCGATAATTAATTCAGGATGCCATCTTGAATCATTAGCATTGAATATGTATTACTTATTCAATGTCATCTAAATCATTTAACTATGATCCTCGACAATAAATAAATAAAACTAATCGGATTTGTCGTGCTCAAGAGAGTTTTTATAAAATACCAAGATTACAGCTACGAAAAATTTAAATCGTTTCGACGTCAAATCGTAGAAGCCTAAAAAGCCTGCAGGAGATAAATTACAGCCTACTCACATATCACATAAATCCACCTGTATAGCCTCCAACAGGAGAAGATGTGTCTCTCGATTCCAACACTGCTTCGAAATCACACTATATTACATTAAATCGCGAACGAATAAATTAGACTTGCAATTATTACCCAGGGGATTATTAATATACGTTCACCAGCGTGCTTCCACTAAAAGTGATGCCGGTAGCGGCGAAAGGTAACACCAAAAGCCGAAAAGTGGCGCCATCTAACGCAATGACCAATCGAATTTTAGTATGCCGGCGACTATCAAACAAATGACGGTTACCATAAAACAAATGCTAACGTTTATGTAATGGGAAAAATAAACTGCTATACCTATGCGCCATTTTTTTGTTGAGAAGGTTGAAACAGTACCCAGTTAATTTAACAGGCTTTCCAATGGGGAATGGCTTTTTACTACAATCACAAAGAATAACAAAGATAATGCGAGAACAAATTGAATAAAATGGAAACGTACCTACACCATTCTTCCGTAAGAAAAGCGGTTTAACAAATAATCGCACTTCTTTCGTAACCACTTCATCCGAACATACAATCAGACGTATACAATATATATAACATAAATCTCCATTGAATGGCGAACTGAATCTTGCCATAAAGCATCGTCAAATGAATGATATTTGTTGAAAGTGCATTTTTGCTAAAACCATTTTCGTATCTGAAACGAAATTGCGCTCCTTTTTTTTTTGAGAACGTGTTTCTAGCAACCAATAGTGGAAACAATTAAATATTTACCTACCACCGTTGAAGACGTCGGTTACACCACTCATGCGTATTCCGAACAACCTATTGATTACGGAACCGCAAGCAAAACCCTTAATTCAAGTGTGCCAGGTATCGAAATGTTGACGCACTTATTATTAATCACCGGATAATGCAATTAACAAAGCAACACGGCGGCGTAATCTGCGGCTTTGCAGGTATTTAGGCATTACGACCCATTTCAACACGGAGCAAGGGAAAACAGCGGACTTAATGACAGACCATGAAAACGCTAATTATTCACGCAAACAGAATTATGATTTATATTTTCATCCCGGCTTAGCCGTAGTGACTAAAAATTGTCCAATTCTAATAATGGGATTAGGACAGCCGAACAATCCGTTTTCTACACGCTCGTCATGTTTGCTGTCAAACATCTAATTGCCGTTTAACGTGTTCCAGGAAAAGTTGGAACTGTTTGATGAAAGGTTGTTATACTTTCTGTGGAGTTCGCTTTCCGTAACATAAAAAGTATGTTAAAGTTTGGGGGTGTCTAGCCAGAAAAATATCGCGTTAAACGTAAGCAATTGGACGAAAAATAACTTGAAAGCAGTTTCCCAAAGAAGAAGAAACATTTAATCCCATTTCGACCGGATACGTGTTAGTTTAACATACAGTAAAAATATTCAGTACATTTTCCATCGCTTGGAAAATTGTCGTAGCTTGATTGACGAATTCATCTAACAACAAACAATTATAATGAAACTTCAGCTGTCAAAAATCTGCCGCTATCTTGTTACAGTGTTCTTAGCAAAATTTAACCGTTCCTGAAGGAGTATAACGTTAATTCCCCGAGGGCAACGCAATTTTAGTAAGGGAAATAGATTTACCTAATTTAATAGTAAACAGCTAATTTTGCCTGGGGTTGAACAAAGTTTATGGAAACTATCCATCATGGGAAGATAATGCGTCACATCATTTTAAAAGAATAAGTTATTTTTCCCGAAATCGTCATGAAACCTTCATTTTCATAGCATTTCAGGGAATTTTCCCTTCCATGACAGTGGCAGTCTTTACCTGACTTCTTTTCCTGCCTCCGCTCTCTTTACCAGACTACTGTCAGAACTGTTATTACCTACATCAATATTAATGAAAAGTTTTATATGATTTGAAAGACGATTTTGGGAAAATATGAAACAAAATTCGTCAAATAATTGGGGTAATTAATATTCAAAATAAAAATATCAAATTCTACAAGTTCGGTTGCCCAGTAAAGCCCCTAGGTGTCCACATACACAACTAAATTGATCTCCTTAGATTCGGAGCGATTATCAACACATAATGTTTTACGGTACCCTCTAAATATTTCCTTCCGGGAATGCTTTGACTTCCATAGAAATTGGCCTGAGGATAAGGTCTCCTTGGGTTAGTATGCGTAGGGTATGCAGTTAGAAAATTTTATTGGCAATGACCCAAAAAAGTAGAAATGAATTTCTTGACGTTTCGGCTTCTCCTTATCGAAACTGTTTCAACCTTTCTAGTGTCAAGGTACTTTTGGTTGATAGTAGTGTAATTACTCGTAGATAAAAAAAATTCAACGTTCCCGAACTTATGCCCTGGTATTATAATTTAGGCGGATGTTTGTCGCCGTTCTTTCAATTTCCCATAGGAATAATGTTACGTATTTTCTTTATGCAAATTAAGGCAAACGGCCGTAATTTCCTTGAAATTGCGATGTCATGTCACTAACTTTTTGCACAATTTCCAATTCGGCGCTTCCCTTACCGGTTTTCAAGATTATCGGATGGAATTTTTACGTTCCGCCCTGAAAAGAAAAAAACGGTTGAAGGTTTTTCCAGAAAGATTCTTTTGAAGACAATTTGGAAAAAATAGACTTCTCTAAAGATTTCTAGTAAAAATCCAAAGAAGTTTCTTCTCTGAATACTAATGAGTCCTTCATAAGGTTTCATAAGTTTCTAGGATCTCTTTGAAGATTTCTAAGAAGGGTCATAAGTCATGCTCTCAAGGTTTTAAGGGAAATTCTTAAGGAGGTTTTTAAGAAGATTCTTGAAGTGGAGGATTAGTCCACAATCATACTAAGCGCACGTTTTGGGCCTCACGTAGATGCAAAGGTTTCAAAAGGACTAAAGATATAAAACGTTCGAAAAAATAATGCGGTAAAATGATCAGTTATGATGGATGGATCTGGCAGAAATGAGCAGTTCTTTAGGTTTTTTTTTAATTGTACCTTTTTGGTGCATTAAATATTTACATACATATATATAAGGACTATTATAAAGAACCATCAAATCTTCCTTTCGAAAAAAGTATTCCCCACCCCACAGACTCGTGGTGTTGCGTTCGATGGTTCTTCCTAAAAATTATGGTGTAAGCGCTAAAACCACTAAATCTTTTGGGAGAGAATGTACAACCGGGGGGCTTTCCTCCAGGAAATGAAAAATTCGGTGCTCTTTTTCCTACAACTATCATAAGATTTTGGTGCGCTGAAGGAAATGGCTGGAGGGTGTTTCATACCCCCCAAACTCCCCGGTGATACATCCTCTCCCAAAGCGTTCTGCCCTAAGACCTCCCGTGATAGTTTTTCATTAAGTAAGCCCTTCCCTAAAAACTATGGTGTAAGTACTAAAACCACTACATATTTTGAAAAAGAATGTAAAACCGGGGGTTTCGTTTTCCTACAACTATCATAAGATATTCCTGCGTTGAAGGGAGTACCTGGGGGGTATTCCATACCCCCTGGCGCTACAGCCTCTTTCGAAACGTTCTACGCCAAGGACTCCCGTGATAGATTTTCATAAAGCACAAACGAATCTCTTCTATTCCTTGTGAGTGCCAAAACCACTAAATATTTCGGGGTGGGGGGGGGGGGTGTAGAATGGGGGGTCTGAGGGGTATGTAATAGGTACTCTTGTGGTGTTACGTTCGTTGGCTTTTTCCTAAAAATTAATAATCATTTTTCCTCATCGAAACTGCTTCAACCTTTCTAATGTCGAGGTACTTTTGGTTGATAGTGGTGTAGTTATTCGTAAATAAAAACAATTCAACGTTCCCCAACTTATACGCGATGGTAGACACTGGTAATATATTTTAGGTGAAAGTACTGTTCTACTTTTGGCTCACGCAATTACGAATGGAAACAGTTTGTTACTGTTCGTTCACCTTCCCAACAGGAATCACACGTGTGCCACTCTATCGAAAATGCAGCATCGCTTTTGAATGTTACGTATTTCCTTATGCGAATTAAGGCAAACGCCCGTAATTTCCTTGAAGTTTCCTCGTGCACTCCAACGTAATTTCCTGAATTGTTTTTTTGTTACTAACTGGCGATCTAAAATGAGTTGCTGTCGAGTCGCCTTTGGAAGTTCAAGGCATCGACATATAATAAATGAACTGCGCGTGTCACTGCGAAACGCGGATACTGTAGGTGAGAGAGAAGGGAAAACTAAGAGGGCAAGCTGTCTCTTAGGGTTACGCATCTGATTGGTTCTTTCAACAGAAGCGATCGCGATCGCATTCAAATTAGATTGCAGAACCAATCAGATGCGTAACCGTAAGAACGAAACGCGGATACTGTAGGTGAGAGAGAAGGGTAAACTAAGAGGGCAAGCTGTCTCTTACGGTTACGCATCTGATTGGTTCTTTCAACAGAAGCGATCGCGATCGTATTCAAATTAGATTGAAAGAACCAATCAAATGCGTAACCGTAAGAGACAGCTTGTCCTCTTAGTTTTCCCTTCTCTCTTACCTACAGTGTCCGTGCTTAGCATTGGCACGCGCAGATCATTTATTATATGTCGATGGTTCAAGTTAAGTACGGTTTCTCATGTACCTAAACAAAAATTTCCAAGGTGATTCGACAGCCACTCATTTTTGATCGCTAATTTGCAACGATTCCGTTTTTGAGCCGTAGTTGCTTTGGAGTTCAGAAAGTTCTGGCGGGCTTCCTTCTAGGAAATGAAACATTTGGTGTTCCTTTTCCGACAACTGTCATAGAAACTTGCCGTGGGTCTCTGAGCTGTGTAAATCTCAGATCCTACTTTCGCGATTTTGGTGCGCTGGAGCGAATGGCGGGGAGGGGGGGTATTTTCCATACCCCAGACTCCCCGGAGCTACATTCTCTCTCAAAACGTTCTACCCTAAGGACTCCCATGATAGTTTTTCATAAAGTACCATCAAATCTTCGTTTCCAAAAACGCATTCCTCACCCCACAGGCTCGTGGTGTTACGATCGATGGCCCTGCCCTAAAATCTATGGTGTAAGTACCACAACTCCTAAATATTTTGGGGGAGAATGTAGAACCAAGGATTTCCACCCAGGAAATGAAAAATTCGGTGCTCTTTTTCCTACAACTATCAGACTATGGTGATTACTCAGTGTCTCCTCCCTTTCGAGCCTTGTTCCTTTGGTATTTATAAACACGGCTGGTTCACCCCGAAAACGTACCCAACGCAAATGAAAAATTCGCCTTAACACCCAAGCGCCAAGGGTCGGCTCGTAGCGGCCTCGTTAATTCCCGTAATTCAAATTCTCCAATCTCAAAACTTTATAGTTGTCTACTTTTTAGCCAAGTAGAGAAACCGAAAGGTGTTCAAGCTCTTCACGTATGCAATTTGATCCATGTATGAAATTCTAAAAAAAGCGAAGCGAGCTCCCGTTACACGGACCCCCTTAGTTAGTGGCAATTTTTTTTACAATACTAGACTAATCTATATTATCCAAAATGAATTAGAATTCGAAACCTCCCTGTGCGGGTGAATTTTTTTCACTTCAGGAGCGCATTTCACCCCCTTATACAGTTGCTGAGTGAATTACAACTTTGTTGATGATACTAGAGACAACCAACGTAAATTTCGTCGTTTTTTAGGTAGTACTACAGACTATTGCTGTAAAATAAATCATGTAAAATCGAGTGATAAATGAACTTATTTGCACTTCGGGTGGGTTCAAACGGGAGTTACAAATAATGATTTTTTTTTCTTTTTGATAATGGTTTTAATGAGAATTGGTACCTTTTCCTTCTAGCTGCAAATGAAATTTGAACGTCGTTTCTAGCTTCCTTGATATTTAGATCCAAATTCCACTTCACATGCATTTTTACTTTCCGACTACATACAAAGTATGTATAAAGGAAAGTATTGTAATCGTGATAAATTTTCCAAAAAAGTGATTTTTAGCTTGACGTCCGTGGGTCTGAGGGTGGGAGTGGTTCGTTTTTTGTGACCACGATAACTAAAAAACCCCTGAACAGATTTGGGCGAAATTTGGGGTGCATATAGGGTGGTATGGGGAATCGAAAACGTCCTATTTTGGTTTTGATCCGTAACCATCTTCATGGTTGTTGAGGGTGTCAAAAGTTTAAAAGATCCATAACGGCTTGAAAATTTTTTTTTCTTTTTTTAACTTACACTGGCCAAAAGGGCTTAAAAAACTCTACAAAAAATTCATTACAGTTTTTTTGTGAGTTCCTTTGGTTTTGAGAAGTTTTGAATTGAAAAGTTAAACTATTTATTTTATTTTTTTAATTTGCATTTTCCTCTAAAAGTAAGCATCAAAGTGAAAAGTGTTAATTACCAAAAAGAAGGGCCTTAATGAGACCTACAAAAAAATCTACACTTTTTGCGTCGGGTTCAAAATAAAGGCGCTAGAGGGCATTTTCTAAATGTTATACTATGATCAAAGATAATATTGCAATGATTCTATTAAAAGTAGTCGGAAAGTCAAGTCAGGAGTTTACCTGACAACTAGTTTTAATTCATAACTTGATCAAACAAATTCTAAATCGTGGCCACGTTCTTTTCTAACCACCCCTATATATATATAAAAAATGAAAATGCAAAATATATGTGACTTTCCTAATTTTTTTTTGTCCTAATTTTTTCCTAACAAAAAAAAACCGTTACAACTAATAGACATTCGAGCCATTTACAGGACAATTCGACTAAATCAAAATTGGAAATTAGGTTAAACAAATTCTTGCTAATGGGGTCCTAAGTAATAATTTCGTACAGAAGAACATAAGGCCAATTTAAACAGATTGGTACCCTTTTAAAACTTTAGTTATTAACGTCAATAAAAAATGTGCTTATTACTCAAATTTGACTTTTAACATGAAAATCCCGAATCTGCATCTAGTTTTTGGAAATTTCATCGAAATCAGTATTTGTTTTTGCACCCTCGTTTAGGGTTGCGCCATCCTGGGACAGGAACGCTATATTTGAAAAAAAACATGTTTACTTTTTATCCCCTCTATCGCCTGATTTTTTTGGCACAACAACCCTGTATAGTAAGGATTGTTTAACTACTCACTTTACTCATTGTTTAAATATTAAATTCATCATTATTGTGTGATTTGAAAATGTATAGCACATCATCCAACTGTTATCATTTATCAAAGATCAAAATTTGCAAGTGTGATTATTAGTTCCGATTTTAATTAAGACGGAATGGTTTTAGGGTATAACAGCGAAAGCTATTTCATTGTTTCACCATTTACCAATATTGTTAATGTTAGAAACTCTCCCTTCCATAAATTGGATAAATTATGTAACCTCTGTAAGTAATAGTCCCTTGTCTTGACAGATTTGCAATATTAACTGGACTTCGGTATTATTTTGGAGACTGTAAAATATTGCCTGTGGTTGGATACTACTCGTATAATACGAGTTTGAAGCAAATCAGAGTTCTCACTTACATAATACACCCATGTCATACACTAAGGCTTATTAAAACTTAGTATACCTACGAGTATAAAGGAACTTTGTCGGTGAATATTAAATGTCAATTGTACTTGTTTCTGTTTGGCAACTAAAATAAACAGTTTGTGAATACATAGTTACACAATTTTAGTTGTGTATAGCAGTGCATTATAGAATACGACTTGTTTAAGTTAAATTGAAAGCTTTGGACTATTTATATAAAAAATTCAAGACACTGGACCTTAAGCACGCGTCTTTTACAATTTTATTCTAAATATCTTTTTTTTAGTGTATCAAGTTGACGGTTGAGGAAAATCCATTAATTCCATTTATAAATTTTCTTGATTATTGATGTAAATTCTCATGTTCTCATGTTTCCTTCCTTCCCTCGTTAAAACACCGGATAGAAAATACGAAACGGAACCAACGAAACTCGTTTAACCGAACAAAAACACACAATAATATATTAAAAGATCGAAGAGCGAAGCTGCCTTCCTCATTACAAGAAAAAATGAATATTACTTTCAATCGAGAGCCCTGTCTGTCGATTGTCTTGCATCGAACCTCCGGTCCGCACTACTGGTGCGATTCTTAATCCAGAACAGTACTTTGTCTCCACAATTCCGCAGGTCTACCGCCTAATTTTGATATCTCAGATATAGTTCCCACGAGAACGCAATCTCATTTGATTGCGATTGGTTGTTACATATAGAAAAGATGCTTCAGTTGATTATAGCATTTTCTCTTGCAAATCAGCTTCTGATGATATCAATCTCCCGTGGGAAATATTCCTGTTTCAGCGTCTAATTTTTAAGCTTCCAAAAAAAATTGTTAAGTTTCCGCAATACACAGGCGTGCAGTTCCGGATAGCCGTTATTGCTTATGAAGTTTCACGCTTCGTATAATAATCTTTTTATTTTATGATGCACGAATTTGGGTTGTAAGGAAGTCGAAAATGAAACGGAAGAACTAATTTTCTTTTGAACGCTTTTGAATGGTCCATTGTAAATTTTGTTTGCTTGGAATAGTCCCCAGATTTTTAATTGCAGCTGGAGTCGTTGCTAAATTTTCACGTTTGTATCACCACAAGAGAATAGGTCAAGATTTGCACACTTCTGCTACTATTTTCGGTACAAGTCGCGTAATGTTTTGTGAAAAAGAACCGAGCTAAACTTTTTATGTTCTTACCAAAACCAGAATAAAAGACAGTCGAAGCGATATCATTGCAAGAAGGACGGAGACGGAATGATGTAAGGGTGATATTCAAAACATGTAGATTATTCAAATTAAAAATTGTGTTAAATGCAATCGCATCGTATAAGCAGCAGTGCATAGTGATGGAAGCGGAGTCGATGGTGTATGTCTGTCCGTCTGTCAATACATTGTGTTCAAGATAAGGATATCTATAAGAGGGATCTAGGAAACCATAGAAGATACGAAGATGGTCAAATTACGGAACAGCAATTGAAGGGTTATTGTCATGCTGTAAAGAAAACCAGAAAATTCTGATTACTTCTGAACATATGCCAGAAAAACCGAAATTTGCAGATTTTGTTTTTATTATTTTCTGAAGTAATTTGAACAAAATGAAATCATCAACTTTATATGGCCCTTAAAAAGAGTTCATACTGTATTGAGTGGAATTTTTATTACGAATACAACGATGTACGGCACATAAAATAAAACAAAAGTTGTTGGTTTCAACAGGATGGCGCATCCGCGCACAACGCCTTAATCGTGCGAGAATACCTATGGGATATATTTTCCATTTTCCAGGAAATTTGACCTTCAATTTATTATGCTATGATTCAAGGGAAGAAGATGAACATACCCTGCCATTATCGACAGCCCATCACAAAAAAAGTTGATAGTCGAGCAAAAGCGGAAACATGCACAAACAGCTGATAAAATTTTTAATTTCAAACGTATATTAGAAAGCGTTTTAATCTCACAATGAGGTAGCAAGGGTTGAAAGTTGAATTATTATGCATCCCCTTTGGTAGGGGTACAGGGTAGGGGGATTTATACCACGATAAGTTCAAGATATTTTCTCATAAAACTCTTAATTATTATAGAGATCAAGTATAAAATAAAACATCTACATAGAAATTTCAAAATTCTTAAAAAATATAAGCAACTTTTTAATAAATATTTCACAAAAAAATAGTGGCGGATCGAGAGAAACGTCTCAGGGGGAGCACACTGTGAATATAAAAGCCTCAGTCGAAAATTACTGATTGATTGATATACAAGAGCAGATACATATAGGTGGGGTAGGTCAGGATTCCATCTCAAACAATAAATTTAAGTCTTCTATGTCCACATATAGTACCAGGGGTGGGTACCGGAACAGAAAAAAACCAGTACCAGAACCGATTGCATTTATAGGTCCTGCAATTTGAACCGGAACCGTTATTTAAGAAATTATGATAACCGGAACCGATACCGGTACCGTTATTAGCACCAAAGAACTGGTATTCTTCGGTTCTCCCTCCCTTTGTTGTGGAAGGGAAATGCGTTTTTTATTGTTGCTCTTAAAATTTGCTTCTGACTGTTGACTTGCTTTAGTTTTCCTTGGTTGAATCATTATTTAGTTCTGTAGTAGTATCAATAAAAACGCCTTGATTATTAATATTCCTTATCGCCTACCACTGATCCGGTATCGACTAGATGGCCAAGAATAAAGTCTCTGAATTAAGTTCAAGAAATTACAACTTGCAAGAAATTTCAAAAGCCAAAAATTCAAATTCTCACTTTTATTCAGAGCTGCCTATTAATTTCTAGCAACTTAACCCTAATACTAAACAAATATAAAATGATTTAGAGTGACCACAAATGAATCAAAAACAGTAAGAGAGTTGAAGAGTTTATTTATGTTGGAACTCTTAAAAACAAAAAGAAAACTGGAAACGGAACCGAAAATTACTGAAACCACAGAACCGGAATCGGTACCAGAACCCTTAAAAAATAATTCTACCTTAGTAGTGCGGAAACGGAACCTATATTTCATATGGCTTCCAAGTCCTGCATAGTACACATTTTTATAAAGATAGAAAGTGGGGAATGTAATCGAAACAATGTAAATGAAGTTATTTAAAAGAGGTTTTTTTCCTTTTCGGCCAGCTTTTTTGGACTTGTCGAAGGAGGCAATTGCCCCCTTTGTCCCCTGCTGTATCCGCCACTGTTGTGTTGTGTAGAATTTTATGGTCTACAATTTCTGATAACAATATTTTTATAATAATAATAATAATAATAATAATAATAATAATAATAATAACCCAAACCCAAACGCAAAGCCAAAGAAACACTTACACAATAAACTCTATTTAATAAAAGTACAGGAATTATTATAATTGCTAAATCCCGGTCAAGGGAGTCAAGTGTTACGTCTTTGGACGAAGTTCAAGTGAACGAGGCCAAGCAAGAGAGGAAGGGGAAGCCGGGGTGGCCGAAAGGCAAACCTAGAAAACCCCATAATTCGGGGCCAAGAGGGTCTTGTACCAATTAATTGTGATACCATCTGTGATATTTTAGCCTTACTTGTTAATTAATTTGTAATAGTCCCATATATATTGTCATTTGTTACTTATTTATATGTTATTTATACAACTGTGATTGTCCATATTTTTCGTACTTACAATGGATAAAACAAATATCGTCCAATGGAACTGCCGAGGACTAGCTCACAATCTGAATGAACTCAAACTTATCATCCAAAAGTACAATCCAGTTTGTATAGCCCTTCAGGAAACACACCTAAAAGTAAGACATAAGTTTAACATGAAAGGTTTTACTTTATTAAGGAAAGATTTTTACTCACCTGAAAGGGCATGTGGTGGGGTAGCATTTGCAATACGTAAAGGCGTACCGTATAAAAGACTGCAGATAAATTCGCAGTATCAAGTTGTAGCAGTACAACTCGAGATAAGTGGTAGTTTTGCGTTGTGCAATATTTATCTACCTAATAGAAACTATGATGTAAGGGAAATTGGAAGAATCATTAACCAACTTCCAAAACCGTTTATCGTTGTTGGAGACTTTAATTCCCACAACACTGTTTGGGGATCCATCTCAAATGATGTTCGTGGTGGAGAACTATTAGGTCTTATTGAAGATAAAGACCTCAGTATTTTAAATACCAATTTGCCAACTTTCTTTAATGTAAGGTCTGGGACGTTTGACGCTATTGACTTGTCGATATGTTCACCCGAATTACACACTAGTCTTCAATGGGAAGTGGAACTGACTTGTACAACAGTGACCATTTTCCAATAATTATTACAATGCGAGGTAATCCCACGATTACATCTGCGGTCAAATTCAAAATCCAACAAGCTAACTGGGAAAGATTTGTTAGTAATCTTGTAGCTCCGAATGAGGAGCAACTTAATCTTGAAACCCTTACATCCTCTATTCTGGATGCAGCGGAAGCAAGCATTCCAAAGTCAAAAGGTCGAAAACGGACTAAATTGGTACCTTGGTGGTCTTCGGAGGTTGAAGAGAAAATATCAGTAAAGAAACGAACCTTAAACAGATTTCGGCGTCATCCCACCGTGGAGAACCTTATTGAATTTAAAAAACGAAGGGCGGAGTGTCGTCGAACAATTCTGGATGCACAAAGAAGATCGTGGCAACAATACGTGTCCACCATTACACCGGATGCTACATCTAATGAAATATGGAGAAAGGTTGGAGCTATATCTGGCAAAACGGGATGTAATTATCCGGCGTTTATCCGAAAATCAGATGGGGTAGTGACGGACAACCTGCAGGAGATATCAAATATCCTTGCGCACCAATTCTTCCAAGTTAGCAGTTCCTTAAACTACTCAGAAACCTTTCTATCAACCAAAGCCGATAAGGAATTAACTGTTATTGACTTTGATACGCAAGAACGATTAGATTATAACTTACCGTTTACGCTTGAAGATTAGGAGACTGCGATCCGGTCCACGAAAAACTGTTCACCTGGTTGTGACAGCATCCATAACCAAATGATTCGCCACTGCAACCTGGAAATGAAACAGAAGATTTTAATATTTTTTAATAAATGCTGGGAAAATTGTACTTACCCCTCAGAATGGAAAAAGGCTGTTATTGTTCCTATACCCAAACCAGGGAAAGATCCATTGTTGCCAAAATACTATCGTCCGATTAGCTTAACATCATGTTTGGGTAAACTATTAGAGAAACTGGTGAACCGGCGACTGCAGTCATTTTTGGAATCCAACGATACATTGGTATCATACCAAACGGGTTTTATACAAGGCAGATCAACAATAGATCATTTGGTTAAATTGAGCGACAACATCTTAAGGGCATTTGACAATAGAGAACACCTTGTGGCGGTCTTCTTCGACATCAAAGGGGCGTATGACATGACATGAAGGTATGGAATCCTAAAAAACATGTCAAAGTATAATCTACGGGGTAACTTACCTAAATTTGTCCGTTCCTTTTTGCAAGATAGGCGATTTGTCGTCAGAGTCGAAAACACATACTCACAGGAATACATCTTAGAGAATGGAGTGCCACAGGGGTCTACTCTGAGCTGCTCTCTCTTTGCAATTGCAATAAATCAAATAGCCTTAAGAGTTGCGGAGGAAGTTGACAAATGTTTGTACGTCGACGACCTCATGATTTGCCTTGCCGGAAAAACTGTTGGCACTGTTGTGCGAAAATTGCAAGATTCTATCAATCAAATTGCAACAAATGCAGACGCAGTGGGTTATGTCCTTTCCGAGGAGAAAACTAAAGCGATGCATTTTTGTAGGCTCCGTAAACCCCATTATGACCCTGTTCTGTTTTTGAAAGATCATATTATTAGTGTACCCAATGACATTAAATTTTTGGGGCTTACTTTTGACAGGGAGTTAAGATGGACTAAGCATTTGGAGAATCTTTTAACAGCAAGCAGGAAATCACTAAATGTGCTAAGGGTCCTTGCACATCTCAAATGGGGGGCTCATCCTAAATCGCTTCTTGCCATCTATAAGGCATTGATCCTGTCACGCATTGACTATGGGTGCTATAGCTATTCTACAGGCAGTTTCACGTTGCTGAGTAAGTTGGATAAAATTCAAAATCTAGCAATTAGATACTCTCTCGGGGCATTTCCAACTAGTCCCATCAGTGCTCTCAACGTGGAAGCAAACATTCTACCGCTTGCTCTTCGTCGAAAGCAATTGATAATAAACTATTACCGGAAAGTATGTCTGAATGATGAACACCCCAATTATAATTTGCTTACTGGTAGAACCAGACCTACACGGTTATATAGATCGCTAGGCGAAAGAGCAAGACAGTGCATAGAGGAGATGCAGTTACAAAATGATGATATATTAGATATCACGAAGGTAGCTGTAAAGAACTGTGTTTTTGAGCGCTGGCAGGAGATGTGGACGGAGACCGATACCTCATTAAAAAGAGTAAAACCAAATCTAGGAGCACTATTTTTACCCAACTTGAGTAAAGTTGATTTGACAAAGCTGTATCGGCTTCGGTTGGGACACACCGCTATCACGCATGGTTTTTTGTTGGCAGGTGGAGAACAACCGTCATGTGATAGATGTGGTGTCGAATTGACACCGGAACACATAGTTTGTGTTTGTGTAAAATACACAAACCTGCGTGAAGCACTGACAGTTGATGAAATATGGGAAAACAATTTTAGTAGCCATGATCACTGCAAGAATGTGTTAACTTTTATGCGAGTCGCTGGAATCTTCAACCAACTTTGATTGTTGAAGTGGAAGGACCTGTGATCACAATGAAAAGGGTGATAGGCTAATGGCCTTAGTAGCCGAAGCCTTAGGTGGGGTTTTAGTGAGTATACTCTAAGGGAGAGCCTCACACTACTCTGGAACTTCCTTCCAGAATGTGCATAAGGAGCATTTCCCCACCTACACAAAAAAAAATGATATTTTTGTTATGTTTTCTTCTTTCCTGATAGCGTTGACTATTGTGGCCATTAATAGCTATGTTGGTAAGTATGAATTACATACTATCCCTAGATTTCCAATGTGAGTGTGCGAATATTTATTTTATTTTTTAATTTTTATTTTTCTTTAGAACCCTACATAACTGCACTAGACAGACGCAGACACTAATCGTTACTTGATTTTAATCCGTGCGATTAGTTAACCAGGCTAGACCTGAGTTCTCACAAGAAACACCGACAATAATAATAATAATAGTCTTTATTTGGTTTCCATTAAATCATAAGTTACAAAAAAAAAGGTATAAATCATATTTTTTTATACAAAAAAAGGAAACGGAAAAGAACGGAAAATAACTACTACTTTCAGAAACCAAACCACAAGGGGAGGTTCAGTATAAACTGCTCTTCCACCTAACCTAAAATAAGGCATTATGGGGACATATTTATACATAATGAAATTTTAATTTCGCTACGCATAGGTACTTACTGATTTTGTAATAAAAGTTTTCTGAGCTTGATACGAAATATTGAAAGTGGTAAATCTTTTAATGCTAGCGGTATATTGTTATAAATATGATGGACCATGTAACTGAATGACCTTTCAAACAAAGCTGTTCTGTGATGTGGGTTTTTATAAAGTGAACCATTAAAAAGATATGATTGAAAAACTAATAAACCAACAAAATTTCAGGGGATTCGGGGATGGTACGGGGGAAGCACAAGCGGAGGGAGGGAAAACGTAAATTCGGAACCACCAGATGACATGTCTGTGACATGGAAAAGAAATTGAACCTACTTCTCATTTTGCAAGTTAAAACCCCCTATTCCCTGGACTAAAAGCAGAAAATCCAAATTACAGAAATATTCAAAACTGCCCGATAATTACCAAGTGATTCTTATAGGATACGAAACAATTGGAGGTTGAGGAAATCAATGTAAAAACCTAGTCAAATTACTAGGAAAAAAAATTTAAAAAACGCTGGAGAAAAAATCATGGAATATCTAAAACAAGGTTTGAGTATAGCCGTCCAGAAAGAGAATGCAGATTCGATCATCCAGATGTTTCCAAGATCAAATTTAATTTACTCAGTGAATTTCTTACATTTTTATAAATTTTTATCCAAAATCGTCCTGAAACCTTAATTTTCATGCCTACTTTCCGTCAGGAAATCCTAGTTTACCCAAAATCGCCCCGAAACCTTCATTGTCATGCCTACTTTCTGTCAGGAAAATGTTAGTTTCCATGACGGAGGCAGGCCAGTCTACTTTTCCTGCCTCCTGTCACTTTTCCTGCCGCACCTGTCACATTGCTAAATGTCTATAATGACCCCTGTTATCATTGACTATTCTATATTCTATATGAAAATTTAAATTTTATGAATACGATTTCGGGTAAAATTTAATACAAAACTCGTCAGTAAAATGACATTACTTGACTCGGAAATTTAAGTGCTCGACCCCCTTCAATATTTCCTCGTCAGTAATGTGTCATTTTCCGGACTTTTATGTAAATAACTATTATTATAGGTTAACCACTACCTTTTTTGCAATATTCTGTCAATAAATCATTATTCGCGTATTCCGTGGGACAAGTTTTTCTGAATATTTCCTGGAGAGGTATTCTAGAAAAGTGAATATTCTCGAGAAAAGTGTTGGTTCAAAATTTTTTCAGAAGTAAGTCGTGGAGAATATAGAAGAAAACAAAAGATTTGATAACACATACTTCACGGGGTTGCTTTCTATGATTACAAAAAACATTTGCTTAATGTCGAACGTGCGGATGTAAACTGTAAAGGTGGAAGCGGGAATATCCCCCAGTTTGTATCTGTCCGTGGTTCTGTCAATTTGATCGAATGACAATTACACATAAAATATTAAATGCGAGTGTAGGTACTGTAATATCTAATTGTAATATGACTTCGTAGGTTGATAAATCTAATATTGCGTCGAATCTACATTTTGATTTTCCGTCCATGTTTATTAAGCTGATTATAGTGAACACACTTGGGGTAGAAAATTAAATTAATGTATCGTAACACAAACAGTAGTTGCCTGAAGGGTATTACAATAGACTCCATAATAATAAGATTTATGGGCTCTATTTTACTTTATCGCCAAATTTTAGGTAAATACCTGGATTTATTCTTTCGCGTCAACACTTAGTATAGTAAATCACGTCGGCTTAATTTCGTAGCTTGCAATTTAACAACTTTTACTAGCTCTTGTCGACGACTCTAGAATGGAGCGTCGTTCTAAAACGCTAGGATAAGAAATCTGTTTTACAAGGTGAGGGAGTTTTTTTTTTACATTTTATTTGTCTCCCTTAATCTTTCCAGTCACGTCTTCTAATGTTATGAGAAAAAGCAATTAGTAAGTGTTTAGTTTGAGCTGGTAGAAAGTAAACGTTTACAGAATGAGTATTAGATTTTTTATTTCTATACGTCAGGCACGAACTCTGTTGGAAATTGACTGTCTGACACATCTATCGACACACGAATTCCAATGACTTGCGGCTATTTTATTTTCTGCTCAACGAATTTCTTAACGTCGCAGATGGATGTGATTTGAAATTACACGCGTGTTCAAAATGTAAATTACCGTTAAGGATCTGTCTCGGTCCACATCCTAGGACGAAGGAAATATTTCATGTCAATTTTGTAGCAAACAAAAGCTCTTTTCCACTGCACCTAACGCTAACCTACATTTTATACTGGGTCGACAGGATATAAAAGAACCGTAACTCAATTCCTCAGTGTTTTAGACAAGTGCTGTGAGTCAATATTCAGGAAATCAGTTGAAATGGTTTCATTTGTACAATGAAGGGGTGCTTAAACATTGTGTGTAGATATCTACTCACAGATTGTAGGGAATAGTGAACAAACACAGATGGGATACAAATTAAAGACGAATTAAGATCAATTCTCCCAAATCATTTTCCCCAAAATAATTCTTTTCTTTAAAAAAATTGTAATTGTTGAAACGGAAAGGCACTACCATTTAAACGTCGGTTATATCCAAAATCATAATATGGAATCCAAAATATTTGATGTACTACAACAATTACGACACTCGCAATAGATAATTTGTAAATTGTAATTTTTGAAACAGGAAGGGTCTATATCTGCACTTAAAAGGTGACCTGTGAACCCTCTAAACAATATTAGACAAGGAAACAAACATCTTTGAAGTACCTTGTATTTTTTTAAATGGGAAAGCAATACTTGTGGACCCTGTAAATAAAATCAGACAAAGAAACAAGAGTATTTCAAATATCTAAAGAATGAGACCATCTGGAAAATCAGTAAAAGTTCGAAGAATATTATAAATGTGAGTATTGTAGACCCGAAGAGTAGTTTACTTCATACTAATATAGTTCTTCTAATTTTGTACTTTGTGCGATTGTAAAACGTAATTAATTTGCCGTCACTAAAGTCTGCGATAGAAATTGCTTTGGTTTTCTGTCGCTCATCCGAATTTTTTTAGAAACTTCGTTCCTCGTCTTGTTCACATAAAAAATGTATACCGGTCCCCTTTTTGTTTGTTGTCTAAAGGTAAAATCACGTGACACTCATATAATACCTATATTGAGTTTCTTTCTAGATGAAACAGTCAGGCCCGCAATAATTTCTTTCCGTACCTATACTGTAACCATAATTTCCGTGCGGAACCAACGCAAATTATACGGCTCGCGTCTATTTTCAACCAACCGCAAGTCCCTAGTGTTATTTACTCCCGTTACCGCAGCGTTATCAAAACGGAACCAATGTAAATGTAACGGCTCGCTCTATTATCGCGCACCTACGAGCCCGATTACCGCCGATGAACCTACTTGGCAGGCGTGCGTTAAAGGGAAGTAATCTCTAAGGAGCGAAAGGATCCGAAGCACCTGAGGAATTAAAAATCCGAAAAATCTAACAGCAAATAATATTAAACAAGTATGAAAATAAAAGAACCGTAATAATAGAAGGAATCGGAACAGTCCAAACGAACGGAAGTATCCAAGCAATAAAAAGAATCTGAAGCATCATATGACTCTTACGAATCGGATGAGTATCAAAAGTCCAAAAAATAAAAGAATTCAAAAATCGGAAAAACTTAAAGGATTAGAAAAATTTATAGAAACAAGAATCGGTACAATGTAAATCATCTAAAAAATATACTATAATTACAAAAATTCAAACAATGCGAGACAAACCGGATGAATCCGAAGACATTGAGGTCTATTCCCAAAAATTCCTGAAGAAACTAAAGAATGCGATTTGTGAGAAGGATGCTGACTGCTTCTTGGTGTATTGTTTCCAAAAGACAAGCATATATTATTTATTTTGTTACTATTCTTGCAGCGAACCTCAAGAAGGAAAAGGAATTGGCCACGGATAACGAGGGGAAACGGGAAACAAATTAACTGATGGAATTACCTCACGTTACCATTAACGACAAAGGCAAAGATAAATGCGAAGACACGTTAGTTACGTATACTTCCGCAACTTTTGTGTTCAAGATATCAATTGCAGAACCAATTAGTCACAGAATTGGCTATGATAAACGGCAAGATTAACTAACGATACTTACGACAAAAGCAATTGCAGGTTACCTATATATAACCATAATTGCAGTGCGGCACGTTTGCAATTTCCATTATTTGAGATATATGCATATCGATTCTTCGATCTTAGATACAATGTGTTAGATCAGTTCCAGCTAACCGCCAAGTGAGCGTTTGTATTTCATCCAGAACACGGCATTTCTTTAATACGGAACTATCCCAATATTCGTAACGCAAAAAAAATACATTCAAAACTAACAATGCCAAAATCCGATCCAATTCAAACTTACGTACCCCATTAATAAATGGGTTTTCGATTGCGATAATAGGGTAAAAAAAAATAAATTAACACATATGGCGTAACCTAAAAAAGAAGCGTGTTAACAAATAAGGAAACCATGAAAATAATGTACCTCAAAAGGCATATAACCATTACCCTTTCACGTAAAGACGCTAGATTAAAAATTAAACCAATTTGCGCACTACTCCTAATACGGTCAGAAGCGCATTCATCAGTCACTTCAAACTAAGAGTACATTCAACGAATCAACGAGGCGTAACACACTGAAGGGTTTTGATGGAATTAACATTGTCTTCAGTCTATGTGCTGAAAATTGTTCACGTTACATCTTGAAACCGTTAAATTACTACACTAGACTACACGTCTATACATTCTTATCCTCGCATTCCAAATGCTTTCCTTTATTGTCCTGTTCTGTCAAGGGATTTTTCAGATTCTGAAAGTTTTAACGAGCTACCTGATTATTCAAATCCCTTCAGATTCCTGATAAATAAAAAAAAATAAATAAAAAAATCATTTTACAATTCTGGCGATCTATATTTAAATTCTCCATCGCGATACTTATGATTCTTTAGACTCGGTTAATTTTTTCCGATGCTCAAGGTTCCTTCAGAATTTTTCGTTTGTTCGTTTCTTCCCGACACATTTTTTCAAAATTCATCAAATTACTTAAACTTAACAGTTAGATTCGCTAAATTCATTGTTTGTTATTATTATCTCCCCTTTTTTTTATAATTCTCGATTATTTCAAATATTCAGTTTTTGTGGATACTTTCCTACGGTCCCGAATCTTAGGTTAGATGTTCATCCCTTGATTAGGGTGCTGATCTATCACTAACCTGTAGCAACTGGCAACTTTTTTGCCGTCATTTGCTTTGAGGGGCATTTTTAGGGATGGTCTTTCATCTTTACCATTAAATTGACAGTAATTCCGTGGGAAACAAAAATTTGTTACATTGGAAAAATGGCAAGGGGGATCTTGTTTCCCAATGTTTGAAATAATGCCGACGATGAGAGCGAGCCACCCCTGCTAGTTTAAAGTTACGTGCTGTGGACGGGTTAAATTTTTTTTTTTTTTTTTTTGGGGGGTTTTTTTGCATGGAGGTTCAAAACAGACATCCTGTTACAATGTTGTGATTTATTTTGTTTAGTGACCTGAGGGACACTTTGTCCAAGTGGACACAGAATTTTGATATTCATGTTTAATGGTCCTTGTAAGTTTTTTTGAATTGTAAATTGTGAAATTTGTATAAGTAAATTTTAAGGGTTGTTATTGTATTCAAGTGAGGTATAAAATATATAGCTTCGTAGGCCATTATCGAGTAATTAAACAATAGAGAGGTGTTAATTCGCTAAATAAGCGGAGCCAGTTAACTACGCGGCTGTCCGGGTCCGTGGGCATCGCTTTTATTTTTTGTATTGTGCTTGAAGCACAACTATAGTAGATAAATTTAGCTAAATCCTGAAAGACCGGTTTTTAAAAAAATTTTGGGGAAAAAACATCTAAACAATTAAATGTAAATGTAAACATCTTTTTATTAACGTAGTTTAACCTACGGTAAAAATGTTTTACCTATGATTCTTTACGGCCTCCAACGAAACTGTGCGATTGCAGAAAATGTAGAGACCATATATACTAATCTATGTCTAAACTGTGTTCATAAGCACTTTTTTGAATAAATCAAGGGTCCAAAATTGCTAATCAGGTCTTTTCCGATTGTTCAGAATCTTCCAGGTCATCAGATTCCTTCGGGTTTTTTCATTATTTGAATATTTGGGTCTTCAAATTGTACCGTTTCGTTTGAACATTGATTTTTAGATTCTGTGTACATTTCAATTTTCTTTCCAAATCGACGGATTATTCAGATTCCTCATATTATTTATTATTATTTTTTTATTATTTATTATCCCTCTCTTGTTCTGGGCCCTCGACACGATTGCGCCCAATTACAGAGTGACCCGCATAATGCTTTTTAGAGGTACGAATTAGGAAAACTGCAGGAACACCTAATTTGGAGTACCCGACAGAATGTTCGAAACTGATCTAAGGAAATTCCCATCTCTGCCACAGATGAAAAATTCACCTCAACCCAGGTTCGAACACCCGACCTCCGGATTTATAGCCCAACGCTCCTCTACCATTGAACCACAAAGCCAGTCAGATTCTTCAGATCCTTTAATTTCTTCGGATTTTTCTGGTTTATCAGATTTTGACATTAGGTTAAAAAAAACTGGGACAAGAGGGTCAACCCTCAACCATTTGGCGGCCTAGGCTACATCCAATTGTGCCTTATGGTGGTTGGCCTACCACCAACAGGGTCTTCACCTAGGGCAGACTGATGGTCACCAATTGCAATAATTTAAATTACGGGTAATTTGTGTCAGTCATTTTTTTCACTCTTTGCGATTTTAATACTAAGCGGTAGCAGCTAATGCAAATTCGAATCCCATCTGGCAACAAAAAAGTTCTTACGCCGAAGAATAAAACGCGATTGCTTTTGATTACATTTCCATACGTTATATGTAGAATGAAATGGGCGCGCCATTATAATTTCTAAATTTCCTGGCGTACGTTAATTTAATATTCGCATTTCGTTATAATTAAATTTGATTGTTAGTTCAGTTTTGCTCATTTTTTTCCCGCATTGACTCGTACAAGTTACGGGCATTTGTTGGCGGAAATGCCGCCTCTACTATTCGGTGAAATTGAATTAAAATTTCGTATTAAATTTAATGTTTCGAGTGAAGTTTTACTGTTTGAATTAACTTGCAGCTAAAATGGTCGTCGTATGGCTGCTTTATTTCGGTATTATCACGCAATAAAGATGGAAGTCGAATATTTGCACTTGTGTTTTAGTGTAGTTAATTCGGTTTAACGTTTCTCATTTAACAATTATTACCTTAATCGTTTCCTTCCACTTTCACATTTGAATTTTTCTAGTTTTATGTTTTATCTCTTAGCGACATTTTGAAAAGGAATAAAGAGATTCCTACCTCAAGTTAAATTAAATTTTTAAAATTCTGCTACATCACCCATTCCAAAATTATTCCCAAGGTCGTGTCTTGCTAAACTTTTTCTCAAGTTCTCATATTCATCTTTAGCTTCCTTTAAGTTTATTTCTATTTTCCTTAAAGTTGCAATTTGGCATCTCTTAGGTTCTGAAATTCCCTTCATGCTCATGAATCTTGGCTCAATTTCTTCGTAAGTGCTTTTGAAGTTTCTTTGATATTTCCTTTTCAAATTTCTCTCACGTTTTGTAATTCCTATCAATCCACCTTGCTTCTTCGAGTCAAGTTGATCCTCCCGTTCTTCTCGAGTTGCTTTTCAGTTTTCTCCCAGCCTCACAACCCCTAACGAAGAAAGACTTATGGTAGTTCGGATAATGGGTACTAATGGACACATGCTACTTGTCAGAAATCCCCCTTTATTATTGTAATGTACTTATACAATTCGTCCTTAATTAAATTTAAAGCGCTTCTAAAAAGATAATTATCCTGACATAGAAGCTTATGGGACTAAAATTAATAGTTAGGGTCACTGACATAAATGTAACTTGCTTAGTCAACAGTTTCTCAAAAGGCATTTGCTTATAACGAGCAATGCAAACTGTTACAATTGCTTCATGACCTATACACGCAAATAAATTACGAAATATTAATCTAAACACCTACGTCTTTAGCTGCTATAAATTTGAAAATTAAATGTTGTGTAAACATGTGTAATACATTAAGTCCCACTAAAATTGACCAAGAAATCGAAATATGCAATAATATACAGGGGGTTCTATTTAAAAAAATTCAACTTTGATATAAATCGCCGTGTAGAACCATTGTAAATAAGCAATTATATTCTTACAAAATGAGGAAAATATTCAAGCGCATGTCTATGAGTGCTCTTATCGCCGGAAAGTCCCCCCCCCCCCCCTATACATTTAATGCTGCGCATCTTTTATTTCAAATGCTTATGTTTCTGTCCTAACACGTCACCGATGGCGTGTATCGAATGTTATGTTAAAAGTTCTTCTTTATTAATCTATTTGTCGCATTGGAAATTCAATCACACTATAATCATATCCAAACTCCTTTGTAAAATAAAAATTCAATTTAGTTCTTTGAAATGTCAACTGTGAAATTTTGACTTGACCTTTTCAAATCCCAAAACTATCCGCTAAAATGTTTACTTTCCTTCCCAAAAGGAAACTCAAATACCAAGTTAATACGTTTATTACTCTGCAGTGGATACAGGCAAAATAAATCCCTAAATGAGTTATTGTCCAACGTCCTTTTGATGAGAAACTCAAACATTCAGAGCCAATCAATACCAAGTTTTTACATAAAGCTTATCATGCGACTGGGATGTTTCACTTTCGTTCCTTTATTTATTCACATAAACGCCTCTTATCTTCACGCTACCAAAAGAAAATGTGTCACAGAGAATGGTACAATGTAAATTATACGCATTTTTCTCTCCGAAGGTACTACTTAAAAGTTTACACACGAACGTTGATTATGCTTCGGCCCAATAATGAAAAGACCTGAAGGTCGCGTTTTGGGACCGTTCCTTTCGTTGCAGTCTCACGCAATGTGACGTGAGAAAACGCGGTCTGCGAACCGCCCGAAATATCTTCATTTTAATTTTTCAAAAGAATTGAATGCGGGTCATTCGGTCATTTGCTACTATTGAATTTCCATATATTTTTTATGGATTTAAGGGTACATTTTCTGTCCATCTGACCGTAAAACTATGGCATAGGCTACTAACATCAATATCTCTCTGACGTCGATAAACTTCGATTTCTAAGTGGAGGTGGAAAGGACCAAACCAGACAATGGACTGATATCACGTAATAAAAAAAAGTTTGAGAAACTACTGAAAAACAAAATTTGTCTCTGGTTAGTATTTTGTTCATATTTTTTTATTACGTCGGTCTAAAAAAGAAAGAAAATCGCCATAATAGCCTTATCTTTTTTTATAAATGAGTTGCTCCATTTTTTTTTATTGTTGTGGAGTCGATATTGTAGGTATAGGTATACGAAAGAAGGAAGTGGTCCACCAGTGCCCTGCCTGTATTGGTCAAGCAGACTCCTTGGAAGTAACGATACGCTTTCGATGACATCCAAATCTTCCGTGCAAGCAGAGGATGCGGACTGCCACGCGGCCGGGGACATGACTTTAATGCAATCATTTCTGGATGTTAGGGATTAAAACATAGGTATTGAGTCCTGTAGCGGACCACCGCCAATCACTCAGGACCAAAGTCCTTATGTGACGCTTGGCGGCCGAAAAGGAAGGGAAGTCGTTAGACAGGGTACGTCCTGGATAAGATATTGCTGAAGTAAATTTCCAGCAGAAGGAGATGAACTGGGGGATGCTTAGTAATGACGCATAGGGAATCGTTGGGTACCGTTCTGTAAGCTCCCAGGTAGATCTTAAGGAATAGTGGTCTAATAATAGTCCCAGGTACTTGAATTCAAAAACTCTGCGGACTGACCGGTTATATAGGCAAACTGTCGAATTTCTTTGTAGTTTGGAGTCAAACCTCATGCCCTTCGTTTATGTAAATTTGAATTTGTGCGGAGAATTTGAATTTTTTCTGTGATTGGTTGTGTCATTTCAAACATGGTCGTCCATTTTGTTTCTGTGTTGTCGTATTTGAATTTGCGGCTGTTGGGGCCATTTTGTAGCGCTAAGTTTGAAATTGTGCGGTAGATTTGAATTTTTGAATGTAAGTTTTCTGTAATTAGCATCTAAGCATCTAGTGACTGATTCATGAAATAGTGTCATGGTAGTAAATTCGAAAATAAATGTACAGGAACCTGCGCAAAATGTATACATGGTGAAATTGAAAATATACAGATTGTAATGTTAGATATAAGTGTATTTGTGTTAGGGGTTCTTGTACAGGTGAAAATAGGTTGTTAACTGGTCGGGCAATTTGTTGCGAGGAGACCAAATTGAGTCGTCTGTATTGATACATTTGAAATTAAATATACGGGACTGTAATGACAGTTATATATAGGGTGTTTGACCATTTGTGCTAACTTTATGCGCAGAGGGTTCGCCCGAAGGTATGGTCTTGTATACGACAGGCTTTCCACCCGACGTATACACGAACAGACCCTAAATTTTGAGAGAGGATGGCCTCCTTGGCCGTCTTTATGACGTCGAGGGATTTAGGTACCACGATGACCTGGACCTAGAACCTAGAAACAGGCGATACCGACTTCCTCGAAGGAGACTGGAGTAGGAAGGGGCGCATTGGGCACCAAAGTACCCACGGAGGGCTGCTTATACTTACCGTCTCGGTAAAGTGTGCACGTTCGCGGATTCGACAGCTATCTCCCTAAAGATGATTAATTTTTGCGTGACAAGGGCGCTTTCTGCCAGTCTGTAACAGATAACAACACAAAAAATAAGAGGGGTAGTGAATAGCAAGGCACAGTAATATTACGATAGCAATTTTAACGTCTGACTCTCGGCAATCTGATATTAAACCGTAATTAACACTCAATAAAAATGAATAATTCAATTTACGTTAATTAAACAACAGCAAAATTTTGACTCGACCACGGATTGCTCGTACACACGTCAGGTATAAAAGCATAAGCGTCATGCTAAAATTCAAGAAAACTACTTCACGATAATAACTAAATTTCTATAGATCAGCGATATAATGTAATTAATTCAAAATGTAAATAAT
Source organism: Photinus pyralis (assembly GCF_008802855.1). Classification (NCBI taxonomy): domain Eukaryota; kingdom Metazoa; phylum Arthropoda; class Insecta; order Coleoptera; family Lampyridae; genus Photinus; species Photinus pyralis. Next base: position 22,731,546 of record NW_022170663.1, on the reverse strand, counting down.
AATAGTAGCGACCGGACGGACGGACGAACAGGCGGACGGACAGATGAACGGAAAAAGTAGTCACAATAGCGCATTTTTTTTAATTTTATGGAAATGTATTAAAAAGGGATAAAATTAGAAATACCATGAAAAACATCTGCACGACCTCCATCGGCAAAACAAAGAATTATTGTAATAAGAAATCTTAACACTTGGATGACCTCTAGTGTAAAAAAAAAACTAGGTAAAAGATCTCTACTACAAGAATAATTTACATTCAAATTACAAACGAAGAACCTAGATGGCGTAAGAATATTGAATATAAACGAGAGTAAGAATCAAAAAGTTACTTAAATGGAATTTAAATCACGAATATCACTTGGAAAGAAAAAAACGTAATTCGTAAGGTAAATATCAGAGTAGTATAGAACAACTTAAGACCTTTTGCAGGGGCACCTTGAAAAAGCATTATGCGGATGACTCTGTAATTGGGAGAAAGCCTGTTGAGGGCCCAGAATAAAATAAATAAGTATGTTTCTGTAATATGTTTCAAATTCATACTACTAAATTATTATAAACATCTCCTACCCCATCCGCAAATTAAGGCAATACATCGTTTTTAGTATAAAAGCATGCTAAATTTTCTTTGAGACAGTGAATTAGTACCACGTTAGGTCCACTCAACCACAGATTATACCCTACACTTGGTAATCTCTGCCTCCACTTCTGCAAATCAAACTCAAAGACTACTGTTATGTTGGTTGCCTATCTCACAGTTTTGATATCCGGAGGGTGACCAATTCTGCATAAGATTACCTCAACAAGACGGTAGGAGGATGGTATAGTAGGATTTGTATGCACGTCAGCGGTGTATTAGTCTGAATTAAGTATGTTTACATAGTACCTGCAGTCGATAGAACAGAATAAGTACTTAGTCTTTTCTATCGATTGCAGATACTATGCAAACATACCTAATTCAGATGTTTAAGTGCCTGCACACTTAGGATATTCCTACTTTCGTTCAATTTTACAGTTGTTGCTCTGAGTTTATTAATTTGATATCCACAGAGAGATAATTGTAACTTCAAATCAGCAGTTTGCCTACATAGTGTATGGTTCCGTTTATTAAGCGGCAGAGCAAAGCGATGCAAACTTTATAGGGGAATCAATGGTGTCCGTCTGTTCGTGAACACGATAACTGTCAAACGCTTGGACCTATACGGTTCAAACTTTGCACAGTTGACCTACATGCCACATGTAATAAGCCTATTCAAAATGGGTCAAATCTAATGACCCCGTAGGGTCACACCGAGGTGTTCTGCCTCTTTTTTAGATCTGCTTTAGGGGGTTTATTTTAAGTTGAACAAAGCTCCAGCTATACAATTAAAAAGGATCGTGTTTTCAAATCACAAACAAAAGGATGCCTTTTAGAATGCACCGATTTGCGGCATAAATTAATTTGTTAAACCGTCCGTGTTGCGTTATCAAAGTGTAACCGTTAACGTTGAACACAAAGACAATAATCCAAAAAATAAACAGGTAACAGGGCAATTTCCCTTGAATTAAAGCGGCGTAAGCGACCTTCTGTTCGCGAATGAAATTTTTTTATAATTACGATAATGTGGATTTGCGATTTAATTCGTTAATTTGTAACTGTTTGTGTTGAAATTCAGCGCGATTGCGTTTGTTTAAATTTAAGCTTGCGGCTTTGGCAGTTCAAAGGTCTGAAAATAATTAAAAGCGAACAAAGTGGGGTATCTTTGTTATTCGAAAATTAGAATAACCGCTTTTCAACGGTTAATTATCTACAAGTTTGCTAATTTCAACTGAACTCATTGAAGTGAAGTCCCTGCTTGTGTACTAATGGGAATTAAAAACATGATGAGGAAAACGGATAATGAATTTGCCGCTTGATGCTTTTCATTTCCGCTTTCAATCGTAGGTATCTCTCTGCGCGCATTTTCTTGATGAAAGTGGTAAATAATCTACTGGATATTACGAATATTTGGCGTGCTGCTTGCATCTGAGGTGAATAGGTTTGTAGGGAAATTAATCAAGCATTCCACCTACAAGGTGCCATTAAATCATTTAATTTTAATTAGTGCTTTTCTCTGTTAAATGCAGGACGTTAGTGCTTATTGCTACACTTATTTTGTTGGGATAGTTCGTATAAACTCTAGTGGAATTACTTGTTTTGCGGTGGTTTGAGTTTCTCAGTTACATAACTAAGAAATGACTGGTGCACGGTCGTACCCTGACGAATGAATGTTTTAGGAGAGAGCGTTAGGATGCCTAAAGGGCATTTCAGCGCTCGGAATTTTATCCAATTCATCTTATTTCAAATTTTAGCAATGGGGTGCCAAAAGGCCATGCGGATTTAACGGAATTATTTCATTTAATTATATAAAAATATTTGAAATACGTTTTTTATCGCTTTCTAAAATTAAACTCGAAAATTTTTACAAATTCTGAAACGTAACATCAGCAAATGGTATAATTCCCTGGACATCAAAAGCATGCCTTACAAGAAATGTAGATTAGATACCATGTCGAGGTTATTGCACGAACAATCTTCTTCTCAATGATATTTTACAATTTAATTTGAGGTTTATTTTTACTAGATATATTATTTTTATTTTTTTTTAATTTTATGTTAATGAAGAGCAGAAATGGTATGTTTCATTCCATTACTGAATCTCAATCTCAATGACACATCACACAGAAAAAACCTACAATAACTTGTTCCTTGGTTCCTTTCGAAGATTTACTTTTGCATGATATGGTTCCCCATGTCGGGGCTCCGTGCATCCTGATAGCTCATGGCATGCTAGATTTCATAAATTTTCTAAATATGAATCACGAATCACGAATTTTTTGTAAATCACCCATACGCATATTTCATATTGTCGTACAGAAAATTGATTGCTCTTTTTTAATGTCTTAAAAAAACATAGGCATTATATTTTTTATTTTTATTTTATTTTGCCTTTATTCACCAAATAACAGAGATATTGAGGTGGAACGCACTGTAGGTATATCATTTCTGTTAACGGTTAAGAGCTCGGACGCCAGCACAACCATCACTATACTAACTATATAGAGGTATATTCAGGGTTTACAGCCCAGGCTAGGTCATGACCTGTCTCACTGCATACATAGTTGGAAATTTCGAGACCCATTTCATAACAGTATTTCAATATAACAAAAATTTAAATGTTCAAATATCAGTACAGGTGCAAAATAAGATGGCAGCAAAATAAGTACCACTGCAAACTAATTCAATAAATACATAAATTTCGCCCCCACATGAAATATATAAAAACCTCCGATCCATCGTACATTACAAACATCGTAACTGACTTTTAAAAATCGCAACTTTAACTTCGCAATCACCTTCACAAAATCTCCCAAATACTCGAAATTATTTAACCACCCTGTATACTAATCTCAAATGAAAGCCACCACTCCTATGGAAAATACCCTTCGATCTATTTACGTATCAAAAACTATAACACTCCCTAAACTGTGTATTAAATTATTAATAATCAACCTCCCTTAGACAAACAATAAAATCTACCGAATAACTCATGAAGAAGTTTCCCAAACCAAATGCAATTGCACAACTTGTAAAATTCCTATAGAAACCCCCATAAATAGTAGGCTAATTACAGTAATTAGAAAGTAGAAAATAAAGGATACATTTACCTAGTTTTGCCAATGAAACACATACACTCTGCATACCACAATATTCTACTGCCTCGACAAATACACCGCTAACTCTGAAATCACGACGCGCGCGCCGGCTCCAAACTTCAAATCAAATTTAAAATTGCCAGATACCGTAAGTTCGCAACTATGCCGTTTGCTTGAAGGTGGTATACATAGTCGGGAGGTTGGGTGTTCGAACCTGGGTTGAGGTGAATTTTTTATCTGTGGCAGAGATGGGAATTTCTTTAGATCAGTGTCGTGCATTCTGCCGGCTACTCCGAATTAGGTTTTCCTAATTCGTAAGGTAAATATAAGACCTTTTGCAGGGGCACATCTAAAGGGTCACTCTGTAATTGGGCGAAAGCCTGTTGAGGGCCCAGAACAAGAGAGGGGAAATAAATAAATGAATACTCCGGTTTCTGGTCTGCTCCTACGGCGTCTATTTCTTACGCAATCTGCTCGATTCGTGGATAGCTATCTGCGACGACGCTTTTTTTCCTTCCCGGCTATGTATTTGATGTCGGTTGTGAACTGCTCGTTGTAGTCCAGACACCTTCAGCAGATCGATGGTGGAAAAAATGGTTTTTCCAGTCAATTTCTGAGAGAAATCTTCAAGGTGTGGTACCAGATGGCGATCCGGGATGGTTTGTGGCTTAAGCGCGCGGTTGTCTCCGCATGGTTTTCATTCGTTTGTATTATTTGGCCCAAGATGTATATTATCATTAGAATATTCATTCAAATTCAGTGTTAATTAAAGATACATTTTTCAGTTACGAAAATTGCATGGAATTGTTTGTTGAATCATAAATAAATCAGACGATGTATTACCTGCATTTGACAGTCTTTATTAATTTGAAGGTATAATTCAGGTAACGTATCAATTTTATATAGAAGCAGTACCCTGGAAAATAGAGACGCGATACTACCTTCTCTACTTTCCTTTACACCTCCATCTTTGGGAAAAGGTAATGAAGTCTTCGTATGCTGGGGGGGGGGGGGGGTAATTCCATACCTTCCAGACCCGTCCCCTACTACTTTCTTCGACAAGAGCACCTAGCCTTCAAAACTTTCATACCCGTTTTTGAAAATAACGCTGTACGTTTCTGGGGCATAACGTAGCATTGGGAGATCTGAGGGGTGTACAATACCCCCAGCCAGGCTAGGTACCTTGAAAAAAGGACTCGATACTTCCTTCTCTACTTCCCTTAGCACCCCCGTGGTAACTATTGGGTAACGATAATCAAGTCTTCGTACGCTGGGCGGTATTGCATACCCTCATATAGTTTTTTCGCAAATTATTCCATGATGGCTAACGCTCTACCGTTCTGGAGAAGAACAAAGTATCGGGGGGGTAATCCATACCCCGCCCGCCAACCCGTACCCTGATAAAAGGGGTTCGATAATTCCTTCTCTACTTCCCTTAGCATCCCCGCCCTTCGAAATGAAGTTTTGAATATATTAATACTAGATTATTTACTGAATCAAACCACATATAAATATATAATCCTTAACAGCTATTTATATAGGCGAAGGAAAAAAGGTAAGTTTTATACAACGAGTTGTAACCTAAGGAGTAGGTACACGTCAACCGAGTCAGTAAGTAAAATCTTTCACGGTATTCTAATTAAATATCTCAAGAAAAGGAATTTGTTTTCTACCAACTATCGCCCTTTTTTCTGACACCTTATCAAAAGGGGGAATAGGAGAGGGGGAGTGGAACTGGTTTTATCCTTCATGGTACTCTAACACCTTATCGTGATCGGATTTCCAGAACAAATTGTCGGAAGAGGGTCCTTACAAAGGTTGCTTGGGACGTCTGGAAGAAATATATCCATTGGTGATGTCAAAATTTTAAGAGCGAATATTTCGGAAACGGTTTGTTGGAGGAAAGTACTCTCAAACGCAAAATGAATCGACTGGACGAGACATATCTACTGGTGAAGTCGAAGCAAATACATTGACAACGAAGTGTCAGAAGAGGGTACTCATAAAGGGCAATTTATTGGCGATGTAAAAGCTTTCAGTGCAAATCTCTGCAGAATAGAGTATCGGAGGACTTTGAATGTATGCCAGGTGGCCTTTAAATCTGTATGTGTAAAGAGCCTCCTCTCTATTAATCGTCTACGAAGAAAGTAAACGTCGATAGCATGCTACTACCAAAACCCCACAAGTTTCCTAAGCTATTTCGGTTTAAAAAAATGTGCTTTATCTGTACAAGAGTTCTGCACAATTTATACTCGTTTTTCAGTGTTCGTGCAATTTTCCTGTTGTGTTCGTACACCAATCCCCTTTTACCTTCGCATCTTCCTAGGACGATAGACTATGCATTCTTTTAGAGCAGATTCTAACGTTGTCACTATTTGTACAATTGTTGTTTTTTCAATTCTTGAAAAAGTAAATGTTTCAAAAGATGAGATAGTAAGTGAAATCCGTTTTTGGCCTCCAGACTCTATCAGCAGATATATCCTAATGAAGATTTCTACAACCATCAGCCTTTGATCGCCTCAGGAATCGTTTTGAACGGACCGGGTTTAATATGAACAAAAGTATTTTCCGCTATGGGTGACTAGGGAAGAAAAATCAGCTGAAAATTCCTTTGCAGACGAAAGAAAGTCCATAATATGTTTCAACCAAGGGATTTTCCACGACTACTGAAATTTTCCAAACCTTAGTATGTAGCATTTTGAGTCCGTGTCATCTACAATTACTTCATTGTTGGAGGACTCGAAGGATACCCTTACGTGACGTTACTAAGTCCCCGAGCTACGATCATGAAATTAGTAAACATGGGTAGAGGGTACCTTAATTAAACGTTTCAGCAAAATTTGCGGGAGAAGTCAGAAATTTTGCACAATCTTAATTAAAAGTTTACCTCATTTCGTCGAAATCCGAGGTTATGCTACTTATATTTTGTCATTCTTAAACTGGTGACACTGAAAAATCTTGAGAAAGGTTATGTTAACGTCTTCTCTACTAAATTGAAAAGTGCTGGGTTTAATTAAAAGTTAATAAAATAAAAGTAGCTTAGAGAGATGTCCCCTTCCCTTTCAAGTGTATACGGTAATCGATTTTGGTCACCGGCTGATACGAAAAACGCGATCTGAGTTAATCGGCGGTCGATAACAAAGAGGCGGTTTATGGAAGATGTAAGAGATCTCCATTCCCCTGTCGGTGTATAAGGCGGTCGATGCTAGTCACCGGCTGATAGGAAAAAGGCGTTGGAAGTTAATCGGCGGGCGATAATAAAGAGGCGATCTATGGAAAGTGCCAGAGATGCCCCGGGTTTCCCCAAGGCGATTGATACTAATCGGTGGTAATATATTTGTCCAACAGAATTTAGTAGACGAAGAAGTTAATGTAGCCTCTAATGCAGGATGTTTAAATGCACGCAATTCGTCCTGCAGTTTTAATGTGGGTGCATAAACCAGTAAATAATAATATTCTATGGGCTTGCCATGATTGCATACAAAAATACAAGTTGAGGAAGCAATTTGCAAACATTATGCGAGCGTATCATGTATAATATGAAACACAAAAGCATTTTCAGTTTAAAATACGAAGGAATTCCAGATTGAGATGCATACTTGAAATAAGAAGTTTTAGTTTTCCGATTTATGTGCGGATGAGTTATAGGGTACTTCACTTCACTATTGTTTGTATTCTGCCTTGAGAGATTGAGCAATCTGGGCTCATTGCAAATTCATCTTTTGTAAATTAAACTTCGCATATTTCCTAGTTTCTCCCGTGCGATGAAGTCTTTCTGATTTTCTTTTAATTCTGTACAGTGAAGTTATTAATTACTGTACACTGTTCGGTATTAACTTCATTTTTTAGCGCACCTCGGGAGATTTATTAAGTACTCTGTAACAAGGAAAAATAGTCAAAGCACAGCAGGAGAAGATATAATAAAATGACAATTCAAATTCTTCCACTACACATTTCCTTCTTTCTCAATTGGTTAGAAAAACATATTTATTGTTTGAAATGTCAGGATGTAAAACGAAGCTCATTTATCAAGAGTCTTCCTCTGTTTATATGAAAGGAACTCTGAAGTTTTTCCACTATAATTATGAGAAGTTTTGGCTCATACAGAAATATGGTGGGTGGTTATACACGAGACTGCAATTCGAATGATTAATATTTTAAAAAAGTATCGTCTAAATAAAAACCGAAAGTAAAGTTAATCATTTATTTCCTTCAGCGGCACACGCGGCTTTCTATTTTTCAAGTCGGTAGACGAATGGCGCAAAAATCGTTTGTGTGCGGGCTCTCAGGGGAGAATAGGGGATTTGATCAGAACTTGGCCTATTTCTTCGCGCTGAATTGGTGGAAATGTTGAATTTCGTGCACTTCCCGAACTTCAGGTGAAAGGAACAAATAAAACATGAAATCGAAAAAAACCTCTTTCTAACGAATAGCCCTCGCCGATATCTTTTTCTTATCTTCAACGCGTACTCTATCATTCGTTATTAATAATTTCGCGTGTGCAGAAGTGAAAAGCGGTGGAAATCGATAAGAGATGTGTGTGTATAAGCGAGCGAAGCTTAAAAACACAATTGAGGAATTGAGAGCCTACAAGTTTCGAACATGGAAAAACGGTTCCTCGATACTACTTCGTGCGCTTCACGTATATTGTTAATGGTCTATTTTTCTGGTTTTTTGTTCCCCATTTCCTGGCAGGTTTTTCTTATTCAATTTTGCTTCGTTTGATATTTTATTCACGTCTCGGATACGGTCTTAATTTCCGTTATTCCTTTCAATACAACCTTATCCCACTTGTAAAATGTCATTTGCATTCATTCTTACAAGAACCAAGAATAACACCAGGGTAAAGGGCGATTATGTTCAGGGGTGAAATGTCACGTCGAACTCACCTTCAACCGTTGAAAATGTCACGATTTAGGCGAAGGTGTTGAGTATACAGTTAAACTTGATTAAAGATTCATAGGGCCGAGGGCTACAAGGATCGCCATCCCTCACTCTAACTGCAAACAAAAGAAATGCCACTGACATGGTCGTTTTTATATGCCTTAGAGGTTGAAAAATTATTAACGTTGTCAACTCCCCCAACAAAAATACCTTTTATGTTTCAATTGGCAACATGAGAGTGTAAATAACACCGACGTTCCCAATAAAAAAACAAGATATGAAGAGTAACATACGATTTTGAGGAAGGGAATATTTCTGTGACATCCGTAAATGGAAATTCAAAATAAAAATAGTACAACGTTATTGTATTGGAATAATGAAAGAAATTTGAAAGAACTGGGGCTTTGGAATGACTAATAGTTAAACAAGTGTAGGATGATTTCAAATATATGCAGATGTACGAGCTGTAACGGCTTAGTGTTACAATTACGAGAGGTATAAAATCAAACAAAGGCGATCAAATTCCATTTTTTGGATTTAAAATGTTGGTTTGGCTCACAACAAGAAATTTTAATCCAACAAAAGGAATGGTATCAGTGAAAATAAATTTCTAATCAATGAAAAAAAATAGCCAAGATCCTAATTTTTATTAATAAATAAAGTATAATCCGTTTCATGTAAACGATTCTCATAGGTCGATTGCTTTAGGAATATTAAAATCACTTCAAACAAAATTGCTATGCAAATTTAGTTATTGACGTACGTAATATTCCCATCTGGTAACAATTTATCTTTGGACAAAATCAGGTTCGATTAGAAGCATGGAAAAAGATCGCTGCGAGATGGCGCAGCTGGACTTTCTGCATCGCTTTTAAAGTTTTAACTCCGCGATGAATCCAAACCTTAAGCGAAAAAAATGTCCGTACGCATTGTGAATACAGGAATAAAATGCCGATGTTCCGCTGTGTTGATATTAATTTTGCCCGATTTACTCACTAGGTTTTGTTGCAGATAAATGCCTGGATTAATTGTCTTTAAATTCTCTGCCATATGCCGTTGTATACGAAATGTTATGTATCGCACAATTCACTAGTTACCACTAAAATTGAATCGCCGGCTGTTCTGTCGCCTCTCCAGCGAAACAGTTAATGTCCTCAGACTAGCTCTCTAGGAGATCCAATCGATCCCTCATATCGATCTCTGCGCCATCACCCACACCAACACTCACGCCATCATTTTCGCCCTTCTCCGCCGCTTATTAAGGTGTGGTACCTTCATTTGCCTGGCCGCCCGCTTAACATTAACAGACGCCATTTTAAGATTCGCCTGTAACTGATTTCTCATACTCGAAGTAATCGCATCAAGGTCCTCACCCTGCTGCTTTCCTTCCTAGCTCTGTGGGAGAAGTGTTCCATTGAGTCCCAATCGTGATCCCACTTCGGATTTGTTACAATTAAAAATGAATTACGCAAGTAATCAACTTATTCATTCATGGAAGAACGCGAGCTATTATATAAACTTTCACACACGAACCGTGCCCGGTTGCTCTTGAATTTTAACCACTTAATCTTCGCCAATACGAGGAATAGCAATTTTTCCGCACTCAAATAGTACGTGCTTACTCCTTTAAAGTCTACCCTCGTCATCCGAAAACCCCCTCATGATCCGCTCTCTCGAAAATGTTGACGGTGTTATCGCTCTTATTTCCAAACATACTTTTATTCCCGTTCGCTATGAAGCGGTGTACAGGGTGGTGACTTGCGTCACGCATCATAGGGATTTCAATGTAAAATTCATAACATGCCATTATCGGCTCCCCAAATTATTTTAGAGCAAAAATGTATTAAGGTTTTTTGTAGAAAAAAAATTTTTACGTCAATTAACCGTATTAGTTTTGAATTTTTTGCATAATAAAGACGGAAAATTAGAAAAATAAAACCCGCATCTTTTTCAATAATCTGTGATGCCATGGAATGTCTGCTATAAAACAAATCAAATTCTATCAAAAAGTATTCTATTTAGAACAGCGAATTCAACATAAAGAAAGACCAAATTACTAAACTTTCCTAATATAGGTAACAATTTACAGTAAATGATCGAATAAGTCACCATTAAATGGAAGACAGTAACCAAGTCGATCATAAAATCCATTTCGAACTGCTGCTAATTGATAACTGGATATCTTTTTGTTTTAGAAAATTCCATGGCATCGCAGATTATTGAAAAAGATGCGGGTTTTATTTTTCCAATTTTCCGTCTTTATATGAAAAAAATTGAAAACTAATACGGTTGATTGGCATAAAAATTTTTTTTCTACAAAAAACTTTAATACATTTTTGCTCTAAAATAATTTGGGGAGCCAATAATCGCATGTTATGAATTTTACATTGAAATCCCTATGATGCGTGACGCAAGTCACCACCCTGTATATGTAAATTTTACTATGTTGAATAAAATACAAATTCAAAAAAACACTTTTTGAAAACTGCTATGCGCCCGCCTTACCAGATCAGACCAAGACCAGATTTTAACTTACTGAATGTGAGCAAGAAGCGATCAAAATACTGCAATACACTTTGCGGCAAAAAAATCCATTTATAACAGACAATTTGTCTGCTTCGAAAATGGACAGAAAAACGGCTTGTGTTGTTAACCTGAAATCTACTTTTTGTAATCAATTTTGACGTGTAGAACAAATTTTTTCGGAGTAATCTTCGATCAGAACCCTACAATAGAATTTTAATTTAAAAAAACAAATTTTAAAGGAGCAAGATGTACAGCCTTGTCCAAAAAAAGGGGATAGAAAATCGCCGACAAGGGGGAAGGTGTAGATGTACCGGTAGCTCTAAATTTGTTACTACATATTTTGCTTTTTGAATTTTTTTGATATGTTGAAAGTAGTTTAGGAATTGCATACCATAGAAAGTGTGACAAATGTTTCCCTAATAGCACGATTTGTTGAATTGGAAGAATAAATCTGCAAACAGTTGAGGGAGTTAGCGATAGTCTTTTCTGCGTCATTTTAACTCTATGATGCATTGTATTTTTATGACTTCCGGAAACCGGGGCCATAATAGAGTAACCTAATACTATTTTTTTCCTCGTTCCCAAGGGAAGTTCGGGAAGTCTCTTTTGAAGTACACCTTAACACCTTCAAAGGCATGCGTAATTGATACGTTCTCGCCTCTTTCCGGAAGTCAAGGGTATGTATTCTTTTACGTCTGTAGTAGAATCGCTTTGGCGCCATCTATTAGTTATAATGCGATTAAAAATCGATAAAAAAGTGTTCAATATAAATACGCAGAGAATACGACATCAAAGGTATTACTTTATAACTTTTAACGAGATTGTTAACTAGAACTAAATCCCATCCTAATAATCAAAGTCGTATCTCGGTTTTGAATTGCAGACTAGCACTGCACTCTTTGATCTGATATTACTTCCATATGCCTTTGTTGCAAGTAGGCACTATAAAATAACTAAAATGTGTTCAATTCATAATGAACCTATCAACGCGTTTAAATTGTAAATACACGAACGTTGCTAAAAGGCGTGCTTTACGTGTATGAATATTTTACTTTGTTTTATTTTAAATTTTGCCAATTTTATTTTCGGCCGTTAGGTACACGCACAAGTTTCATTTATGCAAATAAGTAACGTACGAGGAATTTGTAACCAGCAAGGATTTTCGTTTCTCTTCTTTGTAATCGACTGTTGCATGAAATCTGTTTGTTGATGCAATGCAATGCAATGCTTTCAATTATTCAAATTTGCCGGTTTTCAGTAAGGGAATTTTCAGCTTGCATTCGGAAACCAGACTTTTAATCCGGCTCATATTCCATAGCAGTCTTTGAACTCGTAGAAATCGCATAGCGGAGGGTTTGACATCGCTATCTCTTTTCGTTCTCGAGCTAGATGAGTAATTGACGGACAGACCGACAAACCAATTTTTTTCCTTTCGAAAAATTCACTTATAAAAATGTCCCAACTCGCTATGGCAAGTAACTTACATCGTCCAAAAGAGGAAAACAAAGTTGTACCAACTTTTCCTTTGCGCAGTACCTAAGAACAATCTATTATTGATATTGAGAGATAAAACCAAAACATGGTTTCCAAGTATTTCCAAGTTTAAAGAGAGTCAAGGTTTCAAGAACATTCCACCAAACGAATATTACTCGTGTTAAGTTCAAGTTGTTATTTTGTCGATTGTAATAATAGCAATCTTTCGTAATCTTCTCACACCTTCGTGAATAAATTATTTGTTCGAAATTGTCTCTGTCGCATCATGTTCTGGATTTGGTTTAAAATTACACACTGGAAATCAGCCGTGTTAAGTTACTTCTGCAATTTTGCAAATTAAACACGTCTTGGTAAAAAGGAGCTGACATCGCAGAATCCGAATTTCAGTATACAGCCCTGAAAGACCGGTGAACCAGTGAAAATTAAAAAAATATGAATTTATAATTTTATTATTATTATTATTATTATTAGCGAGATAACCGAGATTAGAAACCAGTTCAAGTAAATTCAGGGGGACCTCGTGGTCCAGTTAGCCAGTTAGTTTTTTTTTAATCATCATTAGTTGCCCAAGTGGAAAAATAGTACAGAGTGAAAGAAAGCGTAGTACGTGAACGTGAAAAATCCAAGTGTCAGCTTTGGAGTGGTTAAAAAGCGAATTGTAATTTAGTTCAATATTCATCCTAAATCGAGCGTGTAAGTTGCATTCGCCAGCTAGCTAAAGAGTGCCAGTTCACAAAAATTAAAGTTCGTTATAAAAAGTTACGCCAAGAGATATTTTCGTATTCCATTGTGATCGCGCAGTTTTCATTCAGTAAGGACAGTCCGCTATTGTATATATGTATATAGTGTAGAACAACTTAAGACCTTCTGCAGGCGCACCTCTAAAAAGCATTATGCGGGTGACTCTGTAATTGGGCGTAAGCCTGTCGAGGGCCCAGAACAAGAGAGGAATAATAAATAAACGCGTTCGTAAGAAAATTCCTTGACCAGTTATTTCAAAGTCGAAAGGAAGGTGAAGTTAGTTCATGCTACGTGCGGGAGTTACAACAAAGAAAACTGTTCGAAAAAATCAAATAATAATAAAGTTCATTATAAGTGCCTCCAAAGCAAAAGGACAGTTTGGTGTAAAAGCCTACTTAAGAGATTTCCTCCCAATTAAACAAAACCGTAATAAAATCCAATTTATCTGAGTGTGTGTTCACTGCTCAGCAAAAGAATTAACATCGAGAGCAAACTTAACTATTCAATGAATCTTCAACGTCCATCCCAAAGAATAGTCGCTAAGAGCCGGCGGGTTTAAGCATGCAACCCTTTGAAACCACCTGATATCTACCACAGTGATGAGTAAAAAGGTTAGAAAGAAGTAAGAAATCCAGAACGGCCACGTCGAAAAAAAATGTAAATAAAGGTTAGTCGCATTTATGTATTTTGTCAAATTATATTATATTATATAACTTTAAGATCCATTGTCCAAGATAAATATTGATTCGTTGTATTATTATTAGTAGTAGGGATCCTAAAGGAATTCGAAAAAATGTAGTATTGTGTATTCTTAATGTGCGTTGCAAACAAAAGAACCCACAGAATTTGGTGTCAGTTCTAATTAAATTCTCTTTTTTTGAAATCAAGGGAATTCCACTATGAATGAAACCAAGTTCAAGGCTTAGTAAAGTAACAAAAAAAATTGATCAAAGTGTAAAGGTACCATTTCAAACAATTAAGACCCCCAAGGGAAGCACCTTGTCGTGGTGGGGGGGCTCAGTAGCCACTGTTGCCAGCAGTGGTGAAGCGAAGCTGTCCCAGGTCGTTTGTATCGTTTTTTTTGGTGGTTCTGGTCCCTCTGTCTTTTGTTTCATGTAAAAATCCCAGTAGCGTCTGTTCCATAGTGGGCGGCTGCTGGGTCGGCGTCTGTTCTCCATGTTAGGAGCGGCCGAATTAGTTGCTGGCAGTAGCATAAAAATGCAATCCTTTTTTTGTAAAATGGAAAGACTTTTAAGCCCTTCGGGGCGACCACATTTTACTGCTCAGGGGTTCGGATTGTCCCCAGAGCCGGCAGGGAGCGAGGCGGAGCGGGCAGGCCTCACCCGGTCGATATTAAGCGGCTGCTCGGCGTCGTTGGCAGGCGACCAGGCCTCGACGCATGTAAATGCTCCTGGAAGAGAATACATGGCCAATGAGAAGGTGGATGAAGTGCCCCGGTTCTTGGTCATTAAAAGGAAGGAAGGCGATTTTACATCTGTAAGTCCCTTCCTGATAAGTAAGGTTTTGTATGGCATTGTTGGTCAAGTAAAAGACGTTAAGAAGATGAAAGGAGATCTTTTGGTTGAAACTGTATCACAGAAGCAGTCGAGATTACTTTGTAACTGTACGCGATTTAGCGATTTTGAAGTTGAGGTAGTACCCCATGGGATGCTTAACTCGTCAAAGGGAGTGGTTTTCTGTCGCGATCTTTTGAATTGCTCTATTGAGGAAATAAAAGATAATCTAAGTAGTCAAGGTGTAGTGGACGTTAGGAGGATTAGGACAAGGAGGGATGGAGTGTTTATAGACACTGCAAACCATATACTTACCTTCAATACCCCGAGATTACCACGGACAATCCAAGCGGCGTTTTACCCCTTGCAGGTGCGTCCGTATATACCAAATCCACTTAGATGTTTTAATTGCCAAAGATTCGGACATTCTGCTGTAAATTGTAAGCATGATAAGAGATGCGTATGCGGAAAACCTGTACACGAAGGAACTACCTGCGGAGAACCCATCGAATGTCCAAACTGCAAAGGGCCGCATAAAGCGGTCACTAAAACATGTCCAGTGTTCAAGATGGAAATGAAAATACAGGAGGTGAAGGTGATACAAAAGCTGTCGTACTCGGAAGCAAAAAAGAAAGTTGGGACAGTGAATCCCAGCACATCTTTTGCACAGGTTGCTTCAGTACCAACGTCAGTTCCCGTACAACCTGTCGGTCCTGAAATTAGAAAAATAATTAAGGAAGAAATGGAGGCATTAATGAGAATACTCACCACAAACCGATTAATTGTACAACCTCCCCCAACTGTTGTAGAAGTTCCCATATCAATTCCCGGGAACAGCGTTAATTTCTCGGACCCTACTACGGCGTCAGAGGTAGAGGGTATGGACGCAGAGACGCGGGGGTCTAAACGTAAGACGTCTCCCGCTTTGTCTCGATCTAGGGAATCGAGTGTCACATCCGTAGATGATGATAAAGTTACTGAGGCAAAGCAACAGAGGAAGAGGAAAGGGTGGCCGAAAGGCAAACCCAGGAAACCCCGCAATTCGGGGCCAAGAGGGTCTTGTACCAATTAATTTGTGATACAATCTGTGATATCCTAGTTATCTGTTCATTTTATTTGTAATAGTCCCATATACATTGTTATTTGTTATTTATTTATGTTATTTATCTCACCGTGATTGTCTTTATATACAAAAATCTTCGAAAGGGGTACAAAAATTATACAATGGAATTGTAGAGGACTATCCAACAACTTAAATGAACTAAAACTACTTATACAAAGGCACACACCATTGTGTGTTGCCATTCAGGAAACACATTTAAAACCTGGAACAAAGTACAATGTTAAAAATTTCAGTTTAATTAGAAAGGATTTCTACTCACCTGCAAGAGCCTGTGGAGGAGTAGCATTTCTCATTCACAAAGGAACACCTTATAAACAAGTTAAATTACATACAACTTACCAGGCTGTAGCCGTTAAACTTGAAATTAGTAGATCGTGTACACTTTGTAATATTTACACTCCCAATACAAATTATGATGTCGAAGAAATTCGAAAAATTATTGGGCAGCTTCCACCACCATTTATTCTTGTTGGGGATTTTAATTCCCACAACACCGTTTGGGGCTCCAGATCAAATGATGCTAGAGGGAAAGAATTGTTGGACCTGATTGAAAATAGTAACTTAAGCTTACTAAATGATGGCTCCGCTACATTTTTCAATGCAGGATCAGGCACATTTGACTCCATCGATGTATCAGTATGTTCACCAGGTATACATACTAGCCTGAAATGGGAGGTGGAAGATGATCTACATCATAGTGACCATTTTCCCATTATTATCACAGTCAGGGGTCACAATCTTCCAATAAAAACGATAGCTAAATATAAAATCCAATTAGCAAATTGGGAACTCTTCACACAAGTCCTCGTCCCTCCTAATCAAGACAATCTAAATGTTAAAACCATTACCTCTTCCATCATAAACGCCGCTGACGCCAGCATATCTAAATCTAAACCTGGCAATAGGCGAAAGATGGTCCCGTGGTGGTCACCTGAAATCAAAGAAAAAATAGCATTAAAGAAAAAAGCTCTAAATAAATTTCGTCGAAATCCTACGTTGGAGAATCTTGTAGAGTTCAAAAAACGAAGATCTCAGTGTCGTAGGGGAATACTAGAAGCCCAAAGAATTTCATGGCAACATTATGTAACAACCATGACACCAGAGACTACCAGTAATGATGTCTGGAAGAAAGTCGGAGCTATATCTGGAAAAAACAGCTGCAGTCATCCGGTGTTTTTGCGCAAATCCGATGGAATAATTACCAATAAACTGCAAGACATAACTAACATAATTGCAGATCAGTTCTATAAAGTCAGTAGCTCGTCAAACTATTCCAACACCATTCTAGATACCAAACCTGAAAAAGAAGCAGTATTAATTGACTTTAACACAGATGATATACAGAACTGTAACGTACCTTTTACTGTAGAAGAATTGGAGGCAGCAATCCGTAACACCAAGTCATGTTCACCGGGAGAAGACGCTATCCATAACCAGATGCTTCGCCACTGTAGTTCTGAAATGAAAAATACCATCTTAAGATTCTTCAACAACTGCTGGAATGATTCTACCTACCCCTCAGAATGGAAGCAAGCCATCGTAATTCCTATACCGAAACCAGGAAAAGATCCGTTGCAGGCACAAAGTTATCGCCCAATTAGTTTGACATCTTGCTTGGGAAAACTGCTAGAAAAAATGGTTAATGTGCGGCTACAAACATTTCTCGAAAGCAATAACGCATACGTGCCTTACCAAACTGGTTTTCGGAAAGGACGGTCAACGGTAGACCATCTGGTCAAACTGACAGACAGAATTCTGAGGGCATTTGACAGTGGTGAACATCTGGTTGCGGTCTTCTTCGATATAAAAGGTGCTTATGACATGACTTGGAGATATGGAATAATGCAAAATATGTATAAATACAATCTTCGAGGGAATTTACCTAAATTTATAAAATCCTTTTTAGAGGATAGGAAGTTCTGTGTAAGAATCGGCGATATCAACTCCAAAGAGTATGTTTTAGAAAATGGTGTGCCGCAGGGGTCAACACTCAGTTGTTCCCTGTTCGGCATCGCCATAAATGAAATAGCCAAAGGTGTTGAGGATTCAATTGATAAATGCTTATACGTAGACGATTTAATGGTTTGTTGTTCTGGTAAGACGGTTGGCACAATAACTCGAAACCTACAAACGGCAATTAACATCATTTGTCATAACGCCATTGCTGTCGGGTACGTGCTGTCGGAGGAGAAGACAAAGGTTGTTCACTTTTGTCGACTCCGTAAGCCCCACTATGACCCCGTTTTGTTTATGAACAATCGTATAATCAGTGTTGTCCAAGAAGTCAAGTTCCTCGGACTTACCTTTGATAGGGGATTAAGATGGTCAAAGCATTTGGAGAATGTTGTGGCTACATGTAGAAAATCGCTGAACATTATGAGAGTTCTAGCTCATCATAGGTGGGGAGCTCACCCTAAGACCCTCCTAGATATTTATAAGGCCCTCATCCTGTCAAGGATGGATTATGGATGTGCAGCGTACTCTACATGTGGCAGTAATACTTTGCTTGAGAAACTTGACAAGATTCAAAACCTGGCCATTCGCTACTCTTTGGGAGCATATCCAACAAGTCCGGTAACATCGCTCCACGTCGAGGCAAATATTCCCCCTCTAGCTCTACGCCGGAAACAGATTGTGCAAACTATTATATAAAAGTAAGGATAGATGATAAACATCCAAATTTTATATCACTTACTGATGCAACTACAATTGCTCGGCTAAATAGATGTAGATCGTTAGGTGTTAGAGCTAGAGAGGTATTAAACTATCTCCAACTGGATAACGTTGACTTTACGAATATGTCATCTATTGCACGACGTGAACTTGTGAAGACGAAAATTTATGAGCGGTGGAGTGAACAGTGGTCGGAGACTGATACGGCTTTGAAGAAGATCAAACAGAGTCTGGATCCGCTATTTTATATCGACGTTGGGCGTTTGAACTTGATCAGGCTGTACAGACTCCGGCTGGGGCATACTGCCCTCACTCATGGATATTTGTTGGCGGGCGAAGAACGGCCACTATGCGAACAATGTGGTGTTATTTTAACACCACATCATATTATTTCTGTCTGTCCGCAGTACACAGATGTACGTGTGCTCTTTAATATCGACCCTGCATGGGAAAATAACTTTAAAAACAAAGAGCAATGTAAAAATACTCTTGCCTTCATCCAAAGAATTGGTATAGCAAATGATCTATGATATTTTTAAATTGTTGGTTTTGTATGTTAATAAATGTAACTAGATCCGTTTCTGTCCCATCGTACTTATATAGTCATCTTTTTCTGTGTAAAAGTATGTATAAAGGCGAATGGCCCTAGAAGCCGAAGCCTCAGGTGGGGTTTTAGTGGGTGAGAGTCCCACACTACTCCGGACTTTTCCATCCGGAGTGTGCATAATGCATTTCCCCACCTGACACAAAAAAAAAAAAAAAAAAAAAAACAATTAAGACTGTGTAGCTTAGTGATAGAGCGTTGGGCTGCATAGCCGGAGGTCGGGTGTTCGAACCTGGACTGAAGTAAGAATTTTTCATCTGTGACAGAGATGAGAGTTTCCTTAGATCAGCTTCGAGCATTTTTCCGGCTACTCAGAATTAGGTTTTCCTGCGGGTTTCCTGATTAGTAAGGTAAATACCGTAGTAGTATAGAACAAATTAAGACTTTTTGCACACGGTTCATTCTGTAATTGGGCGAAAACCTGTTGTGGGCCCAGAATAAGAATAATAAATAAATAAATAAGTGATCTAGAGATAAGAAAAGAGATGGTCATTTCTTAAACAACATTACAACACTTATTATTTTCTGATTTTCATTATAGTACTGGGCTATTTTTACAAAAAAAATTAGTTACCGGTTTAAACTGGGTTTTTCATGCTGGTGAAAAGATTAGAAAATGGGGAAAACTAATTAACAGCTGAATTTTTCCGCGGGTGAAATCATGGGGGTTGAAAGGGGTGGAAACTGGTATTTTGCAATTTGTGACAAAACTTATATTTTAATAAACAAAAATAAAAAAATATTCCTATAGCAAAAATTCGAGAAAATCGCCAAAAACTGGAAAAACAGTTTTAAGATATACACGGTTTTTGACATGATAAATCAACGTGTTGGATGTTAATAAAGATTTTCTCGAAATCTGTCTTCTTGCTTCTCTTTAATCTTTGCTTAAATATTCTCTTTTGTTATTTTATGTTCAACTGTTGTGGTTAAAACATCTTTATTATTTCTTTTTTCTGCATTTTTACCGCAATAAAAGCAATTCGAAATAAAATCGAATTATCTTGCTTCCTGATTCCTGAACAATTTGTTTTTGTTCACTGACTCTTCTTCCTGCCTGCTTTATAGCTGATGCAATTGCGTTGAGCCTGTTGTAAACTTGCAAAGTCTGCAATAAGAACGTTAGTTTTACCGGCCAAAGCAAATGATAACCTGGAATAAACTTCGTGAGGATTTTATTCATAATTCCTGTAAATTAACGATCAACAGGCCCAGCTTAATACCATCAACTGCAAAACAGGCAGGAAGAAGAGTTAGTGAACAGAAACAAGTTGTTCAGGAAGCAAAAGAATTCGATTTTACTTCGAATTACTTTTATTGCGGTAAAAATGCAGAAAAAAGAAATAATAAAGATGTTTTAATTAAGGCAGTTTGGCACTGGGAAACAAAAGAAAATATTTTAGCAACATTAAAGAGGAGAGAGAAGACAGATCTCAAAAACTTGTTATTAGCGCGGATCCAATACGTTAATTTAGTTGCAAAAAAAGCTCTTTACGTAGTATGTCAAAAATGGTATATCTTAAAACTGTTCCCTCAGTTTTTGACGCTTTTCTTAAAATTTGTCTATTGGAACAACATTTTTTATTTTTGATTATTAAAATGTAAGTCCTTACGAAAATTTTGCTACCCCGCACACGATTGCACGATAAAAAAATCAGATTTTTCATCCCCTTGAAGTAGAGGTGGTTTTTTCAGAAATCGTGAGATCTTGGATACGGTTCAACTTTACGAGCCCACAATGATCTCCTTTTTTATTATAAAACAAGTTATGTTTCCTCCAAATTTCAAACCCCCACGACTTTTTTTCGAAAAATTGGTATATTAAGATACAAGTGTATAATCAAGTCTTTAAAGCACGCGCAACGAGTTTAAGGGCACGACGCAAAGCGGAGTGCCTTTAACGTTGCAAGTGTTTTAAAGACCAATTATACACGTGTATCTTATAGTATTTTTTATTATACCTGCAGTATAATTTAAAAATAAGAAATACAATGAAATCATATTGACGTTATACTCGAATACATGTCTAATTAAGTGGGCTGGGTGTTCGTAATTTCACGATTGCCATGGAAATGTCACTTGACGTTTGCTTATAAAAATCATCGTCTTTGTGAATTAAACGATTTCCGTTGAAAAAGATAATACACCGTCCATTAAATCGATTGTTGTAAAATCTAAACAAACGTTGGTAGGTGTAAAATCCAACTCCAGTAAAGCCTATTATAAAGAATATGAAAAGTTGTTTCCATGGATGAATAGGAAGTTACGTCTTACGAATACAGTCTTAAATGCATCCATAATGCTGGCATATATGAAGGAAATGTCAAAGGTATTTAAATCTTCTATATTTTGGTGCATTCATTCAAAACTTTAAAGCAATGCTGCGATTAAAAAGTGGAACAGATTTGGAAGCATACCCTAAATTACGCGCGTTTGTGAAAGCTTCAATCAAAGGATAGGTACAAAAGCCAAAGAAATGTTCTGCATTTACAGAAAGCGACCTAAGAGGATTTTTTATTTCATCCAGATGACAGTTTCAAAAGTCATACTTGAAGTATCGTTACTTAGCAACTTTAAAGCACGTGTGTTTTAAAGGCCCTTTTTCGCACGCATTTGAGTGTTTAAAACGGAGATTGTGATTCAGGTATAATAAAATAGTTATTTGTGTACCAAGGCCGTAAAAGTGATCTTTTTTGGCCGAAGCTGCTGTTTGTGGCCGAGGCGGTAGCCGAGGCCGCAATTCAGATGAGGCCTAACAAATCACTTTTGGCCAAGGTGCACACAACATTTTTAGGCGATCATCAAAAAAGAATTCAAAAATTTGCTCATGAACATATTTTTTCTGAAAATCATAGTTATCTTAGACAATTAAAAACAAAGCATTTCCTGTCATATGTAATAAATTATAATTAGCATCTTTGCGTGTGTTTTGTGCGTATCAAAATGGGTGATAGCGACAGTTCAGATACCCCAAATGAAATTTTGGAAGCTGCAAGCGTTGCGACCCTAAGTCATATAGGTATGATATAAGAGCAGGCGTTTGAGAGTAAAAGTACAATCGCAACTTCCTCCGTTACACAAGATTTTAATAATGTCAAATGCAATACGTCCTTTGTAACTGTGGCTTCCAAGAACTTATAGTTAACATGCTGTACAATTATTAGAAACCTGATTAGTGATTACCTACTTTGATGTAGGTATAGGTAGCTACTTGTGTTCTCGGTTAATTGCTGGTGATTCTTCGTATAATAATGTAAGCAATAACATCTTCCTCATGTTTTGGTTCTACACTTCAAAAAGGTCTCTGCAAGCAGCAAAGATTGAAACGTCAAACTACAATTTTAAATGTGAACATTGTGATTATGCAAAATAGTGTGAAACATTCCTACAAGTCTGAAAATGAAAAAAACGCACGTGGATGGCCCAATCCTTGATGGGGCCAGACCAGATAAACGCTTTGTATCAAACAAATTACTGGTTCTCACACATCAGTTTCAAATAAGTACAGTTTGACAGATGTGTACAATAAAGTAAAGTTTGACATCAGAAGCGTACAATAAAGTGAAACTTTATGGTGGCCGCTAAAGCGTCCACAAAATCAACGTTTCTGTGATGATAGCCTAAAAAAAATAAAAAACGAAAAAAACAGTTTTTCCGATTTTTCTAGGAAAATTGGAGGTTATGTGAAAATAGTGCAGATACAAAAGTTGCTCATTTTTTTAATCTCTATAACTTTTACATTGAACATTTTCGTCTAAAATTAATAGTTTTGTCACAATTTGCAAAACACCACTTTTCACCCCTTTCAACCCCCGGTATTTCACCCGCGGAAAAATTCAGCTGTTTTAATTATATTTTCCCAATTTCTAATCATTTCACCTGCCTGAAAAACCCGGTTTCGCCCGGTAACTAATTTTTTTTTAAATATTATTTTAGAGCTATTTAGCCTGGAGTATTAATATACAGTAACTTGGAATTTTGCTGGACAGTAAAAAGAAAAACCTATTTGTAGTAAATTTACAGATCAAACGAAAGAAATCTCTTACGTAAGCCAGGGGAGTTAAAAGAGGTAAAGGTCAGTAGAAAATCTAAGGGCTAGCCGACGGCATTTTAGTAATATTTTTTATGATACTGGTTGCGAAATTGGCAACAAATTATTTGCCACGGAAGAACCGATGCACCCCTCTTATTTTTTCATATGTCTAATTAAGTCAACCATATTTTTCTTTGAAGCCAAACAGGGTCGCAGTACAGCCAGAGAAGAAAATTTGACCACAATTTTGACGCCATGTAGACTTATTATGATATGTGATGCCTAAACTGTTTGAACCTTTAAAATTCCCAAAAATCCCCACTTTATCTATTTTCGTAGAATTCGAAAAAATATATCCAAATTTAGAGCTACCGTTACAGGTATTTGCTTGAATCATTGAAGCTCAAACGAGCTCGACTTCCAATTCGCATTATACAAACAACAATTAGAATCACTTGGAAATTACCAGAATAACTAAATAATTACTCGAATTATTGTTGAAACAGGCAGTACTGCGTAGTAGGTGTTTTCATCCCCCTCGGTTCTTTATCTTCCTATTCAATTACGGTAAGCTTGTTTGATTCATATTATTTGCCTTGTAAGCGATTTAACGGATTTTCTCTCCGTAATTGGGAATCCATGAAATATACTCGGCTAGAAATTGTTTAGATATTGTCTTTCAATAAGTAGGTATACAGCTCTAAAAGCTCCTCATTTTGCCTTTATAAATACTTGGATCGCTAATCAAACATGTTGGTGAAATAGGATTTTAAAGGATATGGATGTTTCGTTCAAAGGTGAAACACCACGAACTAAGTGAAATATTTCGAATTTCTTTCTTATTACTTCCTTTCAAGATATTCGCATAATTATAGAAGTTGGCAACAAGTGCGAGGGTAGATATTTTTAATATAAAAAGGAAAACTTTGCTTTTACCTGTAATAAAATTTATCCTTTGTGCGGATGTATCTGGAGCCTAATTCAGGGAAACGGTTAATTCTGTTCTTTTTTGTTGAGCACGGATGAGCGACTAATAAACTTCTGTTGAATTTTGAATGAGATCTTTCAAGTCCACGCGCACCCAAAGCCCAAGTTTTCATCTAACGTTTTCTGAATTATGAAGCTTCATTATGGAAAAATAATTACACCCGCCTAACGTTTTCCGTAATTTCGGAATTAGCAGCGACGTTGGCGTAATTAAGTCACGCTTCGCGCGACGCCTTTTTTGTTCAAATGAAATGGAACGAAATAAATTCGATACAAGAAAATTTCGTTACTTATGCACCTAATGTACTCCGAATAAAAAAAAACTCAATTGTCGACGGGTAATTACATTTAAAAGTTCCAAGTCGCTTTATCTGTTGTACTGTTTCGGAAAAGTGCGCAACATTTTACTAGGTTGACGTAAATTGCTAATAAACTCAAATAACGCAGATGCCTCCGTTATGTTATTATTACCGCGTTACTATGTGCTTAACGAAGCAATAAATACAGTATACAACCGTTTACGGCTTATAATTTCTAGCGATTTTCGAAATAGCGACGTAATGAGCACCGATCGATCGGCACATAAAATATTTCAATTGCCAGATAACGATTCGTATAACGCTTTAAAAAGTACTTAAATTTATATTAGACGTACTTTGATGGGTATCACGGTATGCGATGCGAGATACATATTTATCTCAATAAGCCCTTTGCGTCGCGGTAATAAAACGGGATAGATAAATTTCGCATATAAAAACGGCCATTCGCCCATTTTTAATAAATTACAAAGTTCGTTTCGGAAATACCTCAATTCGCGTTTGGGCGTCAGGTACATTATTTATTGATTTGTATTTGATTACGTACTGACTGTTACAGTCGGGTAGGTCATACCGTTACGTGTATATTCAATCGATAGAATTCCACCCAAACCCCTTAAAGGCTGACGTATGATATCACAGTACATTAATCTGGTGATCATCATGCCCTGCTGCTGTTCTGAAGAGTTCTATTGCTATTTTTCCGATCCACTGTTTCAGCTATCCCAACCAGGACGTTCGGCGTTTCATAAATATTGATAGGTACCTGAATATATATGTTTTTAATTACTATGTATATTGTCGTGGCCCCACGTTTGGCGCCAAATAATTAATGCTGTGGGCAATAATATGCGGTCGCTTACCTATCTTACTCAAATTACACAATTTGTTTTTTTTTCTTTTTAAATTCTCCCTCAGGGCACAACTGGGTTAGGACACAGCAAGAAAATCTTAACATTGACTTAAAATTCATATAAACTTGAAAGAGTCGAAGGCATCAGTCAAATTCCTTAAATTCCAATGAAATCACAATTTTGAAAAATCTGACAGAATAATAAAACTACCGGGATTTCAAATTGGCACATAAAAAAGTTACAAGAATTTATTCTAACACACATCATGAGAAGAATATGTAAGAAAACTTTAAGACGGTGCCTTTTGAATACAACACACCCCGTTTGAAAAAGGTCGATCAAAAAACAAATTAAGAGACCTCAAAAATTACTCACAGTTCTGTTAATAATAATTCCATAAACTGCTCAGGACAAGACAAACGCGACTTTAACACGAATCTGACGGATTATTCTTAGAAAAAAAAAACCCACTTTTAATACACCACAACTGGCTCGAAGACAATAACATTTAACGAAATTCCATGCGTAACAACTCGTTTCCGCATTATTTTACTAACGTGGGGACGACTGCGATTCTTTCTTTTAAAATTGCATAGCCGGTCGGACTATCGGTACCAAAATTAGCGTCACGGAATTTACGTTCTCTTTCAAAATAACCCGAGACAGCCGCGTGTAGCTTTCATTCTTCCTATTTAACTAAAAACCACCTCTAACAAATTCTTTTTTTTTTTTTTTATTATTTGAAACCAGATCAGCATTTATTTGCTATACATGGTTGGGTTATAGTAATGTAATGGCAATAATCATAGCTATGCTTAAGAGATTTACAATAATCATCACTTCACTTCACAGTAGTAAGTCTTGTGGTAATCGCCGTTTTAGTCTAGTATGGATGTGTGTCTTACCTAGGTGATACGTTTCAGCACTTGGGCACAAATTGATGGAGGAATAAAACTTGTCACACAGTTTATTTATGTAGTCGCTAATGAGTGGTGGTTGAGTTCATGGTGAATTTGAGTGTTCCTGATAAACCAGTTGGCTTTGACAGCTATACGCAGCACTTTATTTTGGAATACTTGTAATTTATTGAGTTGGGTTTTATTAGCAGCTGCGCTAACTGGACAAGCATAGGTTAGTATAGGGCGTAAAATGGATTTATATATAAGAAGGGCGCATTCGATTTGCAGTGACGATTTTTTGCTGATGATAGGGTATAATATTCCAAGTCTTGCATACGCTTCGTTCAATTTTTTGTTGATATGATAGCCCCACTTTAGCCTTTGATCTAGGTAAACTCCTAGGTATTTTATTGCGCTGTCGTGCGGGTTGTACTCTATGACCTGGTTATGTACGGTTAGATTTATTGGTTTTATGCACCGTCGTAGTGTAAATATTTTCGCCAATGAGTGGCATTTACATTAATGGACCACTTATCGAAATACTCCGTTATTTCATCAATTCCATGTTGTAGGATGGTTATGGCTCGTTTTAGATCTTCTTCCTGGGCTATCAGTGCTGTGTCGTCTGCAAACATTGCAAGTTTTGTTCCTATGGGTTGGTGAATGTCGTGCAGGAATATGTTAAATAGGACTGGGCCGAGAATTGATCCTTGTGGGACACCTGCATTAATATTTCTCCATGTTGAAAGTGTTGCGTTTATTCTGACGGAAAACTGGCGATTAGATAGGAATGATAATATGGATTTGAACAGATATGTTGGTAGTTTTATTGCGGACAGTTTAACAATAAGGCCATTTATCCAGACTCGGTCGAAAGCTTGTGCAATGTCGAAAAACGCTATTGGTGTGTATTTCTTAGTTTCAAAGCCCTCTTCAATTACTTGCGTGATGTGTAGTAGTTGGTGAGTTGTCGAGTAGTGTCTTCTAAATCCAAATTGGAACATAGGTATTGTACGAGTATGATTGGTTGTTATGTATTCCGTAATTCGTAAGTGAACGATTTTCTCGAGGAGTTTTGATAATGTTGGAAGCAGGCTAATAGGCCTATAGCTAGTGGGGAGGTTTTTGTCTTTATTGGGTTTCTTGAATACCAGGACGTGTGCTTTTTTCCACGATTCAGGAAAGTATCCAAGTCTCAAGCATGAATTAAAAATATTTGTTAAGTAGACCAGGCTTTTATTAGTTAGGTTTTTTAAAATGATGTTACTCTAATTTGGTCATGTCCAGGGGCTTTTCTGTTTGAGAGATTATTGGTTATGTTTTGCAATTCACGAGATGAAGTTGGGTGGATTTGGTCTGGCTGTATCTGCATTAGTGTAGTCACAGTTGTGTTGATTTTGTTTATAAATATTCTGTTTTTGTTACTCTGAGGAGTAGTGAAAACCGTTTCGAAATGGTCCGCAAGTATTTTACATTTTTCTTCATCTGTTGTGAGACTTTTTCCATTATTTACTATCGAAGGGATCACGTATGGTTTTTTAAGAAATTTTCTTGTGGCTTGCCATAAGGAAGAATCGCTAGTTTTCAAAT
Organism: Photinus pyralis; assembly: GCF_008802855.1. Lineage (NCBI taxonomy): Eukaryota > Metazoa > Arthropoda > Insecta > Coleoptera > Lampyridae > Photinus > Photinus pyralis. Next base: position 22,703,635 of record NW_022170663.1, on the reverse strand, counting down.
CTCGTACATATGACTCGTAGGTATGAATTCGATAGTTGTCCAGTTCAACTCTTGTCCTGTGTGTGAGTTGGTTTAAAAGTTTTTTAACTTGCGGGTCGCGTGTTCTTTGCCACTTTCTTCGGGTTTTATTTTTCTCGTTTATGAGATTTGCTATGGAAAGGGGAGTATGTGAATGGCTTGATGTTCCTTGCCTCCTCGTGGTAGTTGTTGATTTGTGGATTGCACTTTTAATAGCTGTGGTAAAGCTGAGGATTGCGACATCTATGTCCTCCTTGGTGTTAATACTAGTAGGGCATATGATGTAGTCGTCTAGCGCGTTTTGAAATGCTTCCCATTTTACACGGCCTTTTATCAGTGTTGGGTATTTGTCTATTTTTCTAATATTATCTTCAATTGTGATTATAACGGGTACATGATCTGAGTCAAGTTCGGTTACTACTGTTTGGTGAACAGGTTTTGAAAAATTTTTACACAACATTATGTCCAGCACATCGGGTCGGTGATCTATTCGAAATGGAACATATGTAGGTTCGGTTGGGGCTAATATTATTACTGCATTTTCAGCTGCATAATACTGAAGTTTTATTCCACTTGGATTGCTAACGCGGCAACCCCATTGTGTGCTTTTACTATTAAGGTCCCCTAGTAATATTACTGTCTCATTAGTGGTAAAAATAGTTCGTAGGTCATGTTGATTTAATGTCTTATTTGGTTGCTTGTACGCACAGATGAGTTTCATTTTGCTGTTGTGAGCGGTTTGAACCTCTACTGCTACTGCCTCCAGGCTGTGTAAGATAGGTAGTTCAATTGGTGTTACATTGACATTTTGTTTATAAATTATTGCAACTCCTCCCGAAGCTTTATTTGCTTCTCTATCATATCTGCAGATGCTATATTGTGGAATATTAAAATGTTCATTTTTAATTAGGTGAGTTTCCGAAACGCAGGCTACATCTATGTTGTGGCGTGCAAGAAATGAAATAAATATTGATCTTTGCTTCTTTATACCATTTGCGTTCCAATTGGTTAGTGTTATATTATTATATGCTAGCTTATTTATTGACATAGTGTAATAAAGTGGGAAGTAGTGATATGATAAATGTTTTAATAGTGTTCCAGTATGGACTTATGAGGTCGATTATAGTTTGAACAACGGGGCCGAGATCTTTATCTAATGTTGTATTGGATGAGAAGTCTTCTTTAACAGTGTTGTTTGCTTTATGTGCTGTTACGTCAGCGTAGCTTTTTGTACTATAATAGTTGGATGTACTTGGGTGTGTCTTTAGTGGTGTCTCCTTCTGGGTGTGAGCTGTTTTTGGGGAACATCGTTATTCACCCGACGACACTCGAAATTCCTCTTACGTCACCAGAACTGATAAAACACCTGCATCGCTTATTTCGCACGTGACGTTGTTAGTCGAAAAACTAATTAAGTTTTTATCAACACCGGACTAGATAAACTCACAAAAATTTCCACTCAATGTTCCCCAAAATGACAGATCAACAAATTAGTCCAATTCTGTCTATTTGAAAAAAAAATTCTCCAGATCTTGAGTTACGTTACATACAGGCTGTCATAGCTCGCTCTTATTTTCGATATTTCATCCTAAAGAAACGGCATCCTCATGTAGTGGATAGGTAATTTTTCATTTAAAATTAGAACGTGCTTTTTGGTTTCGGGGGGTGAACGTCACATGGCGTTAGTGAAAAAAAGATGAGTGAAGGTACACAAGACAAGCTTGGAGTGTTTGTATGTGGAGTTTAAATTATTAATATTTAGAAGAGAAATTGCTAAATATTACTTTCCAATTCCCGTCTAGAGAAGAAATCAGCCAGAAACCTGGGTGGTATGACCTGCATGTTCCTGTGTTACGTCATAACGGCCGGTTCAAGATGAAGGTAAGTCTTTGGCATTTGACGTAAACGTTTCTCTGAACACTTCGTTTATATCACTTGCGTTTATATTATCATTAGAATATTCATTCAAATTGTGTACTAATTAGAGATACATTTTTCAGTTACGCAAATTGCGTGGAATTGTAACCTATAACGTTTGCACTATTATTAATTTGAAGGTATAATTCAGGTAACGTATCGATTTTATATCGAAGCAGTACCCGGAAAAAAAGAGGGATTCGATAATACCTTTTCTACGTCCCTTAGCGCCCCCATCTTTGGAAAAAGGTACTCAAGTATTCGTATGCTGGTGGTTAATTCCATAGCTTCCAGACCCTTCCGCTATTACTTTCTTCGACAAGGACGCCTAGCCTTCAAAACTCTCATACCCGTTTTTGGAAACTGACAGGCGTTTCTTTCCTATGGAGTATTCCATACCGTGTTGCGAAATGTGATGGTGTTTCCTCGCAAAGTATCGTATGAGTGCTAACGCTATACGTTTCTGGGAGAGAACAAGGTATTGGGGGGTCTGGAGGGTATGGAATACCCCCAGTCAAGCAGTACGTAACTTGAAAACAGGACTCGATAATTCCTTCTCTACTTCCCTTAGCGCCCCCGTGGTAACCTTTAAGTAAAGGTAATCAAGTCTTCGTATGCTGGGCGGTATTGCATACTCTCATATTAGTTTTTGAGAACGCGAAGTTTTAATTGTTCTTATTTTTCTTGTGCACAAAATTCTGTTCCTTTCTTGACCATGTCTCACGTCCCGACACATAAAAGAACATAGGAGTTCCTTCGTGCCATTCAGTCCTAGCCGACTGCTACCGAGATTCAACAATGTCATGAAACGTCCGTCGCTTCAACTTCAAAGTTAGATGGCTCTGTCAACTGCTAGTATAGGGTCATGGTTGCAGTGCCAACTTGGAGGACCCCTAAGATTATTACAATATACTAAAAAATTGAGGAGACAGTAGTCATTACCTTCTACCACTTCTTGTGGTGCCAAGGAGTAACCTTGTTTGCGGTGCAAGGTCATGGCGTTGGTAAAGGGTAATTCCGGGTAACAAGTATCCTTGTTTGTGTTGTTTTTTTTTAATAAAAATTATCATTTTTATACAGTTTAGGTTCATAACACAAACGAAAAAATAATTGAGAGAAAGAGAAAGGTTTTAATTAATTAGAAATTGGATCATGATTCTTGTACCATTCTTCGGAACTTGCAAAATTTTGAGGTTTAACTCAATAAGTTAACTTCACAAAACTGAGAATTGGGTCAATTTGTGACTATTATTATTATTGCCAATAGAAATTAGTATTGAAGTATGAATGGAGGGGGAGGAGGGAGATGCTATATTGTAATGTAAACCGACGCTACTCTTAAAAAATGACTAATTGTTCATTTCAAATTTTAGAAAGAATAAAAAGCAAAGCGTTCAAGCAAAACGAAAAGGTTCTGCACTTACCTCTAACGTTTTCCTACTTCTTGTTGGAAGATCCTTATATAATTCCTGTATACAACTATTCTGAAACGTATATCTCAAATATCTTTATTTTACTTAACAAGTTCTGAAGAAGTGGTACAGGAATCATCATCCAATTTCTAATTTATCTTTTCATCGATCATTTATATATTTTTGTCACAGTCAGTTCTAGCTAGTGGAAGATAAAATGCAACAATAAGGAATAACATTGGAATGTAAAAGTTAATGTATTTCATTAGTTTCGGAGCATCAATTTTGTAGAAACGCAAGCTCAATTTTAGTTCTTCTCAGTTCAAGAGCTTCAAAATTAACACGTTCCAACAATGCCACCCTCTTTCGCGATAATATCCATGTGCCATAGGAAATTAGTAATTGTAAACAGGACAGCTGCCACTTAGTCTTTGTTTAAAGAGAGAAAAAAGAATAGTTATCGAAAGGGGAAAACAAGGCAGATTAAGAGATCCTTGTTCTGGTCTTGATAAGGTAAAGGAATAAAATAATTGATTGAGAACATAAACAAGAATGGTTGTCACAATTGAGGGTAATTTAATAAATGATCTCAAAGTATTACAATTAGGGCACTATAATAAATATGTAGATCTGAAATGTCAATGTTTAAATTTAAATCCATTTTTATCAAAAAGTCAGGGAAATTATCAAGACAGGCTTCCGCAGAAAACAACGGAGCTATAATTGTTAAATGACTATCAAACAAATGTAGTAATTATAATCCGATTGTATCGAAAATCAGTATGCAATCAAATGTTATATCAAGGAATTGACGAAAATAAAAATTACCTTTGAACTTTGGTTGTAACGGCCTCGTGAGCTCAGAAGTGCTTTTCTGCCTTATCTGTAACAGATAACAACACAAACAAACAAAGAAGAGGGATAGTAAATAGCGCGGCATATACATATTGCGGTAACAAGTTCTAACATCTGACACTAGGGTAAATCGTACACTAAAACCGTAACTAATACTCAATAGTAATCAATTAATCAAATTACTTTCAACTAGCAAAAGCAACATTTATCGACCAAGGCTCGTTCGTACAAATCAGTGTATAAAAGTATAAACGTGACGTCCACTTCAAGAAAAGTACTTTAGGATGCAAAAGCAACTATTAATTTCTATACAATAGCAATGTAATCTAATTGATTCAAAGTGAAATAAGTAGCATGAACAGAGATATCAGTCTCGGACTGGGTCGCGGTAACTTCAAAAGTAATTTATAAAGCAACGGTAACTAAATATCTCATATAACAAACTAATCTGAAGGATACAATATAATCAAACTAACAAGAATGAATCTTCGGAGTAACAAAAGTAATCGTAGGCAAAATCGGTTCTCGGAAGGTATATTCTTTGGCAAGGACAAAAAGTTATGTATGAACTTAAAATCAAAAATACCGTAGCCATTCGAAAGAGCGATAGCCTCCAAAAGGTTTCCGTACAGGAACTATGTATACCGAAGTGTAAAAACAACTTCCATCTAAATGGGTACCGTTACTAGGTAATATGTATAAGGTAAAATCGCATGTTTGATTTCAGACAAGATGGCGGGGGAATTTTCCAAGGCGCGGCAGCCTAATTCGGCGTAGATTTTTCACAAGAGATGTTGACGTAGTAGTATCTCGGTAGATAATAACGAAAAAGTAAACCAGAAGAGAAAACTGCGAGAGAACTTTGAGGGCAGACAAAGCCCTAAAAAATACGTATTAAGAATAATGCTGAATCATAATATTTACATACCTCACACTAATCACTTGCACATACAAATTTAAAAATTTAAATTCAATGGAGCACAGCCACAGCACACCAGAAATAGAGAAAAAACACTCCAAGGAATTATGATAGTCAAAACCATAACTCATACGTCCTTATTCAAGTAGACATAAGTCAAGTAAGAAGTAATGGCGCATTAAGAAACATTTGCAGGAACTATACGCAAGATCAAATTAAATTAAGGATAGAATTAGAAGTACCATGGAAAAACATCTGTACGACCTCTGGCGGCGAAACAAAGAACTAAGGTAATAACAAATTTACTATAAAAATAACTAGATGGCGTAATACCATTTAAATTAGAGTATAGATATTTTTAGAAAAGTCCCTACTCTGCATTTTGAAATTTTTTAAAATGACAAACAGTATAATTCGCCCCATTCATGCACATTCGTGAGTGGGAGAATTAGTATTCTCATAGAGTTTGCCTGATTATAGTAACATTGTTATCTGTGTATCCCTTCCGCGTGTAAACTTTGAAGTAACTAAGGATTTTTGCAGAAACAAGAACTAGGAAAACGTTATGTGAAAATACAGAACCTTTTTTGTGCTGCTTGAACGCTTTTCTTTTTCTTTTTTGTAAAATTTGAAATGCATAATTTGTCATTTTCTAAAGTAGCTTAGGTTTCCAGTCATCTATATATCTTTTTTTTCTCTACCGCTTCCTCTTCACTCGGATTATTTAAATTATATCAAATGGAAGTAAAGGTTTCGCCTTTAACTATTCAATACTGTTTTTAAAACCTCAATAACGGATAAAATGAACTGTTCTGCGATAGTGTTCGAAAATATCTTTACCTATTTTATCTTTTACTGTCGACATTTCTTTTTAGATTCAGCAATGTTTCGTATCAGTTACCGGTCTGTAATAAGAATGTTTGTTTTAGTATAGTATGGAATATTATATCATATAATATAATGTAACAGAATAGGATTAATTAATATTTGCAATGAAAAAAGCAAAATGCCAGCGGCAAAACTGATTTTAATTACTAAACCAATGAACCGTTAAGACCCATATGGAGGTTTTCACAAAACAGCTGAACCTATTTTAATGTAATATAAAATATTTTCTCTAAATTCGAGAGAAAATACCTAATTTTATAGAATAATTTGAAATCAAAACTCCGCGATTTTAATAATTTGTGTATTACTTTGATGTAGGTATACGTTACGAGGGGTACATAAAGACACGTACAACTTTTAGTCATTTTGCATTAGCAATTGCGATGCAGGTCAATCACAAATCTCTCCTTTAGTTCACAGTCGGGTAAATAAATAATTTCATAATAAAAAGTACTAAAAGTCCAATCTCTCTCGGTTTTCTGTTTTTTTTGTAGAAGTATCGGATAATGGCCTAGTTCAGTATTTAATTTCTCGAAATAGGTATCGAACACGTCCATTTTTGTTCGCAATTTAATGTAGATTATTTTTGTATACAGCACTTCTCGCGCTAAATCTCATAGTTTTCTAAAAAAAACTGATAATAACTACTAATTTATCAAGTTTCCTCCCCGCTCCCAACCCAACCCTAAAAATAGTGTAACTTTTAGGCACTTTTTTTGGACTAATTGCACCGTATTAATTGTTTCTGGCGATTGACTATCTGTTGTGTTTAGTTTTGGTATAATTTGGATGTTAGGCACTTGTCCTTTAATTTGGAGGATATAATTGGATTTATTAATACGTAAGTGACACCCGGGTTTTAATCATTTTATATGTGATGTGCTTATCTGATTTGGTTGGGATGGAGGTCAAACTTTGAACTACCTATTTCCAGTCACTCTTCAAACTGTTTTTTACATGTGCCTAATTTAACCTTTTTTTTGTGTATTTATCAAACCGTTTTTTCATATATGAATATATGAAATGTTCTGAATATTATTGCTCTCCGTCAAAAGTATTATTTGTTCAGTTTTGTGTACAGGTATAAAACGCGAACAGTTCATTTCAAACGGCACCAACAAAGACCAAAGTAAACACACTCGGAATCTTTAAATTATCATTCGATCTGTATGAGCGTATCTTCAGATCAATTCCGTACATTGAACAATGCGAAAATATTTGACGCATTCGCTTGTGTAGAAATTCAAACAGAAAGTGTTTTCCAATCAGCAAAACAAACATTTCCAGCTTTTTCGGCAAATATTTTGCCGAATCGGTTTTTTTTGCATCCAAGGGGACATTGTATAATTGTAACGTTTCCAACCGGATTTAACTTTCTCGGCCCACGTAGTGAACCGAAACCAACTTGAACCTGGCGAGATGCTGCAGCTTTTGCACTTAAATTAATTGACGTCCTAAATAAACGACGCGTCCATTATGGTGTTGATGTTGACCACTTTTGGATGTGTGCGATAAACTTTGGTGTTATTCTTTAAGAATGTGTATTCACAAAATGTGTTCTAAAAATAGGGCGATTAAGATCGAGAGGTGGATTGAAACGCTATTTTGTTCTTGGGGGAGAAGTGTAAATTACGTAATTTAATGAGTATTTTAAGCGAACAAAAGTTTCTTGTAAAGTTCATGGCCGACGACGACGTCAAGATTAAGATAACTTAGTAAACCTTTTTTTTATATAAAATTAAGTCATTAATCCGCCGCACCAATTCTTTACTTGCGTTTTAGCAGTCGCATGTAAATGTTGTCGTCGTTTTACGTTATTGATTTTTTGCAAAAGGCGATATTAAAACAGCAAAGGGCATTTTAAATGAAAATTGCCTAGTTTTCAGATAGGCCCTTCGGCGAGAGCGTTTTTACAAGGTTTTTGTCTGTCGCGTTTCATGTTCGAACGCAACACACCGCCCCTTTGAAGTTATGAATGCTGTCGTGCTGCATTTCCGCATGAAGTGGTGCATCGATCGCATTTACTTAAATGGCAGCCTATTACGACGCTTTAATGTGCCAATTGCGTGGACGGAACGGAAAACTCGGGAATAAATGATTCACGTCCTTTGAGCAGGTACGTCTCTAATTCCACACACGATTATCATGTAAAATCGGAATCATTTCGTAATGCTATGGAAAATGAGTAGAAACAACAGAAGCGCCTTGATTTAAATTCGCGTTACCTACTTGCGAATAACCGCTTAACTCAAAATTTAAAAGGAAAATTTTCCCGCCAAACTAACTAAACCCCGAATGAAGTTGATGCCTCCAAATTGATCTCCTCTTAATAGCTTTCGCGCAGTGGTTTTTTTTTTGGAATACGGGATTCTGGTGCGCTCGCCAACGACTTGCTGTTGCTATCAATTTAAACTTCAATCAAAACAAACCGCAGGCAAATACAAAACAACGCAGGTAAATGTAAACAAACGCAGCATTTTCACGACTCATTAACGAATGAACAAATTTCCGCCAAACGCAATTAAAGCACGCTTCTTTGCTTCTTCGCACTATAGAAATGTTCGTGCAGATGTTAGTAGACGAGTAATAGCAATAACACAACACGAATTACGAAAATACGCCAGTTATATTCACAATATATAAACCTACAACACGGAGAAAATGGAAACCAAACACAATAATGTGACAGACGGACACACTCTAGATTATACGCGCATTTTATATACAGGGTGACAATTTGAAAACTTACCACCCCCCCATATCTTAGTAAATAAACAAGATATTTAAAAAAATCAAAATCCGTTTCGGTAATTCGGAGGGGGAATCACAATGACATAGTTGGTGCCGCACGCCCTCACACCCCCTGCGCCCTAGCCACCCCAACTTTTAAATATTAAATAGGGACTCCGCATGTGTGATACGTCATTGGAAAGCTCTGAAAAAATGCTTTCCAACCATACCAAATAGCATTACATTTAGGTTAGTAATTATCGTGCAAATCAAAAAATAAACATGGAAAATCGTATTTAACTTGAACTTCCAAAGCCGACTCGACAGCAACTCATTTTTGATCGCCCGTTATCATATTAGTTTATTTTTTGATTTGCAGGTAACAATGTATACGTTACTTTATTTGTAGAGCGTGTGAACCCTGCCTTAAAAACTAACTACATTGTCGATCGCTAGATGTCACTAACTAACAATCACAAAAGTTTGCGCTTAATAACATTTCCACTTCCCGTGCGTATCAGTAATCATTTCTGCATAAAAGGAAGATGACAGGGCACTTTTTCCTGTCACTTGCTGACCTGAAAACCTGATATCCAGACATCAAAACTCTCGTCAAAACTTAAAACTGTTCATCTGCTTTCCAGTTACTCATTTCATACCATTTTTCGGTTATCCCATTTATCCTGTAAGTATCGTTAAACCACCTTTTCCTGCATCATTAACGTCGCCGTCCATTGCACATGACCGCATAGCCTGCAGGTGACGAGTACCACCATACCCAGGGATACCAACTTAATTTTGGTTATATTGGATGTATACAGGGTGTACAATATTGCTGTAAATAAATTCAAGTTATGCGTTTTTAATAGTTATTTATGTACCAAGGGCATTAGGCGATATTTATGCAGAGGGCGACAGAGCCCGGGGAGGGATTGTAGGTCCCCCAAGGGTTAAATATCGAGTAATGCCTGAGGTGCATACAAAATCCAAGTAAAGCATTTCCAATATACAAAAGTTAAAGTTAGTGTTTTATTTGGTGGAAGTGCAAGGAATATAACCTTCGAATATCGCAATTAAAGGTTCCTTTTGGTGTTAAAAAGTGCGTAATGCAGTTTGGTTTTAACCTTCGCACAAGAACATAATATTATTTTAAACCAAAGAAGAAATCCGGGTTTTCGGGTCATGTTCAATTACGCTAAAACACTGGATCAAAAGTTTGTTCTATGCGAATGTGACGCAGAATAAACATCCCAACGCGATAAAAAACAAGTCACATAGTTTTGAACGAAGCACACTCTCATTATTTCGTTACGAATTCAATTAACGTGAACAATTTCCGGGTCCAAAATATACGTATAGTGCTTGTGAACGAACACTTTCGCATTATTAATAAATTTCAGTGTACGAAAAAGAAACGAACATTTCTCCTTTTTGTTAAGAAATCATTAAAAAGTGCACAAATTGACGAAAACTTCCTGGTTAGTAAGAATATAAAACAACCTCCAACGTTTCGTTATTTTCGAAATTTTCCCCGGAGTCTACAATTTCAAGAGAGAGACAGCTAGTATTTTGAATGTTTATTTCATTACTAAAAAATAACAGAGTGAGAAATTATAAATGGTTATAAAACGCGATCACGGATTTCAAATTTGGTAAAAAGAGTTAGATCTGGAGAGATTTAATCAAGCTAGATTCAAGCCTGCAAGAATGGATTTTATACCAGGTATTAATAAAAAAAGGAAAAATCAATCTTTTCAAAACTATCCCTTTTTCATATGATCTAATAATTCCCAGTTTCATTAATCACAATCATGTCTCGACGCGTAGTAGTAATTCCTATTGGAATTTAAGTCGATTAAAGGGAGACCAAATTTACACAATATTTCCTAAAGGGTAACTTCATTTATTTGTTGGGAATTAACGAACAGTCGTTTACTTTTACGACTTTTTTTATGAAACCCCTTCATTTCCACTCCTTGATGGTCGAGAGCGCTGGAAAAAGCGGAACCATCGTAGAACCGTTAAATACAAAGGGTAAAAATTATCGGTCCTCAATCATGGTTTGTTGCCTTTAAAACGAACCTTGCGAAGCGCAAACGACGGTGAAATGTCGCAATCGATATCGAATGTCCTTTAAAAAGTACGGGGTTCTAGAAAGGAATTTGCATAGAAACATTTATGTGAGGCAATACCTTGTGAACTTTAATGCATTCAAATGTATGCATATTCGGAGAGAGTTCGTATTTAACGAAATAAACTCAAAAGCGTCTGGTTTGTCAAAACAGAAACAATTTATACCCGGCTAAGCTTTAATCTACCCCGCTGTTTATTTGTTTTAAAACTTAATTCCGCTAAATTAAAAAGAAGATGTAAAGGCTTACGTCCTGTTAATTATATAATCGTTTAAATGCAAACGATACCATCGCACTGTCGAGCGTAAACTTCAATTTCACTTTCAGCGCGGAGGACGTTTCTGGAAAAAAAAGGTTTAAATTACTCCAAAGCCGCGTATCAGCCCGGTGTCATTCTAATTGGGTCGGAACGGAAGCCGAGAAAAATCTTTTGCACGGAATATTCATAAAAGCCGTTTGAAAACAAATCTTTTCTTTGTAGAACATTTATTAGAATGTAAAAGCTTCCCCAACGAAAGGGTATCCACAAAGGAGGTAAATTTACAAAGATAAATGTCCGGAAAAACTTAATGTTGCTACATATTTTCTCGAGTGACAGAAAAATGTATTTTTGTCTAAGCGCTCAGGTGGAAAGAAAAATAATAAATGGTTTTAGATACAGCCAGTGAAACGTGCAGCAAGACTAAAATTTAAATTTTCAAATCTAAAATTTACAACGCAAGCAGTTCGAGAATTTTGCATTAAATTTTCTCGGTCTTTCAGCGTGAATATTCTCCGTGCGGTTTGGACGTTCTTTTTTAGCTCGTGTCCGTAATTGAGATGTGTTTAAAGTTTTTCAAGAGGAAAATTGTTGATCAAAGTGAGTCGGTTCCACGCTTTTCAGTCTATGTGGTATATTGCAATTTGTCTAAATTCTAAATCGGCAACCGACCACTGCCCCATTCCGCCTTTTGCGATCAATTTCGACATTTGCACGTAGTAAAGGATTTCGTGAAAATTCCAATAGTGTAATAATTAGTGCTATCGTAAATCCTGTGCCGTTTCCATGAATGCTAATGACTTCCTCACAATTTCTTCTAACACCTTAAAGCCAACACACTGTGGGTAGATCGAAGAGAGCAGACTTACCTACGCTGAGTTCATGTAACAGGCCGATTCAAATAACTTACTTACATAACGACAATTACCTCTCAATTTTAACAAAATAGAGATTTTCGTTAATCCAAATCACTTGGGATTTTACAGTATCACTGCACAACTTTTGGTTTCTTCTTGGTATGAAACCTACTTCTTTCTATTACCTGAAAAGGTACAGAAAATTGCCCTCCTTGATTTTAAAGACAGCATAATCCGGCGATAATTTTAGCTCAGATATGTAAATTGCATCTGAAAGAACATACATTTGCACATAAATGCTGTGCTTGGTATGTAATTAGGTTTAAAATTAAGCTTCTTGTGAGTAATTTAGAAAGAAATGAAGGTTTTCTCCTATTTTATTCGAATTTACAATATCTTTATGCATTTATTTCTTTCTAGTCAAATCTTTTCATTTTGCACATTTAATTTAATTGTAAAGTAAATTTACTACAGTTTGTAACGTTATTTTCTTGCCGATTGAAAATCCTGATTTACATTCAGCTTAAGTGTGCTCCTATTACGCAATCCAGTATCTTCTAGTTGTAAATTATTCCTGTTGTAGTAGAGTTCTTTTACCTAGTTCTTTGTTTTTGCCGTTAGAGGTCGTCCGAGTATAAGAGATTTCTTTTACAATACTTCTTTGTCTTGTTGCTAGAGTTGATGCTTTGTACCTTTCCGCACCTAATACTATCGCTTCTTTAAGTTTATCTTGCTCGCACAGTATTTCTTTCCCCTGAGTTCGCATTGATTTCATGAAATTTTTCTTTTGGTACCATTACGTTACTGGACTCGTGTCATACGCGGGGATTAGTTATGTCTTTACCATATTATCTTTGGAGTGGGTTTCTCTCTTTCTTCTGATGTCTGTGGTGGCTCCATTAAATCGTTTTTATGGATCTGTATTTGTATATAAACAATATGAGGTTCTCATTGCTTATATTTTTCCTTCAACCATTTTCACCGTTCTTTCTTTTGGAATACCTTTTACGTTATATCTACCTGGATGTTACCCACGCCGTACGTAAATGACATCGGCTTTTATAAAATTATTGTGAATATGAAGAGAATTTTTAATCTGCTCTTTTTCTAATAAAACGATTCGAGTGTTTGCAAAACCATTACAATATTATCCCTTTAAACGTTGTATATCTACTAACCCCCTTTAAGAAAATTCTTCAAACCATAGTACTCCAGACGGCATATAGTTCAACTTGGCGTGAGGAGGAGAATTCAAAATGTTATAGGGTGGTACATAGGGTGCATGTGCAGATAAAGATGCCGAAGTTCATGCATATGCACAAAAATCTCCGTTTTCTCTAATTTATATGAAGACGAATATAAATAAACAAGGAAGATGATGAAAAAATATAAGCAATGATCCGAAAACTTACAAAATCAAATTAACAAAAATAAAAAAATTCACAGCTAATAACTCGAGACATTAATATATTATACTATCAGGAAGCATCAATTTCAATTTTTTACAGAAATGAGGAAAATGGGAATTTTAAAGCGGTAAAAAATATCAAGCTCTGAAGTATCTTCCCAAACAAATATTGGTCTTTATTGCAGAAAGGAACGGACTGGATGTTTTCAGTAAACGAGATGTGAGTCATTTCTACATATTCATTTTGTATGGCCTTTTGTTCTTTAATAACCTGTGGCTCCTTACAGTTTCGGCTTATTATGAAATTACATCTTTTTTTAATGGAGATATCAGATTACATTCCTGAGCTCACCGTGTGATAAACCACTAACTCGAGAATTGCTGAATATGCAGCCTTAGATGCGTAAACAGGTCATTAATGGCCTTAAAAGCTATCTGGGATTGGTAGTAAAAAAGACATTCACCAATAAAAAAATACACATCACCATTTTGGGAAATAATTCGCCATTATAGGCGTTCAAAACATTACGAAGTTATTTACAGGGGGGATTATTTTTCGAGAATTTGAGTAAACAGAGAATATTAACATTGTATTAGAAACGATCGCCCCTTTTTAAAAAAGTTAAACCGCTTTGACAGAGAATATTAATTTCCAACAGTTAAAAGTGCATAACAAAGTTTAGCGATTGAGAAATAATCGTACCAAGGACATAGTATTTCAATAGAAGAAATCCCAAAGTTCGTAAACATTCATTCGCCATATCTCTGCTTAGGAATCAGGTATCAAAATGCGGTTTTCATTGACATATTCACTTTTCCATCTTATTTGATAATATCATTCTATTTCAAACCTGATTAGATGAAGAGAGGTCGAGATCCAACAAGACCTATTATGTGGAAATCGGTTAACCTAAACCGAGATTACATTTAACTCCTTAAAGAGATGTTCTCCTTCCCCCACCCCTCATATTTTATGAGCTAGGGCAATATGTGGTGTATCAAAATTTAATGATGCAAAATTCGTACAAGATTGCGATGCATGAATTTTTTATGTATGTATGCTTGTTGGGTATATTAAAAAAAAATCATGAATCGTACGCCCTCTAGCGGCAAACCTAGAAACTTAGAAATAATTTCCAGCGATTTCTTTTGGCTTCTTTTGTTAACAAAATCTTTTTCCCCAACCTGTGCAACGTACGGTTCGATATGGCCTGTGGTAGTTTTTTAATAGGACACCCTGTACGTAATTAATAAAACGACCTATCTGTGGAATTAAGATTATTGGTGAATAGAAGGCGTTTTCAATGGCCACCGTAACTTCAGTTTAATTCTTAGCGTTATCGCAAGTACACAATGAAGCGACAATAATGAAAAATGCGAGTCGATGAGATATATTGACAAAAGCCTTATCTTTCTGTTGATGAGGGTGGGAACTGGCGAAAACTGTCAAGTCACTCTCAGGGTTTTTTTTTAGTATAAATTGAAGCTTTAAGGGCGTGTCTGCTAAACTATTTTTATAATATGTGAGCTTCCTGATAGATTGTACCAATGCCCATGATTAATAATCAAGTGTATTTGGAATGACGGCTCTCTTAACTTTCGAATAACTTGAACTTTATGCAGATGTGGAATGCGGTTGCTGTAATACAAACAGATCTAGAATGTTCTAGGTAAACGGCTTGCTGAAAGCTTACGGTTTGACAAGTTTAATTAAACAAATCCCCTAAAGGGTAATAACAAAAAATTCTTCAATGCCAAGAATTATATCAGATCGCTTTTGAGTAGATACAAATTTGCCTAATCTGCGTTGTTTGCATTAATAAAATCATGTATTTAAGGTGCAATATAAGAGTATGATACCGGTTCTTAAAGTTATATACAGGATTACCATTACTCTTAATCTATAATTACTTATTCATGTTTAAGGGAAGGGCCAATGGAATATCATATTTAATTGCAATTAGCAGTTAAATGACTAGGTGTGACTAAATTATTATTAAATTGTACTTGCCAAATAAACACAAACTTTACTTGGAATGAATTCCGAAGCAACTGACGAACTAATGAAAAAACTAACTTTGGATTTTGTTTCAGACCAAGACTAGACCTTTAGATGAACCCATTGAGCAATTCCTACGACTGAAGATTGGTTTATGGTAAGCGATTTAATTTTCCCTTTCCCACTGGCCACACATTCTGAATTTACCATTATCCCAAGCGCCATAACGACTCCCACAGGCAGTCTCTAATCTTCAATGTCACTTTAAAAGTAATTAATCGTTCTTGAATTGAACGGTAGTTATTAAGAAACAAGATTATGGTCTACACAAGTATTTATTTTATCTCATCTTTTTCTCCGGTCGTAGATAAAAAGTTTTGTGATCGCTGCGTACGCTAATTAAATTTCAAGATAAAGATCAATAAGTTAAGTTAAACAAAAGTCATGGTGGTGAGTAGACACGGTACAACGGCCCAGTGCTCGTTGCGCGGCGATGGGCCAGAAAACGTAATCCCTTTTACGTATCTCTGAAGCAAGATTACATCGAATGAAATAAACAAAAACAGAAATAATAATCCAAATTTTAACAACAAGCGGAAACTGTTTACCGCCAAAAATACTGACCTGCATCTTGGGAAACATCTGATAAAAACATTTATGTCGATATGAATGCTGTTGTTTGGAGTACAGTCGCCTAAAGTAATAAAATGTTCATTGCAATTCATTTAATTATGGCGTATCTAGCCTTATTTAAGGCATTTCTTTCGTTGTAAGCAGATTATTTCCTAGAATTGTTAAGTATAAGGAAGCTGTTCATGGCATACAGATTTTGTTGTTTTAAGGTTGTAAAGCATTTCTCCTTTTTCATTTCTAATGCCGAGTCCAAATTTTTATGTTCGTTTTCATACTGTTTTCCTAGCCTGGCATTGAAATCCCCCATAACAATTTTTTATTTCGTTCTGTACTCTTCCAATGCGTAGAAATTGTCTACTTCTTCCTTATAGGATTGTGTCGGAGCGTATACGTGTATTATTTGTATTTCTACTTTTTCTTTTATTTATTTATTTATTTTATTTTTTTATTATTTAAAGTTGAACGTTTTTGGAGGAGCTAAAAGATTGCAGAAAAATATACAGGGTGTTCCATTTAAAATAAAGTGTGAGTTGAATATGAAGTTTTGTAACTTTGAACCTACAAAAAAACACCCTGTAAGCTATTTTTTAATGTTTCATAGTCGATGTATTTATTTGACTTTTACTTTACCCCGGATAAAATATATAGGAAACCGGGAATCAAAATTTTAATAATAATTTTGACAATAAACTGACACTAATTGCAAATGCGACATTTTTCTTACAAATCGAATTCTCTTTAACCCTATAGTACCATGTACATTCTCCACTCATTTCAGACAAATCATATCCAATAATATGAACAGTTGATGAACATCACAAACAAGGATTTCCAGGAATCCTATACTGCAATACGCATGATTGAATTTGAGTAGAGGAGCAGAAAATGCATAAGAATGGAAAACAGTTATCGAAGTAGTTAATTTTAAGCTCGTTTCCAGTAAATTCCAAGTGTTCAGGAATTCTGAAACTAAAAATATTTAACGTCAACATATTAAGAACAATAGAAACTCGTTTAGAATTTAAAAATGACGTCCTACCATCGCTCTAAACCTATTCTAGCTTTTCCCTAGGAAAATTCCAGTTTTTCCAGGTTTTTTGACACTGGAATTGTAGAATAAATCTGAAATCTTAGATGTCGTGTATGGAAAAAATGTGATCAAATGAAAAAAAATTACATTATTTATAACGAAATTCAATTTTTCCAGGATATCCCGGCTATGCCACTAGGGAGGTCGTGGGACTTTTCTGAGCGTCATCTTGGAAGGTACTTATCTTCATATATTCTACAAGGTCTCGCTTAGTAATTATAAATGTCAAAACCTAATTTTACTGTAGTATCTGGGTCAGACGCCGCCGTCTAGTTTTGGTCCGAGCCGATACCACCCACGCGGAGACTTTCCTGTGCACCACTTTCATTGGAAAAGCGTTTAAACGTGTTGCCGTGCGATATAGTAGACAGTTTGAGTGGTTGGATTAACCAATTATATCGTTGAAAACGCTTGTTGATTGATTTGATATTGTAATTGGTTGTCTTTGTCTTTCTCTTTCATAATCATTGGTATATTTACTCCCTCTCTCCTTAATATTTCCGCCTCATCTTCTGCATACCCATTCCTTTGGAAATATCTTCTTTCCGCTTTGCTTTTTTGGTCTTCTTCACCTTGAGAGTTTCTTTTAGTAACCCGATATCTCCGCTTTCTATCCTTTCTTCGTATTTAACTGCTCTATATCCCGCTTCTATCCTCATCTTATCTTGTTTGGTTTCCTCCAGAAGTATGTAAGTTGAGATATCAATCCTAGGATCCATTTCAGGTATTTGTTTTGTATCCGCTCGATGTCCTCTATCTCCTTCCACCCCCATATTTCAACCCCATACATCACTGTGCTTTTGATCAGGTAGTCGCACATCATTTTCTTGATTCTATAGTTGTTTTGAATTCTCTTTCTGCTATGCTCCATTTGCTTTTTTCTTTATTTCTCTTATGTGAGCACTTAGTCCTCCGTTTTTCATTAGTGTGTACCCAAGGTATTTAAATTCCGAAACTTCTTCTATTTCTTTTCCTTTGATTTTCCACGACGTCTCGTCCTTATTCTTCTTTCTCCCTTTTGTAAAAACCATTATTTTTTATTTTTCTGTGTTTATTTCTTTCTTCTTGCGTACCTTTCTAACTGTGTGATCGTTTCCTTCATTTCTGATTGCTTTGTTGCAAGGAGCACCATGTCATCCCGTGTGTTAATGACCATATCTTTTGTCCTCCAATTTTTGTTCCTCCTGCTTGCCATTTCCTTAATGCTTCTTCCAGGTCTGGCACATAAATGTTGAAAAGGGTTGCACTTAGCAGACACCCTTGCCTGAATCCATTTTCCGTCCAAAAATAGTGTGTTTGTTATTGACTTTAACTTTATTCTTTGTTTCTCTATAGATTTCTTTAATCCTTTTTATTGTGTTGCTGTCGATATTTTTCTTTTCCAGGCTCTTATATAATTCGTTCCTGTCTAGATTATCGAATGCTGCTTTTAGATCTATGAATAGGGCGTAGACTTTACCTCCTTTTTTTCCAGTTCTTGTTGTACTGCGTGATTTATTATGTATATGTTGTCTATCGTCCCCCTTCCCATCCTAAAGCCCATTTGTGTTTCATCTAGTATTTCTTTGTCCTCTACTTCTTCATTTAAGCAGTTGTTAGTATTTTAGCGTAAAGTTTGTATGTTGAGTATAGGAGTGTGATTCCCCTATAGTTTTTGATGTCATCTTTGTTTCCTATGTTTGTATATTGGGCAAATTTTTCCTTCTTTCCAACTTTGCGGATATCCTCCTCCTCTCCATACCCTGTTAAAAATTTTTGTGATTTGCTGTTTCACGTTTTCCAGCGCATGTATATTTGTCATTTGGTTTGATCCAGGAGCTTTCTTTTTTTTCATCTTTGCTATTTCTGCTTCTATTTCTTCTTCCTCTATTTCTTCATCCTCCCTTTCACTTCCTCTTTTTGTTTTTCTCCTCTAAACCTTATCTGTCCGTTTAAATTTTGTATAAAGTAGTTTTTCCTCGAGTTTTTCCCTTCTTCTCCAATGTCGTCCGGTATTCCTTCTTTATTTTTCCTCCATTTGTTTATAAATTTCCACACTTCATTTTCGTTTTTGATGCGTATTTCTCCTATTTCCTCTTTTTGTAATTCTTCTTTTTAGCGTTTGCATGTATCCTTATATTCTTTCTTCTTTGTTTTGTACTCTTCGCCTGTGTCTTTTCCTGTTTTCTAATCCATTAGGGCTTTTTTTGTAATTTGTTTTTTCTCTTTACATTCTGTGTCCCACCACTTGCTTCTTCCTAGTGATTGCAAGGGTTTGTTGTAAATGTTAAATAATGAACATGATGTAGTATAGTAGGTACCCTTCAGAAACCCCCCGGCCTTATAATCACCAATGTTCGACTAAAATTGGCAAATGGAATTGACAACTGAATGTTGTTTAGTATAGGAAACGCTGTAGGAAACCTGCTCTGTACCATTAATGATTATGCAATTAATATTTAAAGAAGTTATAAAAGCAATAACAACCTCGAAAAGTTAAAGAAACAATTTCGAAGAGACATAACTTTTAAAATTAACATAGTAATTAGTAATTAATTAGAAATGCGGATAACGAACCCGGGGAAACATTAATTTCCATTTTTAGCTTACACTCGCAGTTATTTATCCATCAGATAAAAACCGTTGACTGATGGTATTAAAATCTAAAAAATTCGCTAATGCATATTAAACCGGATTAAAATTGAAATATGACTCTTATCGTAAAAAGAAAATTAGATGGTTTAAATCTTGTTTGTTACTCAAAAAAATTAGGGCTTTGCCGAAGAGTATTTTGCGATAATTTATTTCGCAGCGAAGGGAGTTTGTTTGAGTGTACTGCGGATTGGTCCGCAAATACAAAGTGAAGGGTTTGCGATATCTTTACATACTCCATTAAGCTTACTGCGATCTTAATAAAATGTTAATGACGTACCCGCAATCTCGTAAGATCTCTAACGTTTTAAAGTTAATAAAGCTCCATGCATGTCATTTCGGAATCAGCCCCTACGAGCTTTAGGCGTGATTTATAAAAGTAAATAGAGTTTAAAAATAAGCGCAACGTAAAGTTTAGAGTAACTTTCGCTACCTTAGAGAGGAGGAGGCGTAGACCCGAAACTTCAAACGACAGGCATTAATCTTCCCAAACTCGAAAGCTAAGCTAAAGAAATTAGAGATGTTTGGTTTAAACACAACTAAACGAGCAAACTAAATTCGCCCGATAACTTTTAAAGGCGGCGAAGCCGTAAATTTAATATTATTTTTAGTTCCCCCTCTAGAAAATGGTGCTCTTTTGGAATAACTCGAGTTCAGGCAATCAAAGCTTTCCGGTTGATACGTACAACGGTCCGCTGCATCTTACAGTAACCAGCAGCCTGGAAAGAACTCGCTGCAATATTGAGGAAATATTGCTAGAAAACACTCCTCCCCAATTTCCACCCTCGCCTCTCGTTCTCCACATCAAATGTGCTGATAAAGGTATCATTTCAGATGATATTACACACCGCATCTCATTATTTTTTATTTATTTTTATACCGCGCGTACGTGTCACTTGCACATCCACCCCATAAATCTTAATCTTGCACAAGTGTAAAATAAAAACGACACATAGTAAAATTTACTGCACAAAATTCTGAATGAGAATGGATTTTTCATTAACTTGCAGCTTTATAGCGTCGCCTGTTTATACGTTTTACGTTACAGATAAAATTTCGAAACAGAAAAACTCGACTTTTTTTCAAATAGCACTTGATTTATTTTAATCATAAAATAGATTTTTATGGGGGTAATTAAACTACGCTTAGAAGCTACTTGTACCTTGCGTGACGCAAAAATAGCCCACAAATTTTATTTTCAAGCACGTCTACCACCAATTGTGCAGAGTGATTCAAAATACAAGAGAAATTCTGTAACGGTACACCATGTATAGTCATATGACCGCTGCTACTAAACTGCGACTAAAATATCCATATAGGTGCCGTGTTTTTATGTGATAGGAGTGATAGGTACTGTTCCACCCCCGCCTCTCGTTTTCTACATCAAATGATCAATTTTCCACCCGATCCGCCAATTTCAATCACCTTTTTCTCAATTCCAGTCCCATTAACGTTCTGTAGAAATCTTGATTTTGGAAACGAACAATCTGGCACTGCAGTTTCACAGACCCCTTTATTTGAATAAACAAATTTAGGTGCAAAAAATTAGTCATTGGCGAGTTTCTACTGAAACATTTGCGGTCGTCTCACATTTGTAATTGAAGACTTTAAATTGGGTCTTATTAAAGGTTAGTTTCAACAAAAGTTATATTAATTCCATTTGTTTAAAAGTCCGTAGTTGATTAATAAAATTGGTGATCTGTATTTGTATGGTTACCGTATGCATCGTGACCGTTTAATGGCTTAGGGAAGTTGACGGCGCCAGTCTGTCGGTCGGTAGCGAGGGATAATACTAAGTTAATGGGGTTAACGTGATCAAAACAGCCCACTCAACATTACGCTGAATGGAAACCTGCAAGTCCATGGGAATTTGCATGGTATAAATAATTTTCGGGAGTTTTTGATTTGTGAATTGAACGATTCCAATTCGTTCATGATTAAAGATGGCCGGTTTAATTACTTAGCGCATTTTGTGGGTGGTTTTGTAAATTTAAAAGGTAAGGGATTAATCCAGAGGAGGGATTTTGGGGGCATTCAGTTTTGGCCAATCATAGAGTTCAGGTTGAAATTTGTGTTGAAGTCATGAGACTGGCAATTTTAAGCGTTATTTTGGTACGCTAGTTAAGTTTACGCTTGACAATACGTCTAGTTACGGCTCGATTTAACCAATAACGTTTGGTTAACCCACTTGCTTTAAAATCGCCCAAGGGAAATTATACGCATAAAAGTAAAACCGCGACATAAAGTGCGCGAAAATAAGAAGTTAGTTTCGTTGGCAGTCAAGAAATAAACGTTGAATGTTTCGTTCGACAGAAAAAATTATTGTAAAAATCAAATTTAATCGCAAGCCATCCCTTAGATCCAATTTTCCTTTATCACTGCTCAATTATGAAGGTACGTTCTCTAAACGAAGAGTCGAACTGAGCTTGGATTGAATGAGACCCATCGTTTCCTGAGAACATTCTACATGCGGTACTGTGATTTATTCCTGAGTTGTATAAAATTAATTAACAGACCCGGCGAACTTGGTAGCGTCTTCTGGAAGCGTTTGGCGTCTTTTGGAAATATCGTTTTCATGGATGGGATATACGTTCGGTTTGGTCGGTTGCGCCGCCTCGCCTCGCGCACTCGTTTTAGACGGGGCAATATTTACGTTAGGCTGTGTGGATTTGATGGTCTCGACCAAACGGTTAGAAAAGTCGAAATAGTCGGGAAAATTCGATGTATCGTAACTGTTTAAAGAGGCTGAAGAATATTGTAATCAAATATTTTTAGAGATTGGAAGAAGTCCAAAAATTTTGTATCTCAAGAGAATGGAGAATTAAAAAAAGTTCGAAGAAATGAGAGAACCTAAAGACCCGGAAGCTAAGCGAACTCATAAAGGTTTGGGCAGGTCGTAGAACAAACCTAGAAGGCTTTCTAGACTCTTACTGGAACTTTCGTCTTTTCGAAAGCTTTCTACAACCTGTCCAAACAGTTATGGGTACGTTTAGCTCTCCGTAAGACGTAAACAAGAGAGTTTTAGGCTTAGGTCTGTCCGTTTTCCGGACCAAACTGTGTTGTGAAGTTGCAATTCCACATCTTAGTTTGCCGAAACTGATTATTTTAAAAATCTAGATAATTATCGATATGCATTCGATTTCTGACAAACTTGTCAGGCATATTTCATACAAACTTCCGACGCAGACAGTCTCGGCGAACTTCGTACCGCCTTTGGGTAATCTTGTTTTTTCCCTATCCCGTTCCCGTGGGAACTTCGGAAGGTGTTTTTCGGAGTACACCTTAATACCTACGTTCAAATTTTCAAGTCCCTTTTCGACTGTAAAACAAAATCATGTTTTTTTCTGTTCCCGTTTCCGTTGGAATTTCGGAAAGTGTATTACTACATCGAAATCTGCGCGAGCATACGTAATTGATACGTTTGACCGTTTATTTTTTCGCCTCTGCCCTGAAATCGACGGTTTGGATTCTTCTATATCCGTTGTAGATTTCGCTTTGGCGCCATCTGTTATATTGTGACTTGAAATGACGGAAAAGAAAAAAATGTCCTTTTTATTTCTTTCAGTATAACTTTTTGAAAATTATTTTTTATACAAACCTTGTCCTGATGATAAGAAACAACAAAAAAGGAATGAGCTAATTTGGTGCACTCGTTCTGAGTGATGGGCGTACATACATTTCGGCGATCCATTTTTATTTATACAGGGTGATTCAAAATTGAGTGCACAGATTTTAAGGGCGTATTTACCAGTCAAAAATAAGAATTTTTTTTCATATAATCGTATGTTCTAACTTGCTTCGTTTTCTAGATGCAAGGTGTAAAAGTTTCAAAAAAATCGGTTTTATCAATTATTCAAAAACCTTTCAGCCGATTTAAATAAAATTTGGTAGGCTCATTTGTAGTTAAAGGTGGAAATAAAATAAATAAAAAACAGATTAAAAAAAAAGCTTTTACACCGTGTACCTATCTAGAACACGAAGCAAGTTAGGACATACGATTATATGAAACAAATTTCTTATTTTTGGCTGGCAAATGCGCTCTTAAAATCTTTGCACTCAATTTTGAATCATCCTGTATGGATTGGTCAATTTATAGTATGAAAATATTATTCTCGTCTAACCATCTCTGAATTATAAGCACCCTTCGAAAATGTTATGTGAATTGTGTGGCAGCTTGTTTAAAAAGGATTTTAATTCTTTGCTATACAGTTCTGTTTAAATTTGGTGCGGTCTTTAATTTTGAAGATATAACATTTTTATCATGTTTCCATCACAAAGCTCTACATAGAATGAAGCAAATAATGTCACATTGTTTACTCAGTATATTTCTATGTGTAATGGGAAACGGTCACTAAAATACGAACAAGCGCCTGCCCAGTTAGATCAATTAAACACAACTTTTTCTAAGGCACAACTAAAATCTCGATATTGACGTAAATTTTATTAATTAAAAAAATTCATCAGCCTTAATCGCCTGCAAAAGTCCAAAGAATTAATTAAGACCGGATCTAATTCTGGGTACGAAATAGAAAAATGTAACACGAAAACTCTTATCTAGCTCGTAATTTGGGATCGATCAAAAAAATAGGCGCTCAGAGCCAGAAAAATATATACCACGCAACAAGCGATCGATATAACAAATTAATTAAAAGAAGTGTTAGTAATTCAAAATATCCGGTCGTATTTAGATTTTCAAGCAGACGTCCTAACACAAAATACTACGTCACTGTCTTCGAAACTTCACTTCTCGACTTTAATTAAAGCACTTGAATAAATAAATAATAAAACGTTCGTTTGCGATTAAATTTGATTTTTACAATAATTGTTTTCTGTACAAGGTCGAACGAAACATTCAATAAGTTTATTGCGCCGGATCTGCTAGTTCATTTTACACAAATCAGGTAGAAATCACATCAGTACCTACCTCATGAAACGATGGGTTTCATACAATCCCAAGTCGGTACGATCCTTCGTTTAGAAAATGTACCTTCAGAATTGACCAGCGATAACGGAAAATTGGATCCAAGGAATGGCTGCTGTCCACATTTTTAGAGTTCTCTTGGATATTGACGTACCCGATGATGTTGAACTGTCTGTATTCAAATTGAAAATTATTATATAAATAAATGGCAAGAGGAATGGAATCAATCTGACAAGGGAAGGGAAACATTTCAATACATTCCAAATATCACAAATAGATTAAAATGGAAATTTTGGAGTATTAATAGAGGAATTATACAAATTATTACAAATAGAGGACTTTTCAATTCATATTCGTATAAAATTAGAAAAAGTGAAACAAATATGTGTGTGTGTGAAAATGGGATAGAAAGTGCAGAACATTTAATATATGATTGCGAAGAATTTAATATTGAAAGAGAAGACTTTAAAAATTTACTAGAATCAAAAGGAATTATTATTTGGCCTGTTAACAAAATTCAATGTTTACAAGATAAAAACATTAGAAGTATTTTTGGAAGTTATTGCAGTAAAATTCGAAAAAGAAAATTAAGTAAGATTTTTAAACAAGACTATTAGATAAATTTTACAGGGACCTCCAAGTGGTTAGGGACGGGCAACGAAGTCTAGGTAACCTTTTTTAGGGCAATAAAAATCCTAGATACGACCAACTCCTGTAAAATAAAAATAAAAAAGTAATAAGAAATTAAGAAAAGACTTATAGATAATAGGGGATATGCTGGAAGGCATGAGTACCTGTAAAATTAACAAAAAAAAACTGTCTGTATTCATTGTCTGTCAATTAACCCGCTTGCACAATATAGTATCGATATGCAAGGAGACACCGATGTTAGTGTTGGTCCTTTCGGCTAAATCAATCGCAATTTCTCTTGAATGGGTTTCCCACGTTATACTGTCTCATATGGGCTGTTGGTGGGCTATATGGGCCTTTACTGGCTGCGCAATTTGGGTATTCTCTGCATAATTTTTCAACGTCCTTTTTACATTTCGCCCAATTACACCTTTGGCGTAATTTTTCCAGCGCCTTCTTTGTTCTAAAGCTACCCCCTCGGCCAGCTGCTTTACGACGTCTGGAACTACTCCTCGGAATCAACAATTGTAACCTCTGTAAGTTGTCCTCCATCGCCACTGCCTAGGATACGCTCTAGCTCCGCCACCAACGTCGTTCTACACGCCGGCGCCATCTCCACTTGTGCACTGGAACACTTTTTTGTCCAATCAAAAACGTTGGCATCTTCAGCAAGGGAAGGTTTAGCAATTGTGGCAAATCCAGCCAGAAATCGTTGGTAATAGACACAGGCTGAGACTTTACCCCTGATAGCTTAAAGTTAAGCAGTCATTGTTATCAACAATTTTTTTTGAACATGTCCTCATCTTTTACAGCTTTAACGATACTGATTTTCTTCATCGTACCTGCAGCCGCTTTTACTGCGAGAGCACTAGTCAAAATTTTAGGTGCCCTTTCCGGATGTTATCATCACGAACTCTTACTCTAAAGATATCGACTTCACTAGTTTTTACGACTGATTTCGTCGATTCTATATCTACGTTTGCTACTCGGGATACTATTTTTTAAATTTTCCAGAAAAATTCTTCTCTAGCCAATCTGTCCCAAAAATATTCTGGAAGTTTTCACGAATTCACGTCTTAAACATAGAACTCTTCCATCTTTCTGATAACTTCTTCTTCCAACCTTTTATAATTCTCTCCCATTTTTCTAGAAATGTGTTCGAGATTTTTCAATCCAAAGGAACCTCCAAGGGATTGATTCCTTCCTCAGCCAAGTCGCTTTTGAGGAACACCCTTCACATCTGTCATATCAAGGGATCTTTCCTCAAGTTGAACACGAAGTTCGGCAACCTTAAATACCATTAATTACTTTACCAAATTATATCAATTTCTCGAGTCGATGGTACAAATCAAGCAAATCAAAGCAAACGTAACGTGAATTTCCGAAAGGAATACTGCTGAAGGTTTTTGGGATATCTGGTACGATTACCTCTTCTCTGATTGGACAATGAACAGTATAATTATATTGCCTGCTTTCAGCCAGATTATGCCATCGTAATATGTTATCATCAGGACGCTATAATAAAGGACAAACAAATTCAATGTCACCCACCAAAACTAATCTAATTTGTCTTTGGACATTTGGGTTCTAAATTGGATTTTTTCATGAAATAAACTGTCACATTAACCTTCTGATTTACTCGCTGAAGAAGTGCGCTCGTACTTTTAGAATTTTTTATTTAGTTCTACAAAATAATTCGAACATACGTCTGTGAGTTTAGAACACCCTGCTTACATAACTTCTGTGTTCGTGATATTACTAACTGCCCTAAATGTTCGAACCACCCTACCTCACACTGAGCTACTACTAAAAATTGCATAAAAACGCACCCATGTGTCCTAATTGCTTATTGCGGACCGTACATCATTTGAAGGCGGATAATTTGCATACAATGTCGTGGAAAGAGCCCACCTCAAACATTGCAACAAAGCAAGAGGAGACTAGACCTAAAATTTTTGCTTTACAAAGATACAAAGTCATACTTGGACAAGAAAAATAATCCTGAAATGTTCACAATTTACATATTATTAAATAAAATGATGTATGTTTCAGAATAACGTAAAAAGTAAAGTAATAAAAAATTTACATACCCACCTACATTTTATATAATAACACGCACGCACACGTTTAACAATGACGAACGTGCGCATCCATTTAATTCATCCTGCATTAACAAATCATGTAATGCTCCTACATATTTGGGTTAGTTTGCTTAACATGCGTAAAGCAATAGACATTAAACACAAATCTCTAGTCAATATTAGTAAAGGTTTGGGTACTTCAAAGATAAGTTTCTCGCTCAACCTCTTTGTTAATTACACACCGAAGGAGCTGATGTAGATTCGGAAGGAAAATTAGCGAAACTTCTTGTTTAAGATCCAACCTTTGTACATTAAACAACGTTACCTTTGCGTAACCCTTTTTTGTTGCCGCTCGTTTTTTTTTGTGCCCGTGTCGACATGACGAATAAGCTTGAACCCTTTATTAAATATTTATTCGGCGAATTTATGTCAACGTTGGTAAGAAAAAGATTAGCGTGGGGATGAGAGAAAACGCAAACAATTCCGTTCACTCTCAGAAGTGGGAAAAGTTCCTTTTTTTTGTTATATTACTCTCTGTGTATTTATTAAAAAGTGACAAAAGGAAATGAAAACGCCTCGCTGCAAATATTTAATGCGGAACGTGGTAAATGGATTGTGGTGAATTGAAAGCTTTCGTTTGGGCACAATGTATTAAAAATAAAAAAAAACTAATGAAGTAGATGTGGTTCCATTCGTGTACTTTCCTGTAATTTCACCCCAAATTATAACTAACGCTTGCTTGTGTCATTTCGGTTTCATTATTTTCGGAATTCAAAAGGGAAATACGGTTAATTCTGACCGAAAAAGATCTTTTTCATATTTAATTTTATTTTGTGTATCAATTTTTAAGAAAAAAGTATACGAGGTTTAATGTTAAGATGGAAGTGTATATCAATATACAATTCGATTTATTCAATGA
The DNA here is from genome assembly GCF_008802855.1 of Photinus pyralis. Taxonomy (NCBI): domain Eukaryota; kingdom Metazoa; phylum Arthropoda; class Insecta; order Coleoptera; family Lampyridae; genus Photinus; species Photinus pyralis. The sequence goes on along the minus strand of NW_022170663.1, from coordinate 22,675,336 downwards.
TTGAAGATCTTGTAATTTTTAGAGAATTTTGAGTTCGCCTTCCTGTTATTATCAATCCGACGTCAATAAAGGGTTATTTATTTATATATTTGTGTTTTATTTTTTATCGGTCAATTTTGTCTTGATAAAGGGAATTTTCCGGTTACGTAAGTAAGGAGTGATCTTATTCTGATAGAAGATCGTGCCCTGCGATTCCTCGACGAAAAACCCTGGCCAGGTGGTCGACCGTTATGGTTATTAGGGCCTTAATCGAAAGATTATTTTAATGTTTGAGGTTTGGTGTATTGAATGAATCAACTGATTTATTCGCGTACTTTGGTTCGTGGATTTAATTAAAACATTTAATTATTTCTTGGAGATTTTAATTAATTTGGTTCAATTAAATAACATTGATGGATTTATTTGCGGTTTTTAATTTGATTAGCGCTTTTGATTTTAATCGGTGGAAATTATTCGTCACGCTCTGATTGATCGATCCTTTTGTCGGCGTCGCGTATTTAAATGAAAATTATTTCTTTGAAATTAAACTTTGATTTTGAACAATGAATTAATTCTGGCACGCGATTTAATTAAAATTTTGGGATTATACTACTATTATTTCAATATTTCAAATTATGCACTTCAAATTTTAAGAAAAGAGCAAAGCGTTCAATCAAAAACAAAAACATTGAGGTTTCTAATTTTAGGAAGATTGCGTTTCAGAACTTATAAATATTTTCGAGTTTAATTTTATCACATATGAAAAATGAGTTTTATAAATTATCTAGTCTACCATGGGCGTTCTTAAAAATACAAAAACAATAGAATATGTTGAATTCACGAAACTTTTTGCGAATATTCGGATTTCGGTTTATTTTTGCAGCAAAATTTGATTTTAGATTCATTTATTTCCGTATAAAAATATTGTTTCAGAACTTGGGGTTTTAATTTTAGCAATTAATTTGTGAAATTTAAGATGTAATGAACCGGAGATAGATGCTATATTCCAAACATAAGTTATTTTAAAAAAATGACAAATTATGCATTTCAAATTTTACTAAGAAGAGAAAGTAAAGCGTTTAAGCAAAACAAAAAAAGGGTCTGTGTAAAGTTACGTAGTTTGGACGATGTTTGGGTTTCTTTTCGTAGCCGAATTTTAATTTGTTTACTTTTTAATTTAATTGTAAAGATGTAATTACATGTTATAAAATAAGAAACATCTCCAAATTCTTTGCGTAGTATTTGGAAAGTTTATTTCATGTGTTTTCCGGTCGTAGATAAGAGTTGTACTTATCACTAAGTACAAGTTAATTAATTTTACTCAAAGTCGTCAAGAAACTTCCATTTTCATGCCGTCTTCTTGTCAGGAAATTTTTGTTTTCATGACAGAGGCAGAGTAGGCTACGTTTCCTGCCGCTTGTCACTTTACTGGTTGACGTGTCACTTTACCGGCCGCACCGTCGCTTTACCGACCGTGACATTGATAAATGTCTATAATGACTCCTGTCATCACTGACAGATTGACATTAATCAACAGTTCTATATAAAAATTGAAATTTTATATTAAAATACGATTTCGAGCAAAATGTAATACAAAACTCGTCATTGAAATGACACTACTGAGTAATGTATCATTTTCCTGACTTTTCTGTAAATAACTATTGTAACGTGATTTATAAATTCGGGTTCGATTTATATCAATATTTATTAAACAAAACTAAAACACTATAAAAACCGTACAATTTATATCGATTATTTATCACACACTTCGCAATTTATATTTCCGCACTCGATCTCGTTCGGTAGTAAAACTGGCGCGATGTTCGGTCCGCATTATACACGCAAGCAATGTAAGTCCCGAACATCCGCGTACATTCTCGAATATTCCTACACAAATCCCACTATCGCGCGCGTAGAAAATTCCAGAGCGCCAAAGGCGACGTCATGTCTGGAGCATTTCCGTTACACTATTGTCACAGGTGCGCTTTAGATAAGAATTTTGCATATTTTCACAAGTAAAAAAGGAAGCGGAATTACAATCAACCCCCTGGGAGCGTGGTATTTGTGTCTGGCAGGGTCGCCAAATTTTGCAGCAATTTTCTTAAATAACAGTTTTGTATTACTTTAGTATGACCCCAAGTTACGATCCTGGATTTAAAGAATTTCATCTTAATTCTCTTTGTGAGTGACCATTTATTTGAGACAACTGGACAGCAATATCACTATAATCGCGAAAACTTTAGGAGATAATGAGAAAGAAGCTGATAAACCTCATAGTGATAATACGCTAATGTTAAAGGTTCTGTAGACGATGGACTACTAACAAGAGTACTTCTCTTACAGTTCACTTAGGAAAAACAAAGACGTAACTAATGAGTGACCTTGTATTGTGGTGTTCCGGGATTTCTCAGGCAAAATCAAATGACCTTGCAATACCTATTACATTTTATTTTCCACTAGAGGTTTTCAGTTTTCGAGACCCATTCTATAACAGTCTTCAGTACAATATAAAAATTAAAATATTCAGGAGTTCTGAAAAGTATCATACATTCCACACCCACATAAAACAAAACAAAAACCTCCGATCCATCCTACATAACCAACTTTGAAAACATCTTCACCAAAATCTCCAAGTACTCTAAACTATCTAAACACCCTGTATATTAATCTCAAATGATAACTACCCACACCTATGGAAAATTTCCACTTGATCTACCTACGTAACAAACACTCTGGATATTAATGATTAACATCTCTTTAATAAACAACAAAATCCACTCGGTAACTCGCGAAGATATGCTAACATTCACTAAGCTACATGACAATTTCCCAAAACCTACCTATATCTGTACAATTGCACAACTTGCAAATTTCCTATAGAAACTTAAATCTTAATGGAATTTTTGCGAGCTACAAAATCTATTAAATCAACAAGCAAGTAATACAAAACAAACACCCTACATCCTATTCTAATTACAGTAATTAGCCCCCCCCCCCGCTTTTTGAATTTTTAAAATATTATACTCATTGCAATCGTTTGTTAGTCATTTGTTGCTGTTTTGTTAGTTACATTTTTACGTTTGTTGGTTGATAGTTACCTAATTATTCAAAATTCAAAAATTTGGGCGTATACTTGGCCCCACATTTGAATTTTTAAAATATTTTTATTGCAATGGTTTATTGGTGGTTTGTTGGTGTTTGTTAGTTACATTTTCACGTTTGTTGTTTGATCGCAATTTAATTATTCAAAAATTTGTAGTTTTCGAGGACGTGGGCACTGTTGGCGTATGTCGTGTCCGTCGGCGAAGTGGGCATAGTCGGCGTACCTTGTGGTCACTTTCGCCTTACTGTCCCTTGTACACCTGTCCGTGATGGGGGCACAAACGGCATAATGTCCGTCGGCGATATGGACCGTCAAAAAATCCTGTCGGCGTTGTGGGCATTCAGCGAAGTGTCCTTAAATGAATGCGTGCGACATTAAATGTGTCCAAAGAAGAAGAAAATGGAGTATTTTTTGTCTATATCTGTACAATACAGAGTATAGCAAGAACTTTGGGACTTGAGATGATTTACATGAATAATTAAGGATAACGAAGTGTAGGGACTATTCATAATCTTTAATACTATGTACCACCATCAACCAACCCTCAACAGACGATTGCAATGCAGATGTTTCTAATATTCAAAGGTGGCGAGGCTAACTATACCCTCAAATTTTTGAATTTTGAATAATTAAATAACGTCAACCAACAAACGTGAAAATATAACTAACAAACGAGCAACAAACGATTGCAATAAAAATATTTTGAAAATTCAAAGAGCGGGGGGTTAATTATACACCCAAATTTTGAAATTTGAATAATTTAGTAACGATCAACCAACAAACGTGAAAATATAACTAACATAAACACCAACTAACGACTAAGAAACGATTGCAATAAAAATATTTTGAAAATTCAAAAAGGGGGGGCTAATTATATGCCCAAATTTTGAATTTTGAACAATTAAATAACGATCAACCAACAAACCTGAAAATATAACTAACAAACGAGCAACAAACGTTTGCAATAAAAATATTTTGAAAATCCAAAAAGTGGGGGGTTAACTTGTCGCCGGTAATTTTGCTATGGTAGCAATAATGTGGACACAATTGTGTTCAGCAAGATAAATTCATCAATTTGTTACCGACAAAAAAAGGAGATCTACGGTAACAAGAGAATAGAATCTGCTACACCTACACTCGTCGTGAGGTCGTGAGTTAAAGATGTTCTTCGGGCGCCAGGAACTAAACCACGGAATCCCGAAAAGAAACGCTACCCTTTTAGTCTTTTTCCCATCAATCTTGGTCTATGAATGACGATTTGGACAGTTTTTCAAGTGAACGATTCACTTTAAGTCCTATATCTTTTGTTCCTGTTGAGCCAGTTACCTGAAAATCAAATTTCAGCACGATCGGCAATTTAAAAAAAAAAGAGTTATAGCGCACAGACAGCGGACAGACGGAAGGATGGACGGACGGACAAAAAGTAAATGCTATAAAAAGTATCTGGGGATCATAAACAACAGTTATAGCGAACACAAATCAACGGGCGAAAAAAAAGACGAACAACCATACAAAACTATAAAGGATCTGAGGATCCTTAATAAATCAAGTGTTTGTTGGTTTAGAAATTGAGACTAGATCAGTAATATTTAATCAATAAGAACTGTAACTACACCAACTACACGAAAACGCCATAATTCAATATTACATCACGTTATATGTTTAATTTCGGACAAAATTATCCTTATAATTATCCCAAAACCCGTATGCAAATTGCCAGACGTGTAATCACACCTTTGAGAAAGTTAATTAGTTCCAACGTGTGCCCCTAATGAAGTAATTAAGGTGTTCGTAGATCTTGAAAATTTAGATTTACAAGCTATTTCCCAAATGTGTTTGTACAGACCTCGCCCGAACCTTGCATTTTAGGCTGTGGGGTATTAATTTTGAAGGCTCTAATGATGTGGGATGTTTGAGGGCGGTATAACGTATTACCGATATTCGGGCGTTTTTTGTTATTACGCTAGTACCAAATTAATTAAAATTTCAGCCCCTTGCCTTTGCAGTAATTGCGACAGCCGGCGAGGGGTGACGCTATCCGAGTGCGGCCAATCATCTTTATATGCCACACAATTTGTAGGTACCGGCCGAATGAAATGCAATGAGCCATTGCCATAACGCGAATTTTTGTTGGAAAGTGTAGATGATGGCTATTAGTTAATCCTGAAGAGGGTTTTAATAAAGCTTTGATAGGCGTGGAAAGTTGTTATCCTTTTTGATAGGCAACGTCGTCATTAAAATTAATTTTGAATGTAAATAATCATCAGAGCCCGGAAACTTAAGGGAAAAGTTATGTATTTAGTCAAATCGGGCTAGAGTTTCTCTGGAGCGTAATTTTCGGGGTTCCTAACGAACTCCGCGTATGAAATACGATCACGATATAACAACAAAATAAGCTCGGTATGCTGTACATCACATTACAGCGGCATTATATAGAACCAAATTCCTGAGCACGAAATTTGAACAAAACCACGACACCCTGCGGTCGTCGCAATGTTTTACCTATCCAAGACGTACGTCATACGCGAAAGGGGTTGAAAATACAGTTTGAAAACGAGGTCTAGATGTTCCCATGGCGACGCTCGCTGTTTATTGCCGATATCACAGTTTGTTAAGGCAAACAGCTGCCAGTGACAGCTTTAGTTCCCAACTGCACCACCGCTTTACAGATACAACATCGTTGAACAAAAACCTCATCCCCACATGCAAACACCAGACCATAAACCATTACTTCGATTATTTGTTGCGATACACTCTGCAATTTACAAAATGCAACGACGCTTCTTATCGTTCTTCAACTCGACGATTTACACAATTTTCAGGCGTCGGGAAACAAAACGTCTTTATCGCAGAATGGGAAATGGCAGCCCACTTATCTGCAAAGTCAAACAAATTGTGATGTTTATTACGTAAGTGTTAGGTTCATCTCGTTCGAAATTCGGCAAATTGTCTTTGGTTAAGCAAAATCTCTACCACATTACGACGTAATTATAGATCTCAAGCTGTAACGGTTTTTTGGGGTTTATTCTTCCATTCATAAACGCCTCTAAGTGAAAAATCGATATCAAATGGACCGCTTCGTTCAGACTTACTACACAGGGAATATGTTGTATTTACACTTGGATAGTGCCAATAATGTGGTGTTTCCAATTCATAAACGAGCAAAAGTAAAAAGCCGCATTTTATCTATTACCAGCATTCCAGTACACAAAACTTTACAGCAGAATTGAACACGAAAGAATTCGAACGATGCACAAGTTAACGATTTTATTAAATTAACAAGCAAGGTCTGAACCAGCATTTTTCACAAATTAAGAATAGTTTGTGGCACAGTTCTGTTGGTCCAAATTCTATACTACATTAGATAATGGAAAAAGTATGCACGAGTGCATATGAAAACGTAATTTTCCAAGTGGGAAACTTATATCGCAAAGTTTATTATTAACGTTTTAGATTTTAGCGCGCTCGAAGTGACCTCAAAAACTAGGGGAATTTGTGGGGTGGATCACTGAGGAGTGCACTTAGTTAACGCCCTCACGCTTACTAATAAGAAGATAATAATGGTAAAATACGTAATTACGTCGTTTGTTTATTACAACTAAATTAACAATAAAATGAAAAATAATTAATTTATAACAGTCAACTATTATTTATAACTTATAATTTGTAACAATATAGCGCATCGAAATATTGAAACATTCTTTCTAGAATGTTCTTACAATGTTCTCGAGTTCTCAAGGTCGTTTCAGAATATTCTCGCACAAACACGTAATGTTTATAGGATGAATTATGTCACATCCGCCTTCGTTCCTTATCGCAGCTGGCTCAGCTTTCATGGCGCCTCGCTGTCTATAGAAATTACTGGAATGTTCGCTACAGTATTACGTATGTCACGTATGTGTTACGCAAGGGTTTCGTTATCCTTGAAAGTGGAAGCCAAAATAGTGCGAGTAGTACATCTCATAATTAAAACAAGACAACATAAAGGGGCCGCTTCTCAGCCTAGAAATACCAACTTCGAACCTGCCATTTAAGTGGACTTTAACTCTGTTGTGTGCTACAGTAACTTTGCTGGGTGACAAATTTTTCGTTTCCGGACACTTGTGCTGCTTCTCTGTAGTCAATTTGGATTTCAATGTTAGGAAACCAACAATACATATTGCTAGGTTTTGCGTATTGCATTGACCTATTGCCATTTGCTATAATCACATCTTCTGTAAGTTACCCTGGTTCTAACGTAATTGGTTTTTATGTAGGTACTGCCATGTGGATGGATGAATTATAATTCATTTACGTAGGGTAGATACTGATAAAATGACATTTTGAGCACATAAAATAAACCTTTTTCTTTACGTTATGAGTGCGAACAACAACAAAAATTATGTTTTTTTAAATAAAAATAAGTAGTAACAATAATTAACTAAAAAAGAGAAGTGGAATAGCGTTCATTTTCCTTTTGGAAAATGTGATAAAAACATAACACATGACAATCTGGAAGAAATTATTATCTATTAAAAAATAATTGTACAGGATGGTTCAAATTCCTGGCTCAGCATTGGTCTCTCCGCAACGGTGTGAGATACAATGTAGGTTAATGGGGGCAAAGTTGCCCCTTTTCGTGTCTGATAAAACGCACATGGAATTTTTGAAAAATCTTTGTAAATATCTGAGATATCACCGAAAAACTGAAAATGCCAAATTTCGTTTTCATTTCTAGCTTTAAACGGTCGGAGGTGGACAGTTCCCGTTAGCACCTTTCGGGGCACTTTTTTTAGGAGAATCTTAATATGTTATCGGAATTTCAATACAGGCTATTACTTCTTTTTCCTTATGGACACCATATTGAATTTTTACGGAATGAGATAGGGACAAAAGAAGAAATTCATTTGAATGTATCGCTATCATAGCTATGCTGATTCAGCAAGATGTAATTGCCTCGTGGATGTTTTGTTGAGGAGTGAATGTCCATAGCACATAGATTTTGAAACTTTTTGGTAAATTTATGTAAAAGTATAGAGTGTGACACGTCACAATTGTTCTTTTTTTATCCTCTATCTCATTCCGTAGAAATCCAATATTGCGCCCTTAAGAAAAGTTCTGCTAGTCACAAAAAGGGGCAACCAATTTAACGTACACTGTATCTCTCACCGTTGCGGAGATCCAAACGGTAAGCCACGAATTTAAATCTCCCTGTACATTTAACGTATTTTTAGCGCGTTTTTTAAGAGTTAAAAAAATATGCTATTGTTTGCGTTTTGTCCGTCCGTCCGTCGGTCTGTTCGTCTCTCCGTCTATCCGTCTGTCCAGACACACTTCTCCGGTGTTGCACCACTTTTAGGGGAATGATCCTAGAGTCCTGGAATTTGCAAAATGTTGCCCTAGATGTACCCTCTACCTTGAAGGTGTGCTAGACGGCCAACAAATTTCGCTGTTTCAAAGGGGGGGGGGGGGGGGAGCATGAATTATTTTCTGAGATGTTATTTTTTAATTTTAAAGTGCATAACTTTTACATGCGACAAACAATAATTGGTCTCAGAATTTGCATACGCATGCCTTTAGTGGTGCCAAGTAAAATTTTTGAAAATGGGGGGGTAACACACGTTCTTATTTCATGGTACTCTAATGAAAGGTCTCAACGAAAGGAATTATAATTTCTACTAACCATAGCCTCATCCTCGCCTCTTTATCGTGATCGGATAAATATCTTATATCTCAAGAAAAAGTTGAATACTTAAAACTTCATAGTATAGAATACCGTTTAAATTATTTTTTTCAAATTCCATTTTTCTAACAAACAACTAATCAATTATCAACAACAGAGTCGTAATGTAATGAATCAAACTTACATATGCAAGGTGTGTAAGAATAGACAGATCTGTACTGCCCAGCATATCTTACAAAAATTCCCTAAAGGATGATGTGAAAAAGAAATCAGATAAAAAAAATCAAAAAAAAAGAAAATTAAGGTTATAGTTTTTTTTCTTATAATTCACATCATAAAAACAATGAGTACTTTAAATAATACATAAGATTTAAATAAACATCTGGGTGTTTTTGATAATAGGCAATATCGCAGGGCATAAAATTATCCCACCTTTTCCCAGACTTTTCGAAGATAAGACAAAACTAATAAACCACAACACAAATAAGTATGGAAAGATAAGTAAATTCACTATTCTTAACATTTTAAATCTTGTGTTTTTGTCTTAAACTTTGAGCGGGTCCATTTTGCACGCATCTACCCTAAATTTGTCTCGTGTAGTACATCCTTCCACTCTTTTAGACAGATATTTACACCGTAAGTTTTGACATTACCGGTAAATGTGTCTCGTCCAGACGTACATACCACTTGTCCTTTATGAGTGCCCTCTTCCGACACTTCGTTTTCAAGATATTCGCTTCGACTTCACCAATTTTGCCTTGGTGGGTACTCTCTTCCCACAAACCGTTATCGAGATATTCGCTCGTAAGGTTTTGACATCACCAATGAATATATTTCCGAGAATCCGCTATTGAAATATAAGAAATTATAACCTACCACGATGTCGAGGAGAAGGACTATGGTTGGTAGAAATTGGTACTTTTCATTATAATACCATGAAGGATAAAACCAGTTCGCCCTCCCCGAACTCCCTATTTTGATAAGAGTAAGAAAGCAGAACGGTGGTTGGTATAAAAAAGTTCTTTTTGTTGAGACCTTTAATACCATTCAGGGCCTAGCCAGATTAGTTACTAAGAGCGGGCAAATAAATCTACAGAGCGGGCAGGCGAAATATTAATAATTTGCTGTGTTCTGCTGAAGTAATTCGTTTTTAGCGCAATCCACGAAAGTGAAGCGCTTATGACTTCACTTTTCCGTCCGTCTGCGTGTCGTTCCGTACGATATAGCTCAGTCCCTACACCTCGTATCGACTATCAAAAATTAACTTTGGCATTCATCACGTGTTATTACTCTAAATTGGTCAACATTATTATTTATGCACCAATTTTGTTGGGAAAAAGATCAAACTCGATTGCTCGATGACCAAGAAATGATACATGTCTATTTTTGGTGACCAAAATATTTTTATTCAAAGGATGTCAAAATCGGTATTTATGCATCGATTTTCTTGGGAAATTCAATTGCGCAATGCCCAAGAAGTGGTCCATGTGTATTTTTGTTCACAAAAAATGTCAAAATCGTTATTTATGTACCGATTTTCTTGGGAAGAAGAACTTGTATCGACTTCTGGTTTCCGCTATAACAAAGCTTATGGTTCCAGATTGACAACTATCAAGAATTAATGTTAGTATCCATCACTTTATTGCCCAATATCGATCTAAATCCTTATTTATGCACCAATTATTTTGCGAAAAAGGCAAAACTCGATTGCTGGATGCCCAAGAAATGTGTGTATCGCATCAACTTAAAAAGTCATTTGTAGATTTCTCCTCGGATCTCTCTTATGCCTGTACTTCGTATTGCAGGTGGTAAAAAGGATAATAAAATGATAATAATACAGGGTGAGTTTTTTTTCATTATCACCATGGTGATCTCGTAAACCGTACGAGATGGAAAGTCGCTTAAATAGGCAAAGTTACGCACCCTTTCATGCTGATTAATTTTCCCTTTCAAAGTTTCTTGAAGCTCTACAAATAGCGAAATTCTGGCCAAAAAACCGAAAAATGTCGTTTTCGAGGAAGCGCTGGCGTTATTTAATGATAGAAAACTATTAAATCCATCTCTCAACCTAAAACATCTTGTTAATTAATATCGCCACTTAAAATGGTTGAAGTTTTTATCTCTTGTTCTGTTAATTTTTTAAAGAAATTTTGATTATTTATGAGCAAGTTACATTGTGTTATTTTAAGCAAATTTTAAGAGCGGGCAAAGTGGGTCCCAAGAGCGGGCTAAGCCCGTTCTTGTCCCCCTCTGGCTACAGCCCTGAAACCATTAAATATGTCAACCTCCGCCCCTTCTCCCATCACCCACTGATCTCAAAAGGTCTCGCAGGAGAGTTATAGTTTGTAGAAACCAATTTCGATAGACCTTTCATTAGAATACCACGAAGGATAGAACGTGTGTTACCCCCCTTCCCCTTCCATCCATTTTCAAAAGTTTAACATGACACCGCTAGAGGGCATTCGTATGCAAAATCTGAGGCCAATTGGTTGTCGCATGTAAAAGTAATTTACTTTCAAAAACAGCATCTCAGGAAATAACTCGTGAGAGTGCCCCCTCTTAAGACAACAAAATGTAAAAGTAGTTCAAAATCGCAGAAGTGTTTTCTTTTACTTGATCAAGGAATCGAAATGTGCAATAACATACGGGGAGTTCTATTAAAAAAAATGCAACTTTAATATAAATCACCCTGCATAAAAATTTCGTTAAAAATATTTTTAGGATGTAACCTTAAATAGTCCTTCAACATGCGTCCACTCCCCCCACTCAAGATCTGTTACTGAAACCCGGTCGAGGGAAAACCAAACCAATGGCGGCATTTCGGTTTTTCGAGTGTCAAAAAGTTCAAACAAACGCTGTCAGCTGGTAAGGTGATGGCTTTGGTATTTAGTCCAGTCAAATAAGAAAAAATAAAAACATTAATCGGTAAAGATCTGAATTTTGGTACACATGTTCATTAGTGTTCCCCATTGGACATACTAAAAGTCCCCGTCAAAATCTGTTGCGCTCGAGGCACCATCTTGGAAAAAAGGAGCACTTGTTCAGATTCTTGACTATATATCGGCAACAATTATTGATACGGAAAAATAGCTCAGATAAAAAATATAGTTTATTAAATTGCCCATAAAAAATCATATTAACATTTTTTTGTATGTCCAATACTTTAGTTATAATCCGACATCGAATAGGGAATCAAGTATCCTGAGCTCTCGAAACAGTCGCGCATACATTTTTTTACAACTTTTTACAAATCATTAAATTTATTGAAAATTCTGCCAGTATTTCTTATATATGCGAAGTCGTCGCACTCAAGCTTGGTATGAGACACGTTTAAAGGTTTCTCATAAAACTCTCTCTCTCTCCCTCTCTCTCTCAATAGAACTTTCATCTTCAATGTGAGCAGTTAAGCACTGAGTGTGGACTGGAAGCCTTCAGTGACCAAACAGGGTCAAGGAAATCGTGGACTCTCCTTCAACTCCACAGTTCGGGAGATTTTTCATATCCACGGAATTTCTGAACTTGCTGATTAATACGAAACGTGTGTTGCTGCGCCGCTGCAGCTGTAGTGGGTAACCGAAGGGGTAAAAGTGGTTAGATTCGGCTGACCCTTGTACGCGTATTTTCTGAAGGTCTGATAACGATGTCGGTTTAAATATCTCTCATTAGCAGGCACGTTATATGCAGAGAACGGCCTTCTCCAGCTTCAGAAATCATTTCGTGGCTCCAACAATTTAAATCATTTTCGCTTACCTTTTTGAAAATAACATGATGTCGTATCATGAAACATTTTGTCATTGCTAGAATGCTTTTACATTTTTTTCATTTTTTGGTGCTTTTACAGCTTTCGGTGTAGTCATAAAAAAGACGGCCTCCTTCCTATAACCAAAGAGTAACCATACTCTTTACTATAACTACGATACGGGGCCTAAACGCGTTCTGACGCATTCAACGTGAGATTACAGCTAAAGTATTGGAGATACAAAAAAAACGTAAATACTCTTTTTTATAGGGAATTTAGTAAACTATATTTTTTATGTAAACTATTTCTTCGTATCAGTAATAGTTGCCGAGACATGGGCAAAAAACTGGAAAAGTGTACCGTTTTTCCAAGATGGCGTCTCGAGCGCAACAGATTTTGACAGGGACTTTTAGTATGTTCAATAGAAAGTCCCAATAAATGTGTATACCAAAATTCAGATCTTTACCGATTAATGTTTTTATTTGTCCAAAACTGCGCTAATTTGACTGGACTAATTCTGGGACAGAAAATGCGGTCTCCTTATCGACTGTTTTAAACGAGGTACAGCAATCAGAACTCCCAATGTGGGTGGCTCCTTAATACCTGCTAACCATCCATATATTCTGTGATTTTTTTCCCTGTCCGGACTGTCCGTTAACATTGATTTTTTGTTAATGGTTTCCCACGCACAAATTAATTCATGCTATTAATTTCTACTAATGCCGGGCACATCATCAGCAGGAGAACACAGGCAGTAATCTTGTTTATAGGTCGTGTCCTTGGTGGCGTAACTAAGGTACAACAATGTCTTATATTGTAAGGGGATTTCCCAGTAATGTAACTAAGGAGTCACCTTACTTGTGGTGCAGGGTCGTTCAAAACAATAAATTGCAACGAGATTAACTCAATTGTTAAATTAATAACATTTCAAATAAAAATTAGTGAATAGTTAAGGGCGAAACCTTTACTTCCATGTTAAATGAAAAGGGAGCGAGAGAGAAGAGAGCGGCGCCGTATTGCAAATCTCAGCTACTGTTAAAAAATAACAAATTATGCATTTCAAATTTTACGAAGAAAAAAAGCAAAGCGTTCAAGCAAAACCACAAAGGTTTTGTAGTTACATATAACGTTTTCGTAGTTATTCTTCGAAAATCCCTACTTTTTTCAAGTTTCCACACAATATTCACACGCGAATAGGATGCGCAGTCAATAGTATCACTGTAATATAAAAATAACGTAGCCAAAGCAACAATATTCAACTTAATGGATATGATAGCCAGATTTTTATTTGTTTTAAGATGCTATTTTGGTTGCATAAAATTAGGCGCCCTTCAGAAGAAGTTTCATCATTTAAAAGTAGATACACGTAAATCACTATGTCTACATCTTAATAAAATACTTGAACGCATTTTTGCCGACAACTGCAATAAGATGTTTTTCCAAATCCAAACCTACTTTTTTTTGGGTGCAATTGTCGCACTTTATGTATACCATTATGAAAAGTACCAGGCCACAGGGCGTGGTAAAAACTCACAAAATGCGAATCCATTCCAAACATCAATCCAGAAAATTGTCTGAGTTGAGTTTAAAAGTCTATCTTTTAATTTGTCTTTTTCAGAGAGCTTTTATCCCAAACGTTTGAGTTTTCAGGACAGTTTTCACACTATGCTACGCTTCGAATTTAGAATGCGCGCACACATTCGATTTTACAATATTCATATGCGAACAACACTAACATGACAGGAGGTAGTTCATTCAAACCAAAATTGTGAAGTGGGTGTCATATTTCTTACCACTTGTAAGCCGAGAATCTGATCTTTTAATCTATCTAGATTAGTGAAAAAGTTTCATTAGCAGGTCCAATTACATTTCTAAATTAAGCAAGTCTCTAAAACTGTACAATCTCACATTTATTTTGCAAAAAAAAATATTCAAAGCAGCTTATCGCGCACGAGATAACAATTTGCAATTAAAAGTTTGATACTTTAGTGAAACTTTTCGCTTGTATAAGGTATTAACTTTTTAAGAGGTTGAATGTTCTCCCCCGTCTTAAAAATTAAAGGTCGTATGGCTATTGTACGTATGGTATTCGAAATTTACCTGGAAAAGCAACTTACCCAGTAAACCGCAAAGAAACAAATACTGAACTTTGAAATGTGCCCGCCAGTAACGTAGCAACTCGTCAAACGTCAGCTGTTCCTTTCAGAAATTTCCTAATTCTAATTAGAATTTCGAGAATACTTACTCGTCATACGCAAGTCAGAAACAGTGCCGTTGATTAGTAAATTAAATGTTGGATCGTTCCCGCACACACTCATTTTAACAGGACAAACACAACGAATTCCATTAATGCTAATCTGTTGACTTACCCTTACCACTATTTTTATGATCTTACCCCAATTTATTGTCCGTCTTATTTTAAATGAAAATTTAATTGACATAATGTCATTCCTATCTCAATGTTATCAGACTGCATCCTACTTATCCTTCGGTAATGAGAAGATTCTGTCAGAAGTGGGAGTTCAACAGGGAGATCCTGCAGGACCCATGCTCTTTTGTCTTGCTATTCAACCTGTCCTAGTAGAAATTCAGTCGGAATTTAATGCGTGGTACTTAGATGATGGTACTCTTGGGGGAAATCCAGATTCTGTTCTCGCCAGCTTTAAACTCTTAACAGAAAAATGTAATGATCTAGGCTTACAAATTAATTCACAGAAGTGTGAAATTTTCTTTCTGTCTTCATTTGATAATGCGGTGTTTGAATCTTTTGCCACTGTTTCTCCTGGAATAAAATTAATTGTGGAAGATCTGACACTATTAGGAGCACCTTTGATCCCACAAGCTACTGCCACTATTCTAAATCGAAAACTTGACGAAATGAAAATATTGTTTGAACGCCTGGAGTTACTTAATACTCACACCGCTTATTATCTACTACGGAACTGCTTAGCAATCCCTAAGCTCCTGTATATTCTTCGGACAACACCTTTAAATGGATTTACCGATTTTGTCCACATGTTTGATAAAACAATAGATATTTACAACTCTCGAGAAAATCGTTAATGTCAAGTTAGATCCTACCCAGTTAAATGTGGCATCTTTACCAATTAAAAATGGAGGTCTTGGCATTCGTAGAGTTGCTGACATTCATTTAGCCGCCTTTCTTTCTTCCATACACGCTGTTGCTGGTTTAGTTAACTCCTTAATGGTTCTAACCGCAGAAATTGACTTGACCTGTATAAGTGGATATAATGAGAATTTAGGAACTTGGCTTTCACTAAATTATGGGAAACTTCCTATAGAACCCGCTGTTCAGAAAAACTGGGATATTATAAACATCAGTAGGTTGAGTGATGATTTGAAATTAGAATCCAGTGCCGATACAGCAAGATATCTAGCCTGCCAATCATCAGTTTCTGGAGCGTGGCTCAATGCGCTTCCTTGTAAAAATCTGGGAACACTACTGAATGATAATGTTTTTCGAATAGCACTGGCTCTACGTCTAGGTTGCACAATTTGTGAATCCCACCACTGTATGTGTGGCATGCTTGTTAACCGTCAAGGCACACATGGTCTATCTTGTCAGAAAAGTGCTGGAAGATTATCACGTCATCGCGAACTCAATTGCATTATTCAGAAAGCTCTTGTCTCAGCAAACATTCCTTCAACATTAGAACCCCTAGGACTATCAAGAACAGACGGAAAACGGGTAGATGGTATGACTCTGATCCCTTGGTCTCATGGTCTACACTTAATTTGGGATGCGACTTGTTCTGATACACTTGCCTCTTCTCGCTTGTCACTTTCCTCGCATTCCACTGGAGAGGTTGCGAGACAAACTGCTGCTAACAAGGTGAGGAAATATCAGGAAATTATCAATGCAGGTTACCAGTTTTTACCTTTCGCTGTTGAAACCCTTGGACCGTGGTGTACGGAAGCTATGCAATTTGTAAATACTTTAGGAAAGAAATTGAAAAATGCCACAGGAGAGCACCGTTCAAAAACATTTCTTATTCAAAAAATTAGTCTGGCCATTCAGCGCGGCAATGCCGCTAGTATTATGGGCACTTTGCCTTCTACAATATCTTTAAATGAAATTTTCTTCCTTTCTTAAATCTTGAAACCTTTTTTTTTTTTATTAAATACATGTAAGTTATAATATATAAATAAATAAAATTATAAAAAAAAATGACATTAACTAATACTTTAATTTAAAACGGTGTGTTACCGCCAAATTCTTAATACCAACCGATGAATTCGCTACACTTTTGCGCTATAAATTACTTTTTACACTAAATGAATCTTTTAGGGCACTTATGGCAGTGCGATGATAGTTCTCACATTTCGTCGGCCATTAACAAAGATCAAAAATTGCGATAGAGATGGTCTGGACTTAAAAAAAAAGGAGGCGCGCCGATCTAATGGAGCGGTCTCTGTTCATTCGACTTAGCGTACGTGACAGTCCGTTGCATCAGCATGTAAATTCAAATACGCATTTTTCTGGTAGTCAGCCGGTGTTTCGAACTCTTGTTTATCAGTTAAATTGAGAAAAAGTGATACAGGAATAGTTGCTGATTGCTGTCCAAAGTTAGTGTCCACGCAATTAGTTTCAAGTTATAGAAGAGGAAGCTTGGGTCTTTGTTAAAATTAAAGTTTTTATCGGAGCTGCCAATTCAAGAACGTCAATCGTTATCGAACTAGTGTTGGTGAAATAAACAAAGGAAGAACGTTTGTGTATACGGTTATGCATTAATTTTAAAATAAATCTGTGATAAATGCTCGTTTTCGTCGTTTATCGCATCTATACAGGCGGCTTCAGACAACAATTTGGATTATTAAAGCAAAGTAGTGAGTACTTTTGAGACTTAGTACCACCCGCAAGTTAGTAAGGGAGGTATTGCATTGGGGTAGAAAATGCCCACCTCTCTCCGCTTTTCTGACGGAAATGCACGCACCGGGAATCCGATGATGTCGGTCTGGCGGTCTGTCTGTACTCTCATTTCCGGCTAAACGCCTGAACCGATTGGAACCAAATTTGGTATACAGATTCTTCGACATAAAAGGAAGAGCTGCATTTGAGCATAAAATTCTTCTTAATATTCGGGTAATTAAATAAAATAGACTACAACGCTAATTCAAATATTAATACAAGAAAAACTCTATGGGCGGGGGGTAGTGCGGGGCTCCCGTTCCCATCAAGGTTTGGTTTACCCGCTAAACCCACTCCTCTTAGATCTGTAGACACTCCGGGGACCGCATTTCTTCCGGAAGTGTGCAGCTCTGCAGCAGGTGTTCGTTGTATAGATGTTAGTCTTTGTCATAATCTACTATGTGCTCTCTCTCTACGTTTCAATTTTCATTGTCCACTTAAACATATGTACAGGGTGGCCAACTAAGAATGCGAGGTACTGTATCAGAGAATCTATCCATCGTAGAGGCTTGCGGTAAAAAAATTTATTACTAAAACGGCCACGAGAAAAACCTGGAAAATATTTTTAAGTTTCTGAAATGACCGCTAGGGGGCGTAACTGCAATCTGGAATCTAAAAAAGTGATGCTTCTTTGAATTCCGCTATATTAACCTAACAAAAAAATGTCTGGTCTTTGAAGTCGACGATAATCTGAACGTTTTTTGTTTGACAATTTTTCCTGTATCTCTAAAAATGATGTGGTGGGTGGTATTCAAAGGTTTCCGTAAAGAACACTCTGTATCTTCGAAACGGCTGAGCCGATTTAAACAAACTCGGGTTAGTTCAAAAGAGCTATTCACATATGACCGCTTGAGGGCTTTTTTCGACATTCCGACAGAAATGGTTAATTTTCTTAAAAAAATTAAATGCATTGGTTCGATTTTTTTTCACGAAAAGGTAGCTTAATGATGCCTAAACAAGCTCGCGAAAATCATTTCGAGCATTTACGGCGGCATTAAAAGCTACCTTTTTTAAATCGATCCACCTTAGGGCCACAAATTATATAATAAAAATAATTTCGGAAAAATTAGCTTAAAAAATTAAATTTTGAGGGTATACAATTTTCTTTGACCTGAATTTTAGGTTAGGAACAAGATATCGAGATGCGGTTTTCGCGAGCTTGTTTAGGCATCATTTAGCTACTTTTTCATGAAAAAAAATCAAACCAACGCATTTAATTTTTTTGAGAAAATTAACCATCTCTGTCGGAATGTCGAAAAAAGCCCTCAAGCGGCGAAACTTCAAATATTATAATATTTGTAGCCGAAGAATAACTCTCTTCAATTAACCCCAGTTTGTTAAAATCGGTGCAGTCATTTCGAAGATACAGGGTGTTCTTTACGGAAACCTTTGAATACCTCCCACCACTTCATTTTTAGAGATAAGGAAAAAGTTTCAAACAAGAAAGGTTCAGATTATCGTCGTCTTCAAAAACCGGATATTTTTTTGTTAGGTTAATATAGCGGAATTCACAGAAAAATCACTTTTTTACATTCCAGATTGCAGTTACGCCCTCTAGCGGCTATTTGAGAAACTTAAAAATATTTTCCAGGTTTTTCTCGTGACCGTTTTAGTAATAAATTTTTTTACCGCAAGCCTCCACGATGGATAGATTCTCAGATACAGTACCTCACATTCTTATTTGGCCACCCTGTACACCCCTGTCCTGTCACTCCCGCCGCACTATGGCTCGATTCCATGAAACCCTCTTCTTCGTACCACTCATCTTCGCGAGGAACACTCCGTTTTCGCCTTGCCCCGTTAGTAGCTGCGTCAGATGGTAACCCACTTCCCCGTGGCTCCTATTGATCCACTGCGTCAAGTCAGGGATCAGCGTCTTCGTCCATGACTGTCTTGTCAGCCACCGTGCCCGCCACTTCCCCATCCTCCTCTTGCCCCAAGCGTTCGCTTTGCCGTTAAACAGCCCTTTCGCGGGAGGAATCCCGGCTACCACCATTATGTCTTCCGTTGGCACAGTCTTAAAGGCCCTCGCCACCCAGATCGCCACCAACCGTAACACCCGATCTAAATTCGTCCGTGCCGTTCCCCACCTCAGTGCCGGCTGCCATACCTCTGTCGCGTAGCCCAGTACGGACATGAAAGCCGACGCCATCACCTTCTTCTTGCTGGCCCTTGCCCCTACTACGTTGGGCATTGTCTTACCGAGGATCGCCATGTTCTTCATCGCTTTCAGACATTCTTCCTCCGCGTGCGGGATAAACGACAGATTCTTATCGCACCACGTGCTTAGTATCTTTATTTTTGATTCGGTCATGAGCCTCTGTCCCATTATCTCCACCCCCAGCTCTTGGATTTTTCTCTTCCCGTCATTAACGCAATTTAATCTTCGTTTTTCTAGGCGCCAAGGTTGATCTTCGCCTCTCCAGCCACGTCCTAATAGTGTTCTCAAGCTTGAACACCGCCCTCCCTCGCTCCCTGTCACGCATTATCACCGTGAGGTCATCGGCGAACCCCACGATGTACACTCCCTCTTGCACTGGTATGGACAAAACACTGTCGTACATCATCATGCACAATAGGGGACCAAGGACCGAGCCCTGTGGCACTCCCGCACTCGACACAAAATTGTACCCTGCCACTGAGGGCTTTATCACGTGGCCTGTACGGTTTCGCAAGTAGCCCGTCACTAAATCCCCTCATTTCTTTTCTGGCCGCCGAGTTGGCATTCTTGACGTCCAGAGAAGCAACCAGGCAGATTTCGCGTGTCCTCCAGGTCCCCTTGTTTGCCTACCTTATCTCGCTTACTATATGTCTTAGTGCGTCCACCCATTCGGTGGAGGGAAGGAACCAGGAGATCAAGAAAGGCCTCTGAATAGACACCTCCAGGGAAAGGATACCCTGTACGCGTTACGAACGTGCACTCTACTGGAATACGAGCTTCCGTGACCAGGGGAGTGGCATGCGAAACCCGATCCGCCTGCAAGAGTGGTACAAGGCGAGGAAGCAAGAGAACAACGGATAAGGGAGGTACACGGTTGCGCTATGCTAACCATGGAACTACCAAAACCCAGTTCCAAGAAGGCAATCTCGTGATGGAACGGGGGGGGGGGGGGAACGTTAACGATGACTTGCGGCGCAAATTTGCGGGCCATACCCCATTATAGCGCACGCCGGGACGAACGCCTATTGGATACGACCTCCGCACAGCGCCCAACCCCCAACGTGGCCAGCTTCCAGTACCACAAGCTCAACCACCGAAGCCGCTCATTCCGGACCGAATCTCACCAACACCATCACGACTACAACGAGCACCACATCACCGCTACCTACTCTGAGCACATCTGGCCGTCGCAACTCCTTTAGAGTGAGGGAGGGTGGCTTTTTCTTACTCGCCATCTTTGCGTCCCCACAGCTCGTGCCCCTGGATGGTATAGGGATTCAAATTTAAAATTTTTTTTTTTTTTTTTTTTTTTTTTGAGTTGGATCCATCGTTCCTCGAAATGGGGTTGAAATGTATTATGTTATCAAAAATCTCTAAACCTTCCCCATATAGTTTTATTCGTTGAAGTTTTTAAAAATAACAGCGACTATAGTTGCGGCGTACTGCCATCATCAGGCGACTAGAAGTGTATCACAATATAGCAAATTTGAAAACATTAAGAGCTAGTACTTACTGTGAAAGTTAACAGGAAAACGGTAAATTACAAACGTTGAAGACGGATAAGACGAACATGTTGTTTTTTTAATTATTAACTGGCCGAAGCCAAGTGAAAAACCTGAAGGGTGGTTAAAACGGAAAGGTTGTCCTAAGTTTCAAGACGAATTATTATCAAGCCTTGTTAAGACAACCAACCGGAGGGTTGAATTTTTACATTAAAGGTTGAAAGTTGGGTTAACCTAAAAATGAACAAAGTTTTAGATTTAAAAAATAACTTATCTAAAAGGTACTTACACATTTCAAAAGAACGGGGGGAAAAAATTGAACTTATAAAAGTATTGAAACTATTAAGATGACTACATATTTAAATTATTTAAGTAAAGTTTAAATTCGAGATCATGCAGACGGCATGTCTCGAAATGATTGACAATTCGGTATAAGAGGAAACTGACATATCGATAAATTTATAAATTTTGAAAAGATGTATAGGGTGAATTGAAATTATTGTAAAAACAGAAGATTGTTATTAAAGCGAAGCGAAGTTCTTGGCTTTAATAACAATCTTCTGTTTTTACAATAATTTCAATTCACCCTATACATCTTTTCAAAATTTATAAATTTATCGATATGTCAGTTTCCTCTTATACCGAATTGTCAATCATTTCGAGACATGCCGTCTGCATGATCTCGAATTTAAATAATTTAAATATGTAGTCATCTCAATAGTTTCAATACTTTTATAAGTTTATTTTTTCCCCCCGTTCTTTTGAAATGTGTAAGTACCTTTTAGATAAGTTATTTTTAAATCTAAAACTTTGTTCATTTTTAGGTTAACCCAACTTTCAACCTTTAATGTAAAAATTCAACCCTCCGGTTGGTTGTCTTAACAAGGCTTGATAATAATTTCGTCTTGAAACTTAGGACAACCTTTCCGTTTTAACCACCCTTCAGGTTTTTCACTTGGCTTCGGCCAGTTAATAATTAAAAAAAACAACATGTTCGTCTTATTCGTCTTCAACGTTTGTAATTTACCGTTTTCCTGTTAACTTTTCACAGTAAGTACTAGCTCTTAATGTTTTCAAATTTGCTATATTGTGATACACTTCTAGTCGCCTGATGATGGCAGTACGCCGAAACTATAGTCGCTGTTATTTTTAAAAACTTCAACGAATAAAACTATATGGGGAAGGTTTAGAGATTTTTGATAACATAATTTAAAAAACTATTGCTATGTGATCAGCTTTCTTCGCTTACTTCTGTAGGGGTGTGCCATCTCGAGGCAGGAACGTTGGAATGTCTGTCTCTTCGTACTCCGCTCTTCTATTACGATCTATGAGCACTTTTAGCTTTTCTTCGGTCAAACGTTATTTGAGCAAAATGATTTGTCTATTTCGTCGGGGAAACGACTGCACTGGAACAAGAATTAAACTTTGGGCGCTTCCTTATTTATCTATCTTACCTATCTTATTTCGAAGCACTCACGAGCGAAATTTCGGTAAAACACTCCTCATTCAAAAAGTCTCAAGGGTTCAATTTTTACCCAAATTTTCAATAATCAAATGTACTGTATGAAAATTGAACTTTTATATTAAAATACGATTTCGGGTAAAACGTAATACAAAACTCGTAAGTAAAGTGACACTACTTGACTCCGAAGTTAAAGTACTCTGCCCCAAAGAGGCCTCGTACTTCAATATTTCCTCGCCAGTAATGTGTCATTGTTCTTACTTGTATGTAAATTTGGATTACTGTTTGTAAAATTGTAAAGTCGATCTGATCAGTGATCGATCCCAAAATGTGAAACGTGGGCTTTGATTCCAAATGCCTTAAAGAACAAATCCCGATAAACGGCGACAGACATTGTAATTCCTATATTTCGAAAATATGCGAGCTAAATTGACATCAGTCACAATTTTTCAGAAAAAAATAGCATACGAAACAACCGATTTCAACGAATCTAAAATCATGAAGTAAAAATTGTACGAAACGGGATTTGAAAATTTATTGGTGCCGTACATTATTTTGCGGTACAAAGGCATACAATATGATATTCTTGTTATGTAATAATTCTCTTCAACGGACAGGTTATTCTCGAACAACTACATCTTCCCTTCGCGCATTTTAATTCCAGAATACTCTTCATAAATCTCGATACTCTTGAATAAATTTTATGGACAACTCAATTTGTTCGCTCTAATTTCGTCACGGTTAGTCTCAACTCAGCTCCGGAGCGTATCTGATTTATGCGGCAGGTGGAGGAAGCCCCAAGGGTGGCCGGCTAAGGATGCTTTATGAGAAAATAGCGATGGGGAGGTTATGAAACAAGTGTTGCAAATCCCGCTATACTACCACATCTCACTTACTTTTAGTGGTTATAAAATGACGAAGAGGTGTTTTCGGGGAGCGCTCGATTATTTTAAAATTGCGAGGGCCGCGTGGACCAATTTCATATTGTCGCCACGTGGATGTAAAATCGATTCGTTCTCCTTTATTTTCGTTTAGTTTTCCGAAGTTTCGAAATTATTAAGGATGCGAGATTGTGCACACGTACCCACTTTACGAGCTGCTTTGAGTGGTAGCGCAATTAGAGCTGTTATTTTAGTAATTGCGCAAAGAAGTAATCCAATGCAATACAATGAAACGCAAAAAAATACTCTCAATTATTTATTTGTCCCATTTGCCTGTGGAGATTTTCGCCATGATATGATGTAATTTAGTTTCTGCCAAGTAACTGTCAGACATAAAAGTCATGTAATAAATGTAAGACCCACATTATGGTAGGTTTAAATCTGACAGTTATTGCTTCACATCTGTGTCTGCTAGTTACGTTTTTCACGCGAATATGCAAAAAGTGCAAATTGAATTTACTGACACAATCTGCGAAAGCTCGGAGATACGTCGTAAGTTACAATTCTGCTATAATCCCCCGGATTTCTGTAATATTATAGAACATAAACATTGACTTCGAGACGTAAATGTAAGCAATATTAATGGCGATCTGTAAACGCCAGAAAACCCATTCAATACAATTCCCATGCATTGGAACCATAGACAACTCAAACCTATTGGCACAAATTCTATTCTGTCGATGCACCCATTAATATAAAAGTTTTCGCTGTGGATAAGTGCTAAACGCTGATGTCATGTACCGTGTCCTACTTTGGATGAGACTGCAGCGTATCTGAGCCATTTCTAAAGACAGAGCCTTGCGGTTTTCGCTCCTTTGTAAAACTTTTAATACCACAAACAGAATCACTTTAGTTTGTTTCTGGGATACAGGGCGAAAAGGAAAGGTTTCACTTTTTAGGATGTTATCTGTATGTAATCTCTAAGATAAAAAACAGGTAAAACTCCCTACTTTAGATATTTTGGCGTAGAGTCTGCGGCAAACCTCGAGAAGGAAAAGGAAATTGGCCACGGCCAGCCAGGGGAAACGAGTCTTTTAGTGAAATAGTCACCGAGGTTTGACAAAGCTCATATGATTTTTGGCGCCAGATTGTACAAGTCACGCCAAAAACTAAAAATAAAATAAAAATACAAGCTTTGTGAATCCTCAGGCACTGTGGGTATAAAAACTCTTGTCTTAGCAAAGAACAAACATATATACACAAATGATATTTAATTGCATAGAACAATAAATAAACTGGCAATTCTGGCAAAGGCAAAACAAATTAAAATACACTTTCCTGTTGATTGATTTCACACATTGCATTGGAAAACGTCTGATCTTAAATACCAGGTGGTTGATGAGTTCCAGCTATGCAGAACGTATCACTAATAGGTTGCTGAACTCGTTTTAGCATTTCATAAGAGAACGGTACTTCATCGATACAACTGTTAATGCTCGTTACACGAAAGATACACCCAAAAACTACAATGCCCTAATCAGACTAAAATCCAATACGTACCACATTAATAAATGTGTTTCGGATTGCGACATTAGTACAAGAAAGATAGGTAATTAACATATAAAGAAACGTTAGCAAAATAAGGAATCCTATGAAAATAACTTTACCTCAAAAAGATACAGCAGATTTCCATTCACGTAAATACACTCCTAAAACACTACATTCCGTCAGTTACCCAAACTCAAACAAAAGGGTACGTTTACAATGAAACAATGGGACATGAAAAATTTTTGGATCACCGTCTTTGAGATTTGATTCAATACCATTAAAAAAAATGGCGGTCGATATAAGCATCGCATTTCAAAATTTTGAAAGGATAATATAATACAGACTACAGGGTGCCCATTATGTATGGAATATCGTATATTAAACCGGAATAGCTCCCTTGGATTGGTTATTGGAACGGATCGCCAGGGTCGAGTGCGGGGATATGAAAGATGCACTGATCGTAGTCGGTTTATTAATTGGTCACAAATCGGGGGTTATTGTCTTAATCGGGAATCGTCGTAATTTGGTAGCTTTCTAAATATAAGAGTCGAATATCAGCACATGTCTTAGATAAAAACATCACTTAACTTAAGAACGAAACTAAATTACACAGTACTATGAACTTACCTAAATATAAGAGTCGAACTCCACAAGGTATCTTAATAATTACAATTAAGTTCGCTAAGTTGGACCATGCTCGCCTTATTCTAGAATTGCCTATGAAAATTTCCAAAGAACAAGGAC
Source organism: Photinus pyralis (assembly GCF_008802855.1). NCBI lineage: Eukaryota > Metazoa > Arthropoda > Insecta > Coleoptera > Lampyridae > Photinus > Photinus pyralis. The sequence goes on along the minus strand of NW_022170663.1, from coordinate 22,649,625 downwards.
ATCAGAAAAATGAGATAATGATGACCATCTGGAGAAACATATTTGAATTTTTGAATTATTTCTGATTATTGTTAATATATATTACTACCAGCGCCATCTATTGAGGAAATACAGACATTAAAATTTATATTAGACAGAATTCTATTTTATTTTGAATTATTTGTATGTTTCGCTATAATATATCTCGGTAAATATTGAATGTATACAAAATTTTTCTATATGCAAGTTGTTTTAACATTTTATTTCCCATAATAAGGCAGCATTGAGTTGTTTTTATTTCAGAAAACAAATGAGTAACGAAAAACAATTGAATTTTTTTAAATGGCAGTGCACCTTTTCACTAGGCTCATTTGCTAGTGATTTTTTTCCTCTTTTCGATGATATAACATGTTAGTAGGTACCCTTATTCAAAAAAGTTTTCAAAAAAATTTATTATAATTTGATCAATAACATTAATCCAGATATCCTACATCAAAATAAAACAATTGAACGTGTGCGTTTCTTATTAAACCTTGAAGACAAAACGAAATTAGCAGTAAAATGGCTTTCATCGCAATGAATGCTCAAAGCGTTCACCATTAACCGCAAGGCAGTGGCATATAAAAATTAATTTTTAGTGCACTTTCACTTTCAAAAAATAAAAAGTGCACTTTTGCGCTCTTGATGTCTGTCTGTCTGAGTTACAAAGGCTTCAGAACTACACCACTTACAGACTTGGTATTGGTGTCATTCGATCAGAAATTAAAAATTATTTCATGTTTGTATTCTCTTTAAGGCATGATATGTCTATAAGGGCTATTAAAATCGAAAAAACAAATTTGAAAGTGCACTCTTCGCCTCTTGCTCACAAGCGGCTTAAAGAATTTTTTTACACGGGTGCTAACGTGGTACGTCATTGAAAAGAGAAAAAAATCTCTATCAAATGAACCAAATGAAAGTGTGCATTGGCTATTTAAAAAAATGCAATTGTTTTTCGAGATTCATTTGTTTTCGAAAAAAACATGAAATGCTGCCATATTATGGGAAATACAATGCCAAACAACTTTCATATACAAAAATGTTGTATACAATCAATATTTACCGAGATATATACTGTATTCCATACATAATGGGCACCCTGTATAGTATATAATTGTATAAAAAAATATAGGTTGTGATACATCAATATAAACAGAAAAAAGAATACAAGAAATCGACGTGTGTATCTACACTGTTGCATTTAAAAAATACCAACTTTCAGTCAAATCTCAGAAACGGTGGCCGAAAAATTTTTCTGATCTACGTAAAAATATATGAAATAGACAGTTCTTACCTTTTTTCTATCTTAAATGGGTAGTAAAATATTATATCATTCAAAAGGTCAAACTTTTCGATTTCACCCTGTATCTTACAAACACACGTAGCTACATTGATTCTGTGTGTCGTATTAAAAACTTCACAATAAGGTCGCACAGTGTCTACCTTTAAAAACAGATGAGATACACTGCAGTCCCAACCAAAACATGACACACGGTTTATTTCTGAAACTATTACCAAGTTTCTTCTCCGGGAACTGAAAGAATCCTAAGCTTTAAAGGGTTAAAAAAAATTTTGCTTAAAGATTTTGATAAAATAGCGCGCTCCCAATGATACTAAATACAACCTAATCAAACGAGGTTTGCTGCAACACATCTAATTAGTTACTCTTAATCAATCTCGCTTAATTGGCCGGGTTGGGATTCCAAAATTCGGTAGTTCAGTTAACTTGATTAAATTCTCGGGTCACGCGAGCATATCTATCGCACTACGGTGACCTTCATCATTGTAATTCAGGTTTTAAATCACCACGGGAAAATCTGTCGCTTTTGATACCACGTGAAAAGTTCTGGTCACGCCAACGATTAACACACTAATCTTTTAAAGGACCACACTGGTCGCCTTGAATCTCATAACGTGAATTCTTCTTCTTTTCGGAACCAATCCCTCTCTTAATTACATTTTGATTTTGAACGCCCACAATGGCAGATTATCACTTAAAATGGTACCCTCGAATTTTTCATTGGTTAGAGCCTTTTTTACTACCAATCCTAGATGGTTCTTAAGGTCGTTAGGCAGTTTCCCCGGTGTTTTTATGTCATGCTTGCCTAGAGGGAATGAAAGTAACAAAACACAAATTAATTAGCGGTGAAAACGAGAAAGCAAATTCAGGATAGCTAAACAATATCCCTCCCACCTGTGCAAGAAAAAAACAAAAGCTGTAGATGCGGTGTGCCAAAACTTAGTGTAAAATCAAAAATTAAACGGTATGAATGCAAAATAATTGTACGGAAAAACTCAACATTACTGTACATACGAAACGTCACTTGCGAAAGTGCAAAAGATTAAGCGTTTACAAAATACGAAGAAGGAAGGTAGGAAATTAACAAAAATTAAAACTTTTTTAATTAATTGTGCGGCCTGCTGACGATCTAAAAGTCTGTAATTATTGGTCTTAAAATTGAAACTAATTAAGAGCGCTTCTTTTGAGAACCCTCCCATCTTAATCGGATGCTGTTAATATTGCACTTACTTAATTGGCCGGATTGAAGGTAGGCCAATTCACACCTATTGCAAGGGATCAACCGGCGGGGTAGGCGGTATCAAATTGATAAACGCCTAAACTGCAAGTCCTCGACTGGTTTTAAGCTTGTTTTCATATACCATTAGAAACCAAAATCATGTAATAGTTACTTAACGGGCTAAAATTCTTAAATATTAACTCATCCTCGTCTTCTAAATGACAAGAGCTTTCCAACGCAACAAAAACAATTGAAATATCTTGACGGGAACGGTTGTAAATGGCGGATTAATTACAGCTTACGGTTTCCGGTAACGGTGGCTGAAACAATTCTAGAATTAAATCAATTTCTTTTACTTTATATTTTTAACTTCCAGAACCAACATAAATACTTTCGACAGGACACTTTTCGTAACGAAGCGCCTCCACTAACAGGGTGTTCATGAAAGTAGGTAAACTTCAATGCGGAAAATATGTACTTCATAACACCACAACCACTATGTTGGAAACTTAACGATATTAGTCGAATTAGAAGCAAAGACAACAAAGTCATTAGTATGTTTAATGCCTGTAAAATGACATAAGGGATTTATCACATGAAAAAGCTTGGAAGAGACGTATATCCGAAACAATTGTTTGGACGTGTGTTTTAATGAGAGTTTGTGATTGTTTCGTTGATTGTTTACATATTTTATTGTGTAATGTAGGAAAACTACGCAGCACCCAACATCCATTGTTTACTTGACATGCAGCACAAAACCCCCGATTCATTTGGCAAGAGAATTAATTCGAACTCTTTATCGTCTATACGCATTTCACGATAGCAAAATTTAAAATAGTACGCGCATGTAAGCGACGGAATTTTAATGGAAAAGAGTGTCGCCCTCAAGGCCCATGTTTACAAATTTTGGCGAGCGCAAAACAGATCCCACCTTACTCAATTTTCAATGACGAAAAACACATTACTGTTTTTCATTCGGATAGGATCAAAGCGAGAATGATATTTTTCCTTTGTAGGGCACTTTTTGGCGAAATTGTGCCTAGTCCAATATCGAGGTAGCAATACAAACGTTAAGATTTTTTAATAGTGCAGGATCGGTGAAACGAAACTTTCTCAATATCGGTAGAAATACTTTTAAATTGCACCATTGCGGCACACTGCAGCACAATAGAACGACGATTTTGTACGTTTTTAATATCAAACGTACAAGATTCAATTTAAAGTGTAGCTTTTATGTTTTTGTCGGCTTTAAACCTAGCAAAAAGGGAGTTTCACCCATAAAACACAGCGGGGAGTGCGTGGGATACGTATCCTGTGCTTTACGGCGAGTTCGTCGACAAATTGTAACACAGTAAGGGGTGTCGCTTTCGTTGTTAAACTTTTACCAACTTTGAGACAAAAAAAATCGCTCTAAATTGTAAACGCACCAAGTTTCGCGATTTACGTTTCGCAAATTAATAACGGCGAGATAGTGCCGAGATTAAATTTAATCTGGTAGCGGTTACTGTATGTACATTATACATTTACCACACGTAAAAGTAAATGAAAACGTTTACACCCCCATTTCTCAGCGCATTTTGCGATAGTTGCCCTATAAACCGATATGTTGGGCTGCTGGAAAAGTTTGTGAAAAATAGTTGTATAGGGCAGTCAATGTCTTTAACTGTCATGTTCGTAAAGTTTGTCACTTTTATGTACGTTTTGTGACACGGAAGTAAAACACACTTTCCTTTAGATTGAAATATTTATTTGGAAGCCTTTGGGGCCAGTCAGCGTAGTAGGCCAGTCATATTAGGTAAAAATACTCCTCTACTTGGAAATAATTCCCTGAAAGGGGAATCTGCATACTACGGATCGCCATCTTGGAAAATGGCGCGTTCTAGGAACATGCGCTTTTTACACTGTGGGAACACTGCTGCGCTTTGACATTTGAGTGTCCAAAACAAAATACAGGATCTTTGAAATGCTTGCAGGCGCTAAAACACCTCACAGTATTGAAAAATCCCACAGATCCTTGAAGACCTACAAAAACGTTAGAGTTTTTTGAGGTTACTAAGAATGCGAAAAACCTTAAGGCCTCTAAAGATTGTACGAGGATCTTTGAAATGCTTGCAGGCACTGAAACACCTCCCAGTATTGAGAAATCCCACAGATCCTTGAAGACCTACAAAAACATTACAGTTCTACGAGGTTACAAAAATTGCTAAAAGCCTTAAGGCCTCTAAAGATTGTTAGAGGATCTTTGAAATGTTTGCAGGCACTGAAACACCTCACAGTATTGAAAAATCCCACAGATCCTTGAAGACCTACAAAAACGTTAGAGTTTTTCGAGGTTACTAAGAATGCGAAAAGCCTTAAGGCCTCTAAAGATTGTACGAGGATCTTTGAAATGCTTGCAGGCACTGAAACACCTCCCAGTATTGAGAAATCCCACAGATCCTTGAAGACCTACAAAAAATTAGAGTTCTTCGAGGTTACTAAAATTGCTAAAAGCCTGAAGGCCTCTAAAGATTGTCAGAGGATCTTTGAAATGCTTGAAGGCACTGAAACACCTCACAGTATTGAGAAATCCCACAGATCTTTGAAGACCTACAAAAAAATCAGAGTTCTTCGAGGTTACTAAAAATGCTAAAAGCCTTAAGGCCTCTAAAGATTGTCAGAGGATCTTTGAAATGCTTGAAGGCAATGAAACACCTCACAGTATTGAGAAATCCCACAGATCCTTGAAGACCTAAAAAAAAAATTAGAGTTCTTCGAGGTTACTAAAATTGCTAAAAGCCTTAAGGCCTCTAAAGATTGTCAGAGGATCTTTGAAATGCTCGCAGGCACTGAAACACCTCACGGTATTGAGAAATCCCACAGATCCTTGAAGACCTACAAAAAAATTAGAGTTCTTCGAGGTTACTAAAATTGCTGAAAGCCTTAAGGCCTCTAAAGATTGTCAGAGGATCTTTGAAATGCTTGCAGGCACTGAAACACCTCACAGTATTGAGAAATCCCACAGATCCTTGAAGACCTACAAAAAAATTAGAGTTCTTCGAGGTTACTAAAATTGCTAAAAGCCTTAAGGCCTCTAAAGATTCTCAGAGGATCTTTGAAATGCTTGCAGGCACTGAAACACCTCACGGTATTGAGAAATCCCACAGATCCTTGAAGACCTACAAAAATATTACAGTTCTACGAGGTTACAAAAATTGCTAAAAGCCTTAAGGCCTCTAAAGATTGTAAGAGGATCTTTGAAATGCTTGCAGGCGCTAAAACACCTCACAGTATTGAAAAATCCCACAGATCCTTGAAGACCTACAAAAACGTTAGAGTTTTTCGAGGTTACTAAGAATGCGAAAAGCCTTAAGGCCTCTAAAGATTGTACGAGGATCTTTGAAATGCTTGCAGGCACTGAAACACCTCCCAGTATTGAGAAATCCCACAGATCCTTGAAGACCTACAAAAACATTACAGTTCTACGAGGTTACAAAAATTGCTAAAAGCCTTAAGGCCTCTAATGATTGTAAGAGGATCTTTGAAATGCTTGCAGGCACTGAAACACCTCACAGTATTGAGAAATCCCACATATCCTTAAGGACCTATAAAAACATTACAGTTCTTCGAGGTTACTAAAAATGCTTTAAATATTCTTAGACTCGGTAACACCTGTTAAAGTCAAGTTGTTAAAAACTAATAAAGGCTTTGGCCTTGAGACTTCTTGTAGAATTTTTGGAAACTTTTAATTAAATATTAAACACCTTTAAAGGTTCTTAAATGTGTTTGAATGCTCTTAAAGGTCAATTGAGACTCTTGACCATTTAAATTTAAAGAAAGGAGGTAGTCTGGGAAACTGGTATACTCTGAGAGCGTCTTGGAGACTAATTGCGACTCTTAAGGCTTTTCAAGATGTTCATACGCCCTTCAAATTCGTAATTCTTGTCAAAGTGCCACCACTCTTTTTTAAGATTCGAAATAATAACCCTTAATTAACTAAAATAAAGGTAATTAACGTAAGAGGATGAATAATACATTTAACAACCTTAAAGGTTATTAAGAGCATTTTAAAAAAAGACCTTCAAAACGCGTTAGACGTTCACTAAAAAGCTATAGAGGCCATAAGAACGCATGAAAAGGAAACACGTGGTTCTACAAAGACCTCTATAAAACCTCTTCAAAGTTCTTAAACGCTCTTAATGTTTGTTAAATGTGGTTATAAATTTCAATTAAGCGCAATTTCGATCATAGTTGAATTCGAGGTCAATTATGTTTTGCATCAGAATTATTACTTAGTTGTTAATTTTGGTTAAATAATCACTTTGTACTTTATTTATTTTTTCATTCGTATTACGTGTTAAAAGACACGATTTAACATTTGGAAATAATTGCGTAGAATTTATAGATGTTTATCTCATGTTTTCTCCGGTCATTGCGATAAGAGCGTAATCGCGGCGTTAGTTATCGCCAAAATTAAACGCAGGTGCAATTTATTCTACGACGACGCATTATTTTGAAAGGAAGGAGGAAGGAAGTAAGCGGACACGGAAGGAAGGTTTTAAATAAGCGAACCGGATGTTAATCAAGGCTTTTTTTGGTAGTGCACGTTTGAAACGTAGCCGTTTGTTTTGGTGTAACTCCGCATAAGACAGTTTGTTTTGTTTATGTAATTGTAAAGTTGTGCAGAAGAAAGCTAGAGAGTGTTAAAGCATTTTTCTTTACGTCGTGATAAAAGTGAACGTTAAGTCAAGTTAAGTGGAGCCGTGTTCTCACGTTTACGAAGAGGTTTAGTCGGAAAGCTGTGGTTTGTCGCTGAAGAGAAGCCTTTCTTGAACGTCTTCAAGTTATAAATTAAAGGGAGTTTCTCCAGCATAAAACCCCAAATACTATAATTGTAATTGTACCGATGTCAGTGGTCGTCTAAATCGAGTTCTAAGTGAATCCAAAGAAATTCCGTTTGGTCTTATTTAGGATGATAAGGATTATTTTACTTAAGGTAATTAAAACTTTATGTAAATTTAATTTGTTTAATCGATCGCTTGTGGCGTGATGTGTTTTATCTGACCCTGAGTGTCATTTTTTCTTTCAGTTGATTTGATTGACTGATCTTGAATAAAGTTTATTATCTGTAAATGGTTAGTTTTGTGTTTAATCGAGCCTAAATTACGACCTAGATAGGAGTCTTCATGTTAATATTTACATTCACAGTGACCAGCACCGCCACCCGTACTGCCCTCAATGTATAGTCCACCGATGGCAGTCAGAACATTTTATAAATTTCCAGGACGTGTGTGCGGGTGCGTCCTTCAACTTCCAATAACCTGTTAAGAAGTAAAAAAAACCGAAAAGGAATAACGGGTTTCGATTCCGTTTTCGGCCCTGAAAAAAAATACCGGTTTCGGTCCGGTTTTCGGTTCTTTTTTGGTCCGGTATGGGTCCCTATCAGCAAACTTAACCGATGGGTTCAAGTTTAGTCTACAGCATCTTTAATGAATCGTCGAATTAATGTTTCATTACGCTGGGAATGTGAAAAATAAAATGCACCGTTGCCGAAATCAGTTTCTCGCCTACTTTTTTAACGCAACGAAACACTGTGAAAGTAATTTAATAATTTAATTGATTTCAGATTCGTGGCGCGGCGATGAAGTAACAACCTGGTAAGTACCTAAAAATGTTCAGCACCGAATCGATTTCTGACTAACTTACGGCCGAAGCAGTTATGTTTAGAATGTAATAAAGCCCGCTGGGAAATTAGGCTTTAGATACTAGATTAAATGTTTTATGACCTTAGCTGGTACGCATAAATAATTCGGGCGCTGAAGTCGGTATTTGATTTCATGTAAATACCGGCGGATGGGTTAAGTTCTGAAAGTAAATAGAAGTGGTTGTTGGCAAATAGTTGCGAATCTACGAAATTGTTGGACGTAATTCACGCATAGGGTGAAAATTTCCAGTTAACTCTCATATCGATGTAAGTAATTAGGGAAGGGATGCCTGATTTTAATTTATGGTAAATGTAAGGGCGGACACCCCTTTTTTAACTTCTCTGTGCTTAATCATGGTTTGAATTTATGGGAATTTGTGAAAATATGTTTTTATGATGCATTTTATTACCTAATATCAAACATAAAAATCCCAGATAGTGTAACGAATTTTCTAGAACGTTATCAAGGCGCCACAAAGTCGATAACAGTTTAGGTACCGGCGATATGTAATGAAAGCGGATGACCAGGCACTTCTTTAACAAATTGATGCTTCGTTGAACAATAAACTGCATCTGCGTTTTCTTATCTTCAAACTAATTAGCTTACGCCGCGATAACAATACTTCTTATCTACGACCGGAGATAAACTTGAAATTCGAAAAACGCGGAATGATGAGAGAGATACCATACTTCAAATGTAAGCTACTTTAAAAACATGATAAATTATGCACTTCAACCTTTACAAAGAAAAAAAAGCAAAGAGATCAAGCAAAAAAATAGATTCTTATTTTTTAAAGTTCACATAAAATATTCACACGTGAAAGGAATACACTTATAACATCACTACAATCGCGTGAACTTTAGGATCATATTATGTTAATGTTAACGAGTCCGTAGGCACATTTCTTGCAGTTAGGAACGTAATTTTTTTCAATTTTTTTCTAATTAATTAAAATCTTTCTGTCTCGCTATCAGTAATGTTCTTATATAGTTCGTTTGCTTATTTTGAGATTACCTGAACTGTATAAAATTCTCCTTACCAGGCCACGTCCTTGCACCACAGACGTGGTAGGGGGTGCGGTATCCTGATACTACCGCTGACCATTCGTCCAGCACAAAAAAGCGTAGAGTCAAGGTATCTCCAAAAATATAGCACGTCCTGAAAAATACGAAATTTGTATAAATTGGTACAAAATGCACAGAAATTTAAGTATAAGATATTGCAGAATTAATTCGTTTCTAATCTTATTCCAACCCATTCATAAAATCAAGTAGACTTAAAACACGTGAATTACAGCAATTTAATTATTGGTATTATTTCCCTAATTGAACAATACGGTTTGTTCAAAAATGGGTCGAATTTTGATGGACAAAATTTGTTCCCTCGACGAAATTAGATGTACGTCACTCGTGAAACATTTTTAAAGACTTTTTTTCTAAACGGCGTTAAACAGTTTGGAAAAGTGGATAACGAGACTTGTTTTGTAAGTTGATTAATTACGCTTTGTAAACTTTCACGCGTAAAATTAGAATTTCGGCTAATTTTAGTGCCAGGAGGGAACGTACAAAAATGTCGCGGAGGTTAAATATCAATTGGGATCGCGTAATTGCTAAATTGAAGTTGATCACGCCCGCGATTTTGATGAACCCCACACGCGTTGGCAGACGGGTGATGTGCGTGCGTGACTGGCAAGGATAGGCGGTTTTGGTACTGCTAAATCAATTACCCTTAAGTCTACATACCTGTTGTCAAGTTACGTTTAGGAATCACGTATGTTAAGGTCTTCATTATCGGTTTACGTTCCGAATGGGGGCGGAAGTGTTATTGGTGGTTTATTTCAATGCTCTTGAGATGATCTCTTACGTAATGGCTACATTGATTGATTAAGCTGCCTACTATTATTTCTTGGGTGTTTTACTGAATATTTGTATGCGTATCTAATTATTACAGTTATTGATTTTATGAGTTTTAGTCTGTGCAAGAAAATTCTGATTTTGAACTGCGAACAAGCTACTTTATTCTTTTAAAGACAATTTAAAGTGCACTTTCTTTGATTTTGGATGAAGTCTTAAAGTAATGTTAGACTGTAACGATTCATTTTCTCCGTTACGAAGAACTCATCATTATTGTTCCGGCTATTATTACTTGTCGGAGAACCCCCGTAACATCTAAAGCGGTTTGATGGATGACTCCACCTACCGATGCATTTTATCCACGCAAATTTGACGCGCAGGGATGGGCATTTCCATTCTTTCTCTTTCCGCTAACTATCCGTTTTACACGCTGGTCAAAAGCAGCTAATGATGTGTTAATTATGAAAACAATGGTCTACAGATATTAAAAAACGCAGAAAGGACAATCATCAATTCCACCAAATGCTTTCAGATTTATTCTTGAAATTCCCATAGTCATGTAATTTAGTGCAAAATCGGCCCTCCAAATTTCGACACCCTGTACATTTTTTATGATATGTAATACCTAACCTGCTCTAACCGTTAAAATCTTCAAAAATTCGAGTTTACCTATCTTTATAAAATTCGAAAAAATAAAACCCAATTTGGAGCTACCGTTACAACCTAAAGTAGAAAACGACTGAGGGAGAACTGTCGTTCAACCGCAGATAGGGTGTGCACATGTACAGTTGCACATCATAAGACTTTATATCTCGAACGCTGATGGTGTTTACCCAATTTTACAAATTTTACTTCAAAATGCAATCCGAATTCTTTTGAAAAAGCTTTTGCTAAACAAATGTGGTTAATTTCAGAAATCGGACGGTCTTTTTCATACTTTAATTAATGCGTGTTATTTCGTGCGTCTTTCGCAAATTAAAGAATGACCCTGTTGAATCTAAGACGCGAGAGGGAGCCATCAATATATTGACGTTGAAGAGAGACGCTAATTTTTAATTAAATTTTCGGATAAAGTTACTAACGGCCGGTATGCAAACCGCCAACGGGCTCAATGGATCCGCTTTCCCATACAAAAAAGTATGGAAATGTTCCAAACAACATTCGAAAAATGAAATTGAATTAAGACGAAGGGAACGGATTTTTCAAAGCAACGAAAACCCAATCGAAACTTTATAAAACATAATCTCGTCAAAGTTTCGGAAAGTATGTCGGTTTTAAGGAACTCGGATATTGGAATTTATAGAAAAATGTCGGGCTGCTTTAAAAATTAACGATTAAAAGTTTCGTGTAAACTATTGCGACACCTTGGAATTGAAAAAGTTCACTCAAGTAGGTATAGTCGTGTATCTTGTAATATTCTTTTTTTGAAAAATCTTATCGTAACTATAATACCGTAAACAAGTTTATTATCTACTTATATAGGGTGTTTCAGATTTTTCTTTTGTTTTGTATGTATTTCAAGGGGAAATCTAATTACAATCTTAAAGAGCTTGGAAGTAATGATGGCCGCATGTTCCATAATAAATGATTCAACGATTTTTGCACTTTTGACAAATTTTTAAGCAACCATCTTAGTCCCTTCAAAATGATTATTGTCACCATTAACGCTGTAACTATAACATCTACATTTTTAAATGATAGAGCTTTTCGTCCCGTATCGTCAAACTACCTTTTCTGGCACCATATACCGTCGCGTCGCCATCCATTTCAACTCGTTCGAGACGAATACAGTCAAAGACGGAAACATTGAAACTAGGGGGGGGGGGGGCCTTTGACCCGCGTGGATCAAATTTGCGATCCCTTGGCTTCGTTTCGTCTTGTGTGTTTGCACCGATTCTGTGCGTTCAGCTACTCTCGCCCCTCTTTCTCTGGTTCTTATCCCAATGTCAACAAAATTTTTGGACAACCTTCCATCTGTCTGTGGTCTGTAGCATTAGAGGGATAATGTTCTCTTCTTCCAGTGTATGCACCAGGTTAAGAGGTTAGCCTCTATCTAAGCGCGTCCCATCATGGACATTGGGCAGCACTCTAACCCATTTAGCTCCATCTATCTCTCTATGGTTCTCGCGGCACGGTAAGCATCAGCACAGCGTTCTATAAGAGAGACCCCAGCACTGACCCTTGTGGTGTCCCCAACTGGAACTATGTTCTAAATTTTGCTTTGCTTTCACTATTCTATTCGTAAGCTAGCTGTGAACTATCCTCACCATGTATACTGACACTTGCCTGGACAATCACATGGGTAGAAATCGAGTTGAATGCATTCCGCACACCCAGGGAAGCCCGCCATTACTTCCTCCGCTGTGGAGTGGATGCGTTGAAGCGTTTCGCTTATCTTTCTGACTTTTCGGAACCCATACTGCACTTCCTTCTCCAATGACGCAATGACACGTTCAAATAGCTTCCCCATATGGCTGATGAGCCCTATGGGTCGTACTGCCCACGGCTCCTTTTTTGGTATTACGACTACATTTGCTTCGTTCCATCTAACAGGGTATTTTCTAATACTTAATATGCCATTGGATACCTCTCGGAATACATCTCGGAAGGTCCCTTGTCCTGATAGCGCTACCAATTCGGACGGAAAGCCATCTGGGAACGGCGCTTTTCGTTTCGACATTTTCTTTGTAGCGCATCAAGTTTCTCGATTATACCCCTCCTTGTGTTCAGCCTTCCTGCGCCCAAGCTTCTTCATTACTATCTTATAGGTCTGCCCCTATAGGTCTCTGGCATATCTTCTTCCAACAAATCATGTTCTTGTCTTCCGCCTTTCCTCGTTGCTCCAATCGCTCACCTCCGAGCCTTCCTTCGCACATCTTTCGCTTTCCTCGGCCACTTTTTGGTCCCACCAATATGTCGCTTGTGTTTTGGTCCCTTTCCTAACCTTTGGCATCACCTTTTAAGCCCATTTGATCCACACCTTCTCTAGCTCAGTCGTCGTTCTTGGTAATCGTTTTTCTCTTTCCAGTCTTAGCTTTTCCTCGTTTACTGGGAACGGTGGGTGTCTCTTCCACCTTCCAATGAATAATTTAACTTGCTACGTCACGGCTGGCACAGGCCACATCTATATATTTGCGGTACGTGTTCCTTTTTCAAACGTGATTTCTTCATATTCTTTCCTTGTTTTCCTATTATTTTAATTATCTCCCGTTATTCATAAGTTCACTGGCTCTGATTCTTCCTGTTCTATGATTCTTTTATTGATAAAGTTCTTAGGAAATCGCAAAATGCGGTTCTACCACTCGTGGGAAATCAGGATCTTAACCAAAATGAAATTCTTCTGTTTCTTTAAATTTAGATTTTTGAAATTCGTGACATTCTTGTTCATTTTGACCTCTTCACCTTAATCGGTTATTTATCTTTCTTTCCGATTCTTCGATTGGTTGGGATTCTTCAGTCTATTCGGATGTTTCATATTCTTTTTCCGATTCGCCCATTTCTTCAGATTTTTTTGATTCTCCAATTTTTGCATGCCCATCAGATACGCGTTATCTGGATTTTTCGTATATTGCGGATTCTGAGGATTTTTCATATTCTACCATTTCTCTGAATTATTTCAGTTATTCTCCGCAAGTTCCTTGGGTTCTTGCGTCAGATTTTTTGATTCTTTAGACCCACGAATTCATCCGATTTCTAAAATTCTTCAGATTCATCATCTACTTAAGATTATTTTAATTTTTTTAATTCTTACAATTCTTCAGATTTCTTAAAGAAGAAGAACACGTGAATGCCACTTAGTTCCAAACGACGCAAACGCCGGATGCTCCATAAGACACAATATAGATATTATAGCTGAGGGGAAGAAAGAGGGCCCATTGATTACGACATACTTCAATTGGATTAAAAGAAGTTACTTCATTTTTCAGAAACTTCCTTATACTTGGGTGGAAAAACATTTTTCTGCACACTTGCAATATTTCTGAATGTTACTTTTTGAGTACACCTTTAATCCATTACCAAAGAGGTATTTTTTGGAATTTTCTTATTCTAAATTTTACGATATTTTTTAAATTTAATGTATTCTTGTATGCGAATTCTTGTGTGCGATTTTGTAATTTTTTTATTTGTCTCGATTTTTCAATATTTTTTAATTTTTGAGGAAGTATTTTAATGTTTCTCATAGAAGTATAATGTGATAGAGGTAGGTAATTTTATGTAATTTTTTTTATTCCGAATTTTACAATATTTTTTTATTTTGTTGTGTTGTGTTTGCGTACTTTTCGTATGTTTATTTTTACAGATGTGTCAATTTTTAGGAATTTTCTGAGATTTTCCGTATTGGAATTTACAGTTTTTTCCCCGTCGCGTCTGAAGGATAATAATAATAATAATAAATGAACTAAGATAATAATTGGAATAATATGCGCCAAAAAAATTACTATGTTCCTTAAATGAATTCCCTCGCTTCTCCAAATTCATCCCTTTGGAATAATTCATGCGTTTTAGATTTGTTACCTTAATCGGCAGATTCTTCAGATTCATCAGTGTAATGGTATGTGTCTTTATATCCTTGATTGTCTCGTTTCTTAAAAGTCTTTTGTTTCTTCAGTTTTTGGATATGCATCAATCTTCACAGTATTAAAGCAAAAAGAAATTTATCGTCTACTAAATTAAGTTCCCTTAAAAATATGAAGGGCTGTTAGTAGGCATGCCAACAACAGAAGAGTTTAAGAGAAATATGTGTGATTGCCTAGTCTTCCATAGTTTTCGCTTTTCTAGAGCTTTGCGTTTGATGTTTCTTAAAATCGGTATTTTAGATCCTTTGTTTAGATTTTTTAGGTTTTTCGACTTCTTTGGCTCTTGAGATCCTTTAGACCCTTTCAGCCCCTCAAATGCTGCAGTCGCTTTGAATTTTGCAAACTACTCGAATTCTTCTGATCCCCCAAATTCGTTTTATTCTTTAGATTCTCCCGTTCCTTTGGAACCTCCGTTACTAGTCATTTATTCGGGCACTTGAGTTTCTTCAGATTTAGATTCTTGGGATTGCAAAATTTTTCCAATGCCTCAGATCCCCAGGATCTTCGGATTCTTTCTTTTCTTTCAATTTTTAACTTTTTTCCGTTACCTACTGAAGATTCGTAAGCTCCATCAGAACCTACATATTCTTATAGTTCTTCTTCAGTTTTTCGAAAATCTTCAATTTTTACAATTTGTTCGTACCCATTTTTTCCGTTTCTTTTTCAAATATTCCGATCCGTACATTCCTTTAGATTCCAAAATTATCCGGATTATTCCAATTCCCCACATTCTTCAAATCGTGTGCGGTCAATTTCCCCCGGAAAAATCGCCTCGCCAGGAATATTCGCCACCAGATTATTCGCGCGCGGAAAATTTGACTTTAAAAAACTCGCCTTCGGAATTTTCGGCCCCAAAAAGACTTGCCTCCGGTGCTCCAAGAAGATTTTTCCCGCAATATCTTCGCGACATTGCACATTCCAATTGTAACGTCACTACCAACGATGCTACACCAGCTCTTGTAAGGACTGGATTACAGAATTACTTAACTAATCCACACCTATGGTCAAAAATAAGGGTGAAAATCAATTTTTATTAGTCCATTTTTCCAGAAATACAAAATTTGTAGATGGCCTTAATAATTGTGGGAAACTTCCCAGAAAAAGTCTTTCTAGGGCGAATCTTCCCGGAGCGAATGCTCTGGAGGTGTAGTACTTCAGATGCGAATCTTCTGGCGGCGGATTTATCCGTAGACGTGTTTTCTTGGGGGAATATACCGGAGAGATTTTTTTGGAGCGAATCTTCCCACAATCTAAAGTCTTATTGATGCACTTAGGTTACAACATATTACGAGTACAATAAACATAAAGTGGCTTTTGTTACTGTAAATTTGAAGGTAGAGAGCCCTTTAAGGGAACATTCTGTCTACTGTTAACGAAATTTTCGGGGGCAAATTTTCCGGGGGAATCTTCCAATACCTCCCTTAATATGTTTAGAATTTTTTTCTTTCAATTTCTTATAATTCTTTGGATGCTTTCCATTATTCGAATTGCATAAGTTTCATCATGTTCTTTCATATCTTCGAATTCATCTGACTTTTGAGATTCTCCCGACTATTGGTAATCCTGTATTATTTTTATTTTCCATAGGTACCCTTGTTTTCATCATAAAATGCCTACCAGAAAAAATTGTAGGAATGCTTCTCACCTTCAAAGGTGTGTTGTCGAAATAAAACAGTAGCAAGGAATTGCGAGTGAATTTGGAAGAGTAATATAAGCTTAACCGAGGATCACTACCGCCCTTTCAAATATTATGACAAACAATTTGAATACTTAATGAAATTGTGAGGAGCTCTTTCCAGAACCAGGAACGTTATCCATTATCCATTATCTGGTTTCTGACGTATAAAACAATTCATCTGAATAGAACAAGGCAAGTGGTTGTATAATCGGTAGGAACTCAAAATGTGAACTTTAAAAAATAATTATAACCGAATGAATGCGAGCATTTTCCGGGAATGTGTTTAAGTTTTAACTTAATTTGTCCCTTTATTCCAACCACTTCATGTACAAACTTTAGAAACAGTTTTGTTTATTGTTTTTGTGTATTACTTACTTAAACAAAACAAAAGTTAAATTTGTCTCGTATTTATACTTTAACTTATTTAATTGCGCTTTTGAACTTCAAATAAATTTCCTCTCAGTACTTAATTACTTCGAACAAAGTCGTTAGCAAACACTCCGATTGGAATAGCGAAACGGCTTTTCGGTCAACTTCTTCACCTAAAGGGAAAATTTATTGATAGTCATTCGCACCCACTTCAACTTTTATATGCGGTACGTGCAGGACAATTTTCCATACAAGTTATTTACAGTACGGCGGCGAACGGGAGAAAATTGACGCAAAATAACGATAACTACGAGGCATGCTGAAAAATAGAGATTAACACCGACGGAAAACCTAAAGCGATCCGCTCCTTAGAAGATCCCATCCTGACCTATCTGCTAAGTACGTGAAGGGTCGGCTCGCTCCTTGCACGTTCGCCATTTGCGCGACACGCACTCTGACGACAACTTCTACAACCATGAACTCCTATTTCCCTCGGGATTAGTTTGTATGCATAAAATAGGGCTGAAAACGTTTATTATGCTCATGCGGAGATAACTAACTAAACGGATGCGGGCGGTCAAATAATTTCGTTTTACTCCGATTTTTGCTGAACTTAACAAAACTTGACTTGAATTCCGGAATGTAATTTACCCCGACAGTAAAGTTAAAATGAAATTTCTGAAAACCGCAGATTTAATATAGGAACGGACGATTCTTTCTCTCTCTCTGTATACATGTATTTGCATTAAACCTAAATTTATTTTGATACAATCGCATCCGGAAAAGTGATCGTCGTATTTTAGCGAAACCTTGCTAGTGACAGGCAGGTTTAAAATACCGTATCAAGCAAACAAAAACAATTCATTACTTTTCTAACGTTGACGAACGCGCCGCGTGTCTTCTTGTCGGCGAATATTAAATGATGAATCGATCTTCTTTTGTAATTTAAGGCGTAAGAAAATATTCGGGTAAAATACGAAAAAAATTGGCTTATCCTGAGCAAAATTGCTATAAATCCCATTGAAGCAGTAAACAAAATTACCCAAAATCTTACGTTTTTTCAGGGCGTGGTAGATTCCATCATCAACCAGGTGTCACTTGTGTAACGACACCTTTAAAGTAAAATATTGGGCATCATCGAAATTTTCAGGTTGTAAAAAAGGTTCGAAATTACTTTCCAGACGTATCTGTTGTTCTCTAAGTATTGATTCCCTATCATAAATCGGTTGAGCGGTTGAATTGTGTACTAAACGTCAAAATATACCCAGCAAATGTCACCTATGAGACCTTCTAATGTAGAATTTAAGAACCTTTGAAAAGTTGCTGGTGCATTACAGAGATCAAAAGGCATTCCATTGAATTGCCAATGACCTTGTGCTGTTGAAAATGCTATATAAGTATTGTTTTGAATCCTCATCCATCGGAATGTGGTAGTAAGATGAAGTTACGTCAAAAGTTGAAAAAAGTGATGACTCTGAAAGATGATCAACTGCTTCTTGTAGCAGACGTAAGGAACGTCTTTTTTTGTAACTGAATTTAAACGTTTATAGTCTATACATTACCTAATTGTTTCTTGTCGGTTTGGAAGTTTTTTCACAATGAATACTGTTGAAGCACTCTATGTTTGAAAGAAATTTTGTAAGGTCTTTTTGCGATTGGTTTTACATTGTCATCTATAGTCCGTCTCACCTTAACTTTACAGTACAGGCTCTTATGGCCGACAACGATGCCAAATTTCATTAAAATATGATTTGTAGCAAATGGGGGACTCGGGTTCGAATCCCGGCGGATGCAGATTTTTTTAAATTTTATATATTATTTAGTATTTCTACATTTCGGCAAACTAATGCTGGTTGTTGATGTAGGATGTCCCTCAGGACCTGCTATGTCTATATAGTTTGCAGTCTATATAAGTAAAAGGAATGTTTGTCTGTCTGTATGTGCCTTATATGCCTTCCTAAACCGTTCATCCGATTGAAATAAAACTTTGGGGAATTGTTGGACGTATGCGAAGGTTTCTGATTTAATAAAACACTTCCAGAAATTCTAGCTGGAACGGGAATGGCGAAAAACGAGATTTTACGTTTTACAGTCGCAATTGCGGCAGATAGACTTTTTTGGAGGCGTAAATGTGTGCTTTTTTTGTGAGTTACGTTAGCTTGATCTGGTTCATTTTCAAAAATGTCTGCGTTTCTGTTAATTAAGGAATATAAAAGCTCAATAGTTTTTTCATCTAAACCTCCAAAATTATCCTTTGTCTTTCTTTATATTCTTCATAAGATTCTATTTTATCTTCATCTTTTGAACTTAATTCTCCATATTCTTCAATAATTATCTTCATATCTACCTCTTAGAAAGTTTCTTTAACTTTATTATGTTTGTTTGTGCCCTTAATATTTGCTTCTACTTTGTATTACTTCTTTTTTTCTTCTTTATTAAATTGTTCCTTTATTTTATTATTATTTTGTTCATATTTCTTATTATTATCCTTATTATTGTCTCCGTCTTTAATTATTTCTTGGTTTAATCGCGTATCTCAATTTCCCTTTAGCTTTGCGTTTATCGTGTTTGTCTTTAACATATTTAAATTGTGCCCTTTAAGTCGTTATCCGTTTCGCTATAATGGCCCATAATGGACCAACAATGGCCAGTAAAAAAGTACACATTTTATCGAGGAGGATTATTTCCAGAGAAATTATCAACTTTATTTTTTTTAGTAGCATTATTTATTACGAGTACAACGATGTACGGCACACAACAAAAACAAAAGTTGGAGGATGTTGGTTTCAACAGTATGGTGCGCCCGCGCACAATGTCATAATCGTACGAGAACTACACCTATCGCGCATAAATTTCCTGGAAAATATGTCCGGTAGGCATTCTCGCACGATTAGGGCATTGTGCGCGGGTGCACCATACTGTAGAAACCAACACTTTACCATTTCTGTTCGTGAGTACCATACATAGTAGTATTCGTAATAAAAAATGCTGCCCAATGTACTTTTATTACTGGCCAAAAAATGAAGTTGATGATTATTTCTCCGAAACGAAACGTTGGATTGAAAATCTTTCAACGGTGCCTTGCAGAAATAATATCGGTAAATTTCGGCTTTTCTGGCAGAACTTCGGACGTACACGGAATTGTATATTAGAAAAGAAATAAGGTTTCAGAGGAAAGTTTTGATAGTTTTAATTTGCCCGCATTCTGTGTTTTTTACGACACCGAACATGAATTTGAAGTTTTACCCCGGAATTTTGTCTTTTTTTGGTACCTTTTCTCCAAAATCGATCACTTTTTTCAGTTTTTGACCTATATCTCAAAAAGGAAGCATTTTTTCGACAATTCCATGAAGCGAAAGTCTAAACGGTTGAAGAGGTCTACGAATACGAACTACGAAAGAAGATGGATTTCCATGACCATGGCCAAGTTACACTAACAAAAAATGCCATTGGGACAGGCTACAGAAGATGCCGAGACCGTCATTGTGAACGAAGCCCCATCTTTGGGTGAACGTACTGAGGATGTGGTGGTGGTTGGAGAGGTCATCGGCCTGTTGGTTATCCTCACGAGTCTTGGCGAACGAGATAACGCATCCTTCCTCCAACCACCTACTCTCCTGTGCACGCTCTGTAAAACAAAACCATTTAAGAACACATCATGTATCTTCAGGCAATGAGTGAGTGTGACACGATTTTAGCAGTTTATAATCAAAAACCCCCACGTTGCCGATGTTGTAAGTGTGTTCAAACACGCTGAGGGGACTCTAGAAAGCATTGCAGCTGCAAAAGGGAGATTCCTGGTCAGCGTGTATATGGCTAGACAGGAAAGATTGAGCGTCGATAAACCGCGTGAGGTGCATTAATTATAAGAAGACACTACCATCATCAGCTGCTGCAGCAACAGTTGTTGCGCCGTAAAATTCCAATTAACAATGGGTATTAATTGAATTAATGAGTATTGAAGTTTAAATGGGCTTAGTTGGGTAAGCATGCTTAATGAACGACGTTGAAGAAAAAACCGACAGACGGCGTCCAGAGTTATATCAAAACGAGCGCCCTTAAAATACGAGAAACCCGACGTCCATCTTATATTTTTCCGATAATTACAGGCCGAGTAATTAATTTATTAAAAACCGAGGAGCTAGGAATTCCCTATTCCACTTCCGCAAAATTAGGAGTTCTTTATAAGGTAAACGCACAATTTTGAAAGGATCTTTTGCATTTTACTTGCCGTAAGTTAGAGCTTTTTACCGTCACGAGTAAGTTTTGTAAGTATCGACATTTTCCGTAATTTTCTTGACTTTTGAAATTAATTTCACCGTATCGCTTTTGCGTTTTAAGTTACCAGTATTCATTGAAATTTGTTTTTAGCAATTTTTCTACTGCTTCATTAAGCTTTTCTTTAATCACAAAGGTGGGGGAATTTTCCATAAGTTTTTTTCTACTTTAACTTTGTATAAAATAGGCTTCGAAAAAAATGCTTCCTTTCTGAGATATCGGCCAACAAACGAGAAAATGCCAAAATTTCTGTTGAGTGCAAAAAAACCGTTACCTTACAAATGTTTGCCTGCAAACTTCAAACTCGTGTTCAGCGAGCCAATAAACATAGAGGGTGAGAAAATAAAAACTATAGCAACAATCTCCTCTAAGAAAGCGAAGTAAAGGAAGGTTTTCTGTCAGAATGCAGGTACTTCTTTTAAAAGAGATAATAGCCGAAGTAAATTAGCAATAGCATTGTACAACAACAACGAATGCGTAATTAATCAAGCTAAAGTGGAAATTATTATCTTTTAACACAAATTACCCCAAAGCATTAACGTAGTGTGTAATTCTCGTGAAGTATTGCAACGATATGTACAACAGCGATTTTCATTATTGAACGCCGCATTTATTATTGAGGTCAGTTACAATGACTGCATTGTATTCCATCTGCAATTATTGAGATTTTCTGCCTTCTGTACATAAAGCCTCTCTATTAATTACGTACAGGGGCGAGTTTAATCACAGAAAGCTACTAAAACATGTATTTCAATTATGTAACGTTTTTACAATGTTCGCCGTTCTCTGTTCACTTTTGCATTCCAATTTTCAGTTTTGACAAGCTTAATTATATTTTTTCGGCTATTTCCTTTACAGACTGTTTTTGAGGGCGATATTAAAGTGAACCGAGGCATGAAAGGGATAAATATCCGATAGAATTGGAGACTTATAACGTTGTAACAGGAGTCGAATAATTTGTGGTATTTAAGATGCGATCGACTTCCGGCAGAGGACCGTGTCAATGTTGAACGAATAAAATATCGAATAAAAGTCAACGTTCCGCCCGCTTTCGCAAGGAGTTTCATCAGAACAAGAAACAAACATAAAAAATAAAATATATAAATCTCTTGCCAACGGAGCTGTATAGGTTAAATGGCTATCAGACAAATATGGTAATTAGAATTGTATATAAAACCAATATGTAATCAAACGTTATATTAAGGAAAAAAATTACCTATGAACTCTGTTTGTAACGGCCTTTTGAGCTCAGAAGGGCACTTTTCTGCCTTATCTGTATCATATATACCCATATATCTGTATCATATATACATGTATCATATATACATATATACAAACAAACAAACAAGAGAAATGGTGAGTAGCGTGGCACAAAAATATTGCGGTAGCAATATCTAATGTCTGACACTAGGGTAAATCGAATACTAAAACCGTAAAGAATACTCAATAAGAATCAATAATTCAAGTTACGTTAACCAAACAAAAGCAAAATTTTGATCGATAACGAATAGTCGGTACAAGTCGCTAAAATAAAAACATAAATGTGACGTTAAGAAAATTATTTTATTATGCACAAATAACTAAATTTCTATACACGAAACAGGTAACCTAAGTCGGTAATTTGAAAAACGAATTTACAAAGCAACGATAACTAAAATCTTCTTATAACAAACAAATCTGAACGATACACGTAATCAAACTATCATTAAAGAAGTCTCGGAAGGTATTTTCTTCGGTAACGACAAAATTACGTATATAGAATCAGAAATATCGAAGCGATTCACAAAGCTAATACTCCCAGAAGGTTTAGTTATACTTGCAGTTAAACAGCAACAACATTCAAATGTAAAAGACTTCCATGTAAGTAGATCGCCAGGTAATCCGTAAACCCCTCACCCTAATTACTTGCAAATATAAATATGAGAAGCGTATCAGACATAGAGAATTTGGAACTAACCACTGTGAAGGTCAGATCTTTTCTACGCGCAACAAGTACAACTGTACGCAAGACCAAATTAAAAAAGGGATAGCATTAGAAATATCACGAAAAACGTCTGCACGACCTCTGGGGGTAAAACAAAGAAGCATTGTACATGAGACCTATAACACTCGGATGGCCTCTACCGACGAACTAGAAAACTAAGGTAATAACAAATCTGCAATAAATATAACTTACATCTTAATTAAACCGGATCACAAATGAAATACCTAAATGGCGTAAGAATATCACTTAAATGAAAGTAAGAATCGAATAGAAATGGAATGTAAGAAAAATATTTGGACGTAAATTTTACGTGAACAAATTGATCGTCATAGGCGGACTATATTATTAGACTAGAAATCGAAATCCTTATTCAAATCTAATATACATGGTGAAAATTTCGTCTGGAACACTGACTATATCTTCAAAACTAAAATTTTTGCAAAGGAGTGATTTATGGTATCCACAATAAATAAATTTGTGATCAGTGGCGTACTTCTGCATGGTAAAGGGCAATTTTTTAATGGCAACTACTAGATTTCACTACATATTATTAAAGAGCATACTGTTGTGTATGTTGTGATTTCAACACCTTCAATAAGGTTGGGCCACCCTGTGTGTGATTTTTTTAAGTAAATCTCGTGAGTTCTTACGAATTAACGAGTTTCATTTAAATTTGTATTTCAGTATTTGTTTGGCCTTTCAGAAACTTGTGTAGGTGCGTAATTTTCGTTTTAATTTGATCGCTTTTTAAAGTTGTTCAATTTAGATAAAGCGCTAGAAGTAAGACACATCTGGTCAAATTTTTTGTGGAAGGTCGTTTGCGATAATTTAATTAATGCACATGTGGTTCGATAAGAAGACGTGCGCGTTTCTCGGCGTAAGTGGGGGTGCGGAGCTATTTCGACGCTGGCTTTAGCGGTTTATGTGAAAATTCATTAGGAAAAACTTTATATTGGACGGGGTGGATCCCTTAAATACGGGAGAGAACGTTTAAACAGGGATTTGTTTATTGGTGACGTTTGGAGTGCTTGATTTTTGTTACGCGGTTATTTCCGTTAACGAAAAAAGTAGTAGTTCGAGTAAATGAAGTTCCTGAAGCTGACAGCGTGTGTTGGCGTCAGTTTTAAGTGCGCTTGAATGTCGAAAAATTTTTACGATCAGATTTATTGGATTCTTGAAAAACTGTAAGTAATTAAGATGTCTTTATTTAATTTTCTGTCGAACGCCTGTGCGAAAAAACAGGCTTTAAATGCTTTTCTTTCTTCCAGAATTGTTGTAGCTGCGTGTTTAATCGAACCCAAAGTGCGACCCAAATTGTTTAGTTGATTCTTTGGAATTGTCGACAGCCGACCAACTTTACTGTTATTCAAATTGATAAAATTTAAAGTCAACATTAAGTCCTGTGTTCCTTTTTCAGTTTTAAGTGTGCAATTTTTTGTGCTCATTTCGTGCTCATTCTCCGCGAGCCAGCAACAGATTTTCATGACCAACAGCCTCTCGGGCGATAACTTGTAAAATGGTTCAGATGGTTGTATCATGAAGTAATATAAAAAAAGTCAGCTAGATATACCCAGGGAAAACTCGTCAGCTGGTACATTTAAATAGGCGATGGATACTCCTCTCTGGCTCCTGCAATACACTGGGAATCAACTGACAATCTTCCCATCGAGACATAGCCAGCTGACATGTTTATTTATTCACAATATTATAGAAACGTCCTTCTCATTAATTTTGATTCAGGAGGAAATGAATAAAATTAATACTCTAGTATCAACAATCAGAATATCCATTTACTATATTGTTTTTCCCATTTTGTCTTACGCTAATTTGAAATGTTCTTCCAAGCTCGTTCATAATTGATTCAAATTTTTCAGATGATACAGCTTCATACATTGGTAGATGTTAATAAAATAATGACGGGATACCCTGTATATGAGAATATTTCAATTCTATTAAGTGTAAATCTGGGGGATTTTCTATGAATTAGCACAGAGTTGGTTTATTGCATTTCAATTTCTTATTTCAGTGCCTTTTTTCCATTTAGAATAATTGTTTTTAATTATGTAATATTTTCTTGATTAGATTTTGTCCCTTTTGCAATTTATTCAATTTAGATGAGGTATTACAAGACGTCTGGTCGTTTGCGATAAGGAGTTTTTATCTGACGAAATTTAATTAACGCACGTGTTTTTATCGCTGTTAGAACAGATAAGGTGTTACGAAGAATTGCGTATCATTTCGGCGTACACCAAAAATAATGACGGGACACCCTGTATATGAGAATATTTCAGTTCTATTAAGTGTAAATCTAGGGGCTTTTTTATTAATTAGCACAGAGTTGGTTTATTGTATTTCAATTTGTTATTTTAGTGTCTTTTTTTTTCCTTTCAGAATAATTGTTTTTAATTGTGTAACTTCTATCTTCTTGTTTAGATTTCGTCCCTTTTACAATTTATTCAATTTAGATGAGGTGTTACAAGACGTCCGGTCGTTTGCGATAAGGAGTTTGTATCGGACGAAATTTAATTATCGCACGCGTGTTTTTATGGCTGTTAGAACAGATAAGATGTTCCTAAGAATTGCGCATTATTTCGGCGTACACCAAAAATAATGACGGGGCATCCTGTATATGAGATTTACACGTAATAGAATTGAAATAATTCTATTACGTGTAAATCTGCGGAATTTTCTATGAATTAGCACAGGGTTGGTTTATTGTATTTCAATTTGTTATTTCAGTGTCTTTTTTTTCCTTTTAGAATAATTGTTTTTAATTGTGTAATATTTTCTTGATTGGATTTTGTACCTTTTGCAATTTATTCAATTTAGATGAGGTATTACAAGACGACTGGTCCTTTGAGATCAGAAGTTTTTCTCGGACGAAATTTAATTGACGCACGTGTTATCGCTGTTAGAACAGATAATATGTTCCGAAGAAGTGCGTGTTATTATGGCGCAAGTTGGGATGCGTTCCTTCGAAATGGACGTTATCAAGTCTAATTGTGATTGGCGGTGTATTCGAAAATCCTGAAGAAGGAGATGATCTTAGAGTAGAAGTTGTGTTCTCTTAAATAGTAGAATCAACGTAAACTGCTGCTGCGAGTTCCGCAACCGTAAAGAACGTGTATTTTTGTTTACGCTAATTTCTCGGGCAGTTAATTGCAGACGCAGTTCGTCTGTTTCGGAATAAAGTGTGCAGAAGTTAAGCAGTCTTAATAAAAGATTTAAATTATCGTGTGCAGGGGTAAAAGTTTGTGGAAAGTTTTTAAAGCGGTTTGTCCGTATTCTGAAAAAGTTAGTTTGAGTGTGAGTAAACAAAACAGTGTTGTCAGCTTAGTAAAATCCTGCTAAAAGGTTTGTCGTTCATTAAATCCGAGCAGCCACCAAATATTTCTCATCTTATTTATCAAGATCCAGTGTTCTTGTGTCTTTGATAACTGCACCTGAATATCGCAAACTCCATTTTACGACCAAATGATTTGGCTTAAAAGGAAAAGTAATTTTAATATTCCTTATTTTACTTGTTGACCATCTGCGTGCGGGGTATTATGTCCAAACAATCTTTGTAACGTTTCTTTGTTGCATGGATTTTATTTTAATCGTTTCAGCGGAATACATTTTCACTTTACTTTAAAATTATCAACACATAAAAGCACGAAATTACATTTGATTACGCACACGTAACGAGAGTTTTTCTTCAAAATTACATAACGGCCTTATTGATGAGCACAAATTTTCGTAAGTAGCACATAAGAGCACAAAAAATGATAAAGGAATGTGTGGTTACCGTTACGCCATTGTAACGACCCTCTGGAAAGTAAAAATTGATTTCTTCTGGCTAATAAGATGTTATACTTGCCATCAATTTTGATATTTTGTCATCCAAAATGTACCTACGTATGCTATGTCGGCACCTGTTCGTATGAGACATGTCAGGTTCTAAAAATGAGATGCTCTCAATCTACAACTCTATTGTTATTTGATTCAATTTAAAGACCGAACCTCTGAAAATGGCACAAAGAAAGTAGGTAATTGGATTTCGAGAATCCTATTCACATCTATGACAGTTAATCGAAACGATGCTCAATTAATATTAAAGCGAGTGAATTGGAAATTGAACGAAAATCGCGATTTACGTAGATGCGGTTGCATAATGAGAAGCTTCGGTACGTTTTGCAAATTACAGATACGTTCGTCCAATAATGAATGTAATTCGGTGCTTGTAATCTAATTACCTACATTTTCACACTTGGTAAGCGTAATGGATATAAGCGTCCCTGAAAGCACATGAAAGGGCGACGCCAAAGAAATTGGATAAGTCTAGTCTGTGTAACAGTCTCAATTGGAAGGCGAAAAATACAAAGCAATACAAATGTAAGTATTCTAATATCAAGTTCCCAGAAGTATCATGTGCTTATTATAAACGCATTTTACATCTAGGGCAAGTTGCATAAGGTGCCATATCATGCTTCACGCTTGCTAACGCGATTCTGGTATATAAATCGCGAATAGAACCCATTTCGTTATCAGTGCAAGCTTGGCTATCAATCAGGCACTAGCAACATGGCTTCAAAGGTGAGCACCGTAGAATACCGATACAATTCCACCCTCTAATTTTCAGATAATAATTTTAACGGCCATCATCGCATCTGCTCAATGCCAATCGCCGGGAGGTGGACATCCACATCCTCACGCCACCAGCTTTTCGACGCTTCAACACCATCAGTCAGCACCAGGACAACCTCAACCACACATACCGATTCCATCGAGTCACATACTACCAGTTGCCATTCCAGTAACGCAAACAAGAGTTGAACCCTACGACCCTCACCCTCACTACGTCTACGCTTACGATGTCAACGACTTCCACACGGGAGACTCCAAGAGCCAGCACGAAACTCGCCACGGTGACATCGTGCAGGGCCAATACAGCCTAACCGACCCCGATGGCACCAGACGCACCGTCGATTACAGTTCTGACCCACACAACGGTTTCAACGCGATCGTCCACCGCACCGCCCCTCAACAACAACAGCAGCAGCAGCAGCAACCCCAACAGCAACAACAGCAGCAGCAACCACAACAGCTACAACCCCAACAGCTACAACAGCAGCAGCAGCCCCAACAACCACAACAACAACAACCCCAACAGCAGCAACAGTCACAGCAACAACAACAACAACAACAACAACAACCCCAATACATACACGGCGGAAGAAACTAGACGATTTTCCAAATTATGACCTTCGAGGACGACCTTAGGCGACTTTAATATTTATTCTCGACCATTTCCGCCCACTTTTCCTGCGCTTTATTTAAGATTTGTACGATACCATTAATATATCAGCTAAAGCTTAGAATTATTTATTTATTACTACTTTAAGGTGTTTCGATCGCCACCAAACTTGTTAATATCATAACTCCCATTGTATAAAAAACTAATCGAAATATCGATCGCGTTTTATTAAAATGATTGTTTTAGTTTGATTGAATTTTCCCTGTACGGTTCGGGGCGTTGTTAAATCTTCGCTTAAACAACATAAAGCATGCACTCGCGTATTCCTTGGCGAGCACCGAAATCCCAAAGGTAGTCGATCTTTATATTTTATGGAACCCGCGCTTCCCTCCAAATTTAAATAGCAATATGGAAATGTGCAAGTGTGTGTTTATGCGGTTAAGGAGGTGTAAGGGTTGAAAAATGATGCACGGGAAACGTTCTTTATATAAAAGGGAAAACGGCTGTGGTTTCCTTTTCTAGTCAGTTTTCAAAGGGTTGGCGTGCGAGTATGATTTTCTTGTAATTCTTGTGTAAGGGAAGAGTAAACGTTACGGTTCGGTTGCATTCAAATTCAATACTATGTAAAATAGGTCAGCTGGTAAGCGAATAATGCCGCTTATATCGATCGCAGTTTCAAGTAACAATCGAAACGTATTCCGTACGTGTATTATTTTCTGAATGCATTTTTCTACCCACTTTGTGTAATTTACTGCAGAATGTGTCAATTGCTCGACATCGTTTGTGAAAGATTACACGTGACGTAACGTTTTGAATTTCAGATACAGAATTATTTATTTCAATAATGTTAACACTTATAATTAACAATCACTCGAAATAGCTCGTAACGCGTATTAATTAATTTAACTTTGTATTTATGTAAGCCGGCATTATTTTAAAAACAATAGAGGTTATATTTTTAGTGCGAATGGAGTAAAATAAACCGAAACACACCATTTGCTCGCGCTATTTCAAATTGTTTACAGAATATGAAATGACCAGCAATTTGTGCTGTGTGTCAATATTATCTTTTAAGCCTTCCTCCAACATTTTTTTTACATCGACAGTAAATGTGTCTCGTCTAGACGATCTCTCCGCCCTTTGAGAGTACACTCCGTTCTGCAGATACTTCCACTAACAGTTTTGAGATCACCAGTAGATATGCCTTGTCCTGAAGTTCCACCTGCCCTTTACAACGGATGATCATAAAGTGTTTGACCAATGAAGGCGTTATAAACCGTCAGAAATTTGAACGCGTTTGCAAGTACAGTCTGGGGACAGTACAATGTCTCAGAATCATGTGAGAATTTAAGGGCGGGCGAGAATGGGTTGAAAACTAAACTCACGATCGACGCCAAACGAGCCTTACAGATGGCAACATTCGTGTCGTTCGAGCGCTTATCGCCAGTTAGCTGTGGAAGAAATTTAATCAGAAGTAGGTATCAGCTATAGAAGTGTCCAACCCATCATCACTTATCAACTAGGTTTCAAAACAAAACCAAAAAATGTCGTTCGAAGGCTTCTGGATCAATTTCAGCGAGAAGTGGAGGACTGTTTAAAGCGTATCGTGACATCTGATGAAATATGGGTGCATCACTACACTCTCGAGTCAAAACTGGCAAGTAAGAAGTGGCGGACAAGGGATGAAGGTTGCACGGTAAAGGACAAGACTTGTTTCTCTGTTGGAAAAGTCCTTGCAACGATTTTTTTTGCTCTAGGGGAACGTTACTGATCACACGATCATTAATAGCCCTGACCTATAGGTACCTGTGTGACTATTTTTTGTTCGCGCCTATGAAAACACAAGTATTAATTGTGCACATCTCCTGTGCAGAGAAAACGCATTTTTTTACACCGAAATATGTAGCTTAGTGGTTATAAGGAGTAGGATGCTATATTTAACGATGTTTTCTTTCTTGTTAGATGATTAATGGGAAGACTTCACCAATATATGTCTCGTCCAGGCAATTCGTATTGCCTTTGTGGGTACTTTCCTCCGACAAAGCGCCTTCAAGATATTCGCTCGTAAAGTTTTGACATCACCAATAGGTATATTTTTTTCAAACGTCCCAATCGCTCTTTGTAAGTACCATCCACCGACAAACAGTTCTTCAGATATAAGGAATTATTTATATCCGATCACGATAAGGAGTGTAGGAGGAGGCTATGGTTGGTAGAAGTTAATTCCTTTCGTTGAGACCTTTCATTAGAGTACCATGAAGAATTCGAATCCCCCCCCCCCCTCTTTTGATAAGGAGTCAAAAAGTATGACGGTAGTTGGGTGAGAACAGTTCCTTTTGTTGTAACCTTTCATTGGAATACCATGAAAGATTTCCACCCTCTACCTCCTCCCCCCGGCCACCTACAGATCTCGCGCAGGAAAGTTCAAAGCAATACATTTCGGTGAGACCTTTCATTAGAATACTATGAAGGGTAGAACGAATTTACCCCCACCCCCCTTTTAAAAAATTTTACATGGTACAACTAGAGGCATGTGTATGCAAATTCTTAGACCGGTTGGCTGTTGCATATAAACACAGCATCTCAGGAAATAATTTATGGGGGGGGGGGGGGGGGGCTTGACACTTGAATACTTTCCTCCCACAAACCGGTTTCGAGATACATATTCGCTCTGACAGTTTTGACATTTTGACAATGAGTATATTTCTCCCAGACGTTGCAATCGCCTTTTGTGAGTACCCTCCTCCGACAATCTGTTCTTGAGATGTAAGGAATTATATCCGATCACGATAAAAAGTCGAGGAGGAGGACTATGGTTGGTAGAAACTAATTCCTTTCGTTGAGACCTTTCCTTAGAGTACCATGAAGGAGAAAACCAGTTATTCTCCCCCCCCCCTCTCCGGGGTCCCCCTCTGACCTCGAAAAAGAGTAGCGCGGGAAAGTTATAGTTTGTACAACCCAATTCATTTTGATGAGACCTTTCATTAGAATACCAGGTAGGGTAAAACATGTCCTTACCCCCCCGCCCCACCCCTCTATTCTCAAAAGTCTTACTTGGGATGCGTATGCAAAATATGAGACCAAATAGACATGTAAAAATTGCACACGTTTTGCTTCTAAAAACAGCACCTTAAGAAATAATAAGTGGTCCTCTTTAAAACAAGGAAATTTATTTATTTATTTATCTATTATCCCATTTCTTGTTTTGGGCCTTCAACACGCTCTCGCCCAATTACTAGAGTGATCCGCATAATGCTTTTTAAAAAGGTCCTGCAGAAGATCTTACTTAAGTTGTTCTATACTACCCCGGTACGAAATAGGAAAATTGCGGGAAACCCTAATTCGGAGTAGCCGGCAGAATGCTCGAAACTGATCTAAGGAAATTCCCATCTCTACCACAGATGAAAAATTCCTACCTCTGCCCAGGTTCGAACACCCGACCTCCCGGGTATGTAGCCCAAAGCTCTTCCACTGAGCTACACAGTCGGCTAATTTGATACCCGTCTGACACACCTTCAACTACCACCTATTGTAAAAAATTCCAGGCTCTAGGAACATTCTCCTAAAAGTAGTTCAACTGTTCAGCACGGCAGAAGTGGATCCGGACGGACAGAGGGACGAACGGACAAGCGTTACCACATTCGTGATCAATAATCTAAATTAAAAAAATAAGCTAAAAGAAAAATAGGCGCTCAGGGCCAGAAAAAATATCATGCAACAACTGATCGATATAGCAAATTAATTAAAAGAAGTTAGATTGATTGTAAACAAAGTTACAACTAACTTTGATCCCCTTCAACACCCCCATTTTTGCTTTTACCTAAAAGTTAAGCGATTTTCGAAGAGAGACACTAACACAAAATACCAGGGGAAAATGCATCGAAACTTCACTCCTCGACTATAATTATATCACTTGAAGCTCGATTTTCGACAACACTACTGATGTATAATTTGGTTCTACTTCTTTGTAAACTTCGCTTCTTCAATTTGACTTAAAACACTCACTTTTATTTATTACGACTACTTAAATCTCTGAATACTCGTAGCACTCAACTATCTTTTCTCTATAACAAGAACCAAGAACTTTTTTACAATTATAAAGACTGACTGTCTTTCCAATAATACGTTCAAATAACGGAAAACGTGTCAATCACCAAAACAATAAACGGTTACGTTTCAGCGTCCACCACAAAAAAAATCTACGATTACGTGTCCACCACCAAACAAGTAACGATTAACGTCCGTCTCTTCTATTTAAAACAAATTCCCTTTCCGTTCCACCTCAAACTACGCACCTGTGTTTCCTTATCGGTGAAACAACATCTGCGATATCACGTGCCTATCTCGAAACCCATGCATCGATAACGCTCTTTTCGCCATTTGATGGGTGTTCTTGTCAAGTGAAAAAGAGTAGGGACGGGTTCAGAGAAAATAGAGTTAGTTTTCGGCATACGCGAGCGTGGTTCAAGGTGTAGTCATAGGGATTCTGCAATTAGTGATCGTGCCGTAAGCTATGCGTTTTTGGTTCGCGAGGTTAGTTTTGAAAAAAAGCGCGAAACGTTGTTATATGAGCGACCGTGAAGGTGATTAGAAGAGTTTCTTTACAATACGCCAAGAAAATTAGAATACTTTATATAAATAATAATCGACCCACGTCAGTTATTTGTAAAAAGGTCGTTTTTAATGTCAATTTGATCTGCTGGCTGGCGATGTGGGTCTGTAGTAGAACAACGAGGAGTATACATGTACCTGCAGGGACTGTGTAATCAACAACTTTAGGGACGGGGTTACACGATGTAGCGTGGGCGACATCTGGGCGCCATCCCCGAGCGTGTTATACGAATGTGGTGATTTTTTTTATTTTTTCCTATCTTCTGCAATTTTGGTCCGATTGTTTTCAAGTTGGTGTCGTCGGAAAGATCTTTTTCTAATGGCGAAATTAACCACCTTTTGCAAAGCGCGCATCTTTGAGGGGTAGTCAACTTTGGGCGCCCAAAAGTGTTTTAGAGCTCTAATCGCGATCTTTCCTTCTCGTGTTGGATGGAATCTAATATTTATAGTTTAGGTAGCAAATTGTAAAACTATTATCTTGTTTTACTACCGAATCCTGATGCGACTTCAACTACTCGAACCAACACTTTGAACTTTTAATTTTCCAACCCCGATTACAATAGCGGTGGAAAATTGGGAGTGTTATAGTGTCGCTAATGGAAGCTCGAGCTATAAAGAAGTGCCCCAAAAATTGAGTACTGTGAACGGGACGTCGAAATTGGGTACCGACAAAGGGAATGTAGTTGTGTGGATAATGTGTATCTTATATTCAATACAAATCGTGTCCTTCAAGGGTTCTAATATGTTTTGTAACCCAAATTAGGGATATTATGGCGACCCTATTATTTTTGTATCTGTTTAATATTATAAAAGTAAAAAATTTTTTCAATTGAAAAAAAAATGTTTCTCATTTTTTTGTTCAATATTAAATAACAGAGACCTTCTAACTGAGTCACGTATGTGTATTACAAATTGTCAATGTGTAAAGACGAAACAAATATTTCGTTTCCGTGTTCAAATTTTGTCATTTAAGGATTGATGAAGTTAGTAATAGAGAACGGGGCCACAAGAGAGCTATCCGTCGCGTTGGTTAATAATATTATTACTACAGGCCATTTGTACCCAAACGGGCTTCTAGTGGGAAAGTTGTGGGGTAGTTTTGATTTCTTTGATTCCATATGTTTTGTGGGGTGATGAATCCGAATCTGAGGTTTGCTATCAAAATTTGATGACGTAACATTAACAAAAATACAAAAATAGGTGAGAAATATATTTTTTTGACAGTTTTGTGCTTACAACTCGAAAACTATCACCTTTTCAAGAATAACCTCCCTATTCAAAATAAAAGTGTATAATATTTCCTAAAGATTTCACTGTTTAGTTTTTTTTCTCGATGAACCGCTCGAGATCCATAAAAGAGTTTCAAATCGAACAGAAAATTGATGCTGAACAGTTGCTCACATAGTTAAAAGGCGATTTAAATCCCAGGTTCGGTTATAAGATTAAGAGGAAGGAAAATAAATTGAACACCTCCGCACAGTACAGAAACATGGAAAAGCATACCATAATTGTTTCATATTCATATTGTATTTAGCTAAAATTATAAATAAACACCTTAACAGACAGAATAAAGCTACAACAAACGCATTGGGCAAAACAAAACGACTGTGATATATACATTTTATTGCTACGAAATAGAAATAACACGAGAACGAAAACAAAGTACAAACGTGCATGTGGAAGGTATTTATTTAATAACTGTTTTAAATGCTCACCCGCTTGTTTGTTTCGTCAAACACAATATATATAATTGATGTTAGTGGAGATGAAAATAATTAATTATAGAGAAAGCTTTCAAATGAAACCATGTACTTTAGAATGTAACGGTAGTTAGCTTGGTGTACAGATTTTTTTTAATTCAATGGCGATTTCATTTTAGGTATGTTTTTTAGTTTCATATTTTCTCTTTTTAGGTTTTTCTTTTCCGTTATTGCACTCGTTGTTTGAACTGGGGTTGAGCGTGGTTGGAACATACCCCGAATGTATTTAACTTTGTTAAGACTAACGAGGGATGCCCTTTGGGTTGGTGGTTGTTTGTTTGTTTCGTAATGAAAA
The DNA here is from genome assembly GCF_008802855.1 of Photinus pyralis. NCBI lineage: Eukaryota > Metazoa > Arthropoda > Insecta > Coleoptera > Lampyridae > Photinus > Photinus pyralis. Next base: position 22,614,763 of record NW_022170663.1, on the reverse strand, counting down.
AGTTCAATTTATGGGAATATTATATAAAGTTGACAAGTTCAGGTAGGGAAAGCCATATAAGGATATCCTAACTCAACTATAAAACTCCGTGAGGTGAAATTCAGGTGCCGTCACAGTTACCTAGCTTTCCTTATGCCGAGGACTTTAATTCTAGACAGAAGTCGGAAAGGTTATCGATGTAGTGATCTTCGAAATTAAGTCAAAGGTTGATGACCAAAGTCCAAACGGCGGTAGCCGTTCAAGGTCTAAAGTTTGCTCCCCGTTCAAAGTCCAAAGGTTGGTATAAAGTTCAAAGGTTGCTCGCCATTCAAAGTCCAAAGGTTGCTGGCAGCTCAAAGTGCAAAAATTGCTAGCGGTTCAAAATCCAAAAACTTCACCGCTCTCACTCGTTACCAACTGCCGGGCCAACTGCCGAAATATATCACCCCGGGTCAACTGATTAAATATACCACGAGTTATGCAGTAGATAGTGTTTTGGTACTGAAGGCGATACAATTGCTGATTTTGTTTTATTTGGTAAGTGTTACAAAGGTCAAATTAGGGAAAACAGTCGAGCATCCGATTTTCAAGGTATTCAACCCAATAACAAACATTTCTTTAAATGCACAGTTTACATATTTTGAAGGAAAAATTTACATAGTATCTATAAAATCCACTTTTTAAGAACCAAAGTTTGAACTTTTTCCTATGAACTTGGTGTTCAAGTGAGAATTTTGTTATCTGTTTTTCAAAATCTATTGGTGTACTAAAACGTTGTTAAAATACACTTCAGCATATTTTGTGGTAACCAACGGCTTAGACACATTTAAAAATTTTAATGTGACAATTAATTTTTTATTTACCCCAGTTAGCTCAGTAATAGAAAATGGTATTTATACCTCTTACCTTGCAGAAGTTTGGCCTCTTTAAAATTCAAAATCTAATGCGCTGATTTGATTGAACCATAATATATACGCTTATGACCTTAGTTGATTAAATATATTAATAAAAACAAAGGCGATCAAGTTCCATTTTTCTTTATACGTTCTTGGATGTAAATTGCACACGTCTGAACAAATTTTTACTCCAACCCAAGGACTAGTATTACTGAAATTAAATGCAAAATTCCAATCACTGAAGCAAAATAACCCAAATCCTTTGTTTAGATTCGATTTATATCAACAAATACAATACAAAATCTGTTTCATACAAATAATTTTTACGGGTCGATTCCTTTAGGAATATTAAAGTTACTTGGAACAGAATAGCTCACGCAAATTCCTAAAAATAACCGACCACTACTTTATACAGCACGATGAGTTTTAAAAAGCAGTTCACCGATTCGAAAATATTCCTTCGCGTAAATTGTACCACTCGTAAATGAACGAGCTTGCTACGAATTAGGATGCTAAAAAGTTTTTCTTCGTCTCGGAATCTACTGTAATTCGTTTATGCGCACACATATAAAATTGAGCCCGAATTTGCTTAAGGGTTTCTCCACGACTTATTCGACCTTTCGGATTTCTCGCTATGTATTTAACCCGAAGTTAAACTGCTTCTTATTTACTACTACTTAATTCATAAACGTTTTAGTTGTTGAAGTTCGGCCACAGATCTTCGCACATACGCCCTTAAAATGGTCCGCGATGATTCGCCAAAATCAACCTGGAATAAATCTTCAACGATAGAAAAATTCATGCAGAGTGTACGCGCGAATTGTTTTCGAATCCCTTGCTCTTCCACTCTTTCACTATGTAAATCTCGCCCGGTAGAAATACCGAAACGGTCCTTTCTGAATGCAACGACTATCGAACATTTTTAAACGAATAGTAAGTCTCGAAATTCTTAAGTTCGAAGAGATCATGGCCACTACGCTTGTTTTCCCCTATACGGGTCTTGTTATCGCTTGTTATCGCCTGACATACTTTTGTTCATGTTCGCTATGAAGCGGTATATGTGTACATATGCCTAGCAAAATACTTTTGAAATGCTTTTCCGTTACACCAAGTTAGTTAGTACTTTGAACGATCCTTCTTAATATATCTGTGACGTTTCGGAATGGGTAAAATTATCCTCCAAAAGCGCGATTTACCATGAAATAGTGTTGGAAGAGTATACATGGCATACAGTGCAAGATTTCGGAACCTAATTAATCGATAATGGGCGTAGCTGGATATTTGAATGTGCGCACAACAAAGATCAGACGTCTCATTAGTGATTTAAACGTAGGTGCGATTTTTTTAAATCAAAATTGCATAGGGTGGTCTATGGTGCGCCGTTTTACTATTTATTATACATTTATAACGTATATGAAGATATTTAAATAACAATTGAATTGTTACCAACAAATTCAACATCTCAAAAAAATGTTAGCCAAATGTATGCAAATGTAAGAAATGTTAATATGGATTTCAGCGTTTGAATCCTAAAACACTACAAGATGACAGAGATGAATATTAAACATTGCCAATTTAATTGTCATGCATCAAAATAAATAGCAATTTCTATAAAAGATTTAAACACATAAGGCATTTATTTGGAACTGTCCAGCTATACCAGAAGTGAAATACATTTGCTGCTGTGTGTAATTGAATTGATATTAAATAAAATTGAGTCGAGTATGTTTGCATCAAAAAAAAATGTAAACCATTCTCATGCGTATATCAAATTAAATCGCATGCATTCAAATCCGTATATATGCACTTTAAGAACAAACGTTATTCACGTATGGGATTAAAATAGATACCCGTTGCGACATTACCTATGGAAATGAAATTATTCGTAAGGTATGGCATAAAAATTAAATCGAAGTTTAAGATGTAGCATTGAATTCCAATGAATTTAATAGTGCATCTTTTAATTAAAATGAACGTCGAATTATTTTGTGAATCATTTCTATGCGATACACCGCATTAAAATACATTGCATTTTAAATGTGCTTATACATACAATGGAAATTCGGTCTGCATAAAATGTAACGCATAAGAATAAGACACAAATTTAATGTATCAAAATGGAAATGGTATGAATGAAAACTACTCTGCATGCAAATGCGCAGTTACCTTAGAGAAGGAAAGTAGCCGTAGGTGGTAGGTACGTTTTATTTGCGGTTGCGCAAAAACAAAACAGCTGTTATTGATTGTTACTTACATCGAACGTGTAAATGGATTAATTAATACGTTCATCAATTTTGAGAAGGCAAGCGATTTATTGGGTTATTTTCTGTCGGTCACACGTGACCTTTACAGTTTTTACGTACATATTCGGTAAGTCCAATTTTACGATTCCTTTTATGATAACAGTAAACAATGAATGTAGGATTTGCACCTGCTGCACAATATTGTTTAATATAAAGCAAGAAAAAGGCCGATGGAAATCGAAAGATGTGCAAGAGGCGCCGGGTCCCCTTAACAATAAATTGGAGGTGTACGCTGTCGCTATAAAAATAGGTAATCTCAAATTTCACTTATTCTTACCTGTAATGCAAATTGAGTGAACAGTTACAGGTTCGTGGGAATTAATAATGGATAAAGAGTCCAGAGATAAACCGTGTTAATGGAACGAAGCTCATGTTCTACGACTCTTGTAAGGAACAAGCACATCGACAAGTTGATGCTCCTTCGTAATGGAAATTATGTCGAGTTCAATCGTGATATATCTACTAACACGATTAGTTAAATATGTAATCTCCATTGAATGAGAGATTTGTATATTTACAAGATGCTAATACATGTACCTGTGTAGAAACACGAGCACGTGAGACATTGTTAGACACGTATCTCGTTCTGTTTGATGGGTGCACCGTAGTATGTAAACGAAGACGTGTCATTCGCTAACAAAGTTACACAAATATTGTCAACAAAATTTGTATCCTGATAATTAAACGATTATCCTATTCGTCATCTGGAAGCGTTTATTTCAAAAGTGAACCACACATCGAGAAATGTAACTTCCCTACATACCAAAAGGCAGATTGAAAGAGAAGTCCTCGCAGGGATGATAGAAGCGTAGTTCCTCTTAAAAACCCCTGTTAAAGTTTTTCTAGAAGTGCTCCAGAATTTGAGAAATTAATTTTTTTGACCTAGCACATTTCTAAATAGAACACCTAACTTTGACATCGCATTAAAGAAGTTACAGAGAGGTTAGAAGAAAATCCCCTATAGGGGCGATAGAAGGGATGTTCCTCTTTAACACCCTGCTCGCGGTTTTTCTGGAAGTGCCCTAAAATTCGAGAACTTAATGATTAAGGGTATTTTGGTCATTCTTTTAAATGTGAACGTTGTGATTTTGGTCATCTGTTTTGCTCATGCGGGAGCTGTGGTTATGAAGCCGATTTTGTGTAATTGTTGCAGTTATTCACATTAAAGCCGGATCTGGCTTTATAGTTCCGTAGCCGTAAGAACGGAACCGTAAAATCTGACGTTAACGAAAATTATGCGATTTATAGTTACCGTAGTGGTAAGAGATGAGCTTGCGTATTTATCTGCCATTGTATGTCATCTGTCAGTAAGAGTAACGTGCATTTCAAAATAATAATAACCAACAAAGTGTCAATAATTACTGTAAATAAACGAAACGAACGTCCGGATAAACTCAACTGTTTGAATTATCCGAGTACTATCGAAGACAGGCGCGTTAGCGCGATTTACCGTAAGGAATAGATTTGGGCATTTCCTACGTACCGTAACCGTTCTAACGCAACGTAAACGGGAACTATAAATGTTCACGCCAGAGACATCTCCATGTCTCTGGTTCACGCGCAACAAGTAATTCCAAACGTTACGGTACGGTGTTGCGGGTACGGAACTATAAATTCAGCTTAAATCACATGACAGCCGACAGGTTTGGTAATTTATTTTCGGCGAAGTCTTCAGATTAAATAGTATATTAAACCACGATTACTAATTTATTCATTTCATAATTTTTCGTTTTGGTTATAAGTTTTTGTGGTCCTGTGTATTGTACCTGTTAACGGTAATTTCTATGTGTCAGCCACTTCCAACCAAATTCAAGTCCACGGCTTAGTAGCCACTGTTATGGAGGTGGTTAGAAGGCCTATTGGTGTAATATATTTATGAGGCATTTACAAAAATTGGAGCTGTAGATCCCGGTATATATACCGTAGCGTTCGAAAATGTGATAGGTAATTATTTTACAGTGTTCTTTTATTACCATATGTACCGATCACATTAACGAAATGGATCACTAATTGGAGTGTATTCATCTGGTTGGTCCACGCGCGCCACTAAAAAAAGGTGCAAGAGTTGTAACCTCACTTTGCAATCTTTTTGGCTTTCCTTCAATAATTATCAAGAGGACTTCCGTTGTGTACATTTTTTGTTATATTCGAAACCTTAGATCTTACGAAACACTTTCATGGTAGTAAGTATATGCTAATGTAGCCTTGTAGGTATATGCTGTTTATCTCAGAGTAAGAAATAAAGATAGCGATGCCTTGATGCTTATCAAAACGCGCCATAATCTCGTCGTGTTTGTAAATATTGCAGGAAGCGAACTTGTCACATTTCGCGAAACCATTTTTTAATTAATATTAATAATAGATATATAGAAAGGATCTAAATGGATTTTTAAATATTTATAAAGGTGGTGAAAAACAAACTATTATAAGTTGAAATTAAACGGCCTAATAAGAAAATTTAAGATAATTAGTGTGTCACGACGGCAACGCTGTAGCGATTTGACAGATGAAACTATATCTGTTTATTTCTAAAAATCGTAATTTTCGGCATTTTTAGTTCATTTTATAGATTGAAACTTATTCCATTGTGTTTAATAATTTATCAGCACCCTTTGACATGGGGAAGGGTGTTCTGTTTGTGGAACTATCTTTGTTTCCTACTCTATATGTTTATAAATTTATGCGCTACATTTACACATGACAAAAGCATTGTTCTATAAACAGGCATGCACCAAAGTTACCGCATCTCATCAGTCATCATCAAATGTTTACCGACATTTTCCATCGTGGATCTACCGCTCCAGTTTTCGTAAATGCCCAATAGGTATTATGCTGTCGGTGCCCATATTACAGTGACTCTATAAAGACAGTGTGGCCATATGCTCATTTCCGCCATTTTTCCCAAATTTATTATTGAGCTTATGGGAGAATCGCACATTTTGAGTGTAGGAATGTTGCGATTTACGCAAATCCTTCTTTTGAGAATTTTTTTTCGGGAGGTTTTTAGGGGTATTAGCAGATCAAATTACCGAATGGCTTGGGTTGTTCAATAAATAGGATTTGACATGTGTGTTCATGGTCTTTGTCTTGTAACCGGCTGAAGTGTAAAGTACGGCTTGTCTTGAAATATTTTGTTATACCTTAACTGTGTCCTTTTGCTTTTTTGTATCAGGTGAGGTATTTGCTTTATTCAATTAATCTATAAATGTGCATAACTTGAATGTAGATTGTAACTCTTTACTTATGTACTTACTGGATTCAATCACTTGTACCTCTTAATGTGTAACCTTTGTTGGTATTGGCAGTCATGTTTCATTGTCGGTAGGGCTGTATCTGTGCTGTACATACTTGCATGTGTACATATTTGCGTATTGTGCTTTTTAGTCACTCTCGATTATTTCATTGCATTTCATTATATTTGCTTATTTGGGACTGGAGTAATCAAGAGGGAAGTGTGCTTGTTTAGAGGGGATCGAGTTATTCAAGTTTATACGGGCCTTGGTGAACCTAACACTAACATTTTCACTCGTTCCGAACCCAACAACTTTAGCCCATGTCTACAGGGCCTGGGTAATCCTCCCGGCCGTCGAGGTATATTTAACACTTCTTAGTTTTGCCTGATGATGTGTTGTAATACCTGGAGAATGTCTCGATTCCATTTTGGTTACTCATAGCGTGTTTGTATAGTATTTACCCCGGTTTCGAGGGGGCTCAAAAGTGCTGTACATTAGATGTTTATTATAGGACTACTCCGAATTAGGTTTTCCTGTAGTTTTCCAATTCGTAAGGTAAATGCCGGAGTAGTATAGAACCACCTAATACCCTCTGCAGGGGCGCCGCTAAAAACCATTATGCGGGTCACTCTGTAATCGTATTGGTATTAGATTCAATATAAACTTAATCAGCTATTTATTTTTACTTTTGGTGTTCCTTATCCATAAAACACCCTCAGTGCCTGCTGAGAACCCAGTTATTACACAACGTAGGTGTCGTACATGACGATCACGATCTTAGTGCACTCGGAGTGGCCCCCGAGTGACAGATTCTCGCGGGAAACTTAAGCGAGAATATTCAAATAGGCAGCCATGTTAGTTTGGCATTCCCTCACTACAGAATATGGTCAAATATTCCGGTGTGTTTTGAAGTTGGCGTTAGCCCGCCAAGATCGGGTTCATAACCACAGCTCCCGCATGCGCAATAAAAATTACAGAAAGCACAAAGTTCACATTTAAAAGAATTTTTGTATACGTTCATTGTAAACGCACACGTACATACAGATAGATATAAGGTTTTAAGTAGGTAATAGATCCACTGTCAATAACCACCTCCATAACAGTAACTACTACGCCGTGCACGTGCACTTACATGCAATGCAAATAGCAGTTGTCTACCGTTATAGGTACAATATACAGGATCACAATAACATAACCAAAAAGAGAGATTCTTATGGAATGAAAAAAGCAGTGATCGTGGTTTCCTATATTATAGTCTGGGACTTCACCGAAAATTAAAACGAACATTTTCAAGTGAATGACATCAATCATCACGCAAAATCGGCTTCATAACCACAACTCACGCATGCACAGCAAAAATTACCTAAATCACAACGTTCACATTTAAAAGAATGAACAAACACACTCATAAGTTCTCGAATGATAGGGCACTTCCAGAAAAACTGCGAGCAGGGTGTTAAAGGAGGAACATCCCTTCTATCACCCCTACAGGGGGTTTTCTTCCAACCTCTCTGTAACTTCTTTAATGCGATGTCAAAATTAGGTGTTCTATTTAGAAGTACGTGCAAGGTCAAATTTAAAAATTAATTTCTCAAATTCTGGGGCACTTCTAGAAAAACTGTAACATGGGTTTTAAAGGGGAACATGCCTTCTATCACCCCTATAGGGGGTTTTCTTCCAACCTCTCTGTAACTTCTTTAATGCGATGTCAAAGTTAGGTGTTCTATTTAGAAGTATGTGCGTGGTCAACTTTAAAAATTTATTTCTCAAATTCTGGAGCATTTCTAGAAAAACTTTAACAGGGGTTTTTAACCCTGCAGTGGTGACGTGAAATTTTGGAACACCAGTGGTGACCTCGGTCTGAGAGACCGAATTTGATTTTGGCTTGATTTCGTATAGTTACTACGCATGTAACTTGGCTTAAAATAAAGGAAAAAGTACAGTCAATAAATAAAGGCATATAAATCGAAAAATAAATTTTATTCTTGTAACATAACCAGTAGCGGTCCCAGGATTTGGTAAAGGGAGGGGCTCAAACCCGAACTTTGCCCCAACATGGAAAAAAATGAAAGAAATCTAATGAAAAAAATGAATGAGGGGGCCCGTGGCCCCCCCCTGGGACCGCCACTGACAGTAGCGGTCCCAGGATTTGGTAAAGGGAGGGGCCCAAACCCGAACTTTGTCCCAACACGGAAAAGAATAAATCTGATGAAAAAAATGAACAATAGGGGGGGGAGCCGGGCCCCCTGGGACCGCCACTGAACATAACTAAATTGAATTATACACAATACTAAGCTTATGGGGGGATGCGCGTTGCAATGCTGCGCTGACTAGAATTTTCGTAGCATCAATGCACCGGAAAGCGGCCAATTACTCACGGCACTAAATTGTCAAAGAACGGCTTGCTTCATCAAGTTGTTCGTCTGGTCTCAGACACGCAAAATATTAAGCTAGCAGAACTAGCAGTGCCATGCGCTGCATCGTTTTTATAAAAATTTGAAAAATACTTTTCGTCGGTCTGAGAGACCGTGCGTCACCACTGAAGGGTTAAGAGGAACTACGCTTCTATCATCCCTGCGAGGACTTCTCTTTCAATCTGCCTTTTGGTATGTAGGGAAGTTACATTTCTCGGTGTGTGGTTCACTTTTGAAATAAACGCTTCCAGATGACGAATAGGATAATCGTTTAATTATCAGGATACAAATTTTTTTTGACAATCTTTGTGTAACTTTGTTAGCGACGTCATCGTTTACATACTACGGTGCACCCATCAAACAGAACGAGATACGTGTCTAACAATGTCTCACGTGCTCGTGTTTCTACACAGGTACATGTATTAGCATCTTGTAAATATACAAATCTCTCATTCAATGGAGATTACATATTTAACTTATCGTGTTAGTAGATATATCACGATTGAACTCGACACAATTTCCATTACGAAGGAGCATCAACTTGTCGATGTGCTTGTTCCTTACAAGAGTCGTAGAACATGAGCTTCGTTCCATTAACGGTTTATCTCTGGACTCTTTATCCATTATTAATTCCCACGAACCTGTAACTGTTCACTCAATTTGCATTACAGGTAAGAATAAGTGAAATTTGAGATTACCTATTTTTATAGCGACAGCGTACACCTCCAATTTATTGTTAAGGGGACCCGGCGCCTCTTGCACATCTTTCGATTTCCATCGGCCTTTTTCTTGCTTTATATTAAACAATATTGCGCAGCAGGTGCAAATCCTACATTCATTGTTTACTGTTATCATAAAAGGAATCGTAAAATTGGACTTACCGAATATGTACGTAAAAACTGTAAAGGTCACGTGTGACCGACAGAAAATAACCCAATAAATCCCTTGCCTTCTCAAAATTGATGAACGTATTAATTAATCCATTTACACGTTCGATGTAAGTAACAATCAATAACAGCTGTTTTGTTTTTGCGCAACCGCAAATAAAACGTACCTAAGACCATATATATAATTCTCTTATATATATGCCTAAGACCTACGGCTACTTTCCTTCTCTAACGTAACTGCGCATTTGCATGCAGAGTAATTTTCATTCATACCATTTCCATTTGATACATTAAATTTGTGTCTCATTCTTATGCGATACATTTTATGCAGACCGAATTTCCATTGTATGTATAAGCACACTTAAAATGCGCTTTATTTTAATGCGGTGTATCGCATAGAAATGATTCACAAAATAATTCGACGTTCATTTGAATTAAAAGATGCACTATTAAATACATTGGAATTCAATGCTACATCTTAAACTTCGATTTAATTTTTATGCCATACCTTACGAATAATTTTATTTCCATTGGTAATATCGCAACGGGTATCTATTTTAATCCAATACGTGAATAACGTTTGTTCTTAAAGTCATAAAGTGCATATATACGGATTTGAATGCATGCGATTTAATTTGATATACGCATGAGAATGGTTTACATTTTTTTTGGATGCAAATATACTCGACTCAATTTTATTTAATATCAATTCAATTACACACAGCAGCAAATGTATTTCACTTCTGGTATAGCTGGACAGTTCCAAATAAATGCGTTATGTGTTTAAATCTTTTATAGAAATTGCTATTTATTTTGATGCATGACAATTAAATTGGCAATGTTTAATATTCATCTCTGTCATCTTGTAGTGTTTTAGGATTCAAACGCTAAAATCCATATTAACATTTCCTACATTTGCATACATTTGGCTAACATTTTTTTGACATGTTTAATTTGTTGGTAACAATTCAATTGTTATTTAAATATTTTGGTATACGTTATAAATGTATAATAAATAGTAAAACGCATCTTGTACACACCAGCATTTAAATAGGTTTGTGATGTAGATGATCGCAAAGAAAAAGCATTCAAAATAAACCTATCGCATTTTAAATGCAATTTATAGTATTTACAGGCATTAAAAACTGAAGTGGTGCTACGGGATTCGCCATATAAACGTCGTTATTTTGTGACATGTTACAAAGGAAACTATTTAAATTACTATCGTACTCCAAGAAAATGTGGATTTTAATTTAACAAAACCATTTTATTACAATGGCATATAAACGTAACCAATTAAAATGCTATACTTAAAATGCAGTTAATAAATAGTAAATTGGCGTTCCATAGTGGTCTCACTGTCTGTCGATATAACAGACGGCTCTGGACTTTCATCCTCGAACAGAATCATTGATCTGAGCGGATGGTTTAGTAAATTGAAGCTTGTGAAAGAGAAGTGATCCAAAAGTAATGTCATTAAATACTTGACTGTTAGCAACTGAAATTCCACCAATGAGTAATTTAATTGATGAAAGTTGATCAGCAGAAAAAGTGTCAAATGCTGAGCAATTATTTACCAAATTTGCTTATATGAGAAAGCAACATATCAGTTGAAGTCTCCTTCATTTTTCAACTGTCACAATGTTCATCAACTTTGAATTACAACTGACCGAATCTGAATCAGACAAAATAGTTGATTGAATTTTTCATTTAATTGTGTGTTATTAAAACTTGCGTAGATTTTTTAAGAGCATTTTCTTTTTAGCATTTAATATTTGTAATACTCATCTCTTATCGTATTCAAAACCCAGTAAATCCTATCATTAATTACGTACGACTATTCACAACTGGAAAATTCAGGCCCATGTACTGACGGTGACGCCAGTGAAAATTTACGACCTTCATTATCTCAATACCCGGTTAACTCCATATTTAAAAAGTAATTTAATTCATGACCGAGAAAAGCAAACTAACCTTTTAACTAAATAATGATTTATCATTCGCTCTTTTTCCTTGATATTAACCGGGACATAATTTATGATCCACCCCTATCCGCATACACACGAGCGCCCGAAGGAAATACGAATTTAATTTGTAACGTCTGGGCATTAAAGGAATTGTGGTACGTACACCTATCTTCAAAGAATGGTATAGTAAATAGCCTCGTCTCAATTTAGATGTTATCGAGACGCTAAATCTCAAGAACCGTTTATCTCTGCTTCGTTTGGTAGACTGAAATTAAATTTTGATTTAGTGAGTTAGGAAATTGAATTAAAGTACGAATTGTATCTTTATGGATTTTTAAAGGGCGACGCGAAGGGTCGAGTGTTTATAATCCGATGAGAATAAATTGTGGACTCGTGTAACAAACAAATACACCTTGGGAGTGAGATAGTTAAAACTACAATTTAAATTACGTCTACACTGTTAGAACCGTGTACTTTAATTAAAATTGCAATTAAAAATAATCAAGTTTTGCTCGGTTGCAGAAGAACTGAACTAGTTTTCTTTCCCGCTCGCGGTACCCACCCCTTTCATTAGGGCTTCGCAAGCGTTTTGTCACTGTTAATCCTTTTATACGTTTGCTCGTTCCTTTTTCCCAGATGGACTTTATCGACGCCGAGAAGTTGAATTGGGGAAATTTTATAAAATGGACTATGTTACGTAAGTTAAGTCGATTATTAGATACGTTAATCTCCAAATGGAGTTCGGTTCTCGGTTCGGTTGTAAACCGGACATTGTTGAAAGTTGCTTTCAGTTATGTAATGGGGAAGAGAAATCAACGTTAGAACGCAATTTATCTAGCGACCGAGAGGAAATGGACATCTTTCAACAACCTTAATGCGATTCTAAAGCTTGCATATGAATTTGGGCTATAGTCATAATCAAGGCAAGTCGTAATGGAAATAGACGGACCTTTCCACTTTAGTTATTACTATGAATTGTGACAGGTACATAATAATGTCCTTAAAAATGCTCTGTTTCTGACCTACCGAGGCTAACCCCGAGAGGCTGCCCAACTCAAGATTTAAATTCAAAACTTTCCCTCCGAAACTAACTGAACACCATGGCATATGATCGTCTAGACAACGCTACGTAATCTAACTGCATTGCAAGATTAAATTTAGGAAATGGTAGTTTACCGAGTGTAAGTATAAAAATAGGCTGGGAAAAAAAGAACTGACCAAGAAAAAAACCAGCCCACAAATTAATATTAAACTTTATAGCAAAATTAGTTGTCTGTAATGACATGAAGTTGTCAAGTAAATAAATACAATGTCGAATCATAGGCTCCCTTGGAATTCCTAAAGAATTAATAAATAAAAAAACCATCATTAAACATTATAATAAATTCACATAAGTTTGGATATTGGGTGGCCAGTCCAAATATCTCACATCGAGTAGTGGTTTAGTTGCTCTGGTCATGACATGTCAGCTTTGTATGAAAACGTTACCAGTTGGCCTCTCAGAAGAGTCTCAGTATGATCGCAAAATAATATGTACGACAACAATCGGTATTTGCAAAGCAATGACAATACCCATGCTGTACTCGTATGTACCTAATGTATGTGTAGAATGCCTTTAATTTGGCAAATGATCTAACAGAATCATATAATTACTGCAATAAACGAAAGACAAAAGTAATAATCATTACCTGAGTAATTATCGAAGCAGCCACGGTAGCTATTCGAAACACAAAATTACAACTGCGTTTAACCAAACGACACATACAACTGCCTAAAATTCCCCTTCAGCAAACCATACTTAGTCGAAAAATAATTGATATTGTCGGATCGATATGGATCATTAACTTCCTTCGTATAGCGTTAGGTTTGGAACAGTTATTGTAAATTAGGGCAAAAAAAAAGAAAAAAAAAAAAGACGGGTTCCACGAAAACGAAAGAATGCGTAACCTTTGATTTCTTTCGTGGCGGCCACGTCGTTGTGTTTGATGAATGCCCAGGTGAGGTCAACGAACGAGGAACCAAGAGCACCAATGTTGTGTCCTCCTAATGAAGAGAAATTGATGTATCAGGTTCATAGAAATAAATGAACAGTTTATTTACTATAACTTAGCTATTCTGATATAGCAACAAAAAAGATTAGATGGTTAGCGTTCAAATGAATACAAGGTCGCTCGTGAAAACCAGCTATTTAAATCTATTTAAATCTAGCCCGGTAGAAATAGCGAGACGGACCTTATTTTCTGGACGAGACGACCTCGACTAGCGTACCCTTTTAAACGAATAGTAAACCTGTATTTCTGTCACGTGCATGGATTTAAACACAACGTAACGAAACTTTTAGGTCCCAAGAGATCGTGGCGACCGCACTCGCTTTCCGCAATACGCTTTTGTAATCGCTGGTTATCGCCAGGCATATATTTGTTCAAGTTCACTATGAAGCGGCAATATCCTGAACGAAATACAAATTGGAAAAAAAACTTTTTTAATTCTAAAGAGAAGAAATGGTTAAATCTGTCTAAAAGGCCATATTTGAAGGAGATAAGGGCGATGGAATTGAGGCAAGTCCCAGGTAATGTACTGCGCATTCTGGTTTATATGCCTACCACTGATCACGAGGAGGTAAAAAAGATTTATGGAAGAATTAAAAGCATTCTGAGCGACGAAGGGCAATTGCAGGATTTTGTTGGAGGTTTGGAATGCTGTAGTAGAGGAAGGCAGCATTGACGAAGAGATGGGACAGTTTGGAGCAGGGATAAACAACGAGAGAGGGGAGGGGGGGGTGTTTGATTGCTTGCAACACGTCGTTTAAACAACATAAAAGAAGGCTAAGCATCGGGTGGTGTACCGCAGGCAGATAGAGTTTATACTGGCAGAAAGGTTAAAAGGTATGGATACAATAATAGAAATTCGATACAGAAGAAACGAAGAAACATTGAAATAAGAAAGTATTGAGTAGCGGTAGAAATAGGAAATAGAAAGAAACTAAAGTAGGATATGGGAGGCACTGAAGAAAAGAATAGAAGAAAGCCTTGGATAACACCAGAATTCATAGAAAAAATGGAGGAAATATAAGCAGAGCACTGAGGAAGGAGGGAAATCATATAGAAGGGTAAAGGATGAGCTGAAAATGGAAACTAATAAGGCAAGGGAGAAATAGCTGGAAGGCGAATGTAAAGAAATGGCTTGAAAAGTCAGACACTATTATAATGGGCAGTAAAGAATAGAAGATAAGTCTAAAGGAGGTTGCAGGCAGGAAATTGGGGATGTTAATGGCGTATTTTAAAAATACTTAGATAAGGTGCAATTGAGATTGAAGGAATACATTCAAGATATCCACTACCAGAAAGGGAGGTGGACGCAGATGTGGAGAAAAATGTCATTTGGGGTCAAGGCTGCAGGTGCGTAGACGATGTTCCCTAAATCTTTCGATATGCTTGTAAGAGGAGAGGTTGAAAGAGTTGACAGCTTTCTGTAATGACCTTGAGAAGATGGAAAGTAACTATGATTTGAAGATAAACACTAAAAAGGGTAAAGTAATGCTAATGAGTATAGAGGCAAAATATGTAGTAGTTTGCATAAGAAGAGAGAGAAAGAAAACCTTATTTTCTTATCAAACAGCAAAATCTATTGAATGAATTCAGCTTTGGTCAACATAGGGAAATTTCCACATGTACCGCTTCATAGCGAACGTGAACGAAAGCCAGTCTGGCGATAACAGGCGATAACCATATTGCGGAAAGCGAGCGCAATTTTTACTATCTCTTGGGAACTAGAAGTTGTGTTCCGTTCTGTTTAAAACCGAGCACGTGATGATGCGGATTTTCTATTGGTTGTTAGAGCACGCCAGTCGAGGTCACTTGTGTTCAGAAATAAGTCCCTTTTCGGTTCATGAGCCGGAACTATTTTGATGCGTTCAAAAATTAGACTCGAAGATTAAACATTTAGATAAGGATCAAATTTAGCATGGACCTGTGAGCACAAAATAGAGTTCAATCAGACCAGAGCATTATACTTTGAATTTAAGAAATCTTTCAAAGTTCCACAATGTAATGGGTATAAAATAGTGATGTTTTCGACCCTTCTAAATGTAACTATGCCGTTACATGAGGGAAGCAGTAATTCTCGTTGAATTTGAAGATGACGGGGTGGAAGTTAGAATTAAAATATACACCACACGTATCCCCATCGTCAGTGCGTAATTAACTCAATCTCAATTAAAGCAAAAAGTAACGGAACGATCACAGGGATGCGAAATGTCAACGCTACAAGTGAACCCCTCTGTAAAAATTTTATAAATATTGCGAATTTATCGATTGCCCCTGCGAACGACCGGCCGAAAAATAGCTGCTCTTTATTAGGCATGTTCTCGTTTCAACATCAATCCCGAGCTCCGAATTTAGGCTTTCAGTCATGCTTTTGTGGCGGACCAGACTCGTCTTACAGTGCTGCCCAGGGGTCTTTTATACAATCTCGGCCCTTTACACAAAACACAATTCGGAAACATTTAACTGTAATCTGTGAAATTGAAATATTTAGTTGGAGAAGAGGTAAAGGGCGTAATTCTTATTCATTGAGGGAATCCCTCGCTCGAAGAATAAGTAAACAACTTAAGAGACCCTTTCACCAAACAAGCAATTTAACTAAATAAACTTAGAAGTGGAAAAGCGTTTTGAATGTTAATCTAAATGGCATTTCGACAACACAATTTTCTAATTACACATTGTTTTCCACTTTATAAACGCATCGTGGAAAACGTTCACGATAAAATGGTGCTCATTTATGTTAATAACCGATATTGAATTTTCGTCTCGATGTAATTTTCGCTAACCTCCATAACCGTTTGCGAATGCGTTAATTTTTATGGGTCTGTTCGTTTGGAATTGCTAATGGATTATTATCAGTTTTCTATTAGTGAATTCCCGTCACGCACGGCTCTCTACTATACCGTTCTAATGTAACGCAATTAGAACGATAGGGGTGGAAGAGCCAGGGCGTAATGAGCCGTAGATTAACCGGCACCTCAAGTTAGAAGCTGCAATCTCACTCCTGTCATATACAAACATTAGCTCACTCTCCTTTTTAACGAAATTCAAAGGGAAAGAAAGAAATCCGATATTGCTCTTCTTGCAGTTGAAGTTGAAATGTCTGAGGACCTCAGAAATTGACTTAAAAAAAAGAAAAAGTACTCGATCGTTAAACACACAAAAATTGAAATCGATCGCCTCTTCTTACAATGCAATTGGAAAATGTCAAGTGCGCACTTGGAGGAAGACAAAAAGTACCCCTATTGATTAATATTTGCCATGAACAATAATCCTTCCGTTTGCTGGCATTCACCGAATATTTGCTGATTTCACCTTCGTCACCGTGGGACAATAAGAATTATTGGGGGGAAGAATGTTCTGAGTACGTCATAGTGCGATTCAAATTTAAAGACAATATTGATTGTTAACGACAACACCATTACCTGTGTATGTAAGTAGCTCGAAATCATTTGAAAATATAGGGCTATGTTATTATCTAATTCACATAAAGGAATTTTCTTACACTTGGTTTTCTGACAATAAACACGAAATTGTTATAAAACTTTGAATATATTAACCAGATAAAGTAGACCCACCTCTCTTAGTTTTCTATTTATATCTTTTACTAGGAGTTTCAACCATAATAAATTTAATTCGCGGCCACGTTCTTCGAATTACCTTACTTTAATATCAAAAACAATAACAGTATACAACAAATTTTTTTAATACAAAAATACACTTTATGGCTACTCAAATCGAACCCATTTACATGGATATTTTCTGACTTGAACTTTAATCAAACCAACTGACTAATTTTCTTATTTCATCCAATTTCAATGAGTTAAAAAATGACAACATCTATCTAATACAAACGGCCTGAATTTGTCCAGAGATTGGAATGTTTAAAAAAACCATTCTAAATTTTCCTTTAGAATTAGTACCATAAGCCAAATACAGTTTACGGATATTTCTCTTAAAGATAAGCATCCCTTATTTTTACATAAATTAAAAATCACTGTACCTCATATCAAATTTTCTTTGGGAGACAATGATTTTCTTACAAAACAGACGTGGTATGTGCAATGGCAAACGGTCCGTAAAGCTAGCTTAATTAAACTCAAACTCTCACGACATATTTTACATGAAAATGTTGTTTTCCAAGTCACGTTCGGCATCAGCTACAACGAAAATCTCGATGAAGACTTAAATTTTATTAATCCGAAAAATTCGGCAGCCTTGATCACTTCCTCGCGATTTTAAAGGATTATTTAACAAATTTCGAAAAAAAACAATCAATAATGCGGTAAGAAAGAAAGGCACTCAGACCCTACAAACAAAGTAGCACGAACATGTGATCGATTGAAACAAATTAAATGTAAAGAGTGAGTAATCCTAACGTCCCGTCATAACTGCGATTTTCTTTAACAGACGCACAAAAACACAAACACCAACTGATATTGTTTCAGAATCACTTGGTTCTTGATTAAAACAAATTCACTTTGTTGTAGTTTCGAATGCACATGTGACTTTGTGGTGCTAGATAACTTGACTTACTTTATCAGGAAAAACCACTCAAAAGTAACACAACGAGATTAACTCGAACTAGAACATTCACTTTTAAAACGACGAATTAAGATTTCTTGGAACATCTAAACTTTCTTTTACAAAAACTTTGCAACCCAAAAACCTTGTTTTTTGTCCTCCCGCATTTTTAATAACTGAACAACAAATCAATCAAAATACAAGAAGATTATTTAAACAAAAATTAAGCATCTAATAATTCTAATTCCAAACGTTGACTACAAATTTAAATAATATGCTGGAATTTTAGTTCAATCCAAATTAACAACCACATTTAAACTTAAAAATTCAACTCATACGGGGTGGCCCATTATTACTGCAGTTGCTGATACAAATAAGACGTCCGCTGGTCCGCATGACGTTGTCTTTCAATCATGCTACGATAGCGGTACTCGATAATGGAATTTTTCAAACGTAATCCCTTCTCGGTGATTTCATTTAATTTATCCACTCACTCGAAAGTGTAAAACCTTTTTCTTTCGGGTCGTGACTTCGCAGCTGAATGTTTACCACAAAATGCCCCAAAAACAGATCTTTTCCACTCCATCCCTACTTCTCCGATTTTACAAAGACCGCTCACAAAATGGAGCCAATAATTAAAGCGGCCATTTATAATTATTAGCCAGTAGTCGCGCCTGCTCCAACCAATCACACGCGTGATCAATCAATCATCACCATCATCATCGATCAAAATCCACAGCCATTTTAAAATTGAAAATTCAGCGCTTCTATGATCTCAATACTGTACCTGTTTTGGTCACGTAAAAACCTTCAAGCTTTGGTAAAAATATTTCTGCAATTCCTACCCCAAGATGGGTTTCTGAGAAAAAAATTAAAGAAGAAACTATAGTTATGTAACATTTGGGTGGGCGATTGTCATAACGAAACTGTTTATTTGAAAAAACTAGTTGTCATGTAAATTCCTGACTTTCCGACTACTTTTAATAGTCATTGCAAATATCTTTGGTCATAGTATAACATTTAGATGCCCCTAGCGCCTTTATTTTGAACCCGGCGCAAAAAGTGTACAAGCCTTTTTTGTAGATCTCATCAAGACACATCTTTTTTTTAATTAACATTTTTCACTCCGATGCTTACTTTTAGAGAAAAATGCAAATTCAGAAAAATAAAATAAATAGTTTAACTCTTCAATTCAAAAATTCTCAAAAACAACGGACCTCACAAAAAAATTGTAATGAACTTTTTTGTAGAGTGTTTTAAGCCATTTTGGCCACTGTGTAACGAGTGGTTTTATTTCGCGCCAAATTTCATTAAAAAATTCGAAATTTCTTGTCATGATAGTGCAGGTCACCCTGTATATTTCATTATTTGTTCCGGTTAGAAATTTTGTGTTTGGGCATTTCGGTTCGCTCAAGACTATGGTCCGATAGATTTAATTTCGCTCAGATTTAATTTCGTCGTGGGAAGATTGCAAAGTTGATTGACGTCATCATGAGTAATGCGAATTTTGTCGTTCGTTTATTACCCAAGGCGCCGTCTAGACCGAGAATAGGAGCGGATATAGCACCGAGCCATCAAGGGATAAGGGTCTTCATTTCGTCAGCAGAAAACCGTGAGATCAGCTTATTCAGCAGTTCCTGGAGGTTGACGACGAAGTTAGAGTGGGTTAAGTCTTCTTTATCTAAACCAATGGGAGAATTTCTAACGGGAGCCATTTTTGTTTTATGGTAATTTGGGTGTGGTTTTCTCATTTCAATTCTGAAGAAGGGGATCGTTTTGGGGAGACTCGCGGTTAGTACGTCAAGGGGTCAACACGTACCTTGAGTGATCGTTTTTTTGGGGGTACCTAGCGGTTTGAGCCACCGGTTTATTTCGGTTGCTCGCAGTTGCGTGCTTTTTGCACCCGTTTCGAAGTGTTATTTTCTTTTCGCGTTGATTTTTTGGCGACGAAGACCCAGGTTCCGATCAGGTGATATTTAGGCGAACCCTTGAGCTTCACCCCAGTTTACTTTGGATGCAGTGAATCGCGTTAGGATACGTTGTGATTTCTCGAGGATATATAATTCAAAGTGCTGCCCTAGTCCTCAAGGCGCCGATATTCGGGATCCGCCCCAGGTGGATTTTCCTACTAGTGCCGTACGGTCATTTGTCGAAGGAGCGCTGCGTTTTGGAGAGATATTTGCCCCAAGAAGAGCTGGTGAAATAATAAGTCGAACCACCCAAGAACAAATCGCGGTTTACCGTCGGATAGTGATCATAAAATTTTGTGTTCTGCCGTGCCGCTCTCAAAACTCAAAAACCCGTCTCCCGCAGGCGATCAAAGTTAATAAACTCTAAGAGCCGATGGAAGGAAATAGTAGGGGTCACTGTTTAAATTAAATACACCTGCTGTGTAGAAACTTTGGCAACTAGCCGTCTCCCACTCGCCACGCGAAGGATTTCCTGGACTAAGCTTCAGTTCAAACACTAAACTTTGCTTTCGTTCCGAGGAAGGATACCTAGGCACCGTGGATTTTGTTTCCGTGTGTTAATTTCAAGCCACCCCCTAGGAAGTCACAGAGACCTAAGTGTCAGGTTTCATCACATCCACCCTGTACCAGAGGAAAGAGCAGTTCACAAGATCAGCTGTACAAATGTTGTAAAGGTTAGTCTAATTAAATTTGTAACGTTCTGTAAAATCCCACTTTTTGGTAATGAAGCTATAGTAAAAATTTTGATTTGATTGTCTATTAAAGTCCAATGAACGATTACCAAAGAGTAGGATAAATTTTTGTGTTTATTTAAATAAGTCCCAGCCCACGCTGGAGTAAAAACCGATTACCTGTTGTTGAAATTTTCAAACTGTAGAGGATGGCCACCCCTTGAGTAAATTAGGCTCACCTGGTAGGATTTTTTATTTAGTTTAGTTGTCATTGTTAAGCCATTTTTTTACAAGGAGGAGAGAAGAACTGCTAGATCCCTGTAATTTGTTTGTATCTCTAATATCATTTAAATATATTATCTATTTGGTTTCAATGTGCCTATGTCTTTAACGAAGAACGAGGGGTAGGAAAGAGAGGAGTAGGAGTTGCGTCAGCAGAAAACCGTGAGATCAGCTTATTCAGCAGTTCCTGGAGGTTGACGACGAAGTTAGAGTGGGTTAAGTCTTCTTTATCTAAACCAATGGGAGAATTTCTAACGGGAGCCATTTTTGTTTTATGGTAATTTGGGTGTGGTTTTCTCATTTCAATTCTGAAGAAGGGGATCGTTTTGGGGAGACTCGCGGTTAGTACGTCAAGGGGTCAACACGTACCTTGAGTGATCGTTTTTTTGGGGGTACCTAGCGGTTTGAGCCACCGGTTTATTTCGGTTGCTCGCAGTTGCGTGCTTTTTGCACCCGTTTCGAAGTGTTATTTTCTTTTCGCGTTGATTTTTTGGCGACGAAGACCCAGGTTCCGATCAGGTGATATTTAGGCGAACCTTTTGAGCTTCACCCCAGTTTACTTTGGATGCAGTGAATCGCGTTAGGATACGTTGTGATTTCTCGAGGATATATAATTCAAAGTGCTGCCCTAGTCCTCAAGGCGCCGATATTCGGGATCCGCCCCAGGTGGATTTTCCTACTAGTGCCGTACGGTCATTTGTCGAAGGAGCGCTGCGTTTTGGAGAGATATTTGCCCCAAGAAGAGCTGGTGAAATAATAAGTCGAACCACCCAAGAACAAATCGCGGTTTACCGTCGGATAGTGATCATAAAATTTTGTGTTCTGCCGTGCCGCTCTCAAAACTCAAAAACCCGTCTCCCGCAGGCGATCAAAGTTAATAAACTCTAAGAGCCGATGGAAGGAAATAGTAGGGGTCACTGTTTAAATTAAATACACCTGCTGTGTAGAAACTTTGGCAACTAGCCGTCTCCCACTCGCCACGCGAAGGATTTCCTGGACTAAGCTTCAGTTCAAACACTAAACTTTGCTTTCGTTCCGAGGAAGGATAGGCACCGTGGATTTTGTTTCCGTGTGTTAACTTCAAGCCACCCCCTAGGAAGTCACAGAGACCTAAGTGTCAGGTTTCATCACATCCACCCTGTACCAGAGGAAAGAGCAGTTCACAAGATCAGCTGTACAAATGTTGTAAAGGTTAGTCTAATTAAATTTGTAACGTTCTGTAAAATCCCACTTTTTGGTAATGAAGCTATAGTAAAAATTTTGATTTGATTGTCTATTAAAGTCCAATGAACGATTACCAAAGAGTAGGATAAATTTTTGTGTTTATTTAAATAAGTCCCAGCCCACGCTGGAGTAAAAACCGATTACCTGTTGTTGAAATTTTCAAACTGTAGAGGATGGCCACCCCTTGAGTAAATTAGGCTCACCTGGTAGGATTTTTTATTTAGTTTAGTTGTCATTGTTAAGCCATTTTTTTACAAGGAGGAGAGAAGAACTGCTAGATCCCTGTAATTTGTTTGTATCTCTAATATCATTTAAATATATTATCTATTTGGTTTCAATGTGCCTATGTCTTTAACGAAGAACGAGGGGTAGGAAAGAGAGGAGTAGGAGTTGCGTCAGGAGACTGGTAGGCGGCAGGTTAAGGTTTGTTAAGCAGTTTCAAGAGTTCAAGAGCCCACCGATTTGAGTTAGCCGGAGCATTTATTTTTATCGATTGAGCAGCCTGAGAAGAAGACGGTTTGCCTTGCCGGGCGGAACCGATGGTAATTTTCAAGCCCAGAAGGAACCCCCGTAGCAACTGTATACGAAACAATTTCAAAAAAATTTGTTCAAGCCGTTATGGCTCTTTTAAACTTTTGACACCCTCCACAACCATGAAGATGGTTACGGATCAAAACTAAAATAGGACGTTTTCGATTCCCCATGCCACCCTATATGCACCCCAAATTTCGTCCAAATCGGTTCAGGGGTTTTTTAGTTATCGTGTTCACAAAAAACGGACCACTTACACACCCACACACCCACCCTCAGACGTCAAGCTAAAAATCACTTTTTTGGGGCTTCAAAACGTGCATTGGCATATCGAAAATGTATCGCGATTACAGTACTTTCCTTTATACATACTTCGTATGTAGTCGGAAAGTAACCAACCAAATTAACGGCATAATTAGTTGGTTCAATCTGCAAATTGGTTCGCTTTGAATTAAAATGAAATACAGTACCCGTGGTCTGTGGCTTGAAATTAAGTTCAAGCTGCGGGCATTACTGCAAAATTCCTATTTACATCAACTTATTCAAATTCGTTAGGAAACTAATGAGCATTAAAGAAAAAATGTGTTACACAACCGATCGTTCAATTAACCCCCGGGGTGAATCTGCGGCTTGTGCTTTGTTTTCTCATTTTATCTTCGGAATCCATTTCAGTACATCAAAGTACTTCATTACAATTTATTATTAATGATATTAATATCAAATTTCCGTGGGATAAAATGTATGAAATACTAAACATTTCCTTTCCGTCCATTTTTTCCCACTGAAAGCAGATAATAGAAATAATTTAGAAGGATTATTGTATTACCTAAATATCCCACGAGGGAGTACATTGTGTATAAAGCTCTAATAAGCGATTTCGAAAGCTCGCCATTACTTCGGATAATGAACATTAGGTCTATTAGTAATAATAGCAGCGGCAGGATAACTAACTTCGTGTGTTTCAAGTACAAATACTAATACAATTTAATTATTTAGTCGTCCATTCCCTAATTTCTAGGAGTACGTACTCGTATCCGTGCATTTTTAAAGAAACATATCAAAATATGTGAAGTGAAAGTAAAAGCGGGGAAATTTTAATTTCTTGATGCGCGTAGAAGGAAAATTTTTTTTGTTACAATTTAATGTGACGCGTGTTGCGCGGTTTTCCGAACGTGGGGCGTTTCATTTAAAATGCATATTCTTTTTTGACTGACAAACCATCGTGTGCAATTTTCATTTGGGCACATTTCCAATACTAAAATAAACAATTATTTTTATCCCTTAGTATGTAAAGGGCACTTTTAAAATTACCTAAATTATTAAAAACTGGTAAGTTGGAAGTAATTCTAAATGGTAATGACATATTCTGTAGTTTAAAATTTCTTGCGACCTACCCGTTTTTAATATCCTTGGGGATGCTTGAAATCCATCATTAGCGATGATTTTTTCTGCGTAATTAAATTCTATAGCGTGTTGAGCGTTTAATGCCTTTCGAATCTCTTGGCGACAGCTTGTCGGCGATAACAAGAAGTAAATTTCATTCAATTAGTTTTACGTGTCTCAAACTGGAGAATCCGAATGAGATCTGTGGGAATGCAATCTTGTAGGAAAACCAAATGCGTGGGATCACGATGAACGGCATCTAATCCGTGGGTCACAGCGAATCCCATTTGCTCCTATAAATCGTTCACTTAATTACGAAGCGCCATGTTACAGGGGCGTTATTTAGTTCAAAAAATATAGGTAGAGATTAATACGGGGAAAACTTTTGGAGGGATTCGGTCTTCGACTAAGATTTTCAAAAATTTCTGGGCTAGAAACATACTGGTCCGAAGTGTTATTTCGGACATTCCTTTTTTAAAAAAAAATTCGCTTGGTGAAAGTTTGCAAAAGTAGTATCCCGGTTCTAATGTATTGTAATGTTAATTTAATTACGTCGTTTACTTATAAACAAATAATTAACAATAAATTTATAACAGTGTTGAAATGAATTGATTTATAACAGTATTATACCACTTACGAATACACCAAAGCAAAGCTGTCGTGTTCTGGAACGAACACGTCATATTTCTCGGAAAAATTACGTCAAATCCGCCTTCATTTCTTTATCGCCGATGATTAATTTTTTATAGCGCCTCGATGTCTATCGAAATTTCTGGACTGTTCGCTATAGTTTTTCCAAATAAATATTAGTCTCTGTTGATGTAAAGGAACAAACTGATTGATTGCAGTTTAAAAGAGCAGTGCACTTATTTGTGCATAGTTTGTCTCGAATGGCCCTTTTGTTTTCCTAATTGCTTCCGGATGTTTCAGTGACGCGAGGGGTTTTAGTTTGATTCAAAGCGACAATTTCTGACTCAGGATGGCTTAATTAGAAAAATGTTTAACGTTATTCTGAAGATAAGTATGAAAAACGTGTGGTAACAGATGTTAGAGGAATTGGGCCTTGAAGAAGATTAGAAATTGTTAGCATTTGGAACATTAAAAGAGACCAATCGTGGTCCCTATAACATTTTGAACTCACTTAAAAGTCAAAAATTGTTTAAGAGAGAAAGATTTTATAATTAATCTTTTTTATCGAGCTATAAAATTAGACTTGAAATTTTTAACAAGTTCTGAAAATGAGATTTTGAGCATCCATAACACAATAGACATTTTCATTACTTTGTTAGAAAATTTTAAATGAGAAAAAGTACAATAAGATTGATTTCACTTCGTAGTTAGCGAAAATTTAATTCATTAATTATATATTCAATACAACAGCCCGTAAGCTCCCGTTCGGTCAAGTCTGATACATAAATAATGACCCTCTATTCCTGTTTAAATATTTAATTCTCCTATACGGCAAAAACCACTTAAATATTTCAAACGTGTAACGAACTTAGGCCCATACATTATCGTCGTTTTTCACGATATCGATTATTTCCGTCCGAAGCGTCTGACGAGACGTGGCCCAATTAAGAAAAATTAACATAAACGAATTAGTAACGTAAAAAGATTAAAAAATGCCGTAACAAGTTTAGTCTAATTACGTTCGTAATTTCTGAACCTTTGAGACGAGAAGCAAAACGATAATGAGGGCGCGGAAACGGGTTTTAGATAAGAAATTCCTGTAATTTTCGTGTCGGGGTTCTAGGAGTCACATTAGGAGTTATATGACATCACATTAGTGAATCCGATGAGATCTGTGGGAATGACTGTTAGCATGTTTGCCTTACAAATTTCCTGTCGGGAACTCGTGGGCTTCCACTACGTTGCTTTACATCCATATATTATCTAAAATGTGGGGAAAAAAGTCTTTTGGTAGGTAACGACCACCTATCCCATTCTATCAAGTTAGAGCGTTCAACGCCCGTAGGGTTTTTTTTTTAACCCTGCGAAGCGATTTACATAATTTTTTCGGATGAGAATGTTCTCCAATTTTGGTCGATTTTGCGTTTGATCAAGTATAGTCGATAACTTTTTTATGAATTATTAAATTCGAGCAAAATTTTGGATTAACTGGAACAGTGGATGCATTTCATCTAAATGCTAGGGATGACCGGAAAAATCAATTTCCATAAATAAATTCCCATTTCGCTACGTTTTCATGTCAACGGTTGAATCAAGCATTGCAATCGTCTCCTTCAAATGCTTGCACTAGCTTCTGGATACACGAATGGGACTGTAATTTAAAACGTTTTTATTTGCGTATGTCAGATGGGTGCAAAATTAAAAATGGGCGCCTATATTGAAGTAAACACAATTTACAAGGAAATGAACGAAAGTGTAGCCGCGGGATATTTTCTGTTCGTATAAACTACCTACCTTGCAAACGTATCCCGTTTAATTAAATCCTCTTCCTTTGTCCTTTCATATTTTAACTGTATGCGGAGAATTTTATGTTATTAAATCTATATACGGGATTTTGCAAGTCTAATTCCCAATAAGCTCCTAGCGTAAGCAAAATTTTCCTGAAAAATATGGATTATGACAATGTTATATACGTTGAATAGAGGTACGGACGCTAAATCAACTTGAATGGACAAGGGCAAGGCTCGTCTTTTCTGGACGTCCTCTGCTGAAAGACCTGGCTAACCGGGGTGCCATTAAGCTAATATGAAATCCTCTCTCCTTTATGCCAAAATAAAACTTTCTTGTGTGCGACGTTGGTGTGCTTTATAGGCCTATTGTTGTGTTCCAGAATGATCCCTTATCCTGCTTTTGATTATTTAAATAAGAATAATGAGAGAGATATATTCAGTTGAAAAATAACCAACATTATTAAGAAACTTTTTTGAAATTCAGGTATTTAATATAATGGAGGACACAATTGTAAATGAAAGTAACACAATTTTAAGATATTCATTTCGAATGCGTTTGGTAGGTATATCATGGAGGAATAAATTTTCTGGTGATAACCGGCGTGAACTTAGCAGTAGAATTTACCAGTAAATTTTCCGAAGATTCCAGACGAACAAGTGCAGTTTAGCAGTAGATTTTAAACCTACCCCAATTATATTTCAAATACAACGACCAACTTATTCAAAAAATTCGAAAATAAAGTAAAAAAGAATAATTTTAACTGTGAAGACAACCACAACCCAACTTCGAATTAGCCTCCAAAAATCGTATACAGGGTGTCTTAAATAACATGGCTATCTTTGTTATTATTATACGTACAGATTCGGTTAAATTGGCAAAGTTGTGTAGTTT
The DNA here is from genome assembly GCF_008802855.1 of Photinus pyralis. Lineage (NCBI taxonomy): Eukaryota > Metazoa > Arthropoda > Insecta > Coleoptera > Lampyridae > Photinus > Photinus pyralis. Next base: position 22,587,145 of record NW_022170663.1, on the reverse strand, counting down.
TTGATGCTAATGGATATTCCGATGCGATATTTTGAAAAAATAAATAGTCATTACAATTCTCTAGAACAGAGGATTCGCTTTTTGAATTCAATGCGACCAGTTGGGTCTCAAAAGAAATTCGCGGTTTTTTGGTGGTTGAGATGAACAGATTATTCACATTGTATTAGAAGGTCGCGTTTTCAAAAAATTAAACCGTTGTGACCAAGAATCATAATTCCCGACAGTTACGGAAGTTCAAAGCTCACAAAGAAAGTTAGTGTTTTATTTGGTGGAAGAACTAGAACAAGAAGTATAACCTTCGAATATTGCAATACGAGTTTCATTTTGGTGTTTAAAGTATGTAATACAGTTTGGTTAAATTCATGTTCTAATTAGGAAATTATCGCCCGAGGACATTTTGTTTTAAATCAAAGAAGAAATTCGGGTTTTCGAGTCGTATTCAATTACGCTAAAAAAAATTATTATGTGAATTTACATTACAAAGCGAAAAAATTACAAAAGTCCTCGTATGTGCATCGATGAGACTTCAGCGCATTTTTGGCGTGACGGATCAGTATTGCATTAGCAATCAGTATTTTATCAGAAAATTTTAATTATAAAATAAGGTTTATGCAAACATATATTTCTTTATTAATTTTCACGAACTCTAATAATAATTGGACGATGGTATGAACAGTACGACTCGTAAACCGAACAATCAACAGTGTAGTTGACCATTTTGCCAAAAACTCCGTCAATTATTGTTCCGCCATTCGTTGTCACTGTTCGGGAAGAGATGATCACTATATTGAATTTCTCTTGAAGAAATTTCTCTACCCGATTTCCGACAGTTAATGGGAAATTAAAGTCTCCCATAATCAAGACGTCTTCAGTTGCCTCAATGAAATCCCCGATCTCCGATAACGCTGCAATCAACAAGTTGTTGCCTTTACTAGGAGCATCAGTGGTTCAAATTTCAAAGAAATATCTCCATAAATAAGAAAGTTGGCATTGCGCAGTCACTGCGCATGTCTACACATAATTTTTACTATTTGCGAAATGTTTGCCTTTACTAGAAGCATCTGTGGTTCCAATTTCAAAGAAATATCTCCATAAATAGGAAAGTTGGCATTGCGCAGGGACTGCGCATGCGCACACATAATTTTTAGTATGTGCGCAATGTTTGCCTTTACTAGAAGCATCTGTGGTTAAAATTTCAAAGAAAAATCTCAGTAAATAGGAAAGTTCGCATTGCGCAGTCACTGCGCATGTCTACAAAATTTTTACTATGTGTGAAATGTTTGCCTTTACTAGAAGCATCTGTGGTTAAAATTTCAAAGAAATATCTCCATAAATAAGAAAGTTGGCATTGCGCAGTCTACACATAATTTTACTATTTGCGAAATGTTTGCCTTTACTAGAAGCATCTGTGGTTCCAATTTCAAAGAAATATCTCCATAAATAGGAAAGTTGGCATTGCGCAGCCACTGCGCATGCCTACACATAATTTTTACTATTTGCGAAATGTTTGCCTTTACTAGAAGCATCTGTGGTTCCAATTTCAAAGAAATATCTCCATAAATAGCAAAGTTGGCATTGCGCAGGGACTGCGCATGCGCACACATAATTTTTAGTATGTGCGCGATGTTTGCCCTTACTAGAAGCATCTGTGGTTAAAATTTCAAAGAAAAATCTCAATAAATAGGAAAGTTCGCATTGCGCAGTCACTGCGCATGTCTACATAATTTTTACTATGTGTGAAATGTTTGCCTTTACTAGAAGCATCTGTGGTTCCAATTTCAAAGAAATATCTCCATAAATAGGAAAGTTGGCATTGCGCAGTCCCATTCCGCAGGGACTGGGCATGCGCACACATAATTTTTAGTATGTGCGCAATGTTTGCCTTTACTAGAAGAATCTGTGGTTAAAATTTCAAAGAAAAATCTCAGTAAATAGGAAAGTTCGCATTGTGCAGTCACTGCGCATGTCTACATAATTTTTACTATGTGTGAAATGTTTGCCTTTACTAGAAGCATCTGTGGTTAAAATTTCAAAGAAATATCTTATAGAATATTTCATAAATAAGAAAGTTGGCAATGCGCAGTCTGCGCAAAATAGAGAGTGCAATAAAACTGTCTGAAATGGGCAAATATAGACCATAGCAGCTATCAATTAGCGAAAACCCGAAGTCTCTAGGTGTCCCAGGGGCCGAGATCTCGATGGAACGGACGGACGGACAGACGGGCGGACGGACAGACGGAAACACGAGCACATAAGCGTTACCTCAACTTCGTTGTGTTACGCTAAAAACCGCTCAGACCTGGATACGATATTTTTAACCAAAATTATACCACAAACTGTAAAACTCATCACCGTGTTATGATTTTGATTAGTTTTCACCTTGAAGTAGTTATCCTAGATAAGTCATATTAGTGACCGTAGTTAGGCAATGCCAAAAGTATATTTTATAAAAAAGCCATTCCTCTACGTCAATCGGATCGGCTTAAAATCGATATACGCACGGACAAGTTTTCAAGCGGCGTTAGTTATTTCGCAAATTCTAATTAAACGCAACCACTACGGGCTTAATGATGTCCATTGCGCCAATAACTCGACAAGACGGAGATAATGCAAAAAACCGGACCTCTCTACGATGTCTAGATCAAAAGTTTTTCAATCCGCCCAGCCACCCAGCCAGCCAGCCAGCCAGCCAGCCGGACAAAGTGAAATGATAAGCTCCTTTTTGTTACCAAAAATGCGCTAAAAAGAGGGTTTACGTAGATTTGAATGTAGAATGTGCTCATTATCTCATTGCGTATCAGTTAATTTGAACAATTTTTGGGCGATAGTAAAAACACGCTTTCGCAGTACAAATAAATATAAGCGTACGAAAAAGAAACTAACATTTTCCCTTTTGGTAAAAAATCATTAAAAGTGCACAAACTGGCAAACATTTCTGGGTCAGTAAGAATATAAAACAACTCCAACGTTTCGTTATTTTCGAAATTTTCTCCGGAGTCAATTTCAAGGGGAGTTTAAGACAGCAACCGTTCTCAATATTCAACCCAGTCGACATCTGATAATGGTAAAGAATTTTCCATTGTACAACAAAACCGAGCCTTTATGGGTCCGTCGGCAAACCCATCCCAAAAAACATTGACAGAAAAGGTATTGAGACCATTTACGAGTATATTACTGTATGCATGTAGTTTTGGACTATGTTTAATTTTTGTAAATAGCCGCATTGTAATTTGCTTATTTTGCTTATTTAATTGTTAAATAAATCTACGTGTTGTAAAATAAAGAAAATTATGTCATATTTGAAAAGTTTATCTAATGTTTTTCTCCGGTCGTAGATAAGGTTTACGCTTATCGCTAAATTTTTTGTGTCTACAGTGGTCTATAAAGGCTCTTCATAGTTATCACATGCTTTTAAAGGTACTGTAGTGAAACAGGGATAATTACACTTGCTTATTATACCCCTCACCTTCTCTCAGACCGAGACCTCCTACATGATAGTGTAGGACCCTAGAGTTTACGTTGTGTCTTGTGGTATTTCAAGTTACAATTTGAGAGGTCGTCTGCCAATTCGTTTATTTGAAGTAGCACCATGTAAATTCAAGACATCGTAAGAGTTAATTAACATTAACATTTTGGAAATAAACTCTTCTTAGTAAACGCATGGGCCTTCCAGAGTAGTCAGATGGCGAGCGTTTGTCATTTGGAATACTTAATGCTCAAAGATATTACTTAAGGGAATGCATTAGTAAGATCATCATCATTTTAATAAGGTAATCAGAAAAGACTGTGGTCAAATTGTTACCTAACTTGATAAGGGTGGTATCAAAGAACAGCCTCGCTGTTTTACAAAAAGCGACACACCACACATTCGCATATAAGCAAAGGCAGCCCAATAGGCAACAACCTGATCTTAAGCGTTCCGAATTATCCGGGTATCTAAAACCGTGTTAAGTTTCTTGTGCCGACATTTACTTTACCTGTTATTAACCGAGCGTAGGCAATGGTTCCGAGTTTTATGTAACTTATTTAGATTGATGCCTACTAATAAGCATTTTTCTACACTACTGGCACCATCTCTGCACTTACCCGAACGGCATCCGCAACGAATTCAACCGACTTTCCATCTTTTGGACCATATTTTAATAATATAAATAATATATTGGATTTGTATTCCATTTCGACGTGTATGCCACATTGTTTCCCGATAAGTGTGCAGCTGGGAGCTCATCTTTTTCGTTGACAGTGCCCTTTAAATTTCGGTCAAACGAACGAACGCATAAATGACAGTACTCAGGGCCCATTAACTACGAAAACGCGGACTGGTATTAGAGGTTGAAATGGTCAGTGGCTCACTGACTCACTGATTAATGTCTTTATTATAATAGGGGTCGTTCAGACTAGGTCTGCTTCTCACAGAACCAACATTTAAGGCACTCGTAGTAACCAATATTTAAAATTCACCTAAAACTAGTGTAATTTTCTTGAAACACTTCAATAAAACGATGATAAAATTAAAATGAGTCAATTATAAGACGAGAAATTAATTAATCTTTTCAGCAAGTTAATATAATGTACTAGCAGTTAGCGTAATTAGTAAACTTAATTTCATTATCAATTAATAATAATTGTAGCCGAATGCATAGTTTCCCGCGATTTAATATTCATTAGATATTATAAAGCACATACACAAGTATACCGAGTGGTGCACGGTAAGTAGAAACATAGGGATTTAACATGGGAAAGTGGGTTTTATGCAATATACTGCCCTCCTGTACATTTTACAGAAAAAAACTGTTTAAAGTTGTTCAGAATTAAAAGGTGCATACAAAACTGTTTTTACATGTTTTATTAAGCTTTTGGTATACCCGAAAATTAAAAAATAAATTTCAACATTTCTTTTACTAGTAGCAATAGCCATGACTTTTGTTGTTTTATGAATTGCTACTGATAACAAAAATGTTGAAATTTAGTTTTAAATTTGCGGGTATACCAAAAGCTTATTAAAATATGTAAACAGTTCTGTACGCACCTTTTAATTCTGAACAACTTTAATTTCTACAGTTTTTTCTGTAAAATGTACAGGAGGGCAGGATATTGCATAAAAAGAATTTCCATGTTAAATCCCTATGTCCCTACTTACCATGCACCACCCGGTATAAGTAACTCGCCTAATGTTAATTTATTGAATCCGTCTCTGACCAACGCCTCCTACTGTTGCATTATTCATATTAGACCACGCTCAGATTTATATAGGATTATCCCTACTTGCAAATATTATAATGTCTAATTCAATTAATTAACGTTAGTTGAAAAGAATTTACCTAGGAATTTACTTTATAGTGAGTGATCCCTATAGTGGATTCGCAGTGAGTATAACTAATGCACGTGTCTACATCCTTCTCTTATGAACGGGTATGCTTGACTAACTCCCGAACGCTTTCTTTACAAGATAAATATCCAATCCCTGAGAACAACATAAACAATAAGGCACGCGAAAAACGTAAATATGTTTTAAAAAGCATTATTTACGAAGTAATTACAGAGTGGATTCGTTTAATTTGAATATGTATCTCAGTCTTGTTTTTTCTTTTAGAAATTTTGTAAATGCGTAATTCTTGTTTTCATTTTATCGATGATGATTAAATTTAAAAAACAGTTTTTAAATTGGGGGAGCTCCTACATAGATAAGATTGTGCTTTATTAAAAAAAAATTTTGCCTCGTAAAAAATTTCATCGACTGATACATATAAATCCTTCTACAGTATATGTATAATGTATTATGAAATCAAAGTTACACACGTTTCTATAATTATTTCTCTCCTTAGGAATGAAAAATTTTCGCTCCCAACAAACCCAAAGAACCATCGGAAAGTATCGGGACGCATCTCAGACTCCCATCATTAGCCTAATCAGACTTGCTAATCCGGTACTGTGGTGATAAAAAAAGGAAAAGTCAGACAATAGTCAACAAACATTCAAAATCAGCAAGACTCCATTTCAGTAATACAATTCGACGTGTTTGATTAAATAAACGTATCTTTTATTACAAAACTCATTTAATATTCATTCGATTGGATTAATCCGGAGAATGGAAATAGAAAATTTGATTGGGAAAGATAATGTCATAAGGCGCTTGATTCTCTTCGAATAAGCTTCGTCCTTTATTTTAGTAAACTTTGTCGCTCTTGACTCCCTGGGGCATTAATTGAGAAATAAGCTGGACGCGAAAAAAGAAACATTTAAATTTAGGCGGCTTTCACTCACCAATATTGCATTTTTCGATTTCTGGTCCATAAATACGCACTTAGTATAAGTTATTTGGCTCTCCCCATTCTAGCTTCGTTAACTAACTCCAAACGCCGTCGCCGCCGCCCTGCCCTTCTCCACAACACGCTTTGATCCCAACTGTGCAGCCTCCCTCAATCTAGCGCAGTTTCCCCTATTTGCCATTACCGATGCCATTATTCTTCGACTGCTTCTCGTTACTGTATAAAGCCACTATAACGAAGATTCGTTTGCCTTTTATTGTTTGATGCAGTTTTCGTTAAGGCGCGCGAGGCACCGCCGCTTCGCACGTCGTTAAGTTTTGCTAGCGCAAATTGGAATTCGGCGTCGGGTTACGTCACGTAAAAAAATCTTTTTAATTGGCACACGGGTTGTTAACTTAACGGGTGCGCGGGCTTTGTTTTAAGAAAGTTCTCCGGCAAGCGCCGTATCTTGCGGGCTTCAGCAATAAACTTTTGGAAATGTCTTGTAAGCTAACGGCGTATTTATGTGGAAATGTAGACTTACTGTTGGCATATAACTTTGAATGTCGTGCTTCAACGTGCTGTGATTTCAAACAATAGGTACTGAATGTGCTTTGTTGATGTTTGCATGCATGTGAATGGGAGCTGATTATTTAGTTACGTCTCTACCTTACGAACCTCTTAGCGGTAATTAACATGCAGCGTTTGGTATCGAAGATACATTCGGAGATGTCATTTCGGTGACTTTGATGGGATTAAAACGATTTCAATTACACAAAACAGAGATAAGTTTGCAAATAATAGTTCTGTACTCCACTTTAAAGCAACGATTAGCCTAAGTCGAAATAACAAACTTCTAATAAGTATAATCAAATCACCATAAATCGCCGAAAGGAGTAGTTGCTCAACGGTCGAACATTATGCCTCAAAACCTGTAAATTTATATAATCGCATAGTATAATATAATATAATGTAATATAATATAATGTAATATAATATAATATAATATAATATAATATAATATAATATAATATAATATAATATAATATAATATAAAATAATATAATACCTATAATATAATATAATATAACAATGAAAAACATAATAGGCAAGAGCTGTGTGTACACCAACTCCCTATAATTGAATATCAAGGCAGAGTTACCTCCCAACCAAGTGAAGTCGCTGAAAAGTTTGGTGTTTGCTTTGAAGAAATTAACAAAGGAAGGAGCCAATTACACAAAAAGTTTTCAGAAACTGAAACGCATAGAAGAAAATAAACTCTTGGAATTTAAAGATGGACTTACTGAAACTTTTGAAAGCCCTCAAGGTCATTAGCAAATATCAATCTGGATTCAGAAAGGGGCACTCAACCATAGATCAACTAGTTTTATTAGACTAGACCGTCAAAGAAGCATTCTGTGAGAGAAAGCATACATTAGCGATATTTTTTGATTTAGAAAAAGCCTTCGACACCGTTTGGAAACATGGAATATCGCTGCAATTGTACAATTGGGGCCTTAGGGGACATTTACCCCTAACTATACAAAACGTTTTAAAGGGAGGAATATTCAGAATTCGAATAGGCAACAGGACCTCTGCAGTCTATAAACAGGAAAACGGAATTCCACAAGGTCTTGAGCGTAACTCTTCTTGCTATAGCAATAAATGGAGTTGCTGATAATTTACGTGAAGATATTACCCCGTTATTGTATGCCGATGACCTTGCTTTGGTAATAACAGGCAACGACGAGAATGCAATGGCTCAACATCTGCAAGAGGCCGTCACATCAATTTCAAAACGAGCAGAGATGAGAGGTTTAAAATTCCCTGAAGAGAAAACAAAATGCACCACACGAAAAGCCATCCATACACGTATAATAAAGAAATCCCTTGGTGCGACACAATAAAATTTCTCGCCATATACATCGACAAAAAATGAACTGGAGAGAACACGTACAAAGACAATAACAAAAATAAAAAAAGTGGGGCACCAAATAAGAACAATTTGAGGTACAAAACTTCTCCCCAGTGCAGAGGAGAGATTCGACTCTGCTCTCAGTTAACCTGTTAACTTCTAACAGATAGTGGGTTAGACCAAACACCTTAAAGTCCAAACTGAACTGCAAATTAAAAAATAATTAAAATGGACCTTGCGCAAGCATGCATTAGATTAGAAATGAAGTCGTTAGAATGAAACACACGGAAATGTTATGTGAGAATTACAAAAGTGCGATTTAATTGTAACACACAAAAGGAAAATGGTACAAACACACAAAAAATTGTTACAAAAAGACTAAAGTTAAGACTTAACTTACATTACTTGTCCGGCGATTGTAACATCCAATCAAAAAGGTATCCGTCCACAGTACAAAAACAATTTTCAAAGGACACACTTTACACTAACGACCGGGTAATCGCAGCATCTTCTCTTCTAGTAGACAAGGACATTCCAATAAAAAGAACTCAACTCAAAACTGAGTCACGTTGAAAACGCACTTATAGGACGCCGACAAACCTCTCCTTGCAAAACCTTTGATGGCCAATAATTCAAAACGTAGAACAAAAACTAGCCGCGAATTCAGCTTTCGGTTTCGCGAACAAAACTTCTTCGAACTTTAAACTCACATTGGACGAAAACTTTCAATGCTGGTTGTGGCTTCAGATGAATACTAACTGGCCGTAATTCAACGATGGAATTCGCAAAAAGCGAATAAATTCTTCTACAAAACGTAACTCGGTACTGACGTAGTAAAGAGCTGAATTAAATTGGCCGCACTTTGGCCCTAAACTTGGCGTGAAGCCGATTTTAAGAACTTCAACGAAACGTACCTCGGTGCTGCACGTAGCAAAAAGCCGATTTCAAAACTTCAACAATTGTAATACTGCGTAAACTCTAACAAAAAAGTCGATTTTAAATTTTTCAACGAAACGTAGTTCTGTGTTGACTGTGTCTAAAAAGCCAAATTCAAAACTTCAACGACACGTAGTTCCGCTCTCAACGTGGCAAAAGGCTGATTTAAAGCTTCAAAGAAACGTAGTTCTGCGTTGAGTGTGGCTAAAAGCGACGCCTTTCTTCTTGACGTCCTATTTAAGGCGAAAACCCTTCTTACGAAAATCAAAATTACAACTAATCACACACAGTTGACAACAAAGACTATCCCCTCAACGTACGTTAATAGACCAAAAAATAGAGGTCGAATAATTTTTATAAATCAATTTGTTATCAGACATTAAGAGACTTAAATTCTAGGAAAAAAATTTTTTATCTCTCTTTACACAGAAAAGGCGATAAATCACATCCACCTGTCAATTAAATTAAGCATTTACATTTGATAACAGATAAAAACCAAACAAAATTCCTGGGAATTCTACGTTAAATAAAAAAGAATGTAAACAAAAACAACCTTGACCGCTTTCTCGTATGACAATAATCTCCGTACCGTGACATAGACCAACGACAAATAACAAAATTTAATTACAAATGTTAATTACACAAAAAGGAGACCGCCCTTGTCCATCTTAATTAGGATGTCCGAAAGTTTCATCCTGCCAGACAAAATAAACACAGCAATACACAACAGAACCTAAATCTGCTATTACTGGGCGCAAACAAACCATTCACATTGTTGTAAATAAGCTTGTGAAGGAGAGAAACTTACCTTTCATACATTTACATTTAGGAAAACGATGCTCGCTCAATGAAGACAATGTAAGAAAACGCATGAACTCGATAAATTCACATATTGGGGCCTTATGGCTGCGGGAATGGCAAGAGTCGCGCACTTGGCACTTGCAAACACGCCCATCTCTTGCCTATATTCGCACTTCCGCACGAGACAATCAATGTGCTGTTTCCAATTGAGTTTTAAGTCCAAAATCATACCGAGAAATTTCTGCGATGTTACACATATATAATATAATATAATATAACAATGAAAAAGATATTAAAATAAGATAAGATAGAATAGGTATAATATAATATAATATGACATAATATAATAAAGTCAAGTGTGATACCTAGATATTATACTGACTGTGAAAATTGCAATTGATTTTGGATAGCAGGGGATCTTGCCTACCTTTCTTTTTTTTGCGAAGAGAACTAGCTCCGTCTTTGTCGGGTTGATGTACCAAAAGAGTTCTCTACACCATTCTTCGGTTACTCTGAGGGATGATTGCAGCAGACTGCATAGAATAGCCTCAAATTTGCCGGTTATTAGTATGGATACATCATCCGCATACTGATTCGACGATATGCCTTAGGTGTGGAGTAATCACATTTTCCAGGTTTGGGAATGAAAACAATTGTTACCTCCTTCCATTGTTTAGGTCCCTATCTGAAACAGATATTATCACTTGGTAGATAACAATAACGTCCAGTCCCCATTGCAGAAGAGCTGGTATTATGCCGTAATGATTTCTATCATTCTCCGTGGGAGTGAAGGGGGTTACCTCTGGCTATGGCGTAGTAGAGGCTCCGGGAAAGTGAGCGTCTCTCAGTACCTCAGTTATCTCCGAGGGTTTGTCCGTATAGATAATAGAAGAATAGCGTCTTTTAAGTTAAGATACTGATCAAGGTCAAGAAATGTTTTTGTACCATTTCCGCTTGATTAGCCGTTTACTTGCCCAGGAGATTATTGGTATTTACGATGGCTACTTTAAGTTGCATCTCGGCAGCTTGCTTGCAGGTACGGCTTCAGTCTTGTCGACATCCAGCTTGGATTGGGGCTGTGGTCTGCCCTTCTTTGACGGGGGTTGGGTCAGTGTAGAATCATCCGTCCTTTTCTCGTCACCTACCCGTTTGCTCGCCTCACGGAGTTGGCTCTAGGAGCCTACCTCTGATGGGTCCGGGCTGGGCCACGACAGGTGGTTAAATTCCTGGAAGTCACATTCATCGATAATTTGTCGAAATGTCTGCAAAATTCTGAGAACTTTTCTCTTGAATGTTAGTTTCGAAATGTTTGATAATCTTTTTTATAAACATCGTCGTTAATTGTAGTTTTTTCATGTACCCAATAAAAAGAATCACTTGTTCCGTTGAACACTGCGTTTTCGCTTTTTTTAGTGGTGGGGTTCTTTTGTGCACCCACACCACCGATTCTTGGATGATTCCAGTGATACATTCAGATTTTATCGCCAGTGAAAAAACATCGATACCCACATGTCAAGCCTGGAATCCCGAACACTTTGTTCATCCCCAATCCCAAAATCAGCGAAACCGTTTGGGCCGAAATTGTACCTGATAATGATGGAGAATTCTGATCATATTCGGCAGGAAGATCATTTTTGAGCCTGGTACTCTCTTTAGTCAAACATGATTATAATTTGCCGTGCTGCTTATCTAAGAATGTTCCGCCAATCCGTAATTGAACCAAGCGGGATGGACCAAGAATTCAAATTACACCAGTATGCACCACTTTCATTATAAAAACGTCGAAATACATCCCCTAAAATACATGCAAAAAAACGTCGGTATTTTTAGCATTCGTTCAGTGTGCAAAAATCAAATTTCATACATTTCAGTGGTTTTGTGTACAGTTACAGGCTCCACCAACCCGATCTTTCTCTAGCAGAGAATATTTCCAATAATAATATTCAAGGGTTTTTTCCTCTGGCGGAAAAATACTTCGACCTTTTGTCTACAATGTTAAACAGGAAAAGGCGAAGCGTCTACGTATTAGACACAATTGGGATTGTAAAATCACAATTCCTCAATTTTCTAACGGTTTAACTTTTTCTGAGGGGAGTTTTACTACCGTTTATCTAAGGTTTAAAAAAGTGCTCAAGCTTACAGTTTTCAGAACTTGAGATATTAACAAAGTGCGCATTTTCGAGCTTTCAGATGGCTAATGAAAAAGTCGAAGGATCTGCCTAGTATAAGATGTTGTATAGAGGTCAAATAACTACAATTCCATAATTTTCTAAAAGTTTAACGTTTTCTAAAAACAATTTTAACTAACCGTGAAGTTTTTTTCGTTTTTTATGTAATATTTGCCGTTATATTTTCGTTTTATATGAAATTTTCTTTCTTTTCTTTTTACTATATGCGAGTTTGCTAAAAAAAAAGTGCAAATAGAAACCAGTCAAGTGAGCCCTAAGCTCTTTGTGAACCTAGAACGTTCATCCGTTTAAAAGTTCAAACTCAGTTGATAGGTGGAGATATCTACTGTTACCGTAATCCATTCGTAATGACACAGTGTAAGAGATCCTAATTAGAAGCAGCTCACAATTTCTACGTAGGTATGTAAGACTTTTAAACATCTCGGGTCAACTTCACAATAGCAAACGGAACGAAAAAAAAGAGATCTAATGAAATGTCACGGCACCATAATTACTGAACCAATAAATAGAAAAGTGAGTGATTTCTGTGGGGTCAAAGCTAAACTTTAATTTAAAAATTGCCCCTATCCATTTAAACGGATTTTACTTATTTTTGATTAAAAATGTAAACCTTTAACGTCACGCAATACATTCATTCCATTTGAGTAATTTTCTTAGTCAATGCCTCATTTAACTTTTTTTTAGCATTCCAGTGAAAGCCTAAAAAGGTCGACTTTTTAAAGCGACGCGATGGCCTAAAAAGACGTATTCTATAGACCCTTTTTAATTAAATTTAAATTTCCCGTCAGACCTATCGAATTAATCCTTTGACATTTGCAGCGCAAGATTTTTGTTTGGCCAGCTTATTTCAATTTCTGGATCCCCTCGCGTATTTTGTTTTTAAATTTCGCGAAGTTCAGCTGAAAATATGAACGTTAAACGTGTTAAGTCAACATAGAGAAAACAATTATTGAACTAACGAGCGTAGCGAACTAATTTCAACAATGTGTTGCGAACTGTTGAAATTTCTCTTGTTCTTTGTAGGAATAAGGATAATGTAATGTACTGTATTTTGAATTAATTGAAATTTTAACCCCGCCATAAAATTTAAGCTTCATATTAATTTTCGAAGCACATGTTTACCGTTATAATAATACTCCATGGCATTATAGCTATGTCAACAAGAACCTGTCTTTCCATTAAGAAAATTTCAGTCTTCTCCTACCAGTACACTTAATTTGGACGTTTCGCTTTTGTTTGACGCTCCAGTTAACTTTAAAGTGTCTCTCCTCTCACTCTGTCGTTGGTGTCGATTATTTTCGGTGGACCAGCTCAGTAAATATTTACTTTCATTTGCCCTATATCCTAAAATTCTTCAACTAAGTGTAATCGACTTCATTTTGTATGAAAGCACTCTACTACAAAATGATAATTGGAGTTTTTACGCTGGAAATGAGAATTGCCATTCTAGAGGAGCACATGTTCATGCGCTCGAATATATGCAATTGCTTTAGTTAATTTAATTCTACCAATTTGATGCTTCATGTGCTACGTGGTGTCAAAAGAACCCTTTAGATAATTACATTGCATCTATAAGATACTAAAAATGGCCTATCGAAATGATTTTCTTACGGTATAATTTTCAAAAGTCAAGTTTCAAATCGTTATTGACGTTGGCAACTACACGTGGCAAGAAGAAAGACGGATTATCGAAACAAGCAACCTTATTGCTCTTCTAGTATAAAAACAGTCACGTCAATCATCGCAGGTATCCGCCCACTGCAAAACTGGTCGCCTGTGACGTGGGCCGAAGTTATACTATTATATTTTCACCTAGCCCATGCAAAGAACAGGACATAAGTTTTGCGGTCGGCGGCTACCTGCGACTGTTTTTATGCAAGACGACGTCTAGATTATGACAATTGGTATTTGGTGTAGCCCCTTCCCCTACCACCCTGGGTAATTTAATAATATTTTTGATATTTTATTATTATATTCACCATTTAGAAGGAAATCCAGCCATTCAACTTGTATTAAAAAAACATAAAATAAGAAATGGCACGTGTTTTTGAACCTTTGAGGAAGCATCTTGCACACTACCGCATTGGCGGATTTATTATTATATATTTTAAGTATCTCTTAAAATTCTTCTAGGGGTTTTCACAGGGCCGTGCCCAGGGGGTGGCCAGGCGAGGTTCAGTTTCAGTACATAATTGATTAATTTGTTTTAAGTGAAGTTTTAATGATTCCACACTTTTTAAATACAAATGCGTTTCGTCCACCTTTAACCGACAGTTCCCTTTCCACCGTTATACTTCATGTTCATATTTACGACCCACACATTTTTCTCATGACGCAAGGCCTAATGATGGCATAATCATTTGCCGAAATCGAGAGCTCAAAAGAAAAAATAATAAAATACAACGTTACCACCAAATGAGTCACTTTTATTTTTAATGATTCCTTTGCAAAATATGAAACATAAATCTACCCAACATACTAGCACAGATAAAATACCTTTTTTTACCGAATTCCAATCAATTCAAAAATTCATTTAAAGTAGGTACACTTATTTAAAAATAATAATCAAATTTAATTTAATTTAATTTTATAAATTGTAAACTTATCACCTTGTAAAACTTACAATTGAATATAGTTAACTAATACAAAAAAAATAGACATCAATAACAAAAATTCACCAAAAGCACAATGAAATACGTTCAATAATTGATCCGATTATGAAAGAACAAGTATTTATTTATATATTATCCCTCTCTTGTTCTAGGCCCCCAACGGGCTTACGCCCAATTACAGAGTGACCCGCATAATGCTTTTTAGAGGTGTTCCTGAAAAAGGGCTTAAGTTGTTCAGAGAAACCAATTTCGAAAAAAATTCAAAGGCCTGTAACTTTTGAACTAGTAGCCCAATCTGGGAACTGTTTGAAATTATGGATTCTACAGGCCACATTCTATAAGAAAATTTTTTTTCCGAGTCGATCTGAGACAATTTTTTTTTCGGGGCTGAAAAAAGGCAGTGTATAGCCTTCCTTTTTCACCAAAAATTGACTCCACCAAAATTTCTCGGGAAAACACTTTTTCTTATTAATTTGGGTGCGTAGAATCCAAATCAATTCGTACTTTTTCGATCAGACTTCTCAATCAAAAGTTATAGGCTAGAAACCAATTTCGAAAGAAAATTCAAAGGGCTGTAACTTTTGAACTAGTAGCCCAATCTTGGAACTGTTTGAAATTATGGATTCTACAGGCCACATTCTATAAGAAAATTTTGTTTCCGGGTCGATCTGAGACAATTTTTTTTCGGGGCTCAAAAAAAGGCAGTGTATAACCTTCCTTTTTTACCAAAAATCGACTACACCAAAATTTCTCGGGAAAACACTTTTTCTTATTAATTTGGGTGCGTAGAATCCAAATCAATTCGTACTTTTTCGATCAGACTTCTCAATCAAAAGTTATAGGCTAGAAACCAATTTCGAAAAAAAAATTCAAAGGGCTGTAACTTTTGAACTAGTAGCCCAATCTTGGAACTGTTTCAAATTATGGATTCTACAGGCCACATTCTATAAGAAATTTTTTTTCCGGGTCGATCTGAGACAATTTTTTTTCGGGGCTCAAAAAAAGGCATTGTATAACCTTCCTTTTTTACCAAAAATCGACTACACCAAAATTTTTCGGGAAAACACTTTTTCTTATTAATTTGGGTGCGTCGAATCCAAATCAATTCGTACTTTTTCGATCAGACTTCTCAATCAAAAGTTATAGACTAGAAACTAATTATTTTAAATTACACGTTTTTTTTAAAGTGCGTAATATTACGTGTAAAATTACCAATTGTTTATGTTTTTTATGTATTTTATGTAATTTATGTAACTTGCCATTTTTTTAAAAAACCGTAATTTTACAGTAAAATTACCAGTAAATTTATGTTTTTTATGTAATTTACAAATATTTTTGTAAAATTGCCTGTCATTTATGTTTTTTATGTTTTTTTTTCAATATTGTATAAACCTTTTTGAATTTTGTGAGTGTTTGAAAATAAAAACACTTGTTAAGTTATATATTTTGGTGTATTAAATAAAATACATATAAATAAGCAGTAGGTATTTCGCCATCACGCGTCGTTTGGAGGAAGAAGCTCCAGATCGCGAATTAGAGGCTGTATCATCTTCATTAAACCAAACTAAATTCAACGGTGAATCGTTTACGTTGGTAGTACCGTTGCTGGTCTGTGGTAGTACCGATCAAAATGTATCAAATAGGTATTAATAATAATAATAATATTTTAATAAAAATATTTTTATTCCATGGACCGTGGTAGGTATAGGACATGTCAAATACACATATAATTACTAACAGACAAATAATATCACAGTTAAGCATGTTCAAGGAACTCTTTGATATTGTAAAAACAGTGATTATTTAAGTATAGAAGTAATCTCTTATTAAAGTTATTTAGTGTATTGCAGCATTTAATTTGTTCGGGTAATTTGTTAAACATTTTTACTCCCAGTACAAAGGGTGAGCTCAAGCCAATGTTATATTTGGTGTGCGGAATTCTGTAAAAGTCGTTGTCGCGGAGATTATGATTATGAATGTCTTTGTTTTTATTTAATGTATGTGAGTATCTGAAAATTAGTTTGCATGTTTCTAAAATGTATAGATTGGTTAAAGATAAAATGTTGAATTGTTTGAAAAGATTCCTGCATGTATGAATTTTTGGAACATTCGCAATCGTCCTAATAATGCGTTTTTGTGCAACAAGAACATCGTGAGAGTAAGTAGATGTGCCCCACAAACATATCCCGTATCGAAGGATAGTGCCCACCAGAGCATGGTAAATGTTTATTAATTGCGCAAGCGTTATAACATTTTTTAGATTTCTAAACAGATAATTTAAGGAGCTCAGCCTAGCAGCCAGCTTCTCACAGTGCTTTTTCCAATTTATATTGTGGTCAATATGTAGTCCCAAAAATTTGGTTTCGTGTACATGCTGCACCTCTTCACCCTGTATTTTTAAAGTCAATATATTTATTGGTTTTTGGAAGTTATGAAATCTAACAAAATTAGTCTTCCTTCCATTCAATACCAGAGAATTGTTGCTGAACCAGTTGTGTAGTTTGTCAAGGTTCTCGTTGCATAATTTTTCTAGTTGTGTTTCATTCTTATCTGAAAGCAATAGGGAGGTATCGTCCGCGTATAGGAAGTGGGCTATACCGACACCAAGATGAGGAGAAATGTCGTTGATATAGAAGAGAAATGGGACCCAGCACCGAACCCTGGGGAACACAAATGTCTGTTGATTTTTTCTCAGATTGAAATGTTTGTTTATATCCATTTGTGGTATTAGATATCGAGACTATTTGCTCTCTATTGTGTAGAAACGAGGAGATCCAACTAAGCGCCACCCCTCTCATGCCGTAGTGTTGCAGTTTATTTAAAAGTATGTCGATATTTACACAGTCAAATGCCCTCCTGAGATCACAGAAGATACCCACTGGGCATTCGCTTCTGTTAATGTAATCTAGTACTTTGTTGAAAAACAGGTACAAGGCATCAAGTGTAGAGCATTTTGGTTGAAACCCAAACTGTTGTGGTAAGAGCAGTTTGTATTATACTTGTTAATAAAACTTTGGAGTCGATCAAGAAAACAGTATTCAAATACAAACTTACAAAAATTACGGTTTTTTAAATTAAAAACGTAAGTTACGTAAGTTTCATAAAAGAAATAAATTTCATTAAAAAAACCGGCCTCTTGTAAGTTACGCGTAATATAACCGTTTTTTATGTAACTTACAAATCGTTATTTTACAATCCACATCACTAGTTGTTCTATACTACTCCGGTATTTACCTTACGAATTAGGAAAACTGCAGGAAAACCTAATTCGGAGTAACCTACAGAATGCTCGAAACTCATCTAAGAAAATTCCCACATCTGCCACAGATGAAAATTCCTACCTCAGCCCAGGTTCGAACACCCGACCTCCGGTTTTGTAGCCCAACGCTCTACAACTGAGCTACAAAACCTTCAAATCTTTACATATAATCGTAACAATCTTACTTTAAAATTTGGTTGCAGTGAGGGGTCAGGTCGCCCCTCCACTTTTTTATGACGTCATACGTGGCGCGCTCTGATTCAAATTTTGTGGCGGTAAATATGAATTTGTGCGGGAGTTTTGAATTTTGAATTTCCGGATGTCCGCCATTTTGTAACAATAAGTTTGAATGCGGGTGATTTGAATTTTTGAATTTCCGATTGTGACTCCGCCTAGTGGCGAAACAAGACGCGGTAATATAGTTTTCTAGGTTTCTGCAATTAACATCTAGTGAATGATTCATAAAATAGTGTCGTGGTGGTAAATTCGAAAGTAAATGTATAGGGAGTTGCGAAAGACACATGGTGAAACCAAACCTGGTACGTAAATTTACTGGAAAATGCATAAAATAGCCTGTTTAGTGCGTTATATTTTTCAAAATTTTCTTGGCAGAGCTTCCGGAACATCCCCCCCCCCTCCCACATTAAGAAAGCAGCTAGGTTAGGTAGAGATTCGCCTGTCTGGGAGTCACTGGAGCCATGAAACCACACCAACTATGGCCATGGAGGCACTTCTGGGATTAGAGCCCTTACACTTAGCTGTCGAGGCAAAGGCTCCGAAGGCTTCCATACGGCTGAAAGATTGGGAGGAGTGAAAAGATCGAGGCAGTCTTTGGGCATGTTTGGATCTGACTGAGACTGGGCGTAGCCTACCGATAGAACTAGCCGTGACACTCATCCCCACTATTGCGTTGACGTCACAACTGACGGCGGCCGTCATATCGACTTTTAATGTAATTAATTCCAAGTAGTTTAATGTTGTACACTTAAATTAACTGTATTCGAACAGAATAAGTAAGAAAATGCCAAACACGTGCTGCGTCCCTGGTTGCAAAAGCAATTATAGTTCAAGAGACAAGGTTCCTTACGGTTTTTCGTTTTCCGAAAAATGAAGACGATCACAAAAAGTGGTTAAGATGTATTCACCGGGACAATTTTGAAATTACTAGTTACTCCAGGGTTTGTATAAAGCATTTCTCCGACATTTTCATGATTCGGGTAGACAAGATGACTAGATAAGACGATACAGTATTAACAGTTCCATGAGATCAGATTAAACTTGTCGAAGACACGTATCCCACCATTTTTGAAAATCACCCATCATATATGAAAAGGATGTAAATGATGAGTAACGGGAAAATAGAGACCTTTGGAACTACAAATGACCGAAAACCTGTAGTCTCTAGGTGGTCCAGGGGCCGAGATCTCGATGGAACAGACAGATAGGCAGACGACGGAATAACGATCGCATAAGCGTTACCTCACCTTCGTTGTGTTACCCTAAAAAAGGCAGATGTGTGTATTAGAATGTATAAATTTTATTTGTTTTCAGCTCGGTTTTCGGTGAGTATTTGTTGTTTATGTACGTATTTAATAAAATGTTTGCATAATAACACGTGTCTATAATTAGGAAACAACATATAACAATCCTGCGGCTCAAAATAAGTAATTACTAAATGTTTTCGCGTTAAATGAGTACGCACGCGAATCAAATTGCATTTAAACACATAGTATCGCGTTGCAGTGGCCCATCTCCAGTTGTGACGTCACTAAATCAATGTCACGGCTAGATCTATCGGTAGGCTACGGACTGGGTGACCAGTCAATTCAAGGCTCAGTGGCAACAAGCAACCCGACAGGAACCTTTGGGAAATCTGGGTCTTCTAAGCTTCTAAAAATGAATAGAAGCGGGATTAGGAAGATCACCGGCGTCTTTACGGGACACTGGATGGTCAACTAGCTCCTGCACAACATTGGGCTTGTAGGAGATCCCACGTGAAGGTTCTAGAAACGAGGCAGATGAAACTACAGAACATGTGGGCTGTCACTATGATCAGAGATACAGACATGAGCTCCTTGGCGACCGATATTTGGAACCGGGGAGAGTGCAGCAACAGGGTTCTATGAGGGGATGAGCGGACTCCGCACTTAGTCGCGAAAGAAAGGGTAGACTTTCGGTGTGGTTAAGTGCTGCTTAACGGAGTTCAGCTTATGAATAGATAGAATCGACCACCCGGACGAGGTCCGTACTCGAAACTGCCGTGGTGGCGAGTGACCAGTGCAAAATCTTATGGATGAATATGCCGAAATTAACTGACTAGGTGTGGAAATCTGCGGAGGACAATGACAACTGAACAGGTAGTGAAGGGATGCCCGTGGGGATGAGGGGAGTATCGGAGACGGAGAGCAAAGCGAGCAAGCAAACATTTGCCCTCCCTAAGATGTCATCTTGGATCCGCCCCTGATATGCACTCGGTGTAGCAATCAGAAGGATACTACTCGCAGAACAATCGATATCTTCCCACGGAAACACTCTGCTGGTTTTAATCCCCTCAAGCTGGACTGGTATTGACTATTGTTCCGCAGTAAACACCTCTCTAAGTTAATGAGAAGGCACAGAAACCAATCAATACGAATATGATGGTAACAATAATTAAATAACCTCGTCTCAAGAGTCAGATATCGGTTGTCACGTGTAAAAAATTCCCATTCAAACCCTCAATACCGAGATAAGGACAAATCGAAACAAAGCCCATTTCGAAATCACAATTAAAGGTGAATCGACCAAAGATAAAACAGCCTAGAAGCGAAACTCCCAAATTCACATTTCTTGATTACGGTACTTAGGGCATTAATAGTTATTACTATGTTATAGTGGTTATAGTGACTAAAATTAAATTTATTTGTTACTCAGTTGTAAACGTTGATTAACAAGACAAAACGCAAACGGGTAAACGTCATGTTTAAACGCTACTGACTTGTAAAACTGACAGCAGACCTGTAAAACTGACAGCAGACCTGTAAAAATTTTACAAGTTAGTAATCTAGTAATTTCATTGGCCAGAATTAATGCGAAGTCTCTGTTACATGGATCACATGATATTTTAGAATTTCTTCAAGATCAATTTAAGAACTAATTATTTACGGTTACTATTGTTTACAAATGAGTAACAAATAAAATATTGTACATTATACGCCAGGTAATAGTTTTTACTGGCTCTAGGAGATGACAGGGCTCGCCTAACGGCTCGCCAGTCAACTTCTCCTATCGCCAGTAAAAACTCACTTACCTGGCTAATAATGTAAAATACTATTACAACATTTTTCAAAATTTGTCAATTGTTTTGACGCAAATATCAAATTGTTGTTTATTTGATACATTTTGTTGTTTTTGTTCCATACGAAATAGTTTATAGCTAGTGTGAAAAGTACTTGCTGATTGACCAATGAAATTGGTTCCCTATCATTTCCTTTGCTTCATTCTCATACAAATCTGCGTGCAACTTCTTTGTACAAAGAAGGTTATTTTAAAAGGGCGTAGTTTTATTTTCCTAGAATGAAGTAGAGGTCTGCGATAAATTTATATAAGACAAATCGGTAATTAGAGTATTGGGGAAAAAAGGAACTAAGAATGATATTTGAGAAACAAATTGCCAACTCCAGATGGGAAGCCGTCGAAAACAAATTTGCTAGGAAATAAATCACTCCTACTATACGTACTCAACTCGCAACCGATGGTCATTAGGGACGAATTGGCAGTTAAACAACATAAAACCTTCGTCTGACTTTCCGGCCACCTTCGAGAGCACTTTTCCAGTTTGGGCCGTTGTTGTATAATACACGTTTCAATTAAATCGAGTTAAAAAGTAAAATGGAGAAATTGTCCTTTAAAAAAAACCTCTCACGGAACACATTAAACGCCGAGCACTTTCTGCAAACAGAGAAAGTGTAAAAAATGGATACCTATACATAAAACCTTTTAAAACGGCGCAAAGAAGCCATAGAATATTTATGAAACTTTATACAAACGTATAGGACAAAAAAACCCTTCGGGTTTACGCCTGTATGATGGCGTTTTGAAATTGCGAGTAATTTTGAAGCTTTAAAGTTTTAATTATTTCGCATTACGTCTCTAAAACATCGTCGCCCTACTTTAAGCTGTCCAATACAAAACAGAGAGAGGTCAGCACTCCGCGTTGCTGGCACTGACAGCAAACGCAATTATAATGGTGTACGATAATTTTATTACATTGACGTTTCACACTGATCAGGTTTGCGCTAATTTGAATTGATGGATGGACCATTGAATTATGTCGGGAGAGATTTTATAGATTTACGCTGCACTTAACGAATTGTTTTAGTACGGTATAGGTACCGTAAAAGATAAAACATTTATACGAACTACTCGAGTGTTAATTATGCGAATATTCATATCCAATTTAACACATTTGATCTAAAATTGTCCAATAGAGAAGTCATTATACATTCAATTTTGGTGGACAAAAATACACATTACGATAATATTTTGAATTTTGATGTTTTACCTTTGGTGTGTTATTTATTCAAGTTAACTAAGATTAATTGTAAAGTTTTTTAAGGGCTCGATCCCAATTATTGATACTTACCGGTAATCCGGATGTAACCTACTTAGAAGCAGAAACAGCAATAGGTCTTGTTTTAGCATGTCTTCGGAATTTCTTCGCAATCTCTAATTTGTTGGAAACGGAGTCTTCCAGATAGCTCTCTGCCACTGCTGAAGATTTCCAACCATCGTCACGTTTGATATCCAGCTTCTTGTAGATTTCAATATTGTCCTGAGTATCGAATACTTGCTCCACATCGAAGATGCAGCGTACTTTTTTCCAATATGCGAGTGAAACTTCCTCCGTAACATCACTCACGTTTTGTACCATGCAACGATTTACTTTCTTCATTACGAGGCAGCCAATATTTATTTGTCGAAAGATCCTCGTAACTTTTGAGATTGCGATATCGATGGTCCACATTCATTTTCCTTTCTGTCGAGAATCGTATTGAGTGACACTTCATTAAAAACCAACAGCTGAGTTGAGAACGTATGGAATTTTAATTGCCATCAACTATAAAATTAGGGATTCCGGAATAATTCGTGAACGGATTCATCAAAAACTCCAATAGGGAGGATATAATTGCGTTTTATTCTTCTTCATCGTAAGTACGCCATTTGCATTTTCCGTAATTGACGTGTATCTTTTCTATAGGTTTCGCCTGATGTTTGTCATATTAAAATTTCCATATAATTACTCTTCTTATTTAAGAGTTATGTACATTTTAGTTTATCAAAAAAAAGGTTAAACTGTTTAAAAAAAACTTCTCACTTTACCACGTTATAAGTATAAATTTCTCAATACGATTACCTAACTTCCTCTGCCCAACTCTAAGTTAAAAAAATAGGGCCGACTGCCCAAAATAACCGCGCAAAAAATGACGCACTGGAATCGTCACCAAATAAAAAAGTCCCGTTTAAATGTTGTGTTTCGTATTTAAAGCATCCACCACTTCCACCACAATAATCTACTTCTTTATCAATTTTTTTTACATAAACCGCCAATCACTTCAATAACGCCAGTTTCGACAGAACGCATTCTTTTTGACCCGATAGTGTACGTAGCTGACCTTAAAGTAGTTAGAGCGCGTTCGGCTGAAGTCAAGTGATGTACTCGGCCTACCTATTACTTACGGTAAACGTCCCCAAAAAAATGTTGTTATGAAGGAAACATAATTAGAAATAAGGTATGAATGGTATTTTGTACCTCAGCACAATGCAAACGTCTTACATGATTTTTAAAAAGGTATATACAGTAGTCAACTTGACTAGTCTCCCTACTTTTCGACCCTGTTTCAAACCTTTGCACACTAAATGTTGACGACACACCGCGACTAAATATTCACAGTGTAAGCGGTAAATCCTAAACGAATATATTTCTTTTTAATCAAAACGTATGCGAGACGTATGTAAAAGCTGGGAAACTAAATAATTTGGCGTTTTACGTGAAGTCGGTGTAGTGGATTTGGTTTTTCGATGTTGGCGCCAGAGATCCCCAGCCGCTATCTTGATCTCGATCCGATCAGTGTGTCAACAAGACGTGTGCAGGCCTTGATAAATATCGCTGGTTTTGGTGTTCTTTCTGAAAGACAACATGCCTTTTGTGAAGAAAAGTGCTCAGCAGAAGAAGGAAAAGATTGTCCTAGCTCAGCTATATACTAGACCTAGTGGAAAAGTCATCAGATTTAATCGCGTGCTGCATAGCGTGCCGCCGCGTCAGAGCAGACGCCGCTTCGGCGGTAAATATCTTCCTTATTTCATCATGAACATGTACTTTTCCGTGCATATTTAGATTCGTCACAAAATTTCGCTTCTAATGAACATGTACTTTTCCGTGCATATTTAGATTCGTCACAAAATTTCGCTTCTAATGAGACCCATCTCATTTAAGATACAAAAACCTTCGCTAGCTCAGAAAAACTGCGTCTGTCCATAAGAGCCCATGTTAAAATACCCTGTTTTTACTGTCAAATATCTCAGAAACGGCACATAGGAACACTTTTTTCTTTTGACCATTAGAAAGTGCGTCTCTCAGAGAATAAGTGACCAAATTTTCACCAACTTCTTGTTACTTTTACCTAGGCGCTCTAACTACTTTAAGCAAATGTGCACCAATTTTCAAAGCGATCGGACATTTATAAACGAAGTTATCGTGGAAACGGACAAACAAAATTATAAACGATTTCGAGGACCGTTAATAAATTCCTGATACGTCTTGCTCATCAAATATAACACCAACTGATATTATAAATTCTAATGTTTGATTGTCAAAGCGGCCTAACCCTTATTGATATTACAAGTGTATGTATAAATGACGAATGTTTGAAAAAAATATGAGCGCATCTCAAAAACCACTCCGCTTTATGTAATACTACAAGGGGATTTTAGATTTTCCATTATAAAAATGACTCGATCCCGAATAAAAATTGCAATTTCGTGCATGCAGAGACATGGAACGATGGTTTATACGCAAAGTGCATCCTCTAATTTGAATCGAAATGCTAATTGAAAATAGGGAAGCACGATTTTTTAGAATCCGAATTGCAACTCTAGAACAAGGTTCGGTTCTCTTACAAAAAGGACAAAAAATAAATTCAACATGTGAGTGAATTCATAAAAGCTATACACTATTGATTGCTGATAGGAATCCCAAATGTGTGTCATTTTCGACTACTTACATAACAATAGCTCTATAGGACCTATGTCAATATATGGACTGAAGTGTTATTAAATATCGCCTTTCCTTTAGATTTCTTAAGGGGTATTGTGCTTTCTCTCGCCCAAGTGTATATTTTTATGGACATTATACTTTTAGAGTTTGCGGAAAGGGAAATTCGGTCGTAATATATGACGGAAGGGTTTACCACATTGAAAACGAGACAATAAGCGGAGATGAGCTTCAGAGGGACGTTTTAACCCTTGACGCCTTTTACTAACGATTACTCGGTGCAAAAATATCATTTTAGTCGTCAATGCGAAATTGTAGAGCAGTCCCTTCCGTAATACCAGAACCAACAGTAATGGTTACAAGTTAGGGGGATGGAAACAGGAGACTGTCTTGCGAATTTAATACGACATACAACCTGTATATTTTCCCATAATTAGTACGCTCTCTAAACAAAATTCGTGCGTGTGTTTGGATAAGTGAAATATACTACGACGGAGGCTTGTACCATATACAGCTTTGAGTATAGGCATCTTCCCACCAGAAGGATTTATCTAAAAGCAACCAGTTCGATTTAAGGAATAGGTTTATTTTCTAAAATAATGCAATAACTCGGACCTCTTTTATGCGTTACAAAAAAAAGGACATAAAAAATAAAAACGGGCATTTATCTAAAAGTATATGCATCACGTTTTAGTAGACATTCACATTTGAGCGAATTTTATTGTTGTGTTCCACTTTTACCACGTTTATGGTGGTGGCGCGCTTTTAAAAACAAAATGCTGAAGCACTTACTAACCCTTTGATCGACATCATTACCATGCAATGCTGTTTACAAATTCAATTATTGAGTTAATAGTGTTGCTTGGTTGCGACACGCTTTGTGTGCGGCGTGAAAAATGATGACTGGTAATTTTATTATTTCGAATTAGAAAATGCGCAAAGTAACCATTCCATTTTTTTACATAGTTATTTTTTGGAATGTGTGCGTTTATACAATATTTTGTGGCAACAATATAAACATCCACTTATAATTAATATCGCATTTAATATCTATTAATGTATATTGCTGTATTGATGTATTTCGTCCGGCAGGATGAAATTTTCGAAAATCCTAATTAAGATGGACAAGGGCGGTCCCTTTTTGTGTAACTAACATTCATAATTAAATTTTATTAATTGTCGTTGATCTATGTAACGGCATGAAGATTATTGTGTCTTACGACAAAGTGGTCAAGGTTATTTTTGTTTAAATTTTATTTAAACGTAGAAAGTTTTTTTGGGTTATCTGTTATCAAATGTAAATGCTTAGCTTAATTGACAGGTAGATGCGATTTATCGCGTTTTCTGTGTAGTTAAGAGAGATGAAATTTTATTTTTCCTAGATTTTAAGTTTGGATTTATCTCTTAATGTCTGATAACAAGTTGATGTAGAAAAATATACCTCTATTTGTTGGCCTAAGAACGTGCGTTGCTAGAATAATTTTGTTTCTCTCTTTGTTATCAACTGTGTATGATTGGTTGTTGTAATTTTTATTATCGGAAGAAGGGTTTCACCTTAAATAGGACGTTAACAAGAAAAGCGTCGCTTTTAGCCACAGTCTACGCAGAACTACGCTTCATTGAAATTTTTCATTCGACTTTTTTCCACGTTGCGAGCGCAACTACTACTACTAAATGGCCATATAACTGTATATTGAATTTAATTTAATTTCCAAATATTTTCCACGTGCACTTTCGTTTGTACATGAAATTTTTAGTCAAATAAGTACATATATTCTATATGGTACAGTAAATTAAATTGAAATGACCATCTAATTCTGCATTTTAAATAACTTAAATTCTTACATTTGAACAGCTTATATACATACATAAACATAAATTAATGTCATATTTTTTTTGAGATAAAATTAACAAGAAAATGAACCTTTGAATTTGGCAAATTGCTATATTGAAATTGTTGAATACAACATTCCTTAACGCAAAGTTTTATTCTAAATCCGAGCCAAATTTGTCGATAATGAATTTTTCCGGTAATAGGTACGGAATAGTGCACATGGGAAATTTGTTCTGGACTATAGTAGGCTCAACTTCGGTGTTTATCTGTTACGTAAGGTCAGTTAACTCTCTTGTTAGTTTTTATTTTTCAAAGATTATCAAGTTTTCTTCGTTTAAAAAACAGAAGGGAGTACTGTAACAGGTGGTCGCTTTAGGCTTTTATACGTGTACCGCTTCATAATAAAAGAGAACAGGAATAATATTCGAGAAAATGAAGCGCGTTAAGATAAGAAACAAGTGTTCAAGTCAACGCTTGGTTTGAGGTGGGCCCGTTTCGTATTTGAGATTCAACGCTTGCTTAAGTACAAATCTGGTGGGAGAGCGGAATTCTTACTCAAGCCTTCGAAGAGGATCTGTGCAAGTCGCTACAATTTTCGATTTCGTATTTAATTCTTATCCAGACTTTTCTAGGTAAATTGACGTTTTGCGAGCGCGTAAATTTAATTAAGTTTTCAAGGCGTAAAATCTCGTGGTTCGCCACTGAAGGTACTTTAACTACTGTATGTAAAAGAAGCCGTGTAACCGAAGATATTTGTAGTGCGTACTTTATATATTCAGTGGTAGCAACAAGGGAATTTGGTCTGGTAGCGAAAACTAATGGACGGCTGATATCATTTTCAATCGTGAACAGTACCAATAAGTAATAATTTTTACAAGTGCACATTAGCGTCCAAGGTGCAAACATTTTGTGGCGCTATTTTTTGAAATGGTTAGTCATTGAAAAAACAAAGTTGTGCAGTGGTTTCTAATCCCTGTAAATGTAACGAAGCCGTTACAATACTTTAAGACTTTAATAGAATTTGGGGATTTTACAGAATTGAGAAATTGTTCAGAAGCCTAGCAACTTTTAACACTGTAAATAAGAGGTCACAAACATTCAACGAAAAAGGACTTTGAAGGTTTAACACACGATGGCTACCTTTGTTGGCCTCCCGTGTGAAATTAGCAAAAAAACTATAGTCAGTTTACAGTGTAGTCATGGTTACCTCATTTCTAAAAAATATACGCCAAAAACATAATTTTTAAAATATCGTCTATTAATGGGGTACTACAAGGTTCAATTCTTGGTCCTTTGCCTTTTTTGGTTTATATTAACAACTTAGCAGCATCTCTAACTACAAATGTACATTGCATATTATGATGATGCAACTATGCTAGCCATTATGACTCCAATGTGGCCAAAAGTAAAAATGTCCCGGAATGACCCCACCCTCCTCCTTGATTTCCTATTGATTAATGAACGCCTACAAAATGACTGTTTATTAATAAAATCAGACATCTTTAATCGTTGACTCGTTCTTCCCTGCGAATCAAATCGGAGCTAGGGTAACATACTTTTCAAATATATATATTATGCAATTCTCACACTACCGAATGACCTCATGCTTATTCAGTGGTTTGGAGTAGGTAAGCTACCCATTTCAGCTTTATTTACACCGACATCTCGTCTCCATACATCCGAAACCCATTATGAAAACAATGCTCTACAGAAATGAAAAGACGCAGAGAGGGCAATCTTCAATTCTACCAAATGCTTGCAGGTTTTTTTTTTAAAGTTCACTACCCGCATAATTTACTGGAAAATCTGTGAACCCGGAAGCCTAAGAAGATTCTAATCAAGTGTCTATTGGCAACAGGAAACATCGCTCAAAATTGGTTTTAAAGAGTACATCACTCATTTTCATCACAGTCGTAAATAAAGCAGAATAAATGTAGTGTTGGGGCGTATATACCTAGATAATATTTCTTTAGTTACGCAAGTAAATCGTAAGAGTTTTCCTTGTTGGTTTTTTGTTTCACTTAATTCGCTAACGAACTAATCGAGGGCCTAAGTGGTGCGATACAACCTTCCGCCTCACGTTTTTGCATTCATGTCAGTAGCTCATCGCCGCGTGTAACCTAATTAATTTCTTGTTTTATCCGAGAAATTGCCTCGTGAGTGCAATCAAATAAAGCACCGACCCAATGCACGTACAGCCCAAATCTAAAACGCAAACTAATTGCCCCGATTAACCTATTGGCAGTAGCTCTCGTTTAAGGGTTTATAAAAATCCATACAAACTGATCCCAGATTATCCCGGATCACCTGAACGAAAAGAAAAATCTAATTAAACATTTGACGATTTTATCGATTAAATTTTCAACGCTTGAGCAATGCTGTAGTTGAAATTAATTAATTTGAGTCTATTCGAAACGTGTACATATCTAACCTCCCTTAATTTACAACTGCTCCAATGGAAAATCGTAAATCTAAATTTATCGTGACAGTTCCTAGTTACTTATTGCGCTCAAGACGCTTGTAACAATTAACTGTACACAGGGATGATTCGGGCATTTTGTAATACACAAGAAATAACAATGGAACGCCCCCCCAATCGTCGTAATAAATTGGATTTAACTTGGAGTGGATGGAGAATTACGCCCCGCCGTTTTCGCCGCTTCTGTTTTACCTACCTGTTGGTATGTTTGCAATAATTAATATTCCGTATAATTGAATATAATTCATGTTTTAGTGTGTACGTTATTGTGTGTGTTTGCCATTAATCCTCGTTCTCCTCGCTTAATCAAAACACCTTTAGCGCATTAAAAGCTTTTTCGATCCATCGCCTACTCCGACCCATACGTTAAATTTCGTCGGAATCGAATGTTAGGCTACTTCGTCGATAATTGAAAATTTACTTACTTACGACGATTCATGTGACGCGACGCGACGTCTAAATTCAACGGCTTGACAAGTTTTCAAGGTTCATTAAAACAATCGTAAATTATGCATATAGGTCGGACTTTTAGGGGACGAAACCAGTAACAAAATCGTAGGTCAAACCTAAAACACTTTTCACTTAATAAGGTAACCTGGTGACAACGGTAATATATTATATAACATCCGATGCGTAGGTATATGCTTAGAAGAGTGCCATGAAATAATCCCGATTGCGATGTTGAATTCCGAGTGGTAATTCACTCGACCGATCTCGAGAGAGATTTCGCGTAGTAAAGTTGGGATTGGACTTCAACATAATATGGAAGTCACAGTCTCTGTGCAAAACGATCGACAAGTGCTTCTAAGGCTAGATTTCATTTCTAATTACTTTGATTTGACTTGCGGTTATTTGGATGAAATTGTTTCATTTGTAAGAAATCAGGTCACTCAGCTTCAAATTGTTTTTGTAAAAACTAAAATTAAAACCTAACGATTTGCGTGTTCAAAATAATGTTAGTGTGAAAAACCCTTACCTAAGTATCTCAATGCAGTCAGCCCATAGTGGAAGATCAACACAAGGGTTAAAAACGAAAATTCTCCGCAAGGAAGCGCCACCACCCTCTTTATAATAATTCGCTCTATTCTAAGAGTTCTAAGTTGTTCAACCAATCGAATCGCTTGAGACCAACGAACTTTCAAAAATAAAATTTGTTTCATGAAGGCGGCTACATTCCCTTAAGCAATCGACTTGCTCATTTATGATGCTAGTTTTGAATAAAATCGGAAATAGCATTTGGACAAAAGGAAATTAGAACACAGATCGTGAATAGAAAATGATGTCTGCAATGTGCCGGAAAGTTGCGTAAACATTACCCTTACTTGATCTCTGAAATGGCCCTATGAGGTCCATACTGACTACCTCCCAAGGCTATTTTTGCCTTGGAGGAATACATCTCGCCCATCGGAGATTCTGTGGAACTTTTGAATCTAAGGCAATTATCACATCTTCTTTTCTTTATTTTATCCCATCCTGGCTAATAAATAATACCTGAAATATTTGTACTATTGTTTTAGCTAACCCCAAGTGTGTCAGTAGCGGGATCATCATGACATTCCTTGAGAATCCTCAAGCGTTTTTCCCTGAGGTCACACAGTTGTGATGAAAAAACCTTCGGCCACCTCCGGTAACGAAGCAGGAAAGGACCGGTACACTTCTCCGGTCTGGATCTGGTAGTTTGGGTTATTTTCCGGATGAGTTTTGTATTATTTGTATTGTATTTGTTTTTCAATTTCTTGTACCATTTGCATGTTGTCTCGGTTCCTTCTACTGCTGCAAAATGCGTGACAACTCAAAATGATCCCTTCCAGATAACCCTTCAGTTTCTCCACCGCCCAGACGACTACAAGGCATTCTTGTTCGATCGGGGTTTAGTGCTCTACTTGCATAAGCGATGACGTTCTCTTCTCCTTCCCGTTGTTGGGTTAATACTGGCCCTAATCCGGTAGAACTAGCATCGGTTTGCGGACTAAATTTCAGGTTCAAGGCAGGGCAAGTCAGGATTGGCGTTGCGCTGCTCTCGACCCTAATTTTGTAGGAGACTGGTCACTGGGTAGGTCAGCTGTGAAAAGTGACGGATGAATCTTCGGTATACCACGATGCAATTCCCGTGCTTTTACCGATCTATGGTGGTTCCATCTCTACTATAGCCTCTGGCCTGTTTTATACCCCCCCAACCCGCTAAATGTGGTAAATTTTCTAGAAAATCCAACCCCAGGACTAAATCCGTCGCTACGGTGAGCAACTATTGGCATTTCACTTCCACATTTCACGGACCACCGCCAGTTCCACCGATCTGCTGTCTGTCTCGAGCATGTTTTTTTAGGGCAGTCTTCTTCACAAAATTCCACTTTTCCTTCAAAATTTAGGACGATCGTGAAATTTTCATGCTTTAAATTTGATAATTGATCGTTTCTAGTTTAAAGCTATCAAAGTTTTTCTAAATAACATTATGTGAGAACCTCTACATGAAGTGTGGTATGGGAACTTTTCCATGCTCAAATGTGAGCCATGAAAAAATATTGCAGAAGCATTTTTTATTAGAAACAACTTTTTCAAATGTAATCTTGTGCATTATACATTCTCATTACATATTGTGCTTCTTAAATAGCCAAATAATACATAAATATACACTAGTATTTATTTAGAAGTAGACATAGGGATTTGTGTGTATTGATTTCCCTATGTCTACTTTTATATAACAAAAACTCTTCGGAAGGGCGTCTAATTTTATGCAACCAAAATAACTTTTTGAAACAAATGATGATCTAGCTGTCATTAATAATTTGTATATTGGAATTATTGGCTTCCGTATTTTTATTTTCGTTCGTGTGGAAATAATGACCGTATTTAATATCTCCCCACCATAACCTAATAGTATATTAAGATACAAGTGTATAATCAAGTCTTTAAAGCACGCGCAACGAGTTTAAGGGCACGACGCAAAGCGGAGTGCCTTTAACGTTGCAAGTGCTTTAAAGACCAATTATACACGTGTATCTTATAGTATTTTTTATTATACCTGCAGTATAATTTAAAAATAAGAAATACAATGAAGTCATATTGACGTTATACTCGAATACATGTCTAATTAAGTGGGCTGGGTGTTCGTAATTTCACGATTGCCATGGAAATGTCACTTGACGTTTGCTTATAAAAATCGTCGTCTTTGTGAATAAAACGATTTCCGTTGAAAAAGATAAAAAATCGAAAATCTAAACAAACGTTGGTAGGTGTAAAATTTCAATCCAGTAAAGCCTATTATCACCGTCCATTAAATCATATATGAAGGAAATGTCAAAGGTATCTTCTATCTTTTGGTGCATTCATTCAAAACTTCACTTATTGCTGGGACTAAAAAGTGGAACAGATTTGGAAGCATACCCTAAATTACCCGCGTTTGTGCTTCAACCGAAGGATAGGTACAAGCAATCCAGTAAAGCCTATTATCAACATGTTTAAAACGAAATATTTGTTACCATGGATGAATAGGAATCATACAAGTTTTTTAATAATCCTTTCCGCAAGTGTATTACATACTATTTTTTCTACGAAAGTTCTCGAATTTAAAGATTTAGAGAAAAATTTTATATCAAAATGTTAAAACAACAATTTCTGTATAAATCAAGTCGTAGTACGATTCTCGTGTTTATCTGTAAAAATATAAAATCAAGTCTTCGTGACGCCGCTACGTTGTCTTAGTTACCAACGAGTTGTTTATAAAAAAGCCGGTTAGTAATTTTGCATGTAGTTTTGTACGAAGCAATTTCTTCAGTAAATCTGCATGAAGAAAGTGAGAGCGGCGATGAATTTATGTGCACTCCGCCTGAGGTTGCTGCAATGGCGGAATCAATTATGCCTGAGCTTTTGCCTGAAAAATCGAGAAATCGGTTATTGCTATACACTAAAAAGTCGACACTGTGGTCAATGTATTCCATGTTGAAAAGTATGTTGATTTTGCAAGACAACGTCGACATTTCCAAGTATGCCAAGTTACAATCGTTTTTGAAACGTAAATCTGTTGGTCACAAGCCGAAAAAATCGCTGACTTTTACGAGCGTTTTTTAATGAAAAGTAAGCACCTATACTTACCTACTATTTTTTCATGTCTATACATTTGTTATGTCACACAAATAATGAAATTTATTTGTAGGTTGCTCTAATATTAGCCAAAGAAATGTTTTGCGTTTACAGAAAGCGACTTAGGAAGATTTTTTATTTCAAAAGAAATGACAGTTTTGGAGCAATTCCTAAGAAAATTGCGAGTTACCTGAAATTGCCAAATGCTTCTAGTTTTACGTCATTGTTTTCGGCGTACCTCCGCAACGCTACTTGCTAATGCTGGAGCAGACCTTTTGAGTCTTAAACAAAGCGGTAGTGTGGCAAATTAGAAGTATGTAACAAAAGGCCTTTTTTCGCACGCATTTGAGTGTTTAAAACGGAGATTGTCATTCAGGTATAATAAAAAAGCATATTATTTACTGTCGCAGTGTCGCTTTTGTTAAAATCCAGAATGACAGTGCAGTCTGCGTATGCATTTTGGTTAGGTGTTTTTCAGAAGAGTTTTTTTCATTTAAAAGTAGACATAAGAAATCCCTATGTCTACTTCTAAATGAATAACACTGTATATTATCAAACGTATAGCAATGTATTTGGTAAAATATTACGGAATTTCCAAGAGCATACCGGTATTTCAAAGGAAATTCCTGTATAAGGGGTACTTTTGGTCATAAGTAAGTATTTGCAAGGCATTTCAAGACGATTTTGAATATTGTGTTAGTATCTTGTGAAATTCATGAACGGTGATGTGTTTTTGGGCGTTTGTTGAAAAAGGTATCGATTGTGCTCTAACAGAAATGAATTGAGCACTTGTAGCAAACTCATATACATATACAAGCCTTATTGAACATAACGGAACAGAATTAAAATTAATGAAACTATTGTTATGAACTTAAACGAAATGAGTAAAGTCGGAAGGCAAAATGAAATTAGTTTCCGCGTACTGGATTTTGGGCTTATGCGAAAGGTGTCCGTCACCATCCGACCCTCAAAATATTACAGAGATGAAAGTATTTTTTTGCTCAGTTCGCCATGTCTAAATTTTACAGATTAAGGCCTTCGTTGTTGGGGACGTTTGTCGCTTTGTTAATCTGGGTACTTTCCGTATCATCTACCCGAATGGCGATGTTTGTGAACTTCCACACGCTAAGCACGGTTTTGATAATTAAGTTTCATTTCGATCTTTCGTCTCCCTCAGTCCGGCTGTATAATCAAAAATGAACTACATTCTGTAGCGCGGGAGGCTATAATATTAACCTAGATAGGACACTCGCTCGGGAATGGAATATTGAATTCAATCCTAAAGTTCAACCATTCACAATAATCCAAGCGAGGTCTTTGTCTCTCTCCCGATGTATCGATTTTATAAAAGAATTATCAGCCCCAAAGTCAACGAACTTTCTCATTTGCGGGCTGCATTCCGCGTATACGTAAGTAATTTAAATTTATTGTATAAATGCAGCAATCAATTTTAATTGAATTAGAAATACGCGACTGTAAGCATACATCCATATTATGATTTGTATGGCTATACCGATATGAATTCAACGGAATATTAATTTCCTATCAGCGTCGGTGTTCTTGTCGTTACTCATTCGTCCGAAAATCCAATGGACGATTTGATGGATGACCGTTAATTTAAATGACGTAGGTACTCATTTTGTCGATACACCTCCCTGTTTCCGCGCCGTTTTGGGTCAGAAAACGCTATTCGTCGTGTTATTGACAACTACCGTCGTAAATTTGCACCCCGTAGCGTTTCCAAAAAATTAATGCGAATCCCTCGTGTTTTTGTTTCCCTTCATTAGTGCAAAATACCATCAAGGGCGTGCTTTGGACCTCTCCCTTTATATCAGTCGTACTTCTACGTATAAGC
Source organism: Photinus pyralis (assembly GCF_008802855.1). Lineage (NCBI taxonomy): Eukaryota > Metazoa > Arthropoda > Insecta > Coleoptera > Lampyridae > Photinus > Photinus pyralis. Next base: position 22,551,685 of record NW_022170663.1, on the reverse strand, counting down.
TTCCAACCAGGGGTTATAATGGCCAACAATATTCATCGTGAACGGCCTGAAGAAGTGAGTCGGCAACTAATCGCTTAATGTTGGGTAACAGGAAGAAGAAGTGCATTATAAATTCATTAGGATGGAAAAGTAAATGATGTAGATGAAGTCGTCGTCAGTTCGATGATCAAATAAACAAGAGTAGGTATAAATGATGTCCGTTGTTACTGACATGTTGGAATTAATAAATGAAATTAATCGACTAAAAGGATGAAATACGTGTCAAGTGTGATCGCATTCCCTAGGTGTAAGACTCCTCTGTGGTTAATCCGCTATATGTCAACAGACAACCACAGATTTTTAAGAAATGTTACTTCTGTAGGTAGTGTAAATGTAACAAGTTATTGAGGGTACACGATCTTAGTCGGACCCCCCGAGCTGCGATCGTGAAATTAGTAAAAATTGTTGGAGACTTTATTAAGCGTTTTCAGCAAAACATTTGCATAACTATAATAAAAAGTTTAGTTACTTTCGTCCAAATGTAAGGTACTTATTACTTCATATTTCTTCATTGAAGTGAAGTGGCAGGAGAGGAACTTATTTCCTCCTTGAATTTTTGTTCACCAGAAACAACATTTTATAACGAAAACAGAAAGGAAAAGCACTAGACATGAGAAGGGCGCGGATAAATGTTGACCTTATTTTTTGCGATTCTCGGCAATTTTCAAAACAAAAATGTGTTGTTTCAGAAGAGTTTAATACGTAAGAGGGTACCAGAAAATAATTTTTTACCTTTTTCCATTTCTGTATTTCGATAGACCATTTAAAGAATCATTTTTTGTGATGATTATCACGGGCCATTTTCAAAGGGAGGCAAAGAATACATTTTTTGGATCCTAATACAAAAATTTTTAAATATGAAATTTGACTCAGATCGGAGAGCACAAGACATGAGAAATTGCTATTTTTGCATTGCTGTGATACCGACTGATACACAAAATGTTATTTTAGGAGAACATGAGAAAGTGTCTTTGCGATCCCATGATCCTGATTAATGTAAATACAATTTAACAAGTATACGTAAGTAATCGTAAACGATTTACAAAGGGCGCATTTCCACTTTGATTCCCATTTGTAAGATGCAACTTCTGTTAAAATCGTCAAAATTCGGCCACAAATATGAAAGATAACGTTGCATAGGTGCAATCCATTTTTAACGTGCTACTTTAATATCAGTTTATAAGAAAAATTTCATTTAAATACTTTTATAAATAAAAAACTTTGCAATTCGGTTGATAAATGGTGGAGATGCGAAGAGGGCACTGTGAATTTTGAATCGATTCGACTCAACTTTGGGCATTGCATATTATATGACCGAAGTTCATAACTAACGGAGATGTCAAAGCGACCGGACATTTCTAAACAAAGTTATGGTTCACACGGACAGATCCATGGACAGACAGACAAAGGAACAGACGGACAGACCAACCTAGACAGCAATACAAAATTATAAACGATCTCTAGGATCGTTAGTAAACGGCAAAAGTGTAAAATTATGGAACATGTAAAAAACGGTTTTTTAGTTTTTTACAATAACTTTTTTAGCAATAAAAGCAGAAAAAATTCCAAATTCCTTGGTGCAAGCCTCGGCCCCATAACGAACCAAATAGCGGAAAAAGTAAAACACTAGCTCTTAAGATAAAGAACTAGTAGCGTCTCAACGAAAGAGCGGACAGACGGACGGACGGACAAAGTGGTCACAATAGCGCATTTTTTTTAATTTTTGTGGAAATGCGCTAAACAGAGGAATCTCAAATTCTTTCAGAAGAAAATTTTACGTGAGAAAGTGGTCAGTCAATTCATTTTTTCTGCGTTTCTTTTATCCTGATACAGCATTTAAAAATTAAAATTGTTTCAGGATGATTACAGGTAACAACTGAATTTCCAGACGCGACTTTACATATAATTTTTGAAAATAAATGTGTATTAAGGCAATCAAGTCATAATTAGTCAACTGAACTAAGGTTTAACTATCGTGCTCATAAACCTCTACATGTTTTCCTGTGATTTTGATACAGCTTATAAAAAATCTAAATTTCTGTTAGAAGGATATAATAAAAACTATTCTTGCATTTCCTGATAGAACAAGTCACAAAAAAATAAATTTGTAACAAGAAAACATGTGAGGTGACGTTTACCTTTCTTGTATGTATGTGATCCCGATACATTTCAGAAGAAATTTGAATCAGGAAAATGTAATAAGTCTGGCAATACCTACATTTTTCACCTTTTTACGTTATTGTAATATGGGTACAGGAAGAGATTTGATTCAAGAGAGCAGAAACACGAGAAGGTGTCAGGCGCTATATTTTATCTTATACGGAGACGCTTACCTTAAATTAATATGTTATCCCGAGAAGTGAGCTCAGTTTCAGGATTCATAAATCTGTAAACAAAAAAAAACCTCCCAGCTGCAAAGCTCGGAATGCAATGAACTGATCAATGCCTGAAGGGCCTCGCCTTACTCGTAGTAAGCTTATAAGTACGATGCTTAATCGCCCAACCGCTTCTGAAGGAAGCGAAGAGTTACCAACACCATACGCGGGTGTAATTCGATCACCACTTCACAGAGATCGCAAGATAATAAATATAGATATTGACGTTAACAAAGTTACTTAAACAAGTGACATGTAACCCAGAAGGGGCAAAAATACTTTGTTTTTTCTTGGTTGTTGATCGAATCTTGTTATTAAATCTCGTGCATAACCCAGTGACCCAATTTCAGCAAAAGGCTGTCAAAAGGTGATGGCACTCCTGCGCCGATGGTGAATTTACGTCAAGGTTACCCACATGCGTGCGTAAAACTTATCCGGAATTATACTTAAAATGGTATTGGAACTGCCAACTGGTTTTTAAAACTGGGATTTGCAATTAAGACTGCAATTAAACTCGAACTAAAATTAAAAACCCTAAAAGAAAATCACAGGTAACCCTCTGCGTTGATAACGAAAAATGTACATATCTCTTTAAATAAGAGGGCTAATTATACCTGTAGATGAACGTGCAACAATTGTCAATGGAAAATCGTATATGAAATATCATCTAACTTAAAGAAAAAAATACGTCAAGTGGATGTAATGCAAATGGCGGATACTTACAATTAGCCAGAAAAAACGCAATTTTAATATCCTCCTATATCGGAGTTCAGTGCCACCAAATATTGCGGAATCCTCAAATCAGAATTCAATTACCAAAGATAACTACAATCGGACAATTAAAATGCAATGCGTTTTGCTGTTTAATTAAAAATCAAATGCACTCTATCACAGTTTACAACCGAAACATAAAATTGAAGGTCAACAAGCGATAACCAACGCCGCCGTGGTCAAAATTCCAACGGTTGATGGAGTCATCTATTCGAAGGGTACGACTGCGTTCTAAAAGTTACGAGGATCATTCAACAAAATATACCATGAACAATCATAATACTTGTAATTAAGAAAATAAAGTGTTACAATCTTGGTGTATATATCTCTGCGTAATTAATTATGAGTATGATCAGCAGTATAATTACAAAAGGGTGAACGGTGGGTGTAATTAGTTATAAATGACACACTGACGTTGCCCTGATAATTTACCAAATGCATTTTCACCTACAATGACATTAAATTTAGCAAACAATTCAATGCAATGCAAAAGAAAAGAAAGAAATTGCTACTAAAGCGGTTTCCGAATGCAAATAGGAATTACTCCTCCTGAGCTGTAGGAAGCGATTAAGTAAATTTCTTGAATGTGATTTTCTCAGATCTGACCCTTCTGTTCGAAAATGTTGGCTAGCAAAGTCCTACAAGAAGTTTAAAATGGCCTTGAACGAGGTCCATAGAATTAATCCTTCGAGATTGCTTTGTTCTTGTTTAGTTTACAGCCCATGTTGGTGATTCAATTATAGCTTTATTTGACTATCGAAGCTATGTTTATAATATTAGTGGGAAGGAGAAGTGGAGAAAAGATGAAGAAAGGAAATGCAGAATTTTTGGAGAGAGAGGGAGAGCACATGCTATGAGAATGTAAAGAGGTGGAAACAAGAGAAAGTAGGAGTTAAATGTGCTGGAAGAGAAGCAAATAGGAGCGAAATGCATGAGGATGATTTTAGAAAAACGAATAAAACACATCAATTTTAGTTTTTGATTTGTATTAATTGATTTATTGTAAAAAGTTTTTGCCAAGTATCGTTAATATATAAATATTGATTGATTGATATTCCTCGTATGGGTGCGCCTTTGAATTTGAAGTATATTCTCAATGGCGGTGACACTATTTCAAGTAGATCCAAGACTTTCGAGAACAAAGGAGTCAAACGAATTTTCAAGATGATTTCAAAAATCCCAAAGAAAATTCTAAGAGGAATAAGTATAGTTTCCACATAACACGAATGAAGGAATTAGATTTGAAGATGGGTCTCAAAGCATTTTGCTTTTCCTAAATTGGAAACAGATTCCAGGCACGATTTTATGAAAATCCTAAGGAAATTTGAAGGAGAATTAAAGATTTCACGGAAATTTCGTGATTCCAAAAAGGTTTTAAGCTTTTCCCAGAAAGGACATGTAATTCTAAAGAGACTCCTTGACGACTCCAGAAAAAAGTATATCCAGAAAACATTTCATACAGTAAATATTCTGCACATGTCCATTACATAACTTCCTCAAATTATCCTACTCGATCATCTGCTACTGAAAAATATTACTATACCAACAAAATCTCAACATTTACTTAGAAACCTGGTTAGGTTTTTTACTTGGAACTTTTGCAGGGATTTTTACGATCTCTTGGAGGTATTCCTTTTTGCAGAAATGACGAATTTAATGAACAGCACATGCATGGGGATTAGCGTTGGGCAAAAAAATCGATTAATCGATTAAAATCAAACCATAATCGATAATCGAGTTAGATTATTCTTTTAAATTAATCGATTATTTGATTAATCAGTATAATTTTACCACTATACTCAAACCTGTAATCGCTCAGTGCTAATGGGCACTCGGTGAATTCAGCTTTGTACCATTTACAGTTTTTATAAGAAGATATTGTTATACAAGGTGATATTCCAATTTTCATTTTTTACACGTTAGAATTGTGATTTTCTCTAGCTTTCCTGAACCGTGCTCAGATTTTCTTATTATTTGCATCCGAATACTACGAAATTTGCAGAAAAAAAGTGGTGATCCTATCGGCGATTTGTATCGCCTTCCGTGTTCACTTTCAATTTTTTTAGACGCGCATAAATCGCTATTCGGGTTTAGGTTCATTTATTTTCGAGTTCGAATATGGCACGAGAAAATTATGCGGCAGAAAATCGCGCGTCTAATCAATTTATATGTAAAGGAGTTACTCCACCTATAGGTATGCAAAAAGCCCTTTGCGATTTAAAGATTTCCCTTTAAAGTGGTGCAGATAAAAGGGGAGTTTTTTGCTCATCTCCTACGATTGAGTTCGACTTGGAGAAATGATATTGTATGCAAAAGCAATTTTTATGCGTAAAGTGTGGCCGGATAAAAGGCATTATTACTTTCAAATGTCAATATTAGGAAGATTCCTATAGGATCGATCGGATACTTTCCAAGAGGTTTAACAAACGACGGAGTGAAAATCTAAATTATAAATAAAGCATTTCGTTGATTATTAATTACGCATTAATAATAAATTGAAAGGTTTCAGGTGTTTTCCTTTCGTGTAAAAGTTATGAAGTCTTTTCACGTTGTAAACATGCTTGCGGAAAAATAACGGGATTTTCAAAGCCTATTTCAGTGATTCGTCGTCGAATGTAGGGGTTGAAATATTCGCGAGGAATGAACAAATCGATTCGAGTACGAGGTTGTGCAACTCTGGCATGCCAGGTGACGTCATACTGAAGGGAGTCATGTTCCATCCGAGCCGCTGCATGATATACGGTTATTGGATATTTGCTTCGGTGTCGTATTCCACGACACTTTCCCTTCTAGACAGAAACACCAAAGGATCTTTCCGCCTAAACTCGTAAAATGTTTGCAATAAAAACGTGCGATATCTCATGTTGACATGTTTTATTTAGGATTACCTTTATATCATATTGAGGAAGCTGAAATGTTGCCCCCGTTGCCGACCTGATTAAGGGTAACTCAACTCTTTCTGGTCTACCATGAGAATAATATGCTGTTAGAAAGATTCTTTTTAACAGAAACCCCTTCGGGGAGAAATTTTTTGCGGACGAGCAAAATAAGAGGGCATTGGAGAAAATCAACTTTATTAAGTTGTGGGCGTAATCGCAGATGCCGGAAAATTATTTTTCTGGATAAACTCCCCCCTGCTAATCTAATCAATTACGCCAGAAATAAATTAACGGCATCTTAGACCTGGATTCCGTTTAAAATTCTGAATATCTTTCCAATCCGATCGTTAGGTGCCACTTCGCTGCACAACGGCGAGATTTCACGCTTGCTTACGTCTCTCGTCACGAAATCACTGAGTAGTGACGTGTTTACAAGATACGTGACACACATAAAACTTCTGATTTATCTATTTTAAAATGATGACTTATTGGACACTTGTTTTGGATTCTGAAGTGGCTCCAGTACGCGACTTCATCAAAATTAGAAATATGGAAATAAGCTAAATACATTTAGATAGCAGGTTATCTATCAGACAAATTCAAGTAATACAATAAAACTGGGCGTTACTTCTATTGGACATTTAGGGGCAGATATTCTTGTCTGTTAATTTGGCAGTTAATTTCCATGGAAACAACTTTGTTCACATTGAAGGGTGTCTTATTAGATGTTTGCCTAAGCTGTCTTCCATGTTTCCGTTAAATTTATCTGATTTGCATGGAAGTGATTCTTTTAACAATCGTCTTCATAGAAGTATCTAGTAATCCCCCCCCCCCCTCCCTTCCACCTACCTTCTCAACCTATAATATACTCGTACAATCATTATATTGATATATTTTATAAACCGAGGAATTTTAAAAACCCTCTTACTATCGAATTGAATCCGTTAGAAATTTTAGTAAGCTTGGAGACATTTCAAAGTTTAAAATTTAAACACTTTGAGGCAGGTCGGGAACTTTAGACATTGAAAGCTTTTGGTGTTTCAGAACCTTCAGAGACTTCAGAGGACATTAAATACTTCTAAATCAATGGTGACTTCGACGCCTTAAGTCTTGTGAGATTGAGAGACTTCATAAGACTCTACAAGATTTCAGGCATTTACGTGAGAAGCTTCAGACATTTCAGAAACCACAGAAAACTCAGGATATGGCAAACTTCGCGTGCTTCAGAAACAGAATGTGTGACTAATCCTCGCAGTTTTTAAATTTGTATCGTTCTCCTTTTTAAATTATTAAAGGCGAAAAACGCAAGCTACGCCACTGGAAATGTTTTACCGCGAATATTAGTAGCTCAAATTCCACAAGAGCGAATGTTGTTATGATTTTTGTTGTCGGCTTGTACGATGGATGGGAGGGGTATGTTTGTTGTATGTGTGGTTGTTCTTGTATTGTCATTACTAATTGTAATTGTAATTGATGATACTTTTTTATGATTGGTTTTCCAGCCAAAATAAAATGGGAAACCCGCTGGCCTTACTAGTGTACCTGCTACTGATACGATTTTTAGAAACGGACAGGGCATGTGAATGAGAGTCATTCCCCCTGAGCTGTATAAAACGACTCAGTAGGTTTCTGGAATGGTTTTTCTCAGCCCTGACCCCTGATGTCATACCAGTTGAAAACTATAATGTAAAATTGTTAAATGAAATTTGGAAAAGAAGAACGAAAGTAAGTGAGTAAGTACATATCCCGGAAGGTTTTCAATAGCTTTTTTTTTCATTGTTATCAATGAAGTCCCTGGAGCTATTCTCGTGTGATTCAGGACGGGCAACCCTGATTTGTATTTGGATTTGATTGTTTTGTTATTAACGTTTTTAATAAAATTTCCCTCTCCCCATTTCTTCCGTTTTATTTATGTTGGCCGATCCTTAGAGCGGCACACACACACATCCTCAAGCAACTCATTTCACCACACAACACAGGTTCTATCAGTAGGAAAGTTTTTTAGGCCAGTGGTGTCCACAAGACACCAACACTATAGCCTAGGGGCTGGGGAAATATAGGCATAAAGTTCTGAAACCGAAGAATGTGATGAAAGTCCAGGAGTAGAGGGCGTTAGTTTTAATTGATGATTAACAAATTCGCATTGCGCATGCGCACACTCGATGTTTAAAATATGCTTATGTTTGCGTTTACTAAAAGGATATTTCTTTACTATTGTTTAGAAGAATTTCAAAAATATCTTCATAAGTAAGCTGAAATTGCGCAGTTTCTCTATGCGCACATCTACAAAGTAAACTTGTTAATGGCGAAACCTTTACATAATTTTGATATAAGTTAAATAATCAGAGTGAAAAGGGAACGGTACTAAAACAAACAAAAATAAAATAAATAAAATAAATAAAATAAATAAAATAAATAAAATAAATAAAATAAATAAAATAAATAAAATAAATAAAATAAATAAATAAATAAAATAAATAAAATAAATAAAATAAATAAAATAAATAAAATAAATAAAATAAATAAAATAAATAAAATAAATAAAATAAATAAAATAAATAAAATAAATAAAATATTACAACCCTAAGCTACTCTAAAAAATGACAAATTATTCACTTCAAATTGGCCGAAGAAGAAAATGTAAATTCAAGGAAAACAAATATAGATAGAAAGTATCTCTTTTATACTGAGAGTTTGAATGTGATTTTCTAAACGCATTCTAAAAACAAGTTAATCAAATGACCTTACAAATACATATAACCCTGTCATTTAATCCGTTGTGAGATGTCGACGAATATCGGTTACGTGGTAGGTGATGTTTTCGGAAACCTTTGATTCGATCGATTAATTTATTTCGCGAGTTTTAATTTGATTTGAGTTTTGATTGTGGTTTTGCTCTTAAACGGCGAAAAGATAAGGCATTATAGGTGTACCAACCCCAATGAATGAAAATTTTAGCTTTTAGCTCGCGCCCTAGCTATACCCTTTAGAAGCATCGATACACTCTGTTATGATAGGAAATTGGGTAGCCCTTTTCTTTAAATCCGAGTCATGTCTAAATAGCGGGGTAGACATTAGTCAGGGCAAATATATTTATTACCCATCGTAGTTTATAATTCGCGAATAGATGATTCCGTTTACTATGCGGGTCCTTTGGAACCTTTAACTTTGGCATTTACTTGCGAATAAATATTGAAATACGTTTCAGGATTTGTAAAAATTTTTGAGTTTAATTTTATAGATAGATAAGAAAGATTAATTAAAATCTTTTTGAGGTTTCAAGTTTAGGAAGATATTTTGAAGGACGTTTCAGAACGGGTTTAATTGTATGTGCTTCACGGGCGTTCTTACGAAATACAGAAAGAATCGTTGAATTTTCAACACTTTTTATAAATATTCGAATTTCGTTTTATTTTTACAGCAAAATTAGTAAACTAAGATTTTATTTATTGACACGACATGCATTTCATTTTTTTACGTATAAAAATTCTAGTGTCATAGAACTACATAATATGCCATGCGCTTGAGGGAAATCAGAGTAACAAAACAATCGCTTCCCGAAAAACTATATTTTTTATTATATTTTCGCTTTGTTAATAAACAATAATGTCAGTCATGGATAGTCTAATCAAGAAATAAACCCACCGGCTCTGTGAAAGACTAATCTATTACTGGTGCAAAAATGAATTTTGTAAGGAAATTTTTGATAATTGAAAGAACAGAAAAAAGAGATTCAAGTCCATGAAATGTTTATTGACATGTAAATAAAAAATAATGCCTTTTCGGTTCGATTAGGGACCTTTTCAAATTTTTAATTACGATTCTTGTTCATCAATTCTTAATGAAGTTTTTTACAGTTGATGTTATTACATGAGACTAAATTAAAAATATTTGTACGTTATGAAAAATTAAACAAAAAAGATCCGTGTGATGAAATTTGAAACGAACAGTGTCAAATGTTCTTCCCGCCTTTTCTGAGCTCCTCTCACCTCCTTCGGATCTATTCAACGCCTCCTTCACGCATTCTATGCTCTTCCATTACGCCTCCTTTGGGCCTTGTCGGCGCTTCCTTTGGGCGCACCTACAGTTGCTTCGAAAAATCAACATTTTAGGTTGGTATATCAATTTACCTTAAAATTCCCATTTTTCTGTAGTAAAATACATCCGAAGATCCATTCGAGCAAGCACATTTTAAGAAATGAGATATGCCCTTTTTGCCTTAGAATGGGAGCCGGGAAATGAAACCTATGTGAGGGTGCCAACAACCCAAAAAACTAAAGTGCCTAAAATAAATTTAATGTCGCTATGATTGTAATGCTAAACCACTTTTTTGTATTAATTGCTTGCTAAATAGCAAGTTTGAAATTAATTCTTTCATTTATAACTTGGATAATACAAAATTTGCAATTTATTTCGAGTCTAAATACATTTGAGGGGGTTTGAGCTTAATTTTCATGAAAAATCTGTGAAATGGGAGGAGCAATAAATTTTTCTACCAGCAATAAATTATCATTTAGCATCATTCGACGGTGGGGTTGCTAACGGACCCCTTAGCAACAGAGAAGGGAAAATGCTAGTAAAATAACTTCGATTTCGCTGCAAGAAAATCAACCTTTTTATGTTTATAGTGAAGAGTGGGGATCGTGGGCAAATTAAAAAATCTTTCTCTGTTCTCTGACTTACAGGGTAGACAGAATATGCAATTTGATAAATAATCTTTTGAGTGTGTGGGTTTTATTTCAATATGGGCACAGTAAAATAAGGTGAAAGCTTTCAGGTGTAGTAAATGTTGGATATCGAAGTACCACATTACAGTTTTATGAATGCCTTTTGATAATTGTATTTTATAAGGTATATAAATTATAAATATAATACGGGTCGACACTAAATATAATATAACCTGATTTAAAATCGTTTTCTTGTTTCAGGTGTAAGCACCTCGTCGTTCCTACGTGTGGTGAGTCAATCTATTTATAATCCATTTCACACCGTGTTACTTCCATTATTTACGTACATGTCGCAAATTCACAAAAATCATTATTCACCGAAACGAAATCGCTCACATTGACAGTACATTATCCGAAATACATTTTCGTGGATTGCTTCTGATGAAAATTTCAGCTTTAGGTTTATCGCGCGCAATCAATAACGCTCAAGGTGTTAATGTGTTAGAAAGTTCAATATTTGTCGGAACTTTCTGATAAATGTTTAAATAACTTCGATTTCGCTGCAAGAAAATCAACATTTTTATGTTCTAAGCCCATAGTGCACTAAATATTCTGTTTGTGGAAAGCAACTTAGTCACGTAGTTTTTATTGGTTAAAAAAGGTCCTGCTAAATGACTCCAGTTTCATCAGTTTCCCTGCAAACATTTAGTTTATAATTTTCGAGGGGTGCTTATAATTCAAAGGAGGTGCTGAAAGGGCGTATTATTATCATATCACACTATAAATTGTGCAATTAAAAATAGAAATCCACTAGTTTTAGGTTTTGTCCAGAGTACATAACTTTAAAACAATTCATTTCATGTGTAATTGAGTACATTTAAATACACAAAATATATTAAGAAAAATGTTCAGTAATCATCTAACATATCTCGTATTGATTAGTTGCAAATACAAAACCGTCTAAAGCGTTCATCAATGGAGCACAGCCACAGACGTCAAAAAGAAAGAAGGAAACCACTCCAATGATATGGTAGCAGTCAGAAGAAATAATGGCGCGCCAATGAAATAATTTGCATGTTACCAATATGACGACAGAATCTTCACTGCGCCAGAAAAAGTTTAAAGAAGAGATAGGATTAGAAATATCATAGAAAACATTGCACGACCTTGGCCGGAGAAACAAAGAACTAAAGTAATAAGAATTGTATAACACTCGGATGGCTTCTAAAGGCAAAAATAATGAGTATCACGGCACGGCAAATTTCCTCCAGGAATAACTTACATATAAACTAGTGAATGACAAAGAAAATACCTAGATGGCGTAAGAATATCAAATATACACCAGAGTAAGAATTAAAAAGTTACTTAAATTTAAATCAGGAATATCAATTGCTTACAAAGCGGTCACTAAACCATCCACAAGCACCTGTCCAGTTGGCTCAATTAAAACATAGGTAGGTACACTAACGAAACCTTTAAACAAATTTCTAGGACACGTCCAGCCCCCGACACGATAAAAATGTCGATATTGGCGTAAATTTGATTAACTTGAGAAATTCAGCAGTCTTTAACATGCCAAAGAATTGATTAACACCTGATCTGATCCGGGCACGAAATAGAAAAAAAGACCTTACCTTATCTAGGTCGTAATTCAAGCTCGATTAACCAATCATTTACAGAATGAAATAAATTTACTTGACATACAACAATCAGGCTGAGAGAAACACAGGCACCCAGGGCCAGCAAACATGTACCACGCAGACAAACGATCGATAGGTAATTAATTAAAGCAAATCTACCGTAAAGTAATCCAAAATCTCTGCTTAATTACGGTCAAAACTATGGTACCTACTTCGGAACTTCACTTCTTTGATTGCACTCAAACTTCGATGTAGATTACGTAATTACGTAAAATTGACCCTTGGATGGTAAACAAACACCCTTTAACTAATAAATTTCTATTCAGCGACAAACACTCGATAACCAAAGCACTCTGATTAAAATTAACACGTCCTTATCCCGAAATTTAATTAGTGTACGCAGCGATATCAACTCTTATCGCAAGGACCGGAGAGAAACTTTTTACAAATACTACGTACACGTTTCCAGATGAATAAATTTAATCTTTTACGCATACTTTAGAATCACAATATCATAACAAAATGAACAAAACAAAGAAAGCAATTATTTAAACAACTAAGAATTGTGATCCTAAACAAGATCGACTTCGAAATCAAACATGATCGGAATTGCGCTTATTCCCACCACATTCAACGTTAATAAAAATTGAAATTAGACATACAGGGTGACCCATCAAAACGGCAGGTGCGGAAGTCAAATAAAACGTTCGCCTGATGTATTTTTCACAACAATATTTTTTGTTTAAGCATGCTTGCCACTCTCTAATTGTGCCAAAATCAAGGGACTAATGCTGTGATTAAACGAGCATCCCAACTTTCAATAGGCCTTTTCACTGTCAACTTACACACCAACTTCATGACGTACTTATTTCTCATATTCCTACGTATGGGGATGCGTTTCAATAAATATTTTAATTTTATGACTTTGAAAATGATCTGTCACTCAATAGGGAGTGCACGTATAGTAATGTTAAAGTGAAGGCAGGTAGGGGTGCGGAGGTAAATGGTAAAACTAAAGTCTTCCATTTAACTCTTTAGCTATATCTAAACGAGCGTGTCTTTTTCGATTGTTGATTTTTTAGCAAAACAACGAATTTTAAATGAAAGCTCTGTATAATCAATAAAGCTCTCAGTGCATTTCATGAAATCATCTTCGACATTTAAATGAACGTTCGTTAAACCTTTTAAAGGACCTCTAAAGGATAATCGGGTTTATTTGTCCATATCGTCCCAATATTCACAACGGTCAATTACAAAGTTGGAACATGCATGCTGCTAAACTCAAACTTTAACAATCTCCATCAAAATGCTTTCATAAATTACGTATAGAAAATCAATTTTGCAAGAACTATTTCCTAGACTATTTCAGTATAAACGGAGTCATTCCGAAACGTTTCAAGTTTGAAAGTTGCATAAGGACTTTTGTGTGCAGTTATCTGAAGAGATCGCTTTATTTCGCCTATAGGTACCCAGGTAGCGAACTTAAATATTCTCATTTAAAACTGACCCACGTGCGGAATCGATCGCGGCGAAAATGAATACGTGGCAATTTTACACGAATTTTGTACGCTATTCAAATCATTTCCTACGCCCTTTTTACGTGACCCAAACAGTTCTAATCAATAATTCAAGTTTAGGACACTTTCCGCAATGAGGCCCGATGTCGGAAGTGATATACAGCGTGGAAAGTGGAGAGAGGGTCGAACTTTCGTCGGCAGAAAATTAAAAAGTTGGTGAATCGGAAATAAAATAATGAAAAATTCCTCAAGTGAATAAGAGCTACGCTTGATCCAATTATAAAGAATAATGAAAGTTAATTACAGTTTCCATAAAGCAGCGTAAAAAATTGAGTCAGTTTCAAAAGATAACCTACTCGGTGTTAAATTAAAATGTAATTTTCTTAAGTACAAACTCTCATTATGGAAAAAACTTAGTCGGGCAGAATATTTTTCCGACCCCTCCGTTTTAATTTAGTTTTAAAGGTCGCAATTTAAGCTTTGATTTAACAGCGCATGTATGCTGCGTTGGGGTAATTCTCGGCCATTCTTCTGTCTCGCCGGATAGTCGTTTTACTTACGATTTATCGCTAATTTGAGAAATTGGAAATTAAAAATTACTGAGGGCGGGCGATGTAATTATGAGGCTCAAAAATGGTACAACCTTTGTAATAAAAGCGCGAGAGCAGCGTGGAGGGTGAAATTTTCGAGGGTACATACACTTGGAAATAAATTAAGCGTTATATAATTAATGGGGGGGTAGAAAAGGGGTACGTAATGGAAACACTGGATGATTCAGCAGTATGTGTAAAGCGGCAAGGTAGCTAACAAGCTAACGCGGAAAAATGTTCAAACTACATTCCTAAAATAACATTGTTAAAATGGAACGCTTTCTACTTTAAACAAACTCCCCATCAGAACGTAGAAAGGAGCTCTTATGTAAATTTAAGATTTTACAACCAAATTTAATTTTAAATTACGACTAAATGGTAAAAAAATAACGTTTTCCGACTTCGGCTTGTGGGAAAGCTATAATTGTATGCAGCTTTGCACGTTTTATTTTCCCTTCCATTTAGCTTTAGTGTATACGATTCAGTATTAAACATTTTCTCTCTGAGGGTATATAATGTAACAAATTGTTCATTATTTGATTTTTGCACACAACAAGGTCAAATTTTTACAGTCATTTGTCCTGCATCAGACAATGCTGACCATTTGTCTTCGAAAATTTACCCCCGGATTTTTTTTATCTAAGGAAATTCTCCCTTCAAACAGCCGCCCTCAAAATATTCGACTCCCAAGTAAAATTCTCAAAGCTGGAACGCGCCCGCACCAAGAGTTTACCTCAAAAGGAAGAAAACTGAAATTTAAAAGTATATGCGCCCTTATATTGTACTCAACCACAAATTCGGTTTCTGTGACAACATTCCCGGAAATTCTCCTACAGGAAAACCCGCCACCAAATAAATTCACTTTGGGACATTCACACCCTCTTTGGAATACTCACCAGTAACTTTTTCGAACGAAAACCTACGCTGGGAAAACTCTGCAAGAGTTCTTAAAGGTTTTTGTCCTCGAAATAATTGCTGTTTACTCAATTCTAAAGGTCCCTTTTATTTTTATAAGAATTCGTTACTCGCCCCCAAATACTCACTTGGAACTATTCGAGTGCGAATTTTCGAAAGCAGTAGTACCTACCATTGATTAATAGTTATTTACATAAAAGTCCAGAAATATAATATACTAGCTGCCCGACCCGGCTTCGCACGGGTGTTTATAATGGGGTCATCCCGCCTTCATTTTTTATTTCTGATCCACAAAGTACATTAAAAATAAAAAGACCCGTGTGTCCCCAATTTTTATTTGCGAGTAAAATAAACCCAAAATAAATTATTGAAAAGCTGTGTTTTTAGTCCGAATTTGAAACGCTTCAGACTAAATACGTCACAAACCTACAACCAATCACGTAGAAGTGAGCTGGCAACCTTACGCGAGGGTCTGACGTTTGTCACATTTGACGTTTTGAGAGGGATGTTTAACTGCATCTAGCACGAAAGTGACAAGTGCCTGTGACAGATGACGCAAGTTATAAATGCCATTCTCTTGCAATATTGCCAAGTCGTTATGTCATCTGAATGGTTCTAGGAGCTGATTGGTCGGGCTTATTACGTCACAGAGCCCGCCACAATCATATCGTTTTGAATAAACCTTTAAAACCGCACATGTTCATTATTTTTTTGCTAATCAGCCTCTATTTTTAAATAAACTTTTACTGTCCAAAAAAATGTTTTATGGTTTTAGGTACACGCTTATTAAATTAGAACTGCGGAATTCAACTATACTGTAAACCCCCAATTCGTGGTTACATGTTGGGATGGATTGTATGATGTTGGTTGCAGAAAAAATAATACCTCAAAATTTGGATTGAAACCCCTTTCCCGAATTATATTTGCACCAAAAAATGATGTCATTTGGAATACGCATCAGTTATAATGTTGAATACTCTGCAAGAAATGCTTCGATAGAGGGATTTGCCCTGAAAGAAGCAATAAATAAATAAAAATAAATAAATTCAGTGGTTCAGGTGGCTGTAAGTTGCGGTAATTTGAGTTTTCTACTGGCACGATATAATCCTGCTGGTTCTAGTCGAAACTTCAAAGCGGAAGGAATTCTGTGGAGTATTGGACTCGATCATCAACTTTTTGGACTATACTTTTCTAATTAATTGATCAATTATTTCCGAAGAGTTGACCAAATAATGAAAATCTTGCGTGTGATCTAATTGCTCCGAAATAAATGCATAAGTGCAAACGTTGAGGGCGTGGTGTAGGAACGTGACTTAACAAACTTCCTCGAAGCCTTAATGCGCTACTTACATTCCTTGTAACTTAAATAACTATTAAGTTTGGCGCAACATTTTCCGTTGCGCTTTAATATTTTTAACTAAAATTTAGCTGAAATGATTAATTATGCCCTTTTGCTTACTTCTCTCCTATTTAATTTTTTCATACCACGAACATAAATTAGAGTATTTAAATGATTTGCTGGTTTAGGGTAGTTTTAAAAATTTTATTGCAACTAGCAGACCTTACCTTAATGGGACAGTATTTCTAGTAGAGTAGGTCGCTAGATTTTACATGGCGTAAGTATCTATAATGGCAAGTGGTGGAAGCTCGAATGGGATTTTTATTTTGGATCAAACCCTAGCATTACAAGAATATTATACAACTTCTATGTGAAGCTTTCGAAAAAACTGTTGCCTGTTGCCTGTGGATTGGTCCCAAATCAGCTATGTAATTTAATCCCGTGGAAGCCTTCGAATTGCTACAAGAACGTTATATGTGCGAATAAAAAATTGCAGAAATATGGAGTGAAACAATTACTTCGTCAATTCTTAAGGTTCAAGCCAAGTATAATTGGGACGCAACTTCAAAGATAACTCGATTCCTTTGTAATGTAAATTTTTCTTTGCTAGAAATTCTTTCTTATCAATTTTTAAAGAATGGCCTGAAGCTTTAAAATTCATGTCCTTTGCTTTATTCCCAGAGCGAGCGTTGTAAGATTCCGAAGCTTTGTCCGTAGATGTAAGGGTTTTATTGCGGCGTAAGGGTCATATTAAAAGGAATTTTAAATTATTTTCTTAGTAGTTCTGTCGAAAATGTAAAGATTGCCGGTTTTTTATGTCATACGCATATTGCTCCAACCAGAAATGAAGGGAAAAAAGTTGCTGGGAACGCGATTAGCATTAACGACGGATGAGAGAGAGACCCTTCTGGCATACGATGTCCGATTCAACTATCCGCTTTAAAATTTTCATTAATTCGGAATTAAATTCGAAGCGACAAGGCTGACGGTAGTTTTAATTTTTTAAGCGTCGCATTCGAGAGGTTCCTTGGAGATGCGCTTGACGGTTTAGTTATCCATTATCGTCCCAAGCGGTTTCTATTAATTTCATTTACTGCAAAGCAGTTCATTCTGATAAACGTCTAGTTCCAGGAGTGACGCTGGCGTTTTTAGATTGCGTGATGCATAATCCCGGCACGTAAAGGAGTTTAATGTGTCGGCAGTTTTTGATCGACCAAATATTTTTGGAGGTACTCTCTGGAGGTAGTTCTTAATTAGTATGCCCCACCGACTTACTTCTTCAGATCTAAGTTTGTAATTGTGTTTTCAAACTCTCGCTATGCCAGAATTTTCCCATTAATCTAAATTAGATGTCATTCACATGTAACCGACATATTTGAATGTGGAAACGCGTTTCAGACGAGGAAATGTAACATTGTTTGAATATATGAAGCAATATCTGCACGTGACAATACGCAAGTGGATGTGTTGTAATTTAAATTCTCTATGGGACGGAGTATTTTATCTTGAAATTGAGATTTATATTTGAAGACAGCGAAGCTAGCGTTTTCCTTCCCATATTTCGAGTTGTATTTTAAGTTTTGCTTATTTACAAATGAGGAAAGGCGAACTTTTAGTTTACTTACATTCACCTACCCACAACCACTGTATTATTAAACTTGTTGAAAACTTTTAGACTCCGCCCCTTCTCGATAGTAGCATAATTCAATATTTCAAACAAACAATTGCTTCAGTCATATCCAAAAATGATTATGGTGAAGTAGTACCCGGTCCAAAAATGTATAATGGGTAAGATGAAACAATCAATGTTTCATTACCAGTGTTCTTACAAAATTATTGATTTCCAACACAAAATCGAGGTTCTTGAATAATTACTCGACGAGTCGTTCGCATTGCCACCAACTGCATTTAATGCCTTAATCTAAGCATAAGCTAAGAATAATAATAATAATGTCGTAGTTCCGCGCAAGTGTGCTTCCTAAACAACCAAAATTTCAGGCACTATTTGACCTTCAATGCATGTAGACGAGCTAATTTTGCTACGTGAAGAGAAAGTTGCTGATGGACAATGAAAACAAACAGGTGACCGGCGTGATGCTGAATTTAACTAAATTTTATTACGTACACGCAAAAAACATCATTCTCATTACGCTAACTTATATTAACTCGAAGAGAGGTGAGTCTCCTTCCCGCGCCACCACACAATAATCCAAACTCGGAACTTATAGCGACATCACACCATGCGTTCTAGACAACAATGCATATTTATGAAGTGATAAAATTAAAATGTGTCAATTGTAAGAGGAAAATAAAAAAGGGAATTAATTAGACCTTTCAGTTAAGTTACTATAATTTACTTGCAGCTTGTGTAATTGACAAACTTAATCCCAATTACAAATAATTGACCCTGAATCTGACCAACACCTCATCTGTTGCATTTATGTATCTTAGACCACACACAAGTTTATATATGATGACTATATAAGTTACTGTACAAAGGAATTTTATTGATTGACTCTTCGAGCGCTTTCTTTTCGAGTTAAATATCCATTTCGTTCATTATTTATTACTCTCTATAACTATAATGAATCGGGCCCAAGCATTCTTTTTATCAATGAGCCACGTAGTTAAGTTTTTTTCTCTGTGCTTTTTGCATACTCTTAGACAAGGAAGGTGAGAAATGCTTTTGAGTAGAACCGCGAATGAGCAAATGTGTCAAATTCGTATTTCCGACTAAACGGTTGAACCGATTGGAAGAAAATGCTACGGTGGCGGTTGCGGTTGCAATTGTAGTTACAGTTACGGTTACAGTTATAGTTACAGTTACAATAATATGCATATTCACAATTTAAAATCTTTTTACAATTATTTTGATCGTCTAGGAATTTGCTCTTTATCACCATTATTAGGATTCTTTTAGGGCGGAATCTTTATAACTTCTAGAACCTACGACTCTTAGAGCCTTTTTGAAATCATCATACAGAACATCCGTTAATTCCCTCCTGACGCGGGTTGGATTTGTTGAGAAGATAATTGAAAAAATGCAAATATTCGAAAACTAAAGATCCACGCCATCGTCGTCTTGGAAAGTACTTCGAATCCTATAATAAATTCATTTGATTTTTTCTTCACTGAATATTTAATTAATAATGCAACATTCATAATAAAAATTTGGAAAAAGCTGACTCAAAATTATTAGCAGAATATTTCGAAATTTAAATACTTGAGCATGTTTGGAGAAATTACGCCACTTCCATATTGGCGTGTGTTAGAAACAAATATTTTTGCTTCCCTTGCAAGAAATTATAAATGCCATGTAAATGACAAGAAATCCTAAAATGAACATAATTATTACGATTAAACAATGAATCAAAAACAAATTCTTACCATTAGTCTAAAAAGACAATAACTTAATTCCTAATTGCTCTCAAAAAATAACAGCTCTGCTGTACAGATAGTTAAACCTATCTTAGCAAACAATGTAATGAGTAATTCTAAACAAATTCGAAATATATAGAAGAAGTAAAGATAAAAGTATGTATTATCGTGCTGGAATGTTCCCCACGTTGATACTAAATACCACATTGGGTATCAACTGATAACGCCTACAGGCTAGGATCGATGTACTGCACGGTACACCGCTTACTTCTCCAAATGGCTCGATTTTCGTACCGATTAATCCAAGGCTTTATTCGTACATAAAACACAAGCAATGGAAAACAACATGCCAGTTTATACAATACGCTTGTTGGTGACCATTAATTAATGGAATGTTTCCAAATTATGGTGAAATTCAGTTGTCAATGCTGGTGCATTTAATTTACCACCGCGCACTTTGCGCTTAACTCCGTAGTATTGATTTTATGATTTCTCAATCAGTATTGTAATGTAATACAAATGATCGCAGTGACAATGGTAAAAGGATGAATTTACCGCCGATTAAATTTTGTACTCTTTCAATTTTACCACCGACTCAATCCGATACTTTACTAAGTAGAGGCGTCTTTTAACCAACTCCACTTATCAAGCCATGAAGTCCTTCTCCCTTTGCGCACTGCACTCGCCTCGGTTTACGCTGCATCTTATATCACCTTTCAAAATTAGTAATTGTGCATACTTTGACCTAACATAATATCACATGATAAATTAACACGTTAACGATACAATATGAATTTTCTATATACTCGTATACACAAATTTTACCACACACCAGGAGTAGACAGTAATTACTTTAAATTAAATAATAATTATTTAGGCGTTTGATTGCATGTAAAGGTACCTGCAGTCATGGCTCCAAGATTCTCAATAAAATTTATTGTCACAGAACTTGAATTTGTTTTCACAATAATACTGTACACCTTGTATATGTAATATCATCAACAAAATTATTTGGTATCCCTGGATGGGTTTATTGTAGTGTGGTCACCGTCAGCTGTAGGGTGTCAGGTACATCCACGATAGCGAAACAAAACCAATTAATCGCAAACTCGCCTCAGAGGCCCCACTAAAGCTCGCGGTCTTTGACTCTATTCGTCTGTAACGAGCGTAACGGTTTATTTTCTCCTTTACAAGCATTATTATTGTTCACGGTATATTTACTTGTTAAAAGATTCTTGTGACTTTTGAATAGCTGGCTCAATCTATTGTTGGAATTTTAACCACGCCATTTTACCGTGCCGGCGCCGTGATTTTTGTTGTTGATTGTCGACCTTCATCTTCCTTCTTTTCTGTCGAGAACCGTCTCAGGTTACACTTCATTAAAACCAACAGCTGAGGCGTAAGTTAGAACGCATGGAATTTTAGTTGCCATCATCCATATTTAATTGATTTCTGACAATTGGATTCAGTAAATTTGGGATTCTGGAATAATTAGTGAACGGATTCACCATTGGCTCCGTAGAGAGGATATAATTTGTGTTTTTTCTGTCTCATTGTAAGTACCACCATTTGCATTTTCCATAATTGAAGTGTACACTGTACATTTCTTTAGGTTCGGCTGTCATCACCACAATTTTTCATCGACAATTGTTGCTTCATGTATTTTATTTAGCCCTTTTATTTACGAGATATGTACATTTAGGGTTTTAATTTTAGTTCAAACTCAAATTTAATTCGACTGTAAGGACCAGACAAGGAGCTTCGGAGACGCTTTACATACCATTAAATTACCGGTGCCTGCGAGTGCCTTTGACATGTCTTCCACCTGCTGATAACGAGCATCTTTTTATTGTACTCACTTTTTTCGTACGTTACTATCAATTTTCTACCAAACCCTTCGCAAGTTCCCTTCAAATTGCCGTAGGCATCTCCTAATTTCCTCGTGGGTCTCTCTCCCTCTTAAGAACCCCTATTTGTCATACTAAATTCGACATACTGGAATCCTTGCTATCAAATTAGGTATATTATTCGTAAAACCGCATGGGAAACTTCTTATCATCTACTGTCAAGAATACTTGATAGTTCCACATTAATTTCCGTACTAGATCGGATAAAATAGAAGTGTAATGAACAATGATAACACAAATCACTCATCGATCGCATTGTATCCTGGTGGCAAGGATAACATGCTCGCATAATTTTCCACTCAGTTTGCTACAAAGTACATAAAAAACTATCTACAACTTGCAGGTAATAAAATTTAATTTACGTACTTCACCAAGCAATGTTCATATAACTGCTCCAGCTTTACCACCTGAATGTTAATGTTACAAGTACGCGTACATGTAACTTCAAAAGGGGTTTTGTACTTAAAAGGTCATTGTTATAAAGGCACCATAAAGCACACCAACGTAATTACGCCTCAACGTTTTGCTTGTAATATTCTCATATAATCTAATCGGCGAAGTGCGAAAATTTCGGTTATCAAGGTGTAAACTCGTTCAGAAAGGAACGGCCTTATACCTAACAGGAGGCAACAATAAAAGGGAGGAAAAAACTACAAAGTGGCGGGAGAATTGTTATAGGGCATCATAAATAAAATGGCTGGCTTTATGCTAAGAACATTGACCCTCCCTTCTTGGCTTGTTTTCTACTTCATGTAATACCCTATTCAGCATTAATCTTTAACCTTATTTCTTACGTACGATGTTCGTGTTCGAGGAACATTTGAAATTTTTAAATAACAAAAACGCGCCCTCCTCGGTAGAAAAAAATTAGTAGATCAAAAACGGTTTCGCGTTGATCTCGAGCTCAAAGAAAAGAGAAAAGGACTAATACTTGTTAATTTATCAGGCTCGTTATTAATGTAAATTTTTACCGCAAATTGGGCTGATTCATGGGACGCTCATCTCGGCGCAATTTACACGTAATGGTAAAGCCGAGTAATTTATAGGGAGTCAAAAACATCTTGGAATTTTCGTAATTTTAAAACCCGCATTAGAATTTACATAATTTTTGTAACTTGCCACGCGTGGCGTTTTTATAATGAAAATTTGAATTTATCTATACCTATGAAATTTATCAATATCAAATAATACATTGTACGCTTCCCAAGGGGAAAATTTAAGGTTTTCCTTTTTCCTTCGGTTATTAAGAGTCGCGCAGTTACGGCGTCATCTCTGATTATGTTGCCTTCAGATACCATCTCTTCCTTTCTCTGGCTGACTGTAAGAAGCTGAGCTGACCCTTCCTAATAAATTTTGTTACGACCAAACTGCGTCTGAATACTTGCAGCTTAGAATTGTGCCATTCCAGTATGTGATTTCTCTCCGAAATTGTAGTTTATAGTGACAATAACGCTTTGCTTTTTGCGATATTCTACTACTGCGCGATAACGATCTTGACGTCAGACCTTTTTTATTTTATACGTGGCACATATATTGCTTTGCCCCACGTTGAGCGCCAAATAATTAACTGATATGTTTCTCAGCTCAGTTATTTTATAAAATCGCCACTAATAAGAATAATTTCAGAAGTAACCATCTGATTAACACAGTCGTACATTCATTCATCTCGCACCCTCATCTCAATTATATAAATATACAGCATGCGTGACAACTATTTGTAATGTCATGTAACTAAACTGGATTTGGTACACCTGTGTAAAGTTAGCAGCCGAATTGCCGAAGACATCCGAACGTTCAGTGGCGGAGGATAATAGAAATATTTAAATAGTGGCCGCTCTGGTAGCCATGCCGGTAATTACTAAAGATTCATATTCTGTACCACACAAAAAATCGGCATTCTTTTGGCGACCGTCCGGGTAGGTGAAATCTGCCCCTAACGTACAGAAAAATTCGTTTAATCCCCACGCAAAAAAGATTTCAAATTCTCATGCTTGTCAAAACGTTAAGATTCATATTTCCTACTACACAAAAAATTAGCATTCACTGATTTTATACTTTCACTGTAACATAATATACATTCTACATAATATACGAGCTGTTTCCTTTAGCAATTTGATTCAAACTAGTTGTCAGGTAAACTCCTGACTTGACTTTCCTACTACTTTTAATAGTCATTGCCGCCATTGCAATTATTGTTTAAAACTCAGTTGTTTCGGCGCGCCGCTATACATTCAAATCATACAAGTACAATCGGGCACTCGGGCGGATTCGCGAAAACTGTTAAAAATGTAGAGAGAAGGGCTAGCGAAGACGGAACGATGTGCGGAAAGTCAAGTTAAGCATGCACGAGTTTTACGCGCATTTATCAATTTAAAAGTGAAAAAACCAAACCAATCTTTGGGGGCCCCCATCAGCCGGTACAGCAGCTCAGCAGCAGGCCATTTTAGAAAATGCTCTCTGGCGTCTTTATTATGAACCTGACACACAAAGTGCACAAGCCTTTTTTGTAGATCTCATCAAGATACATCTTTTTTGTAAACATTTTTCACCCTGATGCTCACTTTTAGAGAAAAATGCAAATCTAGAAAAATAAACTAAATAAACTAAACAAAGGAACTCTCAAAAAAATTGTAAATAAACTTTTTTTTACAGTTTTTTAAGCCATTTTGGCCAGTGTATGCGAAAAATTTTTCAAGTCGTTATGGCTCTTAAATTTTTGACACCCTCAACAACCATGAAGATGGCTACGGATCAAAACCAAAATAGAACGTTTTCGATTCCCCATACCACCCTATATGCACCCAAAATTTCGTCCAAATCGGTTCAGGGGTTTTATAGTTACCGTGTTTACAAGAAACGAATCACATACACACACTCCCACAAACGTGGCGTTGTTAAACGCACTCTCGATATCTAGGAACGCTCCCAAGGCTATCCGCCGGCAGACATTCTGGCTGATGGGCCTGTAATTCTTCGCCATGTCATATTTGGCACGACGCGGCTTAGGCAGGTACACAACTCTTTCATTTCTCCAGCTTTCGGGGAGGCTCCAAAGAGGTGCAACAAATGTAAGAGCAGCGGTTCCAGGCACTTTCGCAGAAGAGCCATGAATATCCCGTCCGGTTCAGCACTCTTAAATTGGATGGACGTGTTGACCACCCATCTCCTCGGTAACCATACGGACAGCTACTTTCCACTCGATCGGGCTTGCACCGACCCGGGTATCTCCTTTTTGTGGGGTCCGAAGTTACGTAGTCCCCGAAGCCTGGAAAGTGTGTTTGCAGAAGACACGTGGATCCTAACCCGCGGTAGATGTATATCTACCGCATGGAAGCCTCAATATCCCCAGTTCTTGCACTGGGTCTTTCAAAAGGATCGTATTCGTATGATGTTTTTGGATTTTCGGAAGACTCTCACAGAAGATCCTCCAAAATCCTCGTTTAGAGCCCAATATCAAATCGATAATCTCCTACCGAACGTGGGGGATGCTCCCTGATTAAAAAAATACAAATCAGTTGTTTGCAAGACCTACTCCAGAAGGTGATCGCCCCTCCAGTTCGTGTCAGTTGGCTGATCCTCTTACAATAAAGAGATTCCTCCACCTGTCTCAGACCTCTTACGCGTTCCCTGTAAAACCAAGGTTCTTGTAAGAGGCTTATTTAACAGGTCGCTCCCTTACTGTATTGCAAGCTGCTCTGTAAGAAGGTTACCCCGTCCATCAATTATGTACTAGGTTCCCCCCTTCTCCTAGTGATGCCGACTGTTTCGACCCCCGATCGGAGACAAAAACCGCCACACGAGACATCTTTCTCGAACTCTGAGGGCGTCGGTAGTAATCCAGGCGTCCTTTGAAGGTTGATAGCAAGATATTCAGACCCTTCCTCGCAACGGGATTAGGTCCCGTTGCTCCGGTGGAGCCCACTCCTTTAGCTGGAGCCTTCGCTTTCGTCACAAACGTGATGTGTATGACTCCCGCGTGTGCTGGAAATTCTGCCTCTGGAATTCCAGATAGGATGCCTCATCGACAACAAGTGCGGGGGCCCTACCAGGCTCCTTCCTGCGGAAAAAAAGTCTTCCATAGGCTCGTCCTGAAATCAGGATTTTGCCTCTGGACGCGCTTCATGGTACAGAATGTGAATTTTAATGCATGATAATTTGAAACTTTTTTTGCGTGGGGGTTCAACCGAAGCTTTTTGTAGGTTACGGCCAATTCTACACCCTAGGACGGTCGCCAAATCGATTGCTATATATCCTTCCAGTAATTACAACCATGGCTGCCACAGCGGCCACTTTTTAAATGTTTCTGTTATCCTCCGCCACTGGATGTTCGGGCGTATTCGGCAATTTGGCAGAGAATTGACAACGGAAAATACAGGTGCTGAAACGTACCTTAGGAATATCTTCCGACGCCTTCAACAAGTTGTTTAACAAAGACTCTCCTCCATAAAAGTTCGCTACCAAGGGCTCAGTAATTTCGAAAGGTCATCCAAAATAAGACAACTCACCATCAGGTATGTACATTCGTGAATTTCGAGATATTCTGGTTCTCACTGACAGAATTCATTTTCGGAATATTCGCGTCACTCATGGATATTTGCCACCAAGAAAACCCATGGCACGCGAGTAAATCGTTCCCTCAAAGTTTGTCTCGCGCTAAATTGGCCCCTGGAATACATTCAGCCAAGAAAACGCGCCCTCAAGAAAATGTTCACCGGATGTCATTATTCGCTCGTCAATGCGAATACGAAAACGAAACTTCCCGAAAAAAAGATGAAAAAAACTCTTCTTGAAAAATTTCTCTGGGAATATCCCCCTGCGGAATATTTATTTGTTGTTGGCGCCTTGCGTAAATTTACAACGTTCTCTCGCTCCTGATATATTTCCCTAATTTCAAACCATTATTTAAGTACAAATTTACCTGACAGAAATTTCAAATTTCCCGCATAATCCCACACGTTTTCTGCTCTAAAACCATATAATTAGATAATTAATATATTATAAGTTCTGTTTCTGGTTCTGGAAAAATAGGTAATATATTTTTCACTACTAGCGTCTGATGACATGATTATTAACCTTTTTTCCACTTGTAAAGTAGGCTTTCTCGGCAGTTGTTCAAAGTGGTTAATAATGTGGACATTATTAACTAGTAGTCAATAATGAGAATGTCACGCTGTCACTTTTAGAAAACACAACCCGAAATTTCGCTCAATAAACGTTTGGACAAGTTCTCTAAAATGAATAATTGTCACCATTCGCCATTTCCAGAGAAATTACATACCTAAAATTATCACATTTTGGAAAAATTCGAACGAAATTACTCTTTGAAAATATCTCAATGACAGAACAAAATACAGCCTGTTTGACTTGTACTTCTACGTACTTGATTGACATGTTAAATTAAGAAACAAAAAATTCTGTCCAACCGTTCACTTTCTTATCAATATAATATGTTAATTTAGAGGATTTCAAGTGCTAGTAGTGAAAAAAATAGTATATATACCACGGTAGAGAAGTCTATTATTGCCTTCGCACCGGCGCAAGCGCCTCGAGATGTAATCTTGGTGCTCAGGCAATAATACTGTACTTCTCTACCTTGATATATAATGTACTATTGATAAAACAACACCTTTAATATCTCTAGAAGAGTAGTAGTGAAATTGGTGCATAAATACGGATTTAGATCGATATTGGGCAAGAAAGTGATTGATACCAATATTAATTCTTGATAGTTATCCATCTGGACCCATAAGCTTTCTAATAGCGAAAACGAGAAGTCGATACGAGTTCATTTTCCCAAGAAAATCGGTACATAAATAACGATTTTGTGATTTTTTGTGAACAAAAATACACATGGACCACTTCTTGGGCATTGCGCAATTGAATTTCCCAAGAAAATCGATGCATACATAACGATTTTGACATCCTTTGGTTAAAAATATTTTGGTCACCAAAAATAGACATGTATCATTTTCTAGTCATCGAGCAATCGAGATTGATCTTTTTCCCTACAAAATTGGTGCATAAATAATAATTTTGACCAATTTAGAGCTATAACACGTGATGAATGCCAAAGTTAATTTTTGATAGTCGATACGAGGTCTAAGGACTGAGCTATAGTACGGAACGACACGCAGACGGGCGGAAATGTGAAGTCATAAGCGCTCCACTTTCGTGGATTGCGCTAAAAACGAATTCCTTCAGCAGAACACACCAAACAAAATTATTAATCTGTAGATTAATTTGCCCGCTCTTGGTAACTAATCTGGCTACGGCCCTGTTAGATGGCGTGCCGCGTGGGAAATTTTGAGTATTAAGTTGTATTTACATTTTTGAATTTTTCCGCAGAAATAAGTAAAGTAAAATTTTATTTTAAAACTGTAAAAAATGTCAACGTGCTGAAGTGTCTTCCCAAACATGTTTTGGTCATGATGATGAGGAATTCATCTGGTTGGTTGCGATCAACGGAATATGTGCCATTTCTACGTATTCAATTTTGTGTGGATTTTTGTTTTTTAATTACTTTTATAGTCCAGTATGCGATGCAGTCAGAAGGGCCGATTCCTGCAAAAACCGGTGTATCATTTTAAATAGTCCATTTGGGTCCAAATAACAAGCTATTTCAGTGACAAAATGCAATTGGGGGGTAGATAAGGAAAGTCAGATTTAGACTTTTTCCATGTGAGAACGAAATTTAATTTAGAACACAATCTCATGGATTAAACAATTGCAGTTCACATGTCATATTTTATCAGGAACGACTATTCGGTACGTCAAAACAATTATTGAAAGGTAAAAGTGACCGCACGTGCAGATAAGCGCATCAGGTGATTAATCTGTACCTGCTTGCGTTACCGCCCCTCCATCAAAAATATAACTTATGACCAAGTCATTCGATCGTATTAACGCGAAGTGCAGTGCATATTGTGCGGAATGGTCTCCAAAAATTCCAATGGTTCGAAGGAGAGTGCCTAGTACCGAAAGCAAGAAAACTAAGGGTGAATTTTGACAAGCACAGATTAGGTACCGCGTAAAATGCAGTAAGTAATTTGGATTTTTACATTTAAACATTGGGCATACAATGCAAAATGATTTTGGAGTTGGACAATAGGTGAATTGTGATTCAATATTGCGTATGGAAATTTACCTCAACACATATAACTGCCGTTAGATTCAAGCAATCATTTTCCAAATCAAAAATTTCTACACAACAATTACCTACAATCATCTTATCTATCCAAGTCTAAATTGGAAACACATGTTACGTCGGCGGAGTCGGCATTTTGAACAGGTGTTTAGAAGTCTGTTGATAATTTCATTCTGCCGTTATTAGCTTTAATAATAATTGTCGCAGAGTTTACTAATTTTGAATTAATTTGATACGAGTGAACCAAATACCTCCTTCGCAAAATGAAATGTCTTGAAATCGAAACAAGATTACTGTGTCACCTCATGCCTAAAAACTGTACGAAAAGGATGACTAGCAATTTCATTCTTTCTTTCTGTATTCATGTTAAATCCGGGTCCTTATTAGAGGCATTTAAATGGTGCAAAAATTCATTCAATATATCCACGTATTCACAAAATTCTTTA
This sequence comes from Photinus pyralis, assembly GCF_008802855.1. Lineage (NCBI taxonomy): Eukaryota > Metazoa > Arthropoda > Insecta > Coleoptera > Lampyridae > Photinus > Photinus pyralis. Next base: position 22,522,078 of record NW_022170663.1, on the reverse strand, counting down.
AAGTTGAAGAATCGAAAAGTGAATTTCCATTTTTCGCATATTCAGAGCAGATAATTTGGTCTTGAACTTGTATTACCTCTTGCATGAGTGTTTAATGATATTTGTCTCAGCAACCATGACAAATGGAACGATTGAACTTGCGGCTATACCTAGGTTTCGGGCATGCCTTTCTGATCTGTAAAATTCCTACCCAAGGAGGTGCTTTTTTGATCCCCAAACGACGCCCCTAGGGATGTTGTAAAGCTCATTAGAAATGCTGTAGAAAATTCAAATTCTTTAGCCAATTGCGTAAAGACGTGGGTTGGGTAAGTGTAACATCTAAAACGACGAAGCTCATTAAATGTGATATGAGAATTAACTAAAAATACTGTAGTTGAGTTGAGTTAAGGAATTTCGGAAAAATTATTATGGTGGTAACGCAACCACAAATGATGTCATTTGAAGTTTTGGTGAGTTTTTTAAAGGCGCGTACCTTACAATTTAGAAACTTGAAATAATGTAAGGTTGAAAATATCCAAAATCATTAGTAACTTGAACAAAAGACGTGGGTTTGGCAAGCATTACATCCCAAAACAATGTTCTTAGGGACTTTACAAGTTTGCGGTTGTTGTTTTCCTGACGCAGTACCTTACAATTTATATGAAAATGAAATACACTTTCGCTTGCCAGTTATTAGATAAGGGGTAAGGCGAACTGACCTTTATGGCTTAAACCAAAGAGTATATAACGTAACTCTTTGCTTAAACGTCACAAATGCCGCTCCTTAGTGACATGAGGGCATCAGTTGCAGTGAAAGGGTGGTGTTGGGAGAGCCATTCAAGCAATTTAGATGAATCTCATTCATTCCGGCCCATTCAACAATTTCCAACAAATATCATTCCAATTTTAAATTTTTGATACTTTTTGAACTCGGATGTCCTACAATTTTTAGGAAGGGGGAAAGAATTTTATCATTCCTTTAAGAGCCACATAAGGCATTAAACAGAAGGCTAACTCATTTTTTTAGAGTTAAAGTTGCAAAAAATAGGTGATCGCTTTTAACAATTTTTCTATTGGACCGATTTTGTTTGTTCATCCTTTGATCGACGCAGCCTTTTGTTTTCGTTTTTTTTTTACTAAAGGAGTGTTATTCATAAAATATGGACCGTTTTCGAGTTTTAAACGAAAAACTGAAAAAAGGCCAAACATTTTTAGGTTTTTTGGCTGCTAAAAGTTGTGCCGGGAAAAAATTGGTGTGCATTCTTCAAATCCATGTTATTTGGACCCAAATGGACCATTTAAAATAATAAAATCTTTTACATCACCTTTTGCATGTCAAAATTATCTGCATACTGGACTATTTTGGGGGACTGCGGAAGTATAGTATTACATCCTTTTGAATGGAGATATTAAGTTACGTTTCTTAGCTAATCGTGTGACAGCTTTATATTGCGTACTATTTATTAATGGTTTTGAAACATTAGGGATTGGTGGTACCAAAAGACATTAACCAATAAATAATTAGGTATCACCATTTTGAAAGACAATTCGCCATTGTGGGCGGAAAAAAATTACGAAGTAACCAAAAGGGGATGAGTCCGATTAAAAAATAGGGGATTAGCTTGACCGCAGCATATTCGTGATTTAGGTACCAAAACGTACACATAACCGAGGTAATGCAGAAGTACTTGACGACGGACGCACGGACAGAAAAGATCATCGCAATAGCGCATCGGATTTCAATAAAAAAGTAAGTAGTAGATACTTAATTCCGCCATTACCACGCATTCATTTGCCACGTATTTATCGTTACCAATAATTTAAGTAACAAAAATCCAAATCCGAAAGTAATAAAATAATGGCTAACGAAGCTGAAATTTACCAAATAAACCTCGTTTATCCATAATGGATTTGTTGATTAGTGAACTTTATATTCGCGTTATTAATTACGTAATTACTATTTCATGTGATGGCACTGCTGTTATTGTGCATCGCACCTTGATTTTCATCAAGATAATCTTGGAAATTATGTTAGTGTGACATGACTGCAGGTGAGTCGATATTTGTTGTACGAGAATAACAGGCACATCATCAATTATAAACGTCTCCTCTAAATACCCTCAGAATAGAGTGTATGGACTGAAAATGTTTGAAGTATTGTCACGTAGAAAACAAGGCGTTGCGTACGTACTGGAAAACTGTCAGCTACTGTTTGTAATTGATGAAAATTTAACAAGAGAACGGTTTGTAGAACTTTTCCGACGTTGGAGAAAAAAATTTATTATATTTCATCCGTTATGTTATATTACCTTACCGCTATATTCATAATAATGCAAATCGAAAGTTTGATTAATGCCAATCTCTTTTGTTGTTGTTAATGTCAAGTGAAAGCCGGTCTTTTTAGGAAATAAATTGGGAATTTACGTGCTCGAGGGGTAGTCCCGAGTTGGTACGGTAACGCTGTATAATTTTTGTTTTCACAATTTCCCGAAAAACTAAACGTTAGGTATTGTTACGAACATCCGACAAAGCTGTGTAAAGAGTGGCTGGTTTCTATTGTATTCTGGAGTAGCACTAATCTACCGTCGTATTAAAAAGCTTAAGTCATCCCCAAAGAACTACATTGTTTAAGACAAATAAATCTTATTGTAGTGAAAAACAAAGTGGATCACAACTTTTATCTTCGACATAGAAAGTAATCTGGGATTAGTGGAAATAAAGCAAAACTAATTAGGAAAAAGAGGCAAAGGAAGAGAATTGTGAAAGAAAGCTCTTTGCCCATTTAACAAGCTGCACCATTTTGAAAGTCGAATTAATTACGTACCTACTCAACATAAGATTAAACTCAATTCAGTTTAGTAAACTCTCGTGGTAAATACCCTTTCGTACCTGCAGTTACCCGTGAATGCAGACCAATCTGTTAAGGTTCGTGTATGAAATGAGATGTATCTCAACTTTTTATTCAGTCTTGTACACACAAATAAATTGACTTTACCTAACTTTTGAAAGGATACGGATATTCAAATAGTTCCAAATCTGTGGGAAAAGAATCAGGGGTCGAATATTAAAAGAATAAACATTTTGTCTTTAATTGCCCCACCTAAAGCCCTCTTGCTGTGACTGAATTCGTTTTGATTTTTTGAAGTTCGAGTAAGCTAGACAATTGAAAATTTCCTTATTCTCCAGTTTTTGGACGTAAAATAAATTGTTTGAAAAATAAATTAATCGATATGATTTTCGTTTTGGACGAGATAGATAAAAATTGCATTTTTTTGCATGTCCACCTCACTATTATGTAAATGACATTTAACATATTTAAAATTAGAATTATCTTTAAAACTACTAGCTTTTCGGATATTAACCATATAATAAAAAAGACGTACACGTAGAATTCAAAAAGGCATTCAAATATAGGGGGTTCTATTTAAGAAAATGTACCATTTTGGCGCCTTACTTTGTGGGCGCACCCTGTATAATTCCAAATATTTGTAAAATGTGGAGAATATTCAACCATATCATAATACAAAAGCACTCTATCGAAAAATCTTATCTTCTAGGCATTAAGTTACTCCGCGCAATCGTTGACTCACCCCGTACATGTGACGGGGGTCCTGTTTTAGTTGAGACTTGAGCGTATCTTAGCTGTTTTTAAAGATAATGCAACGCCAACTTGGTTAACAGCCGAAGCAGAACAAAAACTACAAGTAAATTTGCAACAATCTTTCCTTTTCTCCTATTTCTTCTGGTTGATAAAGTCGGGGGTGGGTAAATATCGCCAGGAAGACGATTTGCTCGGTAACGCACTATTTGGATGTTTGAAATAAACTAACGCAGGTTTCACATCGGAGCTGCCCGTGGAAACACTCTTTTTCCAGGTGCGAATGCACTTGTATTTATACCCTTCTCTTAGTATCTATTGTAATAATTAAGTTCACGTTCACCCTAAGGTCAGCGACTACCTGGACAAAAAAGAAAAGGCGGTAAAAGCAGAGGAAGATCGCGAAGAGAGCAATGCCACTCAAGAGATGCGGATTAGAAGACACGAGGTTCGTATCATTCAGATCGAACCAGGTGGAGCAATCACGAAATAGCAGTCGAATAAAAGTGATATGTGGTAGGACCGAAAAATATTGGGACAGAATATGCGAGGACGAAATGGAAAAAAAATGCCAAATGGAGTTCGCCCATGGGGCGAAAGATACGAAGAGGCACAAAAGAGGTACGATGCCTTTGAGGAGCAAATCGCCAATATGGAGATTCGAGCAGCAAAATAACACTGCCGATAATCAGGATCTCTATCTTTAGGACCGGGTATAAAAACTGGACACCATTTCATGACCTATTTCAGAAGCTGATCCAGCACGGAAAAAATGCACTATTTGAAAAGTAATGTATGTAGAAAATCCGTCAGGTTGATTCAACATCTACACAATATCGAGAGGAATTACGAAACAGCATGGGATACAATGGCCAAGGGGTACCACAACACGAGGCTAATTACGTCGAAACTACTAGAAAAAATACTCGACTTTCCGGTAAGCCGTAAAGAAGATGCACAACAAGTGAGGATGCTTCACGATACACTACACGAGTGCATGGAAGGGATCAACTACATCGAACATGAAACATCGTCATGGAGTCCCATGAAAACAACACTTATTTCCAGGAAATGGGCTGCCGAAACTAATAGGATATTTAATCAGTCCCTCAGAAATCCAACCAAGACTCCGGCACCAGAGGAAGTGATGGAATTCATGTAGTCAAGATTCTAATACTGGAGGCTTTAGGAATTAAGAAAGGAGACCACCCACCACAATCGTCATACGTCGGAAATAAGCAACCGAATTTCACATACTTTAAAGAACAACACCAAATCGACATGTGCTTAAAATTCGGCAAACTATCGGTTTTCCTGTAACACCCTGTACAATTGGTCCCTAGAGCTATTTCTGGATTGTTTTAAATCGATTTAAAACGACTGGAATTGTTAGAATGATCATCTCCCACTTCTCTTGAAACCTTATTTGAATCTTTTAATTAAAAACAGAGCTACAAGCCTTGTTGGTAACTTTACAACAGTGGGTATGGACGTGGTGCGGCATATATTGAAGCACGAGGCTTCTTTGAGGCCGAGTATTTTAATTTCCGAGTCAAGTAGTGTCATTTTACTGAGTTTTGTATTAAATTTTACCCGAAATCGTATTTTAATATAAAATATCACTCTTAATTAATATCAATGTGACATGCGATGCGACAGAAAAATGGAAAAAAGTAGTCAAAGTGTTACTGCTAGTTGCTACTGTCATGGAAACTAAAATTTCCCGACATAAAGTGGTCATGAAAATGAAGGTTACAACGAACGAATGCATTGGAAATACCGTTTAATTGTTGTAAACAATTCCATTAAATGCGCAATCCAATCCTTTATTCTGAAAGAGGAGGAAAAAAGCACGAGAGGAAATGAATTTGTACCCACTTTGCATTTACTAATCCGCGTATGGATCACAAAAGAATAAAGGGAAGTATTCACTAACAATACGGTCATTATTAAATAGCCTTAATAAAAATGTAGGTAGCGAGGCAATTTGGTGCGCTTCCATTACAATAAAAATTATTACATACAGATAATCGCGGAAAACATAATGAAACTCCTCTAAATATAAATTTTGATAGAAGCATAAAGTGTCGTTATGTGATAGTCGCGTTCTAAATGGTTATTCAGTTGAATCGTATTTCGATTTTCCGACCGATAATTTTTATTTTGAAAAAATGACGACTTTTCCATAAGTTTATTCGAGCTGAAATGCGATTATACTAAGTTTTGCGGCAAAACAGCGATTTATTTAATACGTCCCGTACTTTATATATATTCTATTAAAATTTATGTAAGAAACTTTCGATCTTGGGGGAATTCTTTAGAAACTATTGCCTTAAAACTTTAAGCGACTTTGATGGTAGACTTGTCACATTTGCAAAAAGCTTACGCGATTCAGAGGTGCATTAACGTACATTAAAACGTTAATATGTGGCTTACCTCCATTAACTAGTTTCGCGTTGCAGTGACTTAAAAAGTAAATTTTTAATTGTCCTTTATAAAAGAAATTATCTATTGTTGCTTCGAATTTATCCCGAATTTGTGTTCCTAAGTTTATCTCAAGTTCGTCAAGTGTTCTTAGAATTCTTCTCATTTCTCCTAAGCTAAATCCATCAATTGTCATCACTCTTCCCAAGTCCCTCAAGTTGCTCTACGTTTATTTTCAAGTCTTCCTCAAGTTTTCTTTCCGTTATACTTAAACTCCTCGTCGGTTCTACTTATGGGACTCAATTTTTAAGTTTATCTAAAGTTCCCTTAAAGTTCTCCTCACTCGTTTTCTTCTTAGCTGTCTTTTACGTTCCTCAGAGATTCTTTTCCATCAGTTTCGCATATCCCCTCAATGTCCCGCACCCCTTCGTATCAAATTCTCGTTAACTTTTGCTCAAATTCCACTATAAAACTGCGCTCAGTTTTCCAAATTCCTCACTCTTAGGGTCAAGTTCCAATCCAATTCTTCTCAAGTTCCTCGCAAGTTCCTCGCAAGTCCTTCTTAACTTCCTCTAAAATTTCCGCTAACCCGCAAATTTATATTAAATTCCCTTTAAGCTTTCTACAAGTCCTTGTTAAGCTTCTTCTAAATTCCTTTCGCTAAAATACGAGTAGCTACATTGATTTTTTTCGAATTCTTCTATAACGGCGTAAGAGAAATTCATGTACAATACATTCTTCAAGGCGGGGTACCCAGAAGAAAATGCATAATTCAAAAATAGATACGCAACGATAACTTTGTGTCAGCTTTAGGCATTGCAAAGAAATTAATTATTTCATTTATCCATAACCCAAGTTGGTATTTTTATTTAACCGCAAGGAAACTAGAAGGGTTATTGGCAATATAAAGTAATATGCGCGGTTAGAAATGCAATTTTATTTCAAATATAAATAGAATAAGATAATACATACTGCCTTACGTATGCATATTCGAGATGAGTAAATAAAGCGCGGGTAACTAAAGTACATCCACCGTAACCGAATGTTGAATAAAAAACCTTGTGTGTAAACGTCAACTATGCACGGATGCATGATGCATGCATGCGCATCTATAGAAATTATTTTTTTCTATTTCGGTGTCACAATGATGATTTTGTACAAAGACAGTGATTATAATCGTTTTTTTTTTTGGTAACTCATCTCTTAAGGTGGCAGTTACTAGTTAGTACAAGTAGGTACTTCGTTGGGTACTTCCATGTTTGAACTTCAAAATGTCAGTCTTACTACGCTGCCAACCTAAAACTTAACGGCATAAAAGGTGTTCCCAACATAAAACATGTTAGTTCTAATGTTCGCTATAGTTTCTGATAATGATTTTTTTAATTAAATTAAAGCACCGAAATAGAAAAAATAGTATGAAAAACGCGTGTTACAATGCTTTATTGTAATACTCCTATCTTGCGGACACTCGTGGCTACGCTTCGCGTCGCCACTCGTACCACAAGATAGTCTTATTACAATAGGTCGCATTGTAACACTTGTCTTTTTGTCTTTCAATATACTATTGAATGTAGAGGTACAGGGTGTCCCACTTTTTCGGTGCCAATAAATAACTTTTATTTAAAGTAGAACACCCTGTATATTTTTATGTGTTTCGATGTCATTTGTTAACTTCTACTTTAAACGCTAGCCACTTTTTGATTTCTTGTCAATGTTACCATCTTATTAATTTTGTTCCGAATAATTCCCCATAAGCAAGCCCAACCTAGATAAATCGTAGCGGCCTTGTTTTTTGAAATTAAAAAATACATTCGAGCAATAATGTTAATCCGAGTAAAGGACAGCACTCTGATAATGAGAAAGTTGGATTTAGTGATACAGGGTGTTCACAAGGAAATGGTAAAGTTTCTGAGCTTGAAAGTATATGGGGTGTACTGTGTCTAAACCCCGTAGTTTTTATGTTATTCAATATTTTGCACAAAAATACCTACCCATTAATAAAATTAATTATATCATTTTGCACCGGAGTAGGCCGTGGAAATAAAAAATAAAATAATGCCAGAAAGTAAACAAGTGTCAATTTAACAATTCAATAAATGTAGGTAATTTTTCTGTTACATTGCTTTTCATACTTTGTGCGTTTCATAAAAATAACTGCTGTCTTTTTTATTTTTTAGCAGTAAAGAAAATCATTATAAATAATCTTAGATTTTATATTTAAAATATCTATATTCAAAAAATAATCCTAAAAAATTTCCAGAAACAATTATTAATAAAGTTATTAACTTCATTTAAAATGATAAACAAATAAAATAAGTAGTTAAAAATATTAATCAACTCAGCATTCTTCCCATTAAAATTTAATGTTACCTACATTTATTGAGTTTCTAGATTGACCTAGTTTCTGGCATTCTAGTGGTACTTCCATTTGAAAAATAAAGTTATGCAACTATATGCAACTTTATCAAAGTGTTGCCCATTTCTCTGATTAACCTTACTGCTGAAAGGAATTTATATCTTAACTCAAAAAATGATTTTTCTTATTCGGAAAAAATTAATGAGATGGCAACATTGACAAAAGAAACAAAAAGCTAATAGTCTCCAATGTAAAGGTTAACTAATGGCATTGAAACAACAAAAAATATACAGGGTGTTCAATTCAAAAAAAGTTATAGTTCTTGACACCTAAGAACTAAAAACAGTTTTACAATTTTTAGGAATGATTAATTTATCTCGTAGACTTATCCCTATAATCGGACACATTCATTAGGGCTTAGAGCCATTGACGTCTTTATAAAAAAAATACACCATTTGTTTGGGATATACCCCAAAAGTGAACCAATTTTCCGTCTTTATTATGTAAAAAATGGAAAACTAATACGGTTGATTGACGTCAAAATTTTTTTTCTACAAAAAACCTTAATACAATTTGGGAAGCCAATAATCGCATGTAATGAATTTTACAATAAAATCCCTATGATGCGTTACGCAAGTCACCACCCTGTATAGTATTCAGAACCAATGTCAAAATAGTAATAGATCGGTGCTCCCGGAGAACAGTGAATCGAAAGTAAGTGTTGAGGTAAGAAAATCCTATCTGATTTCGAGTATAACCCCCACCCACAGTGTTCCGAATCCTTCTCCCGATAAACGTTTAAACATTTCCCCTAGTGTCTTGGATTAATATTTTAAGCTTGAAAGGGAAGATGGTCTGTTAGTTACTTTCAGCACAGACTGCACAGACAACATGTGCTTTTAGTTCGTTAGTTTTAGTTACAGTGACTCAATTTAGAACAGTGGCGACAACAGGGTATCTTGTTATTGATTGGTCGTTCGTTCTGGTTGCCATATTGGAGCTAAATTCCAAAGTAGCCAATAGAAAGCCTCAAAAACGACGCAGTACACTCCGTGCTATAATTATTAATGATAGGTACTGTTTTGACAGTTAACGCTTCACGGCTGCACGTTAGGTACTAGTTTACACTTTGCCTCTTGTATTTGCTGTATTTTACGTTCTATATAAACTCGTATTTTTCAAGATGCATATAGCTTGGATTTACGATATTATAAAGTATGTAATTGGCTTAAAGTGTTTTTAGATGTAAAACTGTACCTAACCATACTAGTGGTAATTGATGTAAAAATTGTTTCAGAAGCCGCAAATAATGAGTATAAATAGAAAAGGGTAGAGAAGCAGCTTATACCAAATGTACCAATAAATTGTGGTTATGGATAACGCAATTATGTTCATAAATACGCTTGAATTGGTTTAAAGTTTAACATTGATGATTGCTGAACCACAACGAATTTTGCTTTTTTGTACTCCCTGGACTAAATCAACGTGTAAACGTGTAAAGTGGTACTTTTTATAACGGAAGGAGAAATACGCGACAAGGGACAAGAAGTGACAGAACACACTGAAATGTCAAACACAATGTAATGATTAATGGTTACCTTTACATGTACATTTTGGATATAGATATTGCACCATATTTTATACTTATTATTCCGTTTTCCATCTTTTTGAATTTGGGAAGCAGTGGTTTACCCATGAATTGTTATGCATAGTTTTAAACGATCATTTCTGCGCATTAGTTTTGAATGAGAATCTTTAAATGAAATTTTACAGTCACAATTTGACATGACAAGGTATCTTGATCCTACAATCAAATAATTTTTTAGCTCCAACATGGCGGATTATGATAAGTTGTCGCCACTGCCCTAATACAGTCACTGTAGTTCTAGTAGGTATGTTGGATTTGTTAACGTTGGTTACAGAAAACAAGCGATATTATTACAAATGTCAGATGCAATAAATTAAAATTATTTCTTTGTATTACCTTTGAGAAAATACGTTTTATTCATGAACCCGATGTTAACAATTAGAAGTTTTTATTTGATAGCATATATGGAAATTATATATTAATATATTTGAATGAGTAGGCCAAGCCGTTCTTTAACCGCAAGGAAAGATAGTAGATAAAGTGAAACAGTTGATTGTGCATTCTAGTGACATCTGTTATTCTTATTTCAAATGTACGATATAAAATGACGTTCAGAACATATGACAATTCTGTTTCTATGGAAACGATCGTGACGGCAGAACCTAAGCTTGCTATTTTTGACGTCTCTAAATTAAATTCAAAATTGTCAGAAGCTTTACAATGATTTATATGGCTTCTGCTATAAAATAAAGTTTTGTATTATATACGACAATAAACGGTAACTAACCATCTCGTGGAGTGGCTACGCCACGTGAATTAACACCTTTCACTCAATGATTAAAACACCCATTTACCTTCTTCTATAATAAATAACTATTATTATGTTGATTTCTCATGGTTTATGTTCTTCAGGATTGTTTTGTGTAGCTTGAATATCCTTTTGAATTATTGGTCATTTGTCACCCTGTATCCTTCAAAGGACTCGCTCGATTTTGAAAACTAATCCATAGGCGAGCACTTTCCGACTATGTGTGACTCGATCCAACTTCAATTCAAAATTATTGAAGGGGTTGAGGCCAGGGGTGACCATTTTAAAGTAAAAGATGCCTTCCCCCCTTTCTTTTTTCCAAAAAGAGTTATTCAGTCTGCTTCGTTTTCCTTGTGCCATCCATGTCTCTTTTCTCTAGTTGGCTCAGGGACCGAGATGTCGATGGGATCGGCAGACGACGGAAAATCGCGCTTCTTGTGTATCATTTTGTTGAATATCTCGAAGGGAACAGGATCGCATGTGTCAGGGACAATTTTGCAACCCCCCTGTACTTACAACCCAATACACCAATTTATTGTCATTTCAAACGCCAAAGAATAGAAAAGGTAGTCGTTCCCCAACCGTTTACGATTTATCTACTTGTGTAAATAAATCATAGTTACTTTTCTATCTATTTATAGACTACGTTATTGAACTCAATTTTGCCTCCTTATTTATACTACTGCAATTACGAGGTTGCGAAACTACACGAGTAAATTTTGGACGATTGTAATTATTTGTATGGGTTTAACGAGCGTCTGCAATAAAAATGATTCGTCGTAGGCGAGGACGATTACACCAAATTAGCGCAATTTCATGCAATTAAATTAGGAAATGTCTTCGAATCGATTTGGTTTTGAACTGAATTTGAATCGCGCGTGGGCGCACAGATGGCGCTCGCTTTGTATACGAGAATGCATGGTCGGATTCTGCATTGACAATCGTCAACATGGCGCGGTGAATTCTTGCATTTTTACTCATTTTCTGTACGTTAATCGTTTTTTTGTGTATATCTCTGTGTTAAAAGTGAAAGTGCAGATGTAAACAAACGTTTTTTACGTTAGCTTCATTTATCTTCGGCGTCTAATCCTGCGAGAATCCGTCGTTTTCGAGTTAAAAAAGGTAAAACTAACATACTTATTGGTTATGTGCATTTTTGTCTTTTAAATTTGTTTACATCTGCTTTTAATGTTCATTTAATTGTCTCGCGTTGAGAATAAGCGAAGGAAACGATGCGTGTTTGTAATATCTGTACACGTTTTTATTCGCCACGAACAAATCTGCGGTTTGTTTATTTACTTCCTGAAATTGTCTGTAGTACTATTATTGTACTACGAAATTGATAAGAAGGAGTCATTTATGGAATTGCCGCTTTCGTTGTTAATATTTTTTAACGAAGGCGTATTTATAACTTGCAGGGGATGAGTCCCCCCGGTTTAATTGCGACGAGGCTGGTTGTATGAAATCACGTCCTTAATTTGAAATTATTAGAATATGAATCATTAGGGCGTTGCACGATCTGATTGATTGTTAAACAAATTCGTTTACGCTCCATGGCTTTTAATAACGTTTATAAGCTAATTGGTCTAAATCACGACGTGAAGGATTACCTGAAAGTGCAGGGCCGAATTGTAATTACACGTTTGTTGCTAAACGAGGATGGAAAAAAAGCCAGAGGAAATCAGTCACATTCACCCATCTAAGTATTTAGCAATTTACGTCTGCCCACGCCACGAGGAAGTACTTTCATTTTCTTCGTAAGGTATTTATTTGTTGCTTCAGCATTTGTCATGGGAACGAAGGCATGATCATCTTTTCCTTTGTTTTTGTTTGCTCAAAGTCCAATGTGATCTACGATCCCTATTACTATTTACATGTGTAATTGTTTACATGGACCTTGTCACCCTAGATAATTGTTTCCACTGACCACCGACCTCATGGTAACGTCTGTACACGCTTGCAAACGACAACCACATCGATGTACAATAGCAAAAAAAGGACAGGTAGGCTGTCTACTAGATCCGAGACTAGATCGAAAAATGTGGTGCGTTCTAGTAATATCAATCGGGATTTTAAAACGATATAATGAAATCAAAATGCAGAACATCAACTTTTACTTAATAATTTTACTTAAAATACTACAGTTTTTAGGCCCCAATCCGGAACTCCCATACCAAAGGCCTTGGCCAGACGAACGGATGGACTTTGTTGGAAAATCCCGAGGAAAATCTGCAACAAACTCGTTTCTTTATCGCCTTTTTCCACCTGAAAACCATTGAAGAAACCTTTGCGACCGTGCGATCGAATACATTATGTATCTTATATAACCGGAACTCAAAGTATGAAAAAAATGGTTTTGGTTCTGAGCGAGATACTGAGTGATCCACACTTTTCTATGGTTACTTTCTTGTTTGTGTCTATCAGTCACGAACTTGTCAATCGCTCTGACGTGCGCGCAAACGAAATGCCGAGCGAGCCGATGGCGAGCGCCGAGCTTCGTCATATCTAAGTGAGGTTCATAGATTCACCCCTCTACGTCTACGGCAACGAGCGAGAAAACTCTTTTTTGGTTTGACAGAATATGATATACTAAAAAAGCAAAAATAAAAAAACTTAAAAACATCTTTTCAGTATTCATCTTAAGACAACACTTTCTCAACGAAAATTTTCTTATTTATGACCTAAACTTCGATTTGGGGTATTTATTGCATTTAATTTGTATTTATAAATATTTATTGTATTTATGAGATTCAAATGTATTTAAAAGTATTTACAGTTATTTAGAATATTACGTACTTACTTACTTTTCCAAACGCATTTATTTCATTCAGTACAGAGTTATTGAATATAAAATAATGCAGTACTTACACAACGTCAACTTCTTTCAGGTTGAAAATATCGATTTTCGCTATTTTATCGAAGACGCTTGATGACAAACTTGGTTATTAACGTAGATAATTAAAAAGCGAGTTAAAAAATGAACGGAGAAGAGGACGAAATAAAGATGAAAAGTTTCTTTTTAGAAATATAGTAACATGGCAATTGCTAAAATTGGATACGTATTGTAGGTATATAAGTATAGGTATAATCTCGGGTATAATAAACTTGTAACAAATATACCTCGAAATATACCAAACGAGCCCCTGAGTCTCGCCCTGGTCACTGGACATTTAATGATTTCTTCCTCAAGTTCTTCCTTAGGTGATGATAAACATAACACACAAAACAGAATTGGAAATTTCGGATCCCTTCGCAAGTGATCGTGTACATAGATGGACCGACGATCGGACGGACAGAAAGTCCAAAATCATGAACTTGCTTAGCAGCTCGTTAATAAACTGGTGTCCCATTTTTTACACCTTTATAGGATATCTCCGTAATCTTTAGTACCATCAAAAAAGTAGGTAATATAGGATGTTATGTACTCTTTTTTGGGGCAAACTTGAAATGGTCAAAATTTGAAAATTTTCACTCGTTTAAGTCATACATTTATTATAAAAGTTTCTTTATGATTGTGGAATAATCGGCCGTGTCGTTTTCAAAATAAGTATACGGGGTCAGTTGAAAAAGTTATCGGACCTAACCCGAGACCTAACCTCATTTCTTTTAGTGGAACACCCTGCATTTTTCAAAAATGACAAAAAAAAATTTTATTTTTTTAATTCATTTAAACCATTTTTAATTTTTGTATTATTTTTGAATTTCTTTGAATCACAAAGTATTTTTTAAAATCGTCCCTAGTATTATATGTTTGCAAAGAGAATTGATATTTAGTATGTACCTTTTTTAAATTACAACGAGGATATAGGGTGTTCTATTTAAGAAAAGTAATTTTCACTCTCTTAAGACTTACACGAATTTCAGGATGACCCTATATTTTCCTAGTTAACAGATATTCCAATTTTTTAAATTTCTTTTTAAATCATTTGAACCCTTTTTTTGTTTTTTTTTGAGTTTTTTTAAACATTTGTATTTTTTTAAAAGCATCCCTACTGTGTTATGTTTGAAAAGATTTTGTTAGATTAAAATATATACACTGTGTTCAAGATCAGGATGTCTATCATGGGGATCTCTGAAACCATAGAAGATACGACGACAGTCTAATTAGAGAAAAGATGCGTAATTGAAGAGTTTTAGAGTTTTAGCTTTAGAGCTTTAAAGAAAACCGAAAAATTCCGATTACCTCCGAACTCGCCTCCAAAGAAAAACCGGAATTTGCCGATGTCGGTTTTATTTTTTTCTGATATTATTTGAACAGATACGAAAAAATAAAAACCACTGTCTCATTGCCACTCTTTCAGCTCTACAACAGCGTTGAGATTTTCAATACTTTTTGTTCCGGAGAAATTCGGGAGAAATCATCAACTTTATTTTTTATATGGTGCGTAAAAAAAGTACATACTGTATTGAGTAGCATTTTTTTTAATTACGAATACAAATATGTACGGCCTCGTGTACGGCACATACAAAAAAAACAAAAGTTAGAAACTGCTGGTTTTAACAGAATGGTGCACTCGCGTACATCATCCTTAATTGTGCGAGAAAACCTATCGGACATATTTTCAATTTTCCCGGAAACTGGCCGTTAGGCATTCTCGCACGATATATACGATATATAAGGATGCTATGTGCTCTTTTTTGGGGCAAACTTGAAATAATTCAACCATTTATTACAAAAGATTCTTTATCATTGTTGAATAATCGACCGTGCTCTTTTTAAATGAAGTATACGGGGTCAAGTAAAAAAGTTATCGGACTTAACCTTATTTCATTTAGTTATTTAGTGGAACACCCTGTCTATTTTATTCTAAAAAGATAACATATTAAATTTCCAAAAATATAACAGTAAAGAAATTAAAAGAAATTCAATATTGGTTTAAAGAGGTTCAAATGATTTTTCAAAAAATTAAACATTTTTTAAAATTCTTTGTGAATTTCTTGTATCACTTAATAAACTTAATTACATCATCCCTACTTACTGTGTTATGTTTTGAAAAAAAAATGTAATATGCTGTCTTTTTACATTAAAATATATAGGGTGTTCAATTAAAAAAATTAATATGGGATGTTGTGCTCGTTTTTGGGTCAAACTTAAAATGGTAAAATCAAAATTTGAAAATGTTCCCTCGCTTAAGATATACCGGTGGAAACTTTCAAATTTCCTGATGATCCTATACGAGATCCTACATTTTCTTTATCATCAGTCGGATTTATGGCTCAGTGGTAAGAGCATTGGGTTATAAATCCGGAGGTCGGGTGTTCGAACCTGGGTTGAGGTGAATTTTTCATCTGTGGCGGAGATGGAAATTACCTTAGACCAGTTCCGAGCATTCTACCGGCTACTCCGAATTAGGTTTTCCTGCAGTTTTCCTAATTCGTAAGGTAAATACCGGAGTAGTATAGACCATCTTAAGACCTTCTGCAGAGGCACCTCTAAATAGCATTATGCGGGTCACTCTGTAATTGGGCGCATGCCTGTTGAGGGCCCAAAACAAGAGAGGGATAATAAAAAAAAAAAAAAAAATATTGAAATATACAGGGTGTTCTATTAAAAAAAGTAATATAGGATCTTATGTACTCTTTTTGGGTCAAGCTTAAAATGGTAAAATGAAAATTTGAATATATTCGCTTGCTTAAGAGGTACGGGGGATAATCGAAAAATGTTTATAATGAGTAATGACCGTATATTTTCTTAGCACGTTTTTCTGCCAAGTAGCATTTACCAATTTAGCATTAAAACCTCGCGCGTAGGAGCCGGCGGTACACACGGAGGATACCTATGGCGCCCATGTGTAATTGTCTAGAGATATGGTTACCTTTTAATTGGAAAAAAGTTTGTTTTCGTAGAAAATGCATTTTAAATAAGATAATTCTGCGTAAAGTTGGCGTACGTGACTAGAGAAAGTGTCTTGTAGCGAAGCTTTCATTGGTTTATCGAGTTGCCAGGTGTCGATAATTGGACAAGAAAGAGGGGGAAGCCTGGTTAAAGGGCCTTTTGTCAATTGTTAGGCCAGGGTGTTGTCCGTCCAAAGTCGCCTTTCGCCAATTTTGAGGCCGAGGTGCAGTTCGTTAGAAGGTTTTTTGAAAGTGAAGTCCACGTGTTTTCTTCCGCCTGGTGGTTGCCTTGGGCTAGTACTAGGTAACGGAAGTCTGCATGCGATTTCCCTACCCGATTTGTCGTGATGGCTAAGGAAGGCAAATAAGATGGGCTAATGAATCAAAACTAAATAAAAATCAACAGGTCTGGCGTCTGGTGAGAATAAAAACAAATTAATTAAACGGAAAGCTGTCAAGTGACTGGAAAATAAACGGAAAAGTAATTCTGGTATGATAGGGTGTCAGGGATGATGGGGTAGTTGCACTAAATTTATATTTAAAAGAAGCTCGAAAAGAAGTTTGCACTAGCGTACAGAAGAGAGATCCGGTAAGGACTTTAGCCAGGCTAAAAATTTCCTAGTTTCGCAATTTAATAAAATTTTTTATTAATAATTGTAAAGAAATAGACCATTTTAATGTGGGGAGTGAAACGGTATATTATTGGTTGACGTCACTCCTTTTACGCCTCCATATTTGTTTACATTTTGCAGCGTATTGGCACCTGCAGCAGACAGAGGAAGGGGTCGTCAAGGCTACCTCAAATAACCACCATCGGTGGATATATTTATGGTCATGGAATTCATAAAAAATGACGAGAGTTTTAATGCAGCGGAGATAAAAGCGCACCAAATTTTAAGATTTTAAATGTGCCCATTGTGATTATTCCTCGAACATTTAAAATAGTTTGCGAGAACATCTTAATCCACAAAATTTCTGAAGATTTTAAATGTGCCCATTATTAAATCGAATTTAAAAAAAACATCTCCTAAGACAAAATTTTTCGGACGATTTTAAATGTTGTATTTGCGATTATGCAATTAATTAAATCCAGTTTTAAACATCTGTTAATATACATCTTGTAATGAAATGTTACAACTTGATTTCGAAACTATTGATCTTTTAATTTACAATATGTTCGGTACAACATCTCGGTTCGACCGAAACAAGTCCCCGCACAATACAAGGGACTAGGAGAAGGATATGATAGGGACGACAGCAGGCAACATCTAACGGAGGAATTTTACAACACTTTTTAAAGGATTTTTATAAATAAAATTTCTCCGTTACCAATTTCGATTTTTCTTCCTTTTTCTACTCGTTTTTCTAGAAACATGGGAGACAACATTGATTTCCAAAACTAATTAACCCAAAAAATCGGAAAATTATCACTACTTACTTACGTGGTAGGATTATTATCTGAAGATATACCTAATGAAGATTCGTTTCAAAAACATAAATAAATAAAGTAAAATTCTTTCCACAACTAATGTGCTAAATGTGTAAGAAATTTAGAAAATTTTTGAAAAATTTGGAAATTTGTTTTTATATACTTACCTAACCAGATATTGTTGTGATCATAATCTAACGCGATTTTATCTTATTTTATGGGCGGAATATTTCAAACGATCTTAGAATCGTTGGTCAGCACTGGACAAACCTACAGGCAATAATTAAATTTTATTACTTCCGAAGATACAAGATTGATAAATAATTTTTTGCTTTCATGACATTCTCCATCAGAAAAAGTCAATGAGAAAGCTTGCAAATAAAATCCCTCTAGTAGGAAGGAAGCATGTTCTTAATTAAACGCGTACCAATAAAGTAGAAGGAAGTAATTTATATAATTCATTGGAGGAAAAATTAATTACTTAAAGTGTACTTACCTCAAACATTTCTACTCTTTCAGGATCAAAGAGAGAAAAAAGAAATTAGTTAATTGGCCGCTACCCTTTTCAACTTTTGTTATCGAAATCGAAACTTGCACTGTTTGCCGAATTTCAAAGTTGAAATGAATGAATGCTGCAATTTCCAAAGAGTTGGAAATTAATCCACCGGTCTGACATGGATTCATTCACAGTTCCGAGACTTTCAGCGCGCAAAGTTTTTGTTTCGGGTCACAGGGATTGATGTTTTCGTATTAGAATGCGACCCCAAAGTATGTAAAATAGTCGTAATTTGGTTAAAATTAAGACTAATTTCCATAATTATATTGCTACTAAAGTTTAAATTTCTAATACCTTTGTTTCGCAAACTCTTCCAACTTTGTAACTACCCTTTCAGATACATAAACTCATTAGGCAGCAGCAACGCCGTTGAATTCTCCACGTTCTGCGAAATCTGCAAAAATAAATATACATCGATTCGTACACTGAAAGTTACCAATTTCTTCTTTTGCTGAAAATGTAATTTGTATATATGGGCATTGTATAAACTAAAATTAATATTAATTACTCTTAGCCATAAAATTGGAAATTGAAATCGTTTATCTATTATATGTTAACCGCCTTTACCGTCAGTGTGGATGGCACGAAGATCTCCCTCCCTCTTTCGTTGTAACTTAGACTCATTTGACGCCGATTTTCCTGAAAACAAAGGGGATAACGCAACTAGCCCATATTAGTTTGTAATCCTACCAAACGTGCAAATAATTCCCAAAGGTCGGTCCCTTTAGGAATATTAAAGTTACTTTAAGCAAAATTTCCACACAAATTCTTAAAAATAATCGATGAACAAAGATGCTGCGACTAATAAAATATGTCCAACACTGTCGTTCGTTCTTTTTTCCACTATTCTGTACACTAATAGGACTTAATTGTCAACATCCAGGTATCGTATTCGCTTACAAGATTGTGTGTTTTTTGTAAACGACCTTTTAATTGTTTAACCCTCGGTTTAACCATTGTAGCACTGGCCGTATCAAAATTGATAAACCGGATGACCGTAGATTTCACGCTATTACATGTTTAAAAATAATGTTTTTTCTGTATAAACTTCTGCATCGCCCTACGTTAGTTTCTGCGATTCGCATATACAGGGTGAACATTTTGTCTAGAACACGGGATAATGGATATAGCTTCAAAACAATAATTTTTTAACAAAAGGTTTTTGTGGTATCCAAAATTATAAAAAATTTGCTACCGATCTAGGCACTTTAAATTTCTGGTCAGTGGGGTACTTCTGAATGGTCAAGGGGGGGTGTATTTTTTTAATTGTAACTACTAGTTTTCGTTACATATTCTGAGAGTGCAGATTTTTGGATATACCAACATAAAGCTAATTTACATAGCAAATTTAAGAGAAAAACTCAAATTTAGGAAAATAATTTTAGTTTGCTATTTTGATCACGTTTTCCACGTGGTCATATTAAGAAAAGGTTCATTCTTTAATAGTACCTCGCGAAAAATGGTGTTTTTCCAAACTAACCCTCTTTAGTTCCGTAGACGCACGCCACTGGAAATAATCTTTAAGTATACAGATTATAATGTTTTTGATAAACAATATGACACATTGAGGTGCGCATCTAATCTATATAGATAAATTCGTATCAAATAATAAATTTTCTCCTGCAAGGAAAACACCGATGCGAAAATTATTATTATTTGTATGGATATCTTCCAGAAGGTCGCACAATTGGAGCTGTAAACACCAATTATTCAGGTCGGAAAATTTACAGACGATGAATAACGTCTTCCCATAATTCTAAAATCAATACCGAAAGCGTCAAAAGGTATTCAATAAACTTCTTATGATCATCATTTATAAACGGATTTAAAACATTATGGGCTTTAGTTATTGTATTAATCAGTAGATAATTAACTCATTTTCAAAGCATAACTAAGTGTAATGCTTGTCATACACCATTCACAATGTTACGGCCATGATTAGTGGAGGGAGAAGTTAAGGCCTAACCGGTTGCCACCCTAAAGAAATTATTATTCACTTCGAGTAGTATTAAGCGTTTGGTTGAAGTAGTATGTAGTAAATCAATAAACAGTTGTAGTTCAAGAGTGCTTTCTTCAACCATACCCAAAAGTTATATACAGTCCACTACTTGTAACGATCGACAATAAACACACAATATAGTTGAATTAAACGTCCATCCGAAGTTCTACTTCAGTTTGGGCAGCACTGCCAACAAGCAGCCGAAATGTGTAATATAACGAGCTAAACTAATTTAGTTAACTTAAAGTTTATGTTCATGGCCAAGTGCCAATTAAGCGAAATATAAAAAAATTCGCAAATTACTTCCCTTTGTATTTACTTTACATTTGGCACTCCGTTTATGAATTCAAGATACAAGTTTATTATCAGTTGCTCTGTTTTCTGTCTTCTGTTTTCATTGGGGAATGCGGTTCTTTTCTCTGCTGCATATGTTGATTCTTCATCTCGTGCTGACTGCAGTCTTGGAACAATGACTTCTGGATTCTGCAAAATATATTTTAAAATCAGTCTTTGAAAAACTCTTAGGGATTTCCCGCATTCGCTAAGAAATGATTTTGAAAACGTCCTTAGGATTATTCTGAGAGGTACTGGAACTGGGGGCCTAGATATCATTTCAATCGTTATATTTGATATTCCTGTGGCCCCACGTTGGGCGCTAAATAAATAATGTCGTGCGCAGTGGCGTGCGGTCAACTACACCACCCGTCAAACCTGACCTAAATTAATAATTTGCGAGGCTCAGTGGCCTTGATCAACTTCCGAAAATTTCAAAGAAGTTACTATGCAATTTTGATCTGAAATAAATCTTGGATACGAAAAAAATTGACATGAACACTATCTGGTTCGCATAATGGGTTGAAGTAAACACCCAATTAATTTATTGACAATGACTTTATTATTCCGAAGGATAGTAAATGAAAATTAAAACAAAATTCTTGAAAGAAAGAAGCTTACAAAACTTGTTTATGTTTGGATATAGTACCCCGTCAATCGTGTCACGCATTTAAGGGAACACCACCTCTATCATAAAATAATCTCCTTCTTCCGCTATTTACCAAAGATACGCCAATTACAATTAGGAAGGAACGTGTCCCCTCTTACACACCAGAACACGCAACAGAACTTCGCAAACAACCAGATGTCCTTACATTTTAACACGTAACTTCACGTTCCACAAGTAAATACAACAAATCAGTGTCAACACTGTTAAGCAACGTAAGCGCCACCTATCTAGTTTAACACTTATCAATTCCCACTACCACTTCTGTTTTCGATGTGTATAAATATGTAATTAAACCGGCAGATATGTACGTACTATGTAGTATTCTACATAATCGAGTTACACTTTAAAAATTTACACAAATGATACACTGATGTACAAATTCAAGTGAAACGAACCAATTCTGTGTTTATTCGTATATTATACAAATACAACGATTTGGGAATAAACATTGAACGCTACTTTAAATCACGAATTCCATTTTAAAGGGTTTATTAAAATCTGTTAACTTAAGAGTAACACTTTCGGTTCGTCCCCTATTTCGATTCAATAATTAACGCACACATTGCTCAGACCAAAATAAAAGTTCGTTAATAGGTAGCTTTGCGTACGGCGCGAAGATAAACCCGACATTATTTTGGGATAAAAAAGCAATTGCCAGATGATACCTCTGAAATTGGTCGGATCATTCACACATTCTGATATTTCGTATGCAAATTTCTGAATGCCAACGTTAAAACGTTGCTAAGTAGTTTGTGCAAACGCAGTGCAGAGGCGATTAAACATTTTTAAATTCTAACATGTGCTGCTATTTCCAGAAGCGTATATATTTCTCATAAACTTTTTTCATATCCAAACTTTTTGCCGTTATAAACAACACTGAATGTGCACATGTTATTTTTTGTGACATTTATTAAAGTTGCATTTTTTCGTATTTCGTAAGAAAGGATTTGTTTAACTATTAATAGAACGTCCGCTCGAGCTGCTGAAGAATAACGTAATTAGATCACGCTATTTTTGGCGGAATTGTTTAAAAATTTTAGACGTAAGTAATTTGTGTGTAGGCAGATGTGGAACAGCGATGACCGTAAAAACCATCACTATGTTATGAAGGGCATTTGCGGTTAATTACACTTTTGGATTTCTTCATTATGGGTATGTACGCGATCAGCATACTAGACCCGAAACAGAGACTAGGTGTACACTTTTTCGGTAATAAAAGGAAATACATGGTAAGTAATAACTAAGATATATTACACAATGTAGATTGGGTATACATATTTAAGAAATAAAGGACATAATCGAGCAATAAAAAGAGGCAGGTACGTTTCGGAATCACCAACTTCACACACTTGTTAGGAATATAGTTATTGTTTGTGTCATTATTTTGACATTCATTTTAGTTGAAAAATGTTGTGCTTGATTTTGCGAGTGATTTTGTCACTAGCAAAGACTCTAGGTCACGACGAAAATCCGGGGAATCCCCTCACAAAGGCCACGATCTTGGCCCCAAAATCCAAGATGGGGGAAGGTGGCGGTGTTTTGCTAGAAAGAAAAAATTGAGTTGAGTTGACGTGAAAGAAATTTGGTGGTGCTGGTGTTCTTAATTTTGTTTCCCTTATTAGGCCACCTTGATAATTATTATTTAGAATATACGGGTTGTTTTATAATATATGCGCAGGACTTCAGGATGTGATAGCTCGTCCAAAAATGTGAAAGCAAGTTTATTAACCTGTCCTCTAAAATGCAAAATTTTCGAGATACAAGGTGTTGAAAGTGAAAAAAAAATTTCGTTTTTTGCGAATATTTCCGGAACCGTTTATCGTACAGAAATTTTGTAAGCATTTTCTACTGATAATAAATTAAACAAATATAGCAAACGAGCTCCTGGGTATGGCTATAGCATGTGCAAAACCAAATTTTAAACCTGATGTTAGTTTTGCTTTTATTTAAAGTGTATATGTATGAAATTTCATTTGAATGCCTCCATAAATAATCTGCGCATGCGCAAAACGAAATTTTGAAACTGGCGTGAAATTTGGTTTTATTCCAAGTGCCTATGTATCAAATTTTATTTAATTGCCTCCATAAATAAGGAAGTTGGCACTGCGCATGCGCAAAACCAAATTTTGAAACTGGCGTTAAATTTACTTTTATTCCAAGTGGCTATGTATCAAATTTTATTTAAATCCTTCCATAAATAAGAAAGTTGGCACTGCGCATGCGCAAAACCAAATTTTGAAACTAGTGTTATACCTATTTGCTTTTATTCAAAGTGGCTATATGTGTCAAATTTCATTTAAATACCTTCATAAATAAGAAAGTTTGCAATTCGGTCTGTAAATGGTCGAGATGCGCAAAGGGCACTGTGAATGCTGATCGATTAGGTTCAACTTTTGGAATTGTGCTTTATATGGCTAAAGCTATGCGCATATTGAATTTCATGCAATTCGGTTCATAACTAACGGAGATGTCAAAAGGGCCTACTTTATTTTTTGGGCTACATTGCCAATTCACGAACTCCGATCTACAAATTTGATAAAGAATCCACCTGCCAAATTTCATCGTAATCGGTCCATTCGTTTATGAGTTATCGTGCTAACGCACGGACGGACGGACGGACAGACAACAAAATTATAAACTCGCTAGGAGCTCGTTAATAAGGTATGTTTTCTGCGAGAAAAATGTGTTTAAGGTCATTTATTTTTTTTAAATTTATTTATTGTCCCTCTTGTTCTAGGCCCTCAACAGGCTTACGCCCAATTACAGAGTGGCCCGCATAATGCATTTTAGAGGTTTCCCCGCAGAAGCTCTTAAGCTGATCTATACTACTCCGGTATTTACCTTACGAATTAGGAAAACTGCAAGAAAACCTAATTCGGAGTCGGCACTGAGCTACAAAGCATAATTGGTGAAGATTTTTAAGGGGTATAGTAGGGGAGCTAGCACGAAATCCACTGAACGAGAATGATCAAAATTTTAACCGATGGAGTTCCATTTTGCCCTATCAGAGTATGCTAAAATCGATCGTCTGCCGCCTCAGGTCATATGACTTAAGGCGCTGCGGGTACTTCTTGCGGTACCAATTCTGAAAGGTTGTTTTTCGAGAAAATAAGTTATACACCAAATGAAAACGTTGATAATAGCTCTTAAAAAAATATTTAAAAAAATCGCACACATTTGATAACTCCGTAAAAAAACAATTCTTAGTCGGTTTTTGACGAACTTTCAACGGATATAACTAGGTTACCGTTGGATGAATGAAGCTGATTTTTTTTATAGACTAATGGTAGGTACAGCCAATGACTATGAGAGTGTTTCTTTTTTGAATTTTTTCTCTAATTATAAGATATCTTATAGTGTTAAGATAATAAGATAATATTGTAATTAGACAAAAAATTTAAAAACCAAACACCGTTAAGTCCTTATTAGTACCTATCATCAGTCTGTAAAAAAAATCAGCTTCATTCATCCAACGGTAACCTAGTTATATCCGTAGAAAGTTCGTGAAAAACCGACTAAGAATTGTTTTTTTACGGAGTTATCAAATGTGCGCGATTTTTTTAAATATTTTTTTAAGAGCTATTATCAACGTTTTCATTTGGTGTATAACTTATTTTCTCGAAAAACAACCTTTCAGAATTGGTACCGCAAGAAGTACCCGCAGCGCCTTAAGTCGTATGACCTGAGGCGGCAGACGATCGATTTTAGCATACTCTGATAGGGCAAAATGGAACTCCATCGGTTAAAATTTTGATCATTCTCGTTCAGTGGATTTCGTGCTAGCTCCCCTACTAGTAGTGGGTGTAAAAAGATGTAGTTACGGTTTTTTTGGTTTTTTTTAATAACTGTTTTAGCAATAAACGCAGAAAAAATACCTTCCTTGGTGCAAGCCGCGACATCATAACGAACCAAATAGCGAAAAAGGTACAACAATAACTATATATTGATAAAGAGCTAGTAGCGTCCAGACGGACGGACAGACATATGGATTTATTTTTGTGCAAATATATATTTCAAAAATCGGATACAACTGAATACCAAACGATCCTCGAGATCTTCACACATACATCATTTTTACAATACACCCTAAGGGGTTGATTCTGTCTCACCTGATCAGCATAGCTTGTAACACAAATTTTTTGAAATGGAATTAGTTTTACTTTTATTTGAGGTGCTTGAATATAACATTTCATTTAAATACCTTAACAAATAAAAGAAATCTGACTGCGCATGCGCAAAACAAATTTTTTGATTTGGCATTAGTTTCACTTTTATTCGAGGTGCCTAGATACAGAATTTCATTTAAATATATTAACAAATAAAAAATTAGGATTGCGCAAATACAAAAGTTGTTATGCGCATGCGCAGTATTTTTGTTTGCATCTGCATAGTTCCCTGAAGTTTAAGGAATATTTACTAACAAACCGGACATTCATATGTTCTTTGTAACAAGAGTTAGAAACCCTTTTTGGAGGTTTGCGCAGTTTTTGGTCTGTAACTTTTTGGCCCGTTCGTGTACGTAGCCGAAAAACAATTGCGAACTTTATTATATCCTGAAGAACATGAGTATATTAATTTTTAAAGCGATAGGACATTTCTACACAAAGTTATCGTACACACTCACAGACAGACGGACAGACAGACAGACGCACAGACAGGCAGCAATACAAAATTATAAACGATCTCGAGGTTCGTAAATAATATAATGAGACGAATAATTTAAATTTTTTTTGTACTTCTTTACTAATTCAGGAATACCGTTTCAACATTTATTCTCCTATAATATAAGAGAAGATGCGTAGACAACTAAGACACTTTTAACATTACTTTTTTTAAAACCTGAAACACAACAACTTGCTATATATTTGATTTATTAGTAAAAGAAAATTCAAATACCTACTTGACAGATGTCTCCAAACAGGTGGAACAATCCCTAACATTAAAGTTACTAGAATCTGGTAACTTCCGCAATTTTTGGGCAAAAAACATACGTTCTCTCTCTAACACACGGGCCCAATGGATTGCGGTACTTTCTATATTTAGTGACTTATAATGGATCTACAGTGATTGTATACCTACTGTATAGAGGCAGTTTGGTCATACTTTGGTGTTGTTTTTTTATTGGTAGGTGGGATATCCGCCATATTTTAACCAAATAAATCGGGTTGGCGGAAATTAACTTGGAATCCAAGGTGATCAAGTCACAAACAGTTGTGGCAATACCATTGTAACCATAGAAAAAATGCCAAAATCTACCAATTCAATTAAACCGATCAGCTCAATGAAGAATATGGCGGATATAGAGCATATGACCACACTGTCTTTATACAGCACTGTTAATGGATCGATATTAATTACAAGGCAAAAATTTTGGGCATGCGCATAACGTATCGCACATGTGATCAGCTAGCTTTTTCTTTAGCCAGCAAAATCATAGTTTTTTTGTTTAAAGGATGCCGCCTGAAAATTTGTTGTAGTGTCTAAAAAAAGCCTATAAATAGCCTATAATTTTGTGATCTGAAAAATCTGAAATCTGAAAAAGCGGCCAGTGTGACGCGGCAATCGGCTCCATGGCCCCATCCGAAGATCGCAACACATTCGCCTTCGAAGTAAATCTCACAAGTGGTCAGCTAGCTTCGTCTTTAGCCAGCAGAGCCATAGTTTTTTTGTTTAAAGGATGCCGCCTGAAAATTTGTTCAAGTGTCCAAAAAGGGCCTATAATCAGCCTATAATTCTGATGTATTTCGTCCTTCATTTTTCTAAAATGGCTCTGCTGGCTTGTGGGACCTGAATAAGTCTTTAATTGCGGAATTTTTCCCTAATTTGATCATCTTGGTATCTTCTATAATCTATGCGGTTTCCGAGATCCCCATGATAGAAATCCTTATCTTGGACGGTTGTTGGACACAGTATATATAAATGTAGGTAAAAAATAATTGATAATACTGCCCACCAATTTTAGAACAGTGGACTTCAAGTAAAAAGACACATAACTCTCCGCCCCCTTTAAGTCGGAGGCACGTCCGTATAACAACGTCTAAAGAAAACTCTTCAAAGCCATAAACATGACAATACAAGCTAATTTATACGACGAAACGGCACAAACATGATCTCTTTATATATAAATTTATCTGCCTACTTATTAACCGAGAGGTTAACCGAAAACTTTTACGATCCTCCACCCAACGAAAACTAATACCTATCTAAACAATGGAATTACGAAAGATTTTAGGTCAAACGTCAACTTTACACTCCAATACCGAGCGTAACAAGGATGAATGAGATAATCAGAGGAAAGGGCGTAAGCCCGTATTAAATCACATCAACCACTTACGACAAATCCTTCACGTCTGATAGATACGTCTAGCCGGAATTTTTTTCAATTATCCGTCGACGGCGTCCGCCCGACAGCTCTAATCTGCGAATGCATCATCTTATATACCCGTTATATATTAGTTCATTTTCGTTTACTAGCAGTTTTTACTCCGTTGAAAATTGAAAAAGTATAAAAAGGATCAAAGTGACAAGACCTCGGCGCTGAAAGCTCGTCAGGTGTAGAAAGTAATTTAAGGCGACGCTACTTGTATTATGTGAAGCACATTTTGACCTAAATTTACTTAGTTTGTCAGGATATAAAAAGGGGGAGGATAAACTAAAGGAATAGGAATAAATAATTAAGTTTAATTTTTGACTTGTCACGCACACGTAAATTATTATGCTCTCTTTTGTTACGTTACTATTACATTTTATTGTACTTAGGTACTTCTGGGAGAGATTTGAAATTATTTTCCAAATTCGTATCGATTGACTTGGTAAAATTAATGGGAGGTGGCCATTTTAGATGTTGACAATCGATGTTCTTGGTTTACTATAGACGTATGAAAAGGCTGGCGTCGGTTCTTAGATTTTTTGACCTGTATTATAAGGAATAGATACCGAATTGATAAAATTATCAACATTTACTAGAAAATTCAATGTTACTGAAGTTCTTTTTGGAGTTTTTTAGTTTTTTGATCGTCTTTTTAAATAGGGACTATAATTTTTTCTTATTTCATCAAAAGGTATAGATAAAACGAACAAAATGTCACCAAATGGAACTCCCTACCATAAAATGTGCGATGATTTACATCATTTACTCCTTACCATAAATCTCTCTAGGACAATTTCGAGGCCAATTTTCAAGTGAAAAAAAATTTTTTTGCCGAAAAAAAAATATTTCGGCAAGTCTGGGTAAAAGAAAATCGTTTTTGCGGAAATAAAACAATAAAAAAAAACACGGTTTTCCGCGATTTTTTCGGTTATTGAGGTTATGTGAGAAAGTGACTGGAAAGTTGTAGAGTTTTTCACGATCTACAACTTTTCCATTGAACACTTTTGTCTCTAATATCCACTTTTGCCGGAAATTGCCGTCATACGATTTTCACCCCTTTTGACCCTCCCCAAAAACTTGGTCCCACTTCCCTGCTCATGTATCTATTTTTTTGTATTTTTTATACCCACTTGACAATGCTCCATTAACAATTTCCTTTTTTTGCCTAAAAAATAGTTATTTCGCCTGGACTATATCAGGTACAAAATAATTGTTATTAATAATAATAATAATGTTTATTGGACGTATTCAATTTACATTGTTTGTCACGTCAAAATGGTATATGAGATAAAAACGAGTACCTATAGGTATATAAATATTTCACACATTAAAAATATCACAGTATGTTAGGAACTACAAGACTAGATTCGCGTGCATTAAGGAGTATTCATATATTCTGCGATGCTGTAAAAACAATTTTGCAACAAGAGTTTTTTAACATTAATTTTTAATTTGGGCAATGACATTAGTTTTAATTGACTGTCCAATTTGTTGTAGAGTTTTACATTTAATGAGTTTCTGTCGGACACACATAGCTTAAATTTTGGGGGTAATAACAATTGACAATGGCGAGTGTTGTAATTGTGGTTGCTCCTATCTGATACTTCTCCTTTAGAGATAGTTAATTTATGGATATCAACTAATGTGTTGGTAATGGCATTATTTTAAAATGTTTATTTTGACAGGGGGTAGCACGCGCAACGAGTTTAAAGGCATGACGCGCAGCTGGGTGCCTTTAAACGTTGCAAGTGCTTTATATACACGCGTTTCTTATAGTATTTTTTTATTACTTATAACTGCAATATACCTAATTTAAAAATAAGGGAAATAAAATGAAATCATATTGACGTTATACTCGAATACTTTTCTAATTAAGTGGGCTGATTATTTGTCATTCCATGATTGCCATGGAAATGTCACTTGACGTTCGCGTATAATAAAAATCACCGTCCGAAGACAATGCACCGTCTATTCAGTGGCTTCTTGCTGCAGCAGAAGAACCTGTAAAATCCAAATGCAAAAGCCTATTATAAAGAATATATGAATAACTGTTGGCGTGGATTAATAGGAAGCATTATCTTTCAAACAAGGTCTATGCATCGTTCATGCTGTCATATATGAACCCTTCGATGCATTCATTCAAAACTTTAATCAATATTGTGATTAGAAAGTGGAACAGATTTGGCAGCATACGTACTCTTAACAACGTGCGTTTGTGAAAGCTTCCCACAAAGGATACGAGTCAAAGACACCTTTTTCATTTGCAAAAAGCGATCCGAGAAGATATTTTAGTTCAATCCCAAATTACAAATACAGTTTCATATGTCATATTTGAAGTAACGTTACTTAGCAACCTTTAAAGCTTGGCGTGTTTTAATTGCCTTTTTACGCATGCTCAGGCGTGTTTTAAACAGCGATTCTGATGCAGGTATAATAAAAAAAACCGTTTTTATTATACCTGAATCACAATCTCCGTTTTAAACACTCAAATGCGTGCGAAAAAGGGCCTTTAAAACACACGTGCTTTAAAGTTGCTAAGTAACGATACTTCAAGTATGACTTTTGAAACTGTCATCTGGATGAAATAAAAAATCCTCTTAGGTCGCTTTCTGTAAATGCAGAACATTTCTTTTGCTTTTGTACCT
Source organism: Photinus pyralis (assembly GCF_008802855.1). Lineage (NCBI taxonomy): Eukaryota > Metazoa > Arthropoda > Insecta > Coleoptera > Lampyridae > Photinus > Photinus pyralis. The sequence goes on along the minus strand of NW_022170663.1, from coordinate 22,491,488 downwards.
ATCCTTTGGTTGAAGCTTTCACAAACGCGCGTAATTTAGGGTATGCTTCCAAATCTGTTCCACTTTTTAATCGCAGCATTGCTTTAAAGTTTTGAATGAATGCACCAAAATATAGAATATTTAAATACCTTTGACATTTCCTTCATATATGCCAGCATTATGGATGCATTTAAGACTATATTCGTAAGTAACTTCCTATTCATCCATGGAAACAGCTTTTCATATTCTTTATAATAGGCTTTACTGTAGTTGGATTTTACACCTACCAACGTTTGTTTAGATTTTACAACAATCGATTTAATGGACGGTGTATTATCTTTTTCAACGGAAATCGTTTAATTCACAAAGACGATGATTTTTATAAGCAAACGTCAAGTGACATTTCCATGACAATCGTGAAATTACGAACACCCAGCCCACTTAATTAGACATGTATTCGAGTATAACGTCAATATGACTTCATTGTATTTCCTATTTTTAAATTATACTGCAGGTATAATAAAAAATACTATAAGATACACGTGTATAATTGGTCTTTAAAGCACTTGCAACGTTAAAGGCACTCCGCTTTGCGTCGTGCCCTTAAACTCGTTGCGCGTGCTTTAAAGACTTGATTATACACTTGTATCTTAATATACTATTTTTACATGTTTCATAATTTTACACTTTTGTCGTTTATTAACGATCCTAGAGATCATTTATAATTTTGTATTGCTGTCGGTCGTCTGTCTGTTGGTCTGTGCGTCTGGTCGTGTGTCTGTCTGACCATCTATCTGCCCGTGTGAACGATAACTTTGTTTAGAAATGTCCGATCGCTTTGAAATTTGGTACACATGTTCTTAGTTAAAAGTAAAATTGATGCTTATTTAAAAAAATTGTTTTGCGCATACGCAGTCCAATTTTTTCACTTGTTAAGGTATTTAAATGGAATTTTGTATGTAGGCTCCTAGAATAAAAGTAAGACCGAGAGTAAGACTAAGGCCAATTAGAAAATTGGGTTTGCGCATGCGGATCTAATTTTTTTAATTTGTTAGGATATTTAAATGAAATTTTGTATGTAAGCACCTCGAGTAAAAGTAAAATTAATGCCTATTCAAAAAATATGCAATCCCATTTCTAGCGGATTTCCATAAAAATAAAAAAAGATGCACTATTGTGGCCACTTTGTCCGCCGGTCCGTCCGTCCTTCCGGCCGCTACTACATCTTTATCTTAAGAGCTATCGTTCTACTTTTTTCGCTATTGGCTTCGATATGTGGTCGAGGCTTGCACCAAGGAAGGAATTTTTTCTGCGTTTCTATTTTTGTAAAAAATCAATTTTTTCATGTACCATAATTTTACACTTTTGTCGTTTATTAACGATCCCCGAGATCTAATTTTGTATTGTCTGTGTATCGGCCTGATGTTGTCTGTGTGTCTGCTGTCTGTCTGTCCATCTGTCTGCCCGCCCATTGTTTTACAAGCTATGTTGATCTGAGGAGACAGAATCAACCCCTTAAGAAGGTGTGTTGTAAGATTAATGGATGCACGAAGCTCTCCATTATCGTTCGGTATTCAGTTGCTGAAAACGAATTTGGCTGAAGTAACTAATTTTTTCGGACTGTTAATGTGGAAATGCGCTTTTTGTAAATCGTTTACCATTACTTTTTGAATTTGTTTTAATTTTTATTATTATTATTTAAAAAAAAAATCTTATTTTTTTACTGTTTTTAATAGTAGGTCATGGATTCATGGAGATTTTGTTTTGTTTATTGTATCCATAGTAACTAAGGCAACAAATACCAATCACGCTGACAGTAGAAATATGCATTTCAAAATGTTGAAAAATGCGATATACCTAATGTAATATTCAGGGTGCGCTATTAGTGTGTGGATGGAAGGTTGTGGGTTTATTTAACGCGCATACTTAAAATTCATTATGGGGGAATGTTGAAGGACCCTTCAGGCTACAACCTAAAAATATTTTCAACGAAATTGCAATTGTTATACAGGGTGATATATCGAAGTTGCATTTTTTAAATGGAACCCTCTGTATATTATTACATATTTGGATTCCTTGGTCAATTTGAGTGTGACTATTACACATGATATCTAAAGTGAGTCGTTAATTCGTCGTAGATGTCCAGTAAAAATTGAATATCACAGTTATCATAAAACTTAGAAGGCCGTGACTTTGCAGTGGTACTAATCATGAAATGTACTAACCACTCCGTCAATTTTCAAAATTTCACTCAAAGGTAACTTAATTTTTTTAAATGAAACTAGTTTTTTTTATCGCATCAAATGTAGGATTTGATTACCTTTTTAACAATATAAGCATGTCGATATTTATTTTTTACATATTTTTTTGTAATTCAACAATTTCTAATAATTCACAGTGTTTTTCGGTTTCCAAAGCCTCTCAATTAATATATAAAATATATAAAAATAAATAATATATAAAAAAAATATAATATATGAAATATACAGGGTGATTCCTATAGTACCTGCCACCGTTTGGGAGCGTGTAGGTGGTGCGTAGGGGAGTATTTTGATATAGGACACTTGGGGTCGGAAATCTAAAATAAGGGTGCCAGAGCCAAATTTACCTTCTGGAATTTCGCGCCTGTAGGTAGGCAACCCAACCGACCGGCGGTGCACACGGAGCGATCTCAGGCGGCGATGTGTGGCTGACACTTGATCAGAATTTTGTTTAAACCCACGAAATCCCGTCTGCAACGACGCGTATCAAGTGAATAAACACTATGGCAATAGTATAATAATAGTTGGCTAGATGTAGGAAGTGCATTGAGAACAACGGTGGCCACGTTGAACACTTGTAAACGTTATTGCTTTTGACTGTCGTTTTCCCTCCTTCCCTCCCATGTCGCTTCCTCGCGCTAACTCGCTCTGCATCGCTCCGCGCGAAACGTCGGTCGGTTGGGTTGCCTACATACAGGCGTGAAATTCCAGAAGATAAATTTGGTTCTGGCGCCCTTATTTTAGATTTCCGACCCCAAGTGTCCTATATCAAAATACTCCCCTAGGCACCCCCTATACGCTCCCAAACGGTGGCAGGTACTATAGGAATCACCCTGTATATAAAAAATACATCTTGTTTTTTTTAGTAATAATCAATATGGTTTTGTTGAGGGTAAGTCACTTGAGGACGCTCTGTTGTCTTTCTGCGCGAGTATATTTGGTGGTTTAAACTCAAATCAAAACATTGCAGGGCTTTTCTTTGACATCACCAAAGCTTTTGATTCAATGGACCATATCGTCCTTACAACAAATGTATGAAGCAGGTATAAGGGGAGTTGCACACTGGTTTAAGAGTTATTTGTCGGATACAAACCATTGTGTACGTAGATGTAGATGGAGTTACAAACCTATTTTAGCTTATTTTCTTGTAACAGAAAGTTTCGCCTATTTTTTTCCAAATTTTGTAGAGATCGCAATATATGACAGTCATGGCCGAGATAGGAATGTTTGATACACTTTACGGAATGTCTTCAAGACGTGTCACAGTACTTGCTTTACTCTATATCGAAAAAAAAACATCGATTTCATACTTTTATTGGAAACTATTTACTTATAATAGTTATTTCTGTGCGGAGTTGGCATTAACAACACCTCTTCCTGCCTCCATCGCGCCCACAATTGCCACTGTAACACAAAATGAAATAAACTTAATAAAAGTATTACTTATTTGCGTTTGCTTAACTAATCACTTTTTGAAATGTGTCTATTATTAAAGAAGATTTTGATTTATGTATCATACGACACACGAATTAATGTAGAGGGCACAAGTTTTTCACTAAAAAAACTTCTTTCTCACCAATCTGGTTGGGAAAATGGTAAAACACATTGGCTTAATGTTAATTTACGTAACTATGATCACAAAAAGCCACTTACCAAAGTTCTCCACTGCATCGATCAGGAGCTATACACGCACAATTCCAAACATCCTCTCGACAAGCGGCCATTACTGCCGCAACCAAAAGCGTAAAAATTATACTTCTAAGAACGAAATGCATTGCGACCAAGCTTTGACTAAAACAGTCCCAAAATCGAGGTGCTTTATACTACTGGGTAAGTGGTACATTTTATCTAATATTCTCAAACCCGTATCTCTAGCAGATTATTTCACAATCTTGAAGATTAGAAACTAAAGTTGTAATTTTAGCAACTCCTTCACTCCTTCATGGTGTCGATCGGCAGTTTTTATGCTTGTTCATTTAGCTGCTCTTGAATGGTTATAGGAATCTCTTTGAGTCATTGATCGACGTTTCTGTTTTTCAGGTAATTGTTTCGTCATAATTATCACAATATCAGACAAAGTTTGGAGTAAACATTTCAAATAGACATAGATAGTGAACGCAAGGGCTGATAAATGGTTGAGTGGTTAAAGGGAATCGTTTTGTTTACTTCAATGGAACATGTGACACGTGTTAAATTTTTCGACTTTGAATATAGTATCTAACAACCCAAAACGCTTCATTTTGTTTAAACTTTTAATATGAAATATAGTTTTTCAGCAACTGTCAAAATAACCTGCCATTTACTGACGAATTTCGAAGCACGAAGTACTAGACTTTTAAACGGTTAATTAATAAGTAAAGTTGGGCTACATAGCCGGGAGGCGTATTGGCATTCTGTACTATTATTCAGAGCAGCTCTGGTCTGATTCGCAGTATACTATGGGTTCACGTTATGCGCAAATTGATAATACATTATGTACTGCGATTCAGAGCACCGATATGGTTTAGACTTTAGAGTTTTGAAACGCTGTATGTAATGGGTTTCTACAAAGCGCGTGTACCTTAGCCAAATTATACTGCGATTCAGAAAGAATTTCAAATCGTGCGGGAGAAAAGTTTGGTATCTCTAAACTCTTGTGGTTTGTGTGTAATCAAGGTTCTCAAACTGCACTAAAATGAACTATAAAGAGGTTTTGGTTGAAATGTGCAACGAGAATACGTTTTCAATGATCGAATATTTGGAACTAGTAGAACATGAATTTAAAGCGAAACTTCGACTTAAAAACGGGGTGAAGATATTAACAGGGTTTGGTGCGACAAGTGCTTAGCTGATTTTAGTAATAAATCAAACACTAAACCGAGCACTAAACCATATCGGTGCTCTGAATCGCGGTATATAATGTATTATCAAATTGCGCATAACGTGAAGCCATAGTATACTGCGAATCAGACCAGAGCTGCTCTGAATAATAGTACAGAATGCCAATACGCAGCCGGGAGGTCCGGTGTTCGAACCTGGGTTGAGGTGAATTTTTCTTCTGTGGCTGAGCTGGGAATTTCCTTAGATCAGTTTCGAGCATTCTGATTCCGAATTACATTTTCCTGCAGTTTTCCTAATTCGTAAGGTAAATACCGGAGTAGTATAGAACAACTTAAGACCTTCTACAGAGGCACCTCTAAAAAGCATTATGCGCGGATCACTCTTGAATTGCGCTCATTGGACAAATACACGTCTAGTGCGCCAAAGACAGTCAATTTGCAACTTGTTACATAAATAGCTATAAGTGAGGGACAATAAATAAAAAATAAAATAAAACTTGCGTGAAAACGTCAGCAGTGTCATGCCCCATTTCCATAGTTGAGTTCCCTACGATTCTACTGGGTAAATTGCAAACAAGATATGAGGGAATGGTGCAGAAACTGTGCAGTTTGCGCCACAAGCAACGGACCAGTAGGAAAGAAGAAGGCACCAATGAGGCAATATAATGCAGGTAGTCCGTCTGAAAGAATAGCCATTGATATCCGCAGGCTCTTTCTCAGAAACAACTACTAGAAACAAATACGAGTACATCTTGGTGGCCATGGCCATGCCAGCAAATGGAGAGAAGGAATAAAATGGATAAGATCCTTGGAATAACTGCCATAGCAACATGTATCCCATTGGTTGACGCAATGGCAACCAACCTCGCAACCGTCGATATTTATTCTAGGTAAAACTTTTTCCCGGTATATACCTGTATTGCAGTATCGGCCCTAAGAGAAATTTACTTTCAATTTCCCGAGTGCATGTTTCCTACAGGAGCAGGGGCGACTTCTTTATTATCTGGAAACAAAAGACATAAAACAAGAGTTGCCTAGGACTGTATCTCCGCTACAACCGTCGTCCGTGTTGCAAGACGCAACAGTTTTAAGGAGGGGGCAGTGTATCGAAGATTTCAGTAATTTCTATAGACATCGAGGCGCCATGAAAGATTAATCATTGGCGATAAAGAACGAAGGCGGATCTGACGTAATCTTTCATGAGATTTATGACGTAGGTATTTGTTGGAGAACCTTCTGAAGCGCCTTGGACACTCCAGAACATTCTAGAAAGAATATTGGTAACTGTATAAGCAAATAGTGTTTCGAGTTAGTTCTTATTTCGATGCGTTCTTGTTATGATATATATCGTGAGTGATAAATTGTAATTACTGTTATAAATAAACGACGTAATTAAATTTTTCTATTTCGGTGTCACAATGATGATTTTGTACAACTGTTTTCGGCCGAAAACAGTTGTACCTACAAAGACAGTGATTATAGTCGTTTTTTTTTTGGTAACTCATCTCTTAAGTTGGCAGTTACTAGTTAGTACAAGTAGGTACTTTGTTGGGTACTTCCATGTTTGAACTTCAAAATGTCAGTCTTACTACGCTGCCAACCTAAAACTTAACGGCATAAAAAGTGTTCCCAACATAAAACATGTTAGATCTAATGTTCCCTATAGTTTCTGATAATGATTTTTTTAATTAAATTAAAGCACCGAAATAGAAAAAATAGTATGAAAAACGCGTGTTACAATGCTTTATTGTAATACTCCTATCTTGCGGACACTCGTGGCTACGCTTCGCGTCGCCACTCGTGCCACAAGATAGTCGTATTACAATAGGTCGCATTGTAACACTTGTCTTTCAATATACTATTACGTTACAATAGTAAATTGTGTAGATCAGTCTGTTACGTTCACTTTGGGCCAACGTGACAAAATTACCTTAGATAAGCACACGGTAAGCTCAGGCAAAGTAGAGGTGGGTCGGGGTGAAAATGGGGTTCTTCTATACACACACACAAATAAGCCAAAAAGGGAAGGAAACAGTAAAAGTAATCCGGATAGGCGCCACTTAGTCTTTGATGAATCTAGAGAGAGAGGAATACTAAAGGGATGAACAAGGCAGACCAAGAGATCCTTGTTCTCGTCTTACTAAACTCAAAGGAATACACAATTATGGGGAAAAACAAACAGTATTTGATGTCATAAATGCGGGTAGTTTAATAACAAAGATCTCAAAATATCACAAATCTGACACTGTAATATATCGATCTAGTATATCAAACTGGGAATTTAAAATAATCTCTAATAAAACAAATGAGAAGCCAACACGTAGCCTGGGAAAATATTTATCCAAAAGGGCTTCCGCAGAAACAACGGAGCTATAATCATTAAGTGACTTTCAAACAAAGTAATAATCACAACTCGTTAGTATCAACAACCAAAATGTAATCAAACGTTAAAAGGGAAAAACGACGAAAATAACTAAATTTACCTTGAACTCCGGTCGCAACCTTCCGAGCTCAGAGGACGCGAAACTGCAAATCTGAAACAGTCAGACACAAAAACAAAAAAATATAAGAAGGGTAGTGATTCGCGTTGCACAATATATCGCATAAGCAATGGTTAACGTAAGACACGAATGGTTATTCTTATACGTAGAATTGCAATCAATGACTTTACAACAAAATAAAATTTGGTTCGACTAAGGGTTGGTTTTCACAATCGGTATGAGAAATAAAAAAATGAAATAAAGTTTTAAGAGAAAAATACTACAAAATGTACAAATAAAATAACTGAATCTATCTTCAATAACAAAGCAATCTTATCAATTCAAATGAAAACAAACTTACACGAGCAAGTTCTTCAAAGTAAAATACATAACGTTAATTAAAAATTTACACAATACCAACTCCACACGTCTCGTTAATTAAGTACTTGCGTTTCGGAAGAATGTCAACGAACTTCGTAAAATTGGGTCATCAGTTCAAATATCGGTTTCACATGAAATGGCGGTAATTCTTCAGTCGGTAAGGTAGAAATATGTAGAGCGTTTTTGATTGTAATGGCGTCGAAACTTCAATGGAATTCTATTGCACCATATGGAAAATCGGGTATTTGCGTTTCCACGTCAAAATATCAATGTACAGTCAGGAAGCAATTGGTAAAACCAAAATAATAAGTAAGAAAACTTAGGGAGTACGAAAGTAGCCGCAAAACGGCCTTAAACTTGTAAGATAAATCCGCAGCAATGCGTCATCAGCGAAATTGGAAGTAAGATGATAAGAGAAAACTTCACTAATCTTAATACACACCACTATTTAATCCCATCAAGGTAGACAAATATGTCAAGTAAGTGTAATGGCGTGTAGTTCAAATACAAGTCAAGATCGAATCGAGTTCTTCAACAAGGACTGCGCGCGTCGACAGTGAGTGGGAGAAGATAACCGCGCCAATCAACAGAAAACTAGACAAAAGGTTTTTTTTAAAAGAAAACTATATCGCAAATAAAGGATCGGGTTATAATGTGAACACCTAGATGGCGTAAGGATTGCTATATAAAGGTAAGAGTTCGCATAATGTTATTCGAGAAGGATTCCACATAGTAATTCAAATATAAGCCAAAGCAAAGATTACACGGTAAAGAAAATAACGTCACAAGTCTGCCTAAAAAATGTTGAAGTTGCGTAAATGATGTGTCAAACATAAATCGTAGGTATACAAATCTATTAGTGGGCGTTGCTACTTAACTAATGGTATACATTATTATCGAGTTCTAGTTCATTATGTAATTTAGGAACTAAATGTTTTCTATTTAGATTGTATAAATGCATCCTTAAAAAAACCTACAATTATAGAGAAGAGAAACGTTAAGAAAATAGCAGATTAAATTTCCTCAGGCCGAGATCTTATTAGCACGGCAATGATCAATCTATCAACTCCGAAAAGCGTTAAAACGAAAAAAAGGTCACAAATTAAGTGCTGTGCGAAAAGTTAGGCACTAACCACATATAAAAGAAATATACTAGACAGGCTATGATTAAATACGTCGCATTTGTGTTTTAGCTTTATTACCTACCTTTAGGTACGGTACGACTTTTTCAACGTTAAGTGGCTTTTCGAACTAAAAGCGTATAGCTACCAAAAAAAAAATTTAATTGGCTCGTTTCGATGCTGAAAGTTTGCGATTTCAATCTAGTGACGCTGACGGAGGCGATTACGTGGGCGAATTATCAAATTTTAGAAATCTTCCAACGCGACGACCATCGCAAAAAGCTTCGAAGAGTGTCCAATAAATCCCACTAAGGGCGTTTAATATATGTTGCTATAAGACAGCACATCGACTCGATTATTCTTCAATTAGGAAAGAGGAATTTTCAATAAACTAGAAAAGCTGTCGAATCTAAAACCCTCTTCTAACCAAAGTGTCTGTCGAAAATGCGCAAGATTAAAAGTAGATGTTCGGTATTTGATTAAGAAGAGATCGACGCGACGGACGTTCCGCGCGGATTTAAAAAAGTTTAGAGTTTAAGAGGAATGCCGGTATTCAAGTTCAAGGAAAGAATGCTGGCGAAATGCCATTCCGGTGCCATAATAGTAAAACAGGAAATGCCTTTTAGTGAATAAGCTACTTTTAACGGAAATTTCCCTCAAACTCGTTCGGTTGAAATGTAAGTGAAATACGCGGCGATCGAAAAAAGAGACAATGAAATGCGCTGAACTATTTCGAAATGGTCTGCGAAATTAAATTTTTTTTGCCTCGGTGTTACTGAATCCATTAAGAAATAAGTGATTAATTGTGGCTTTTCTGCTTTGTCTTTCTTCCTTCTCCGTCTTCTTGATTCCCATTTGTGGCGGAGCCCTCGTCAATTTTAAACGGATAGTATATTTTTGGACGCAAATCATTTTCAATCAAAATGTTTACATAAATTTACGGATATAAATTAATCTGGTTCGGTTTCTCTAAATGCGACCTAATTCTTCCATTGCGATCAATATTCAAACGGCGCATCTAAATTTCAAAGTATTTCTAACGGGCGTTATGATAAATGTCCTGAATATAATCTGCAATAACTGTCTGAGCTGGTACTTCTTCTTGCTAAAAACAAGGTTTCTGAAGCTAGGAAGACAAGTGGAAGCACAAAAATGGTTCACTGCATTTCAATTTCTCAATTTTCGATCCCTTATCTCATATCTGCCAAGTGGACAGGAACTTGCTTTTCTCACTCAAAAATTGAGAATAAAACATTGCAGCCCAGGACCTTATCTGAGCTGCTTTGTACTTCTCCAACGTTCCCTTGTAATTCCCCATACTTCCTGAATTTCGTTTTACTTTTTCTTATTGTGCTTACATGTACTTTTTTTACCGTTCATCTGAAGCCAGTGAAGTAAATGAACGAGAGCAGAATAGGGCACTTCCTCTCCTGCGGTGGCCTTGGTGCACGGTGCCAGGTCATGGCTTCGTGAGATTGCAAGTGACCTTGTTTTATGATGCAAGATCGTGCTTTGGGATTTCCCCGACGAATGAATGCTTTAGAATCTAGCGGTGGGATGCCAAAGGGCTTTGCACTCGAAATTTTATTTTGCCTCAATTTCATATTTCAACTTTTATCAAAATCGGATGAATAGTTTTGAAGATAGCCTTGAGGTACCAAAAATTAGTCGATTATTTTTGCGGTTTCTCGTATTTTATTGAATTAGTTTAATTATTTCTTTTGAACAGAAAGGGAGCGATAGAGAAAAAGAGAGAAATGCCATATTTGCAAATCTACTGTTAAAAAATGACAAATTATGCATTGCAAATTTTACAAAAGAAGCAAAGTGTTCAAGCAAAACAAAAAAGGTTGTGTACCTACACATATACACGATCGCTATTAAAGATGGAAAGATGAGATATAGACTGCACTGTGTTTTTGTCACTTAACACCTACTCATAGTTTTTTACTAATTTTGGAAGTTCTGTTAATTTAAGGGTGTCTACATTTAAAGTGCAATACATTAGCCAGCCAAGTGAATGGGAAGGTTTTTTTTTAATTTTTTTGCTTTATTTAACAAAATTTAACACCATACATGTTTGAGGTAGTAATAAAACACTGGCAATAATAACGCGCCGGAATACATCGCAATACTAAATTAGAATTAGAAAGCAATTGCAAGTTGGGATTTTCCCCGGTGGTATAATTACAGAGTGACCTTGTTTATGGTGCACCCTGGTTACAAGCGCGTCCCAAGGGGTGGGGGGGGGGCGCACTGGATCGGTACGGGACGGACGGACGATAGACATTTCTACAGCCTCCTCGTAGCCTTCAGTCAGGTAGGCTGACCATTCCCTGCTTAATGCACTTTGACAGTCACTGGTGCATATTGCTAGATGCAATGGTAAACTGTTACTAAACCACCCACCTGCCCGAGCTCAATCCTAACGTACTAACTTTAAAAGAAATAGGTAATATACTTTTTGTAAGGCATGCCCACCCTCCGCCACGATGACACTCTCGATATTGACGTAAATTTGAAAAGATTCAGCAGCCTTAACGGCCTTAAATCACCTGATGCAATTCTGGGCGCCATAGAGAAATTTAACAAGGACACTACTCTTATCTAGGGCGTAATGTGGGCTCGATTAAAACCAACCATTTACAGATGAAGAAATTTATTTAATATAAAACAATCAAATGATTTTGAAAGAAAAACAGACACCCAGGACCAGAATAGCACATACTACGCAACAAGCGATCGATTGAACAATTAATTACAAGAGTCAATAATTCAAAATCTCCAGTCGTAACTGCGATTTACAGTAAGTGCCGCACAAACGGAAACCGTCAGGCGATATTGGATCGAAACTTTTCGATTTCAATTATAGTACTCGAATCTCGATTTAGAGGTCAATAACTTCGTTGTAATTACAATTATAGTATTGGCCGGTTGGCGATGGACATAAACGCTGAAATACGGAAATACACCAAAACAAACGGCTAAGTTATACTGCGGCCGCAATAACGCGTGCTTATCTTGAAACTAATTAGTTTATCGCAAACGACCGGAGATAACTTGTATAATAACAATAAACTTAATCTTTTACCATGTAATTTCTTTACAATTAAATACATAAAATAAACAAAGTCATTATTTAAACAAAAGTTACATATCATAGTAAATAATGTAATATAAATAAGTTTAATAAATAAATAATTCTAAACAAAAAACAATGACTCCAAATACGAATAACATGATCGAAATTACACTTGCACGGTAAAAGTAAATGCACATACAGGGTGTCTTATCGTTATTGCAATTGGCGAAGGCAAATAAACATCCGCATGGCCATATCAATAATAAAATTGGTTGTTCCCAATAGAAATGATACAATTTTTAATTTATTTATTCATGAACACTCGGTATTATTGTAAAAATACATCCACTCTCTAAATGTGAACTTAATAGGGAAATGTGGTGAAGCTGAAACGACGGTTCGGAAGTGTCGGCGCCGATCCGTTAACTTAACCTTCAAGAGGGTGTTTCGAAATTCGCGCACACGGACTGTGGGTTGGTGTTATACAACGAAAACTGAATAAAAAGTTCCTCTACCAGTTTTTTTTATCAGACCGGCACTTTTTTTTCGACGTGCTAAAGCTTGTTTACTAGCAGACGGCGGACATTTTGAAGAACTGTTGTAATTACGTACTGGTCATAATTATAGTTTATTTTGAACTTTCTTTTGTTTTTAAAAATGTGTTATTATTAAGTTTAACCAGTGGCGCAGCGTAAGGGGGGCGGAGATTTTTAAAACCGCGGTAGTTCGAAAAATAGCGGTCTGATGGAAAACTGGTAGAGGAACTTTTTGTTCAGTTTTTGTCGTATAACACCATCCCATAGTCCGTGTGCGCGAATTTCGAAACACCCTGTATAACCACTGTAGTTTTTGAGAAATGACACATTTTATTTTTTAATGTGTGAGAAGATTATGGGCAGATACAGGACTTGCGACATCTAACTGTAGTTCAAAGCTCACTTGTAGGCCTGATACTCGCATGAGAGGGTAGTTTCCCATCCGAAGGATGCGTTTTTGCAAACAATAACTCTTCATTGATCATCATGACGAGTCTGTCAACACCTAGAGCTATTAATAGAAAATATTAACATATCGCAAAACTACTTCGTTGAGAAAGTTACTTCAATTTCCAAAAATATTTAAAGTAACGGGTAAAAAAATCGCATCGATATTGAAGGTACAAGTAACAATAATAAAAACTGAAAATCTTACCTTTAATGTAGCCAACGCTGTCGCAAGAAAAGAGCTCTCTTCGAACGAACAGGCTGAACAAAGAACAGAACCGAAAAACCCGAGTCCCATGCCTCGGTAATTATTAAATGGCTGAATGCCTGAGGGGCCTTGGTATACTTGTTAACTAGGCACAACTGCAACTCGAGACAGTCATGTCTACTATTAATTCTTCCTATTTAAACAAACACTCAACATCGTTATTCCAGACGACACTCGGTATTTCCATATACGCCACCAGAACTGATAACCACCTGCATTGCTTATCTTGTACGTGACGTTGTTTGTCGAAAAACCAAATAATTCTTGTCCTATAACAACTTTTTAACAACACCTGACTAGGTAAAACTTTAAACTCGCGTAAAAACTTCCATTTAATGGTCCCTTAAGTTTCCCGTTATAAATTTATCATACGAACTGAATACAACAATTAAAATTAAATGAATTAACCAATTGCAATGAAACAACTAACATTAAAATGACAATTCAACAAATTTTTCCAATTCAGTGTTTATTTGAAATTACTTGAATTATGTTATATACAGGATGTTCCGACTACCATTTCCGATATTACGTTAACCACACGTGTTTTTACACTACAAGGTGACCGGTATTGTTTCAATCTAAATAAACCACACCCCCCATATAGTTTACGCAACAATACTTGATGTATTTAGAGCTACCGTAATTGAAGTTACATTATACCCCCATCAATGGCTTGGTTCTGTAATGGGAAATTGGGAACGAACTCAACGTTTGTGTGCAAAATATCCTATGGCAGAAATGTCTGTGCCAACTAGGTATACACTTCAAGAAATCTCCTTCTAAGCACAATGCGCCCATCTACCTATTTATCATAGTGTAATCTATTTGAACATCTGCACTATTCCTTTATGCGAATGATATCCGTCGAAATTATATAATTAAGGACATTGTTATGAATACACAGTGTACTGCTTCAAAGCTACATTAATATCATTAAATAACATCCCGTGTGAAATGCTAATTTTAGTTTGAACCTTTATGCAAGCAGCATCATGTAATTGTTAATTGTTTCAGGTACCCGACCTCAAGAACTTCTCGTCCTTAATTAGACTTCAGTCCTAATCGGTGAGTTGATTTTCTATTTTGCATTACGAAATCCATTCGTCGCCGGTAGTGCAGCTGCAATTTAAAAGTTTTCGCGATTTATTAGCGTAATTTCGACGTTGCGACAGCGAGGATCGAATAAACAGCTTTTCTAAATTTCATTTCAGTTCGGCCCTAATGTTTCCCATTTGCTAGTACGACGTAATTCCAAACTGCAATACCTATTAGTTTTTATATTTAAAATTCGGTCGACATTCTTCGGATTTCCTTCAAATATCTACAGATGTCGAAGGTATGTACATCCGAAAATTGGGAATAACTTGGTGCAAAATTTTTCTCTCAATTTATGCCAATGGAAGAAAATCTTGCTCTATTTATGGTTTTGTTACTAGTGGAAAAACTTGGTTGGGACGTATTGTCTAAGAAAAAGATAATCACATAATTTTCATGACTGCGGATAAGGTATATCGTAAAGCGTGTCCCAAATTCAGGGGTCGCTCAGTCTAACGCTGCTTAGAAAGTGCAGGAGTTCCGAATACTTTCGGAAACATATTTTTTGAAGAGATAAACACTGTACTCGAGCGCCACCAAGCGAATGCGGTCTTGCCACTGGACAAGAATGCGTAACGGTTGCAGAACCGCTGCCACAGATAACTAATCAGAGAAACGCTCTCCCGAGATTCTGTTGGTTTCGAGCGAAAGAGGTAAATCAAAATTATGAGACACATCACGGTTGTGATTTTTCAAGTAGTAATAAAGGTAATTATCGGTATCTACAAGAAAGCGATATGCAGGAAAACAGAATACAAAACCCCCTTATAAATAACGGGAAAGAAGTAACAAACGCTTACCTTTAAATTGAACGGTGCGGTTATAAAATTTGGACAAAAAGATTCGGTTAAGCACCAAAGGAAAAAAGATCTCTACTAAACAACGGATTTACCCTTTATAAAATTCCCAAAATGTGTTAAAATGGAACTCTTCCCATCCGGCCGGTTTATTCGATCCCCGGTCGTCCTAAAAATTTGGGACATATCGCGCTTCATTTGACACTAGACACGACTTAATCGGATGCGGTTTGCTGCAACTCGTTTAATTAGCTACTGTTGATTACACTTACTTAATTGGTCGGGATGAAATTTCAAAATTCGGTATACGAGTAATGCACATTTTGACTTAAATGTCGGATGAATCGCAAAAGGTGTCTGATATCTACGTAAACTTCACCTTACGGTGACCGTACTTGTTTAAATCAACATACGTAACTAAAATCGGATATTAATGAATGATAAAATATTAATTTCTCGTCATCTTCTAAAGGGCAACAGCTTTGGGATGCTGCAGGAATAATTCTAATATCTTTACTTATAAAACTGATCAATTATATCCGGCTACTGATTTCATTAACGGCGCTAAAACGGCTCTACAAATTAAAATATAGCTAGATATCGAATGCTCATATATCCGCTGGTCAGTAAAACTGTAGATTTCTTGTAAAACGGATCTAGAAAAGCGGTGTGAGCGTTCGGGGTCACTGGATTTGACCCATTTTCAATGGGCTTGTTACATGTGGTCAACTATTTGAACCGAATCGACTGAAGCGTTTGGCAGTTGGCAGACGGATATCATCGACTTTCTTATAAAGCTTCTATCGCTTTGCTTTGCCGCTTAACAATGACTAATGAGTAATGACGTCATACTTGAAAATTAGTTGTACCTATTGCAATTTACTCATTGCTGTTTTCTCTTTTTTCATTAATATTAATAATTATCCAGGCGCCATGAAGGATGTGACGCGTTCTTTCCGGGAAATATGACGTGTTTGCTCTAGAATATTCGAGAGCTTTTGGAAACATGCGAGAACTTTCGGGAAAGACCGGCGTGTGCTATATAAGCAGAATCGAATTCTGCTGCAGGGAGTTCTAACATAGATACGCTCGTATTATGTTATAAATTGTGAGTGATAAACAATAATTAACTGAAATTAATCCACCAAAGAGTGATATATATTCATTGTAAATTAATTGTAAATAAATAAAACTGTGTACACTGGACATCTACTGAGATATCCCCCTCGTTCGATCTAATACTTAATTTCGTTTGATCCACTCTTTTCAACTGAATTTTTTTATTGCCCCGCATTCTCATTGCTAAATTTGAAACTTTGAATACTTACATTGACGCTTAGATAAAACTGGAAATAATCGTGCGAATGGCGTACGGAAATTGTCTTAATCTGAAACGATTACCGTGGAATATAGTGCACACGTACACCGTTCCAAATAGTCTAATTACCGTTCCGTTACAATTAGATAATCCCAAGGATAACAGGACTACCTGAAAATAACATGCGTAAAATCCGTACGTAAAGTGAGACCCACTGAATCGAAATAGACACGAAACTATCAAACGCGCAATAAAATTATGTATTCAGGAAGTGTTGCATGCTTAGAACCCTAGTCTTTAAGGACGCCGAAATGGTAAGAAATTTAAAATTTGTACACATATCGTGGAGCAATACTCTTGTAATAAGAAAGTTCAAACGAACGAAAAGTTTTATAGCGAATTGGGCCACTTAGCTATAGGCGCATTTTATATCGTGGAAAAGAATAATGCAGGCTTTCCAGACTTGAGGGGATGGATCAACGTCGGGTAGTGCTCCACTTAATGACACCCCTTTCACGATCTGCACGGCAAAAATAAGCTGAAATAAAGGAAGTCGCACGTCGTTGTCCAAATTAAATCTTTATTTGCTATGCAAAAAATGCCAGGCAAGCATATGGGGAACGTGAGTTGTTTACGTATTCTGCATTCGTACTGATCATCGTTAGAACTGAAGTTACACAGAATGGCGCAACTGCTTAAAGTCGCACGGTTGCTGGTAGCTTTTAAGAATTGCCTCGAATTGTTATATTATTAAACATTTTTTTCTAATCAATGTCGTGGATCTAATTTAATTTTTAACACAACACAATTTTACGAATCGAGCGTGTACTCAAGGTCTTACTTTTTATTTTTTTATAAGTGGTGTTTCTTGGAATTGTTAGATTTTTGTACTTCAATTTTATTTGTTATCAAGTTGCTCATTAATGCGAATGTGACAGTTTCGATATGATTTATTAAGCTTTTCATTTATTTGAGACGGATAAAGGTAATTGTTAAAGATAACGTAACAATTTTAATCATTAAGAAAAAAAATTACTTGGACTTAAATCGTTATTTTTTTGTTATTTGCGACATTTTCAATTGACTAAATGCGAAATAAGATCACTGGTAGGAATTTTGAAAAACATTTTTCAAAATCGGATACGGCATACCCGAAAACCTATTCAAAGACGTGCCACCCATCTTTGTAACTCTTATGGTTGCTGAGAAAAAAATTAAAGAAGAAATCCAAATTTCACCACATCTTTGGGGGTGGCTTCCAAACGAAACACGTTGGACTCTCCGTTTATTCGCAAAAAGTGCTTGTCTTGATCACCCCATTTTTTTTACATGCGCTCATGTAACACCCTGTATACAAAAAAAATGATTTTATTCTAACCTTAGATTTCTGATTCCGGCAGACATTTGGCAAAATCAAAATCCTTAAATTCCAAACGATCTGTTACCTGACTAATCATTAAAATTAATCGTAATTGAGCATAAAACTTCTCCGTTCGTCGTGAAAAGGGTTCGAATGAACACACAACTTGCGTGATATTACACAAACACATTTTATTTTACAAACATACAAAATAAAAACAACCATTACAGCCCTGTTAAAATGGAAATGGACCACACACTTCCAATTAAAATTCCACATGTGTTCGGAATAACATTGTAATCAATTACCAAGTAAAGCTTAAACTTACTTGCAGTTTTTTGGCGGCAAAATATTCAAATAAAATTGGTACACACAATTCACCGACGGAAACAAGAAAAAAACACATGATGACACGTGAAGCAAAAACAAAACTGGTTTTACTGCTTCCTTTTTCCGATAATATCTTAGTAAAGTTTATCATTATCCTCGTCAAGAAAACTCGCCGTACAAGCTCCAAGCAAATTGACTCAAAAAGTTCTCCTATTTCGAAAACAACACAAACGAAAACTAAACCGTCCTTTAACTTGACAACTAACTCGAACTTGAACAGCTTTTCTTTACACGTGGCCCCGTGGTCGGCCACGAACTGGGCAAAAACTAAACTCATTTTTCTCGTTTAAAGAACGGCACTCGAAACTGGCAACTGGCTTCTATAAACGGACCGTAACTCGGCCTCGAAAGTTTTATAAAAAAAAGATACTGCAACCAACAAAAGGCGTTTTCTTTCCGTGTCTTACCGTATTTAAATGGAAATCTTACCTAAATTTCTTAAAACTTTATCAACCAATGAAAACTGCATAGAAACGACAATCATCACGTCCACACTAATTCATAAAATTATCCTTATGTAAATCAACATTTCCACCTAAAAATACAATTTTTTCTTAATGATTAAAATTGTCACGTTATTTTTAACAATTACCTTTATCCGTCTCAGATAAACGAAAAGCTTCATAAATCATATCGAAACGGTCATATTCGCATTAATGAGCACATTAATATCAAATAAAACTGAGGTTTAAAAATTCTTTAATTTAGCAATTCCAAGAAAAACTCACTTATAAAGAAAATAAACAAATAAGACCTTCACTACACTCAAGATTCGCAAAATTGTTTTGTGTTAAAACGTAATTAGACACCCGAATTTATTCCAAATGTCTCAAAACAAACTACAACTTCCCAACTGGCATTGTTTACACAGCAATATATATGTTCATTTTCTTATGTACAATGAGTAAACGCCACCCAAAAAACACCTGGCTTACTAGTTCAAAACAAAACAGCCTTTAAAGACAACAATTTATTCCGCAAAAGTTAATTAAAACAACAACGTTGGAAGAACGCAGTTAGAGCTTATTCTTACACATATCACGCACACGGGCGTTCGACCGACAATTAAATAGAAAAAATTTTAATTACTTACAGTTTTTTAAAATTAATTCAATAATTTCACGGTATTCAGGCGCACGTAGAACTGACACAAAAACACTCGCTGACAGCTTCAGCAAGCCTCATTTCTTTTTTATTAAACAATGAAAACATTTAGCCACTTTTACTTTTAATAAATGAAACCTTGATTACACAGGCTGAACGCTGAACGCCCGAAAATTTAGCGTAAAAACATGTACACGACCTGAAACCCTTGCAAAAATGAGTACCAAAAACTCCATTTTCTCTACTTTGTCTCCGGTATTTAAAGAAACACCACTTCCACTTTGTACTTATTTTTTTATAAGAAGTGAAATATACGAGATATATTAAATCATCGAATCAATTACGATCCAAAGGAGCATTGTCAACAGAACTGCGTTTTCAAATTTCCTGCAGCTTTTTTTATCGCCCGTAAAAAGAGTACATACTGTATTGAGTAGCACTTTTTTTCAGCACGAATAAAACGATGTACGGCACGAATAAAACGAAAGTTAGAAACTGTGGGGTTTCAGTAGGATAGTGCACCCTCGCACAACACCAAAAACTGTGCGAGAATACCTATCGGTCAAATTTCCAGGAAATTTGTGCGGTGTAGTTATTCTTGCGTAATTATGGCGATGTGCGCGGGTGCGCCATCCTGTTGAAATCTAGTTTCCAACGTTTGCTTTTTTTGTGTGTCATACATCGTTGTTTACGAATACGATGTACGGCATACAAAAAAAGACAAAAGTTGGAAACTTTTGATTTCAACAGGAAAACGAAATCGGCAAATGTCGTTTTTTCTGGCACATCTTTTTGTTTATTTGTTTACCAGACACCATACAGAATAAAAATTCCAATTACATGACACTGGGGCTCATATCATACATTAGGGCTTAAGATCTAATTTTACCTTCGGAAATAATCGGAATTGAATTATTTGTATATAAGTTGAAATGGCAATTAGTCCAAATATTTAAAGTTTCGAAATCGATAACCTCTAGAAAAATATACCTACTTTAAATATTGGGACTACTTATATACCATTTCAACTTATATACATGACAATAAATTAATAACTCTTTAATTGGGCATTTTATTCTTAATTTTACCATCTTTGTAACTTCTATGGTCATCCTTATCTTGGACACAGGGTATACCCTAAGATTTATTGTTCCTCTTCCCGGACTTCCCCCTCATTGTTATCTTCAACACTCCCTTACTTTTAAAGTTTTTCTCATCTCATTCTCCAGTTCTTCTCAAATTCCCATCATATTCTCCGTAAGCTTATCTGAATTTCTTCATAAGCTACTGTCATGTTTCCCTCTAAGCCCCCTCTTCCTATGTTCTTCAGCTTTCTGCAAATTTTCGTCAAGTTGCTCCATGCAGCTTCCCCAAAAATCCATGATCGTCTCAGTTCCTATTTAAATTTCCTTCTCATTTTTCCTTTCTTTTCAACCCAACGTCTCTCACCAGACGTATTTTTCCTCATTGGAGATCATGCAGATTGCGCTTTCTCATATTTGCTTCAATAATCAAGAAAATTCATAATTAGACCATCCAACCCGAGGGAAAATTTTTGCTGGACCTTAAAATTATCATAAGAATAAGTTGTTTCTTAATCAAATGTTTACAATCTAACGCGCCCTTTCATAGCATCTATTTTGTAGTAGGTAAGTTTCATTACTGCAATGTCACCTAGGATTCTTTGGCCCTCTAGGATGTATACTATTGTGCCTTATGGATAAACCGCCACTGGCTCCTCGATGTGCTTCTTCAGTTTCACTAAAATTTCCACATTTTCTCCCAAGGTCCAATCAAGTCATCCTAACATTAATTATTGATAATTTTCCTCGAGTTACCCCTTACGCAATATGCATCTCTCAATTACTTTTAGCTTTCCTATGACCATCGAAGTTTCTCAAATTGCCCTAAAAATTCATTGATCTTCTCATGTCCATTTGAACCTAAGTTTTCATCAAGCTCTCCCTCCAGTGGAATAGTTTTCCGCCATGGATGCAATGTTTCCGGAAAACGTTGAAGATGTTTTCCGGCGGTTTGGATCAGAAAATGCATTTCATTTTTTTACACTACGAGAAGCGATTCACAAGTTCAACTAAAAAAAAAAATGAATGTGTCCTTCGTGTCGTTTAGTAGTTTGTACTTGAATATTAAATTTTACAAAAAACAACGTAGCTAATTTTAGGAATTATAGCATTTGATTTGAATTCAATTCATCATCTTCCTTATTTAAATATAATTTTCAAGCAAAAAACTAGTTCTGAATCGCGCAAATTTACGAAGTCGTGGACAGGAAAGGTTCAAACGCCTGTCTAGTGCCAGACGACGCGGCGCCATGAATAAATCTCGTGAAAACGCATAGATATATAAATACCTAGATACAGCCATCCTTAACAAACGTACCTCGGTTTTTAAAAAACATATCTAAGAAATTTGTACATCTCTCCATTACTTTCTAACCAAGAAGAAACATGTTCTATCTCTTTTTATTGCATTAACCACTATGTCGTACGCGAATCGGACGCTTAAAACAAACTTAGCGCGTCCCATAAGTCATGTGACAACTGACAGTTGACACATTTCACAATCGCGCGAAATCAAATCTAACTAAAAATATTCGCCCTAAACATGATGGGCGGTTTTTTCACTAAATATTATGTAATTATTGCGTTATCAATTGAATACGAATAACATTAGTGATTGCCATAATGATAGACGCGTCCATAATTGTTATTCCTGAAATAGTTTTATTACATAGAGCTACGCCATTCAAATTTGGGACTATGTTTACCTTGTTTGGCATAATGTGCTGCAGTGAATTCATTGCTGGCTTGCAGAATATCAAAAAAACCGTAAGTAAGTAAAGTTTATGTTCAACATTTTAATTTTAATTGCATGGTTTTAGGCGTAATGGTAAAGGAGATTAAGTTGCGACAGGAAGTGAATTCGTTTCCAATTATCATTTTGGCCTATATGATGTTGATGCAGTGCGTTTGTATCATGATCACAAAGAAGGATGCGTGCAATATTCTTAGGAAAGCGAGATTTATAGACTGTTGTGTGCGTGCAATATCAAATTTTGGTCGCTACGCGTCTTGCCTACCTTTCGGCATAGTCCAATCGGTGGGGTTTCTTTTTGAAATTATAGTGCTAATTGTAGTAAGCTACACGTGTACATTTATTTAAAATAAATACAAAATCTTAACAATGATATCCAATTGCTGATAATTCTCATTTAGTGAACATTCATTACGTTTGTAAAAGTTCACAATCCGAATCATCGTCAGATGAAATTGACAAATCCGTATCATCACTGTCATTATTAACACTTATTATAAAGTTCAGAAACATCAACCAATATAACTTCTCTTTTAAATTAATCACTTTCCACATCTTCACACACTTTCTTCCAGTTGTCAGCTGTAATTTTTTCAAATTCTTCATTTGCCAGTTTTCTAAGTAACATCTTCCATTTTAAATGTAACATTTCTTGCTGCTATGCGATTTAAATAAATAAAAAGGCGGTTTATTTATGTTGTAAAGTCTCCAATCTGATAATTTTCTGTGTGATTTGTGCTAACAATTTGATTGACAGTTATAATAAATAATGCGAATCTTGTCTTCCATGCTCAGGGTACCTCTATAAAGGATAGCGCTATACGTAATTAATGTGCCGAAAGTGATGGTAATAGATGGTACGTCCTTTTGAACTATGTTGGGGTATGGCTGTATCTATGTATTTATATATCTATGTGAAAACGTTTCCACTAGCGCCCTCCGATGTGAAAACTGCACGTTTACAAAGGAAATGGACTCTGAAAACTCCTGACGCGACTGTGGTCCGAGAGATGTCGCCACCGCGCGGTTTTCAGGAAGCTTTTCAGTAGCTCTGAAAGGGATTTCTCCACCATCCCGCGCGTTTTCACCTTGCCGTTCGTACGTCCTGAAAACTGTAGATGGCGAACCCGTCGTCTGAATATCGACCTCCTAGTAACTCACTATGGCGTCTCAGAGGGGGCGCTGGACGTACATTTCGGTTTATAAATTCGTCAATCGATAAAGTTTGGAGGTTTTCTATGATAGTCTCGACCTTTTGACCGCAATATTGTCTTAGCTGCAGCATCTGGGGCTTATCCAGGCTTTTAGTGTTCTTTGCCACACAATTTGATTTTCTTCGTAAACCTTTTTTTCCTTTCAGGGCGTAGGAGACGAGTTTTAGGGGTTTTACTTTTAACTACCCCAAATTACTTGTACGAGCTTCCCTTGTAAAATAATTACCATATTTGGAGTTAATATTTGATTACAGTCCATTATCGATTTGGCAAATGTTTGTTGTCAATGACAAATTTAATTACTTAACATAGGTAGGTACATGCATACCTACAAAATAAATATCTAAATTTATTTAAATGATTGTTTAGTAATGAGTAATTTTAATTAAGGTGCTTCTGGTGATGAAAAATTAGGTTACAATATAAAGTGCCTTTTCGTACTTGAATATTATTTATTATTGCCACAAAGCCATTCAGGGCTTCTTAGTTTGCGATGTCTCCCAAAGCTCATTTTTCATTTAAAATGATCAAGTATCAAAAGTAAAGAAGCACATTTTATTACGCGAATTGTTCTCTTTTGGGAAACAAAGAGAAGAGTAATTTGATAGTGTAGAATTACTACAAAGAGAGATATATTTTAATCGTTTGACAGACCGAATTTCATGTAGTGATGTATGTTAGTTAAAATAAACGTGAATTTCCAGCGTGTTTTTGCGTACCTGCTATAAATTGTATTAAAATATGGAAAAAAAAGCTTTATTAAAAGTCTGTTTTTGTGTTTATCTCTGTTAAATGTTAAATGTATTCACTTTCAGTTACTTGTCAGTTTCAATACGGCACACTGTCCCCTACTTAAAGTCGTTGCGACAATGTAATTATCTTGGTCTCGGCTTCCAATGAGTTTGATTTTATTTGGTTCCTGTTACGACATAAATTCAATTCAGGAACATTCCAAAGATTCATAAATTCTGCAAAATTCGGGAATTTTAAAACATTTCGAAAATTCGGAAGGACAACCTGGGTCATCTGTTCCCGTTAATAGTCACCTACACGCATTCTTCGCCTGTTTCTTAAACTACCAATGAAACCCGTTTATTACTTTTTTATAGTTCTTCCCCATATTTCAAGCCCCTTTATGTATATTATCCGAACTAATAATGTGTGTCCCAGATAGGAAAATAGCTCATTTTTAATTGTATCAAAAAATTCATAAAAATGTTAAAAAAATCTGGCTAATCACTCTTTTTCTTTCGCGTAGGACTCCCCCTTCCCCCAAATAAATCATGAAAATTCGAAAAAACCTGAATTTTCACAAAAACACAACTTTGTTCGGCAAATTTCCTGGAAAATGGAAAATTTGTGCGCAGGTGCACCACCCTGTTGAAACCAACAGTTCCAACTTTGTTTTTTTTTGTGCCATATCGTATTCGTAATAAAAATTGCTACTCAATACAGTATGTACTTTCCTTACGTGCCAAATAAAAAAACAAAGTTGATGATGATTTCTCCGGAACGAAACGTTGTATTGAAAATCTCTCAACGGCGTCTTTTAGAACTCCAAAAGTGGAAATGAGAAAGAGTTTTTTTGTATCTGTTCAAATAACAGTAGAAACAATTTTTCTGTCATACCTTCGGTAGTAATCGGAATCGGAACCTTTAGAGCGACTAGCGTGACCTCTAAGGTCTTGGTACTCATCACTTCCAAAGCCTTAGACTTCAGACAGAATGTGCAAGACGAGTTATAGGTCCTCCAGAACCAGGGGCGTTTCGCATTTCAAGTGTAACTAATGTCTTCAATTAATTCAGATCCTTCAGAGTGTTTAGGGTGACCAAGGTTGAAAAGTACTCGGTCTTTGGGGTTTTTCGAATTTTTGAAGTTCTCGAAGTCGGCGAAGTTCACAGAACTTGCATACTTCTCAGTTTTCAATGCGTTTGGTCTTCATAATCTTTAATTTTCAAAATATTTGCCTCCAGAGTCTTAAAAATCTTGTGTTTTGAGTGTTTTCGTCCAATCATCCAAAAAGGGAAATATGTTTAGTGCATTTTTTTTAAATAAAAAAATATGCTTGGCGTTTTGCCCATCCCTCTGTCGGTCCGGACTCCGGACCCACTACTACAGCGGCTTAGCACTACTTTTAGGGAAATTGGCCTAGAATCCTAGAATGCTGTGCATTAGGTGTATCAGATGGCGCTCCCGTGAATTATTTCCTAAAGTCACTAAATATAGAAAGTACCGCAATCCATTGGGCTCGTGTGTTAGAGAGAGAACGCATGATTTTTGCCCAAAAATGGCGAAAGTTACCAGATTCTAGTAACTTTTATGTTAGGGATTGTTCCACCTGTTTGGAGATATCTGTATATATTTTTATAAAACATGACAGTACTATGAAGTTAGGTTATAAAAAATGACAGCTATTCAGATTTTATTTGTCAATTTTTTTAAGTTGGCAGCAAATTTGCCCAAAAATGGCGGATGATTGCGGTACTTTCTATATCTAGTGACTTTATTATTTCCCTAGGCGCTGAAATGAAAACGTGCATAACTTTCACATGCGACAACCAATTTGTCAGCATAGGCATGCTTCTAGTAGTGCCTAGTAAAACCTTAGAAGATTTGAAGGGGAGGGGTGCGTTCTCCCCTTCACGGCATTCTAATGAAAGGTCTCATCGCAAGGAATGGTTTCTACAAACTACACCTGTCCTCCGCTTTTCGAGATCAGGGTGGTCCCTGGGGTGGTCTGAAGGGGGGGGGGGGTGTTAATTTAATCATAAATTTACATTTTATTCAAATTTTGCAGTGTTTTTCAAAATCGTTAAATTTCTAGTACCCCTTAGAGTGAAAATCGAATTTTTCAGTGTCTCAGAGTTACCTATATCTTAGTATCTTATACAGGCTGATTCAAATTCGAATAACCCATTATCATGACCACTTTTGTCTCTCTACAAGATGCTAGTTTCAAATTTTAAATCCGACGTTTCGTCTCCGGTTGACCATCATCAACTTTGTTTTTTCTTATGGAAGTAATTTTTCCTTTTTGGGTCATTTGATAGGGAATTCAAAAGAGAGTTCAAAAATGTAAACATCACATTTTTTTTACATTATTAAAATATTTTCTTTTTTGCTTAGAAAACTTTCTTGCGGTTTTACGAATTAATAGCGCTATTTATGATTAAAAGATAGGATGTTTACATTTTTGAAATCAGAAAAAAATTCTCCATAAAATGACAAAAAGTAAAAATTACTTCCATAAGAAAAAACAATGTTGATGATGGTTGATTGGAGACGAAACGTCAAACCTAAAATTTAAAAGTAGCATCTTGTAGAGAGACAAAAGTCGCCATAATAATGTATCATTTATTTCGAAATATCTTTTTAAATAACTTCGGTAAAAAATAAAAACGATTTTGCAAAGTTTCGGCTTTTTCCGGGTATCTCCGAAAGTAGTCGGAATTTTTTAAGTTTCAAAACTGCATTTTGTTAAGCATCAAAATACGTTTGCCAAATTTAAACTACCTACCTATCTCTTACAGTTTCCGAAATCCCCGTGGTGGCCCTCGAATTTGAATCACCCTGTATTGTAAATTAATCGCATGTTAAAAGCTGACTGTAATTGTAACGGAGGCCTTTCTCTTTTTGTCTTCTGGAAATATTGGTTTTGCCTCTTGACTTGCTAAAAAAATTGTAGCGTCTTGGATCCTACATTATTCTTCATTTCTTTTTTGATTCTTAGACCTCTTCTGTTTATTCGACTGCCTACTAGCACCCTCTCTCCTCAATGGTTAGTTTAGTTTGGAGGAAAAAGAAATATTCCCAGGACAAAGGGGCCGCTCATTTCATGCATTACTCTTTTCCATAATAATGTATGTCCATGAGTCTTTTCAAACTGATGTCAAACAGATACGTCAATTTTGAACAAACAAAAAAAAACTTGGTTTTATGTATAGGTGGTGGTTCCAAAACAGTGGGATATCTATTAAAGTCAGGTTCCACTAACTGTCTGCTACCGAAATGTGTCGCCATCAATTACAAAAAAACCGCAAATTGCAAATTGAGGTGGCACCTGAAGATATATTTTTGAATTACCATGTATATAAAATCGGCAATATCAAACATGACAGTGAATAGGTAATTTGTCATGTGATAATTTAAATGAGTTAGGTGCGCTTTTCGGTGGGAAAACGAGAACCTGTGCGCGCATTCATTCGAGCGATTTTCAACGCCAATGCAGAAGATTAGAGGAGAGGAGGTAATTGCTAGGGTAATTACGGTGATCTACAACTAGAAGAAAGAAGCCATTTTTGCAAGTAAAGCTTTCGTTGTTCGTTATTGAGGCCGTATATGTTTATGAAACATTTTCAAGTCGAAGGAAAGGATGTAAAATCGGAAGAAGGCCTTCATCGTCATCATCCTGCCTTTGTCGCAATTTGCAAACTATAACGTTTGCATCAGAAATAAAGTAGACGATGTATTAGCAGCAGTATTTAGTGATTTAAAGGTATAATTCAGGTAACATATCGATTTTGATTTTGATTTACCGAAATTAAGTTTTGTATATATCAATACCACATTATTTATTTACTACATAATACATAACAAATTTGAATAGGCAAAGCAAACAGGTAAGTTTTATACAACGAGTTAATAACAATAACCTAAGGAGCAACTACAAGTCAACGAGTCAGTAATAAGTAAATATCGATAAACAGTGGCACACTGACGTGGAGGTAACATTTTCAACCATAACCTTATAAATCAAGATTTTATTAATTCTCGCATTTATGGTCTTGCATTTAGTAACTCTAGAGTAGAATTTAGAAAAATGTATATTCATTACTGTAAAAATCCTTTGAGGTCCTCGGATTCTGTCTTCATAGACGACGTAGAGTTTTAAAGCGCTCATAGTTCCAAGTCGTCAAAGTTTTGTTATCAGAGACTTCTAAGTTTTCAGAATTTTCTTTAGAGCCAAAAGTTTCTATCTTCAAGTTCTTTATATCATACAGAGGATTTGCTAGTTCTTCAAAAATTCCATCTACATTACACATTATACTATTCTGTATTTTTTGTTTCTCACTCCCTTTACTCTAAAAAGCAGGGTTGCTCTCGCGAATAACGTATTTAAGTGGACCGCCCCCGTTTTAACGCGAAAAGTTAAGCCGAAATGTGCGGTACACCGTATACCTGCTTTCTCGGTGGCAGTTTTATTAATGCAGTAATGGTAATAATAAATTATTAACCCTAAAAGGCATAATGGATTAGTTTACCGGCTCGGGCGGAATCAACCTTGATACGTGAAACGTTTGAAATGATTTTCCCCGACTTGGAATTACAAGTACCTAAACCTTTTTAACTTTTCCGTAACACTCCCTTTTAAATCCCTTTCGCTACGTACATTTAATTATTCCGTGTTTCGTTTATTAGACTAACTTATTTCAAATGCGCCTAAGTGGTCGCAACGTTTTTCTCTTTTCGTTAAACATCAGACGTGTGCTAATAAGTTGTGAAAGGGGGAAATAAACGTAAAAAAGATATTGTAGCGTATACAGTAAAGCACAGAAGGAATACTAAATTAAACCAAATAAAAATGCCTCTCCCTCGGCGTGAAAATTACTGGCACATTTGCAAATTCGAATTCGTACCTATTATTGCGTATCGAATTCCGCTTACCGGCGAATACATTTTTGGAAATCGGTTCATATTTAAATTTATAATATGCAGATCTGATTTTAATCCAATCAACTTTAATGGAAATTCGATTTTGTTTTATTTTGTCGCGCAAAAAAAGCGATCTTGCTTATAATCCAAACATAAAATTTTATAATCCCCATCGTCCAAAAAAAAAAATGTCGGGGAAAATTGAAAATACTTTGTGTCACTAAGTTGGATTTAATTTTCTTGTCGTCGTTTTCTAGCACAATAAAGTCGTTAAAGTTGGCATGAATTGTCCAAAGTTTTCTATTCTTTAGCATCACATTCTCTAAATTGGTCTAAGAATTGAGCAACTTTTATTACAATGCAAGAACTTGAGAAAAGAATTACTTTCAAATTTAGTAGTTAAGCTAATGATGCCACTTAAACTTTCATCATTAACTATCGATCCGCACCGGGCGCTATTTTTAACCGGATTATCGCGTTAAGGGTATTTTATCAATTCAATAAATGTGGCGATTGACCGGAGGCAAACAAGGAAAATTAACTAATCCCTCGCAAATGTCAAATACTAAACTCTCCGGAGAAATTTAATAAATCCCTCGCTTTATTTTCGCCTCTTTTAATGAAATATTTATTGAATCAATTTCGTCGAGTAGGACAAATGTTAATGAAGGAATGTATCTCGATTGTTATATAAAAATCCTTTCATCCCCCTTTGTTTCGCCATTAATTTTACTGCGCGACGCTTAATAATCGGGTTATTTAACGAAAAATTCAATTTCATTTCCTAACGTATTTACTTTGTGCTCGTGTAATTAGTGTAGCTGGTTTATCTTTTTGATGTATTATAAAATGCCATATCATCAGGTAAAATTTGCAAGTGGCTTAAATCTTTCTTGATGCTTAAATCGATTGTAGAAAATAATCCTAAATACTTTTTTATTTGTTTTGGTATGGTATTACCTTTACTAACCATTTACACCGTGGAGGAACTGCTTCATACAGTTCCTATACTTCACTGTATCTGTTGCTATTTCATCTCGCGCGGGCTGCAGTTCTTGTATCTTAGCAATACGAGAAGAGGGACCCTTTAATATGTTTTTCTTCTGTTTAATTGTTTAGCATATTGGTCTGTTTGTTATAGTCGCATTTAACATGAATACTGCTACTATTTTTAGCGCATTTCCACAAAAATAAAAAAAATGCGCTATTGTGGCCACTTTGTCCGTCCGTCCGTCCGTCTGTCCGCTCGTTCGTTGAGACCATACTAGTTCTTTATCTTAAGAGCTATTGTTCTACTTTTTTCGATATTTCGTTCGTTATGGTGTCGAGGCTTGCACCACGAAAGTAATTTTTTCTGTGTTTATTGCTAAACAAGTTATTGTAAAAAATCCAACAAACCGTTTTTTACATGTTCCATAATTTTACACTTTTGCCGTTTATTAACGATCCTAGAGATCGTTTATAATTTTATATTGCTGTCTGTCGTCTGTCTGTTGGTCTGTCCGTCTGTTCCTTTGTTTGTCTGTCCCTCTATCTGTCCGTGTGAACGACAACTTTGGTTAGAAATGTCCGATCGCTTTGACATCTTCGTTAGTTATAAACTGAATTGCATGAAATTCAATATGGGCAAAGCTTTAGCCATATAATACGCAATGCCAAAAGTTGAGTCGAATCGATTCAAAATTCACAGTGCCCTTTTCGCATCTCGACCATTTATGAACCGAATTGCAAACTTTTTTATTTATGGAAGCATTTAAATGAAATTTGATACATAGGCGTTTGTAAGAAAGGAAAATCTACCGTTAGTTTCAAAATTTAGATTTGCGCATGCGCAGTTCCAACTTTCTTATTTAGAACAGCATTGAAATGAAATTCTTCTTATAAACTGAAATTGAAGTAGCACATTTGCAACGCTATCTTTCATATTTGTGGCCGGATTTTTACGATTTTAACAGAAGTTGCATCTTACGAATCAGAAATGAATGCAAGTGGAAATGCGCTTTTTGTAAATCGTTTAGGATTACTTCTTAACTTGTTATCTCTACTTTCCGTGTTATATTAATGGCAGCGTTGGCAGAAGTTAGACGGGGTTCTGCTTGTAATTTTTTCCCAGAGCTGCCAACTGTAAGTATAGGATGGGCAAAGCAAAGTAGCCCGGAATGCACTTATTTTTGAGAAATCCTGTATTTCATTAGAGTTGATTATCCTTTTTTTGTCCAATATTTTCCTTTACAACAATTAAATTGCTTTTTGGCTAATAACTTCTTAGCTAGGTATTTCAAAAAATTTGGTTTATTTTGTGAAGGATCAATCGCCCGTTAAAATTGTCAAAAAATCGTTTAAATAACACCTGCACGTCTTTCCCAATCCGCATACGTGATTTTGCACATACACACTATTATGTTTTCTTTAAAAGTGTGTACGGTTAAAACTTCAAGATAATATCTTCAGAAATACGTAATATTTTAGGCAAAGACATTACGTGTGCTTTCATTTGTAGGACGTATGGTTAAAATTTCAAGACATAAGAACGCCCATTACGTTTTCTTGAAAGGTTGTGTTACACAATCTGATTTTTATGAAATGTTGCCTGATTTTTGTTATCCGGTCAAGAATTTCGGTTGGAATCTAGAATTTTCGAAAGCTAATTTCGGATGCGTTATTTTCGTTTGTAACGGGAGCCCGCGCGAACGTTTTAAAGTTTGCACTTTTTTTAGGTGTAGGAGCGTTTCTATGAGATTTGGGTAGATGGAACACTTTTTTATGGTGTTTTTTTCCAATTGAATTTCATTAGGGTAGCGCAGTTTTAGCTATTGAACATTACGATAGGTTGTTCCGTTAGAGAAAATGTGATTTTTTAATTCTTAAAGTCAGTAGATCCCAAGTTAATCGCATGGGAAAAGAGACAGTCTGACGGACGATAACACAAAATTAATGTCGTTTACGTCACCAAAACAGCTGATTCCGATTTGTTGATCGTGATGTCGTGGGCCAGCGTGGGAAGTGCTCAATTTGCAGGTTTTAAACGGCTGTCGGCTTTGATTAATTATTTTTATAGGTGTGTGTATGTAGGCGTAGTCTATTGGTTAATGATTACACATGTAACATTGTAATCTATTATGCCCGTTTTGTAGGCGGTTGTTGGAAAAATTGAGAACAGAAGGATGAAGTAGACAGGGTCTGTTTATAGTGTGGGAGGTTAGGTTCGCATATAGAGTCGGAATTTTCACCTAAATTCAGTACGACAATCGATTTGCCCTGGAATATACTTTATACAAAAACAAAGGTCTGTTATACAAAGATTGGGATTTTGAACTAATCTGAAGGTAGGTACCCCAGAACTGTTCAATGTCTTGCCCCAAACCTTCATAATTTTGTAGTAGTGAGGGATGAGAATGCATTGATCAGTACGTCGGTCGTCGAGACATTGGTTCCAAGCTTCAAAAATGGATGACCGGTTTGCATATGTACCTCTGTTACATTTTGACGCTCAACGGTGGGGCTTTAGGAAGGAACTACATAGTTCCACGTCGCAGGACGAATGGACAAATCCCAAAGTAAAGCATTTTGAACACTTAATCCCAAGTGCGTACGAAGAACCTCTTCATATAAAACTTAAAAATATACAGGGTGAAATACTTCCCGCGAATCTAGAGCTAAAAATAACTGACCCAACACACGTTAGTATAACGTTACACCTCTTTTTAAATGTTGTAGATGTTATCAAGATATTTAGATTATTATCAAGATATAGTTTTAGATCCCTTATAAATAAGGTAAAGTGTTTTTTTTTCTATTTGTGTTCAATACAAAGCGCGTCTTGCAAGAAATTTGACGTTTTGTACGTTTAAATGAAACAATCTTGAAAGACTCCATCCAATCGTTTTGTAGCTGGTGAAACGTTCAAGAGAAATTTTTCATTGTAACCAATATTCGTGTATGAACTCTGGAGAAGGTAGGTAATAGGTTTTCCATTTAAATTCAATATTAAGTACTCGGAAGTCTTCTAACTGAGTTAAATGGTAACGGTTTCATATCCGGGGGGTAGCGTAATTTTCGAAAAAAATGTTCAGAATGTGTAGGAAATGGGCTGTTTTTGAAGAAAATGATAGAATCTTTTTCCGCAAATGACCCATTTTTTCAAAAAAAAAATAACAAGTTAAAAAGTAATCGTAAACGATTTACATAAAGCGCATTTCCACTTGCATTCATTTCCCATTTGTAAGATGCAACTTCTGTTAAAATCGTAAAAATCCGCCCACAAATATGAAAGATAGCGTTGCACATGGGCAATCCATTGTTGACGTGCTACTTCAATTTCAGTTTATGAGAAGAATTTCATTTCAATGCTTTTCTAAATAAGAAAGTTGGAACTGCGCATGCGCAAACCTAAATTTTAAAACTAATGTTAGATTTTCCTTTGTTCCAAGCGCCTAAGTATCAAATTTCACTTAAATAGTTCCATAGATAAAAAAGTTGGCACGGCGCATGCGCAAAATAAAATTTTGAAACTGGCGCTAGATTTTCCTTTATTCCAAGTGCCTATGTATCACATTTCATTTAAATTCTTCCATAAATAAAAAAGCTGGCACTGCGCATGCGCAAAACCAAATTTTGAAATTGGCGTTTGATTTTCCTTTATTCGAAGTGCTTCTGTATCAAATTTCGTTTAAATTCTTCCATAAATAAAAAAGTTGGCACTGCGCATGCGCAAAACCAAATTTTGAAATTGGCGTTTGATTTTCCTTTATTCCAAGTGCCTATGTATCAAATTTCATTCAAATACTTTTATAAGTAAAAAAGTTTGCAATTCGGTTTATAAATGGTCGAGATGCGAAAAGGGCACTGTGAATTTTGAATCGATTCGATTCAACTTTTGGCATTGCGTATTATATGGCTAAATCTATGCCCATATTGAATTTCATGCAATTCAGTTCATAACTAACGGAGATGTAAAAGCGATCGAACATTTCTAAACAAAGTTATCGTTCACACGGACAGATAGATGGACAGACAGACAAAGGAACAGACGGAGAGACCAACCGGCAGGCGACAGATAGCAATGCAAAATTATAAACGATCTCTAGGATCGTTAATAAACGGCAAAAGTGTAAAATTATGGAACATGTAAAAAACGGTTTTTTGTTTTTTTTACAATAACTTTTTTTTGTAAGCGGTACAGAAAAAATTCCTTCCTTGGTACAAGACTCGACACCATAACGAACCAAATAGCAAAAAAAGTAGAACAATAGCTCTTAAGATAAAAAACTAGTAGCGTCGCAAAGTTAGCGGACGGACGGACGGACAAAGTGGCCACAATAGCGCATTTTTTTTTTATTTTTGTGGAAATGCGCTAAAAAAGATTGCAAATGTCGTGGTAGCAGGAAAAAACTTCACCTATTGCGCAATAGGTGGCGGATGCGTTCATTTTTCAAAAATTTTAATGTAAGATGTCTAATTGCGAAATCCTCTTCCCGACCTATAGGCACAGATCAAAGTGAAATATCTTTATTAGCTTAATATAGCTACTTTTGTAATTAATGGCGATATAGGTGATTTCTTAATAAAACTTTTAACCTAAGCAAGTAGGCAACTTCTTAAGCACACCTGTTTTTTACACACATAAAGCGTGGATTTTAAAGGTGAATTTGTACTTGCTCAATGCAAATTTTAGGAGAGGTTTTTAAAAAAACCTTTAACCTAGAGAATGTTCTTGAGAAAACTTCTTTAACCTATTCCGAACACCGCTAATTTGGCTAGGTAAAGTGTGTAATAAATATACATATAACCACACTTATTTTATTAAATAAAAATACATGATAAAGGTAAAAATAAGCATCGCAGCAGTCTGCTACGTACGAGATCGTATGTGCTCGCGTATAAGGTCAAGCAAGGTATCCATCGTTCGATCCGGAACTGGAATGATAAAAACCTTCCCGAGCCTCGGTCATACCCTCCGAAGGTCCACTGGCCTTCGATTCTTCTCCTACGGTTGTACTTCCTCTTGCCGATGTTAGCGGTGACTCCTTCTCCACCTAAAAGAACAGAACGACGTGTTAAATAATGCATACATACCTCTCGACAGAAACTGCTCCAGTCGATGAATGTCCTGGACGAAACGTGCAGCTCTTCCATGATAAAACCTCTTCTTCGGATGGTGAACCATGAGCCAGCACGCAACGAATCAACACCCGGTCAGGACATCCAGATGGGATCCCTCGGCTGTAACAGAGAACGAGCACTTTTTAGTCTTCCTAGTTTTCGATACTTTCACCTGACGCTCGCATCTAAAACGAAGTCGGGTGTCTTCTAGTGCAAGGTAGCAATCCTTCTTACACCTGGGGCAGGCGACGGGTCCGGGAAGCACCAGATGATCCTGCAAAAAAGAAATAAGGTCCCGTTCGAGGTGACATAAATCTGAAAAAGAGGTGTATTATATTTTAAAAAAGCAGAATACTAACGATAAACGAAGCGAAAGTAAAGCGCCTGTTTTCTTCAGCAGGTGCAAACAGAAATGGCGTCTGTAACGCGGTGGCCGCTGGGTAGGAATTGCACCTGCGCACACGAATAATCAGATTATTGATTTATTTACACACAGCGCCACCTTAATTTTTGTAACGGAACATTGTATAAAATTTGTTATTAGCTATTATTTGTTATAAACAATTGCGGTGGGTTTGGTATGGTTTTTTAGTATCGTGGGACCCCCCTCTTGACCCCTGTGAAATTTGATTGAAATCGGTGTTACCCCCCGGATAATAAACTATTACCAGTTAAATATATGAATTTTTAGTTTTCCAGTTGTGTATAAAAAAAGATATTCTGTATTTTTCCATTGTTCATTAGTAAAATAGACATGCGTAAGTTTATCATAATTTTATCGTCACGATTTTTAACGACAAAGTTCATTCCAAATTTTAACAATAGTTCTTTGTGTAAAATTATATTAGCGCGCTGAATCAATTCATCCTTGACCGCGTACCGTGTTTTAATTTCTCCGGCGGAACGCGTTTTAAGGTAGGTTTATAGCTCTCCGTTGATCCGTCAAACAGATAATACGTCTTGTTTTGGTTCATAGCGATCCGTCCACATCGTACGTTTACAAGGTGTAACCATAACCTAAATTAACCTAAATTTTATTTGGTACTACACCCATTACGTAGAAGTAAGAACACTGCTATCTGATTATCAACGTGAAGAACGTAATAGACAAACACTGTCAATGTAACAAACATAACCTCATGCTTATTAAAAACGGACCAACGGAAACGGATAATCTCGAACTGTGAACTACCATTACAGAACAACTCTGAAGGGGGCAACTTTTATCTGTCATAATTTGTAGAAAAAAAAACATTTTATAGCGTCAGTCCTGTAATCTGGCACTTTGATTTCCATCAGTGTAACCTCAAGTTACTACGACTTACTGAATGTAACATAATGTAAATTACGGACTAGAACTGTAACCGTATGAGGACAAAATAGAAAAGATTCGTAAATATTTCGTCGAGCAACAGACAAGATAAGTAAACAGCTCTGCTGGAAAAAAACTTCTAATCGCGCTACCCTATGAATCTAATATTAACATTTTAAATACTCATTTAACGAAGTTAGCTGAGAGACTGTTGACTTTAGTAATCTGGCACGTGCAGGATGCGATTAATCCCCCCCTTCTTATTTTTAATTACTAAAACTTCATTCGGACCATAAAACGTTTTTTAAGAGCTTATATTTTAAAGCAATATCGTTCCGTTTCCTCAGTCTTCGAAGTTATCTGTTAGTTTAATCTAAGATCAAAACTGTGCGCTTGTAAGGATTTCTTTATATGCAAAGCCTGCTGCAACTTGTCTTTGAAAAATGTTGCTTTGAAAAGTTTATTTTTCTACGTAGTGCCCAAGGCGTAGTATAAACCTTATGTTTGTTTCC
This sequence comes from Photinus pyralis, assembly GCF_008802855.1. NCBI lineage: Eukaryota > Metazoa > Arthropoda > Insecta > Coleoptera > Lampyridae > Photinus > Photinus pyralis. The sequence continues at coordinate 22,454,419 of NW_022170663.1, read as the reverse complement.
TCTCTTTTATATTTACAGATCGTATCGATATTCTTGTATATTTTAAATTTCTCGAGACGTTGCAACAAAGGTCCACAATGTGGAAAAGGAATTTTTCTTATAAAGGAGAGACAAATCCCCTATTGACGCTAAGGAAGCTTAGCTTAATATCTAATGTCAACATCGCATCATCGTTCTAGAGCGAACGCTTCTGGTGAATTACCTTTCTAGAACGGTCGCTCTAGTTTTAGTCGAGAATGATAAGTTTCAACGCTCGGGGCGAAAAATATATATAATTTATTTGCGGCGTCAGTGCAATAGTTATAATAACCACCGCAACAAATTTTATATCAATGAAATTCTGCGAAGTAGCCCCTGCAGTTCAATGGAACCGTTGCAGCAGCATGTTTCCATACCACAAATGCGAGGCTTTACGCTGCATAGAAAGCCTGTTACCGTATATGTATATGTATATATTTATTCACCTATGCGGTTACGTATTCTGATTTTTATTACTCAGAATGTCGAAATCCGTGTTGAATTGTAGAAGAAAACGTGGCTTTTTCTCCACAAGTTTGACGTAACATATTATGCTTCCTTTATGCACAATTTGAAAACCAAAATTTAAATATTTAACTCAATTAGAAGACTTCTGGTACTTAATATTGAATTGAAATGGAAGACCTATTACCTTCTCCTAACAGAATTCATACACGAATATTGATTACATTTGAAAATGCCTTTTAAACGTTGGTCTTTTAAGAATGTTTCTAATTACTTCTTTTCTTTTTTAGGGCCTTTCTTAAAATTCTGGTCAAACACCTAAGAAACCTTCCTCGAAGTAGTGGTACTCTTAAAGACTGTCCTAGAATCAGTTATCAAAGACGTCTTAGAATCCTTTTCATAAATTTTGGGTAGTTTCCTTAGGACGATTCGGGAAACTCCTTTGAAATATTAAAAATTTTCATGCAAATATTCAGATTATACCATTGCTACTAAATTTCTCTGTCCATTTTTCCATAAATTTCTTTAACTTAAAACTAGTTTATTAGAAACATCGGTTTGTGCATATGCGCCAAATATCTCTGGATTTACTTTCTCAACGGCATCCACAGAGTGAGCTCATAAAGTGAAAAACAATTGAGCGTTGGAAATTCTCGAAAAACATTTACAGATGGAAGCGCCGGGCCTTCGCAATGTAGTTTCATTTGGAAAGCGGCGATAAAGAACGTACGTGGCGAAAATGCAGTGGAAATAAAAAATGTTTAATTGCGGACGCTTTTAAATAAAATGGCAATCGAACTTGATGGCTTAGATTTAGTAATCCGTTAATGTATTCTGTTAGCGTGGACCATATGTTAACCCCAAAATCCTTTCATTGAGCAAGGTATTTCCGGTCGCTAATGCGGTGCTTCACATTCGCGTGCAGTACTATGATAACACGCACAATGTCTTTGTTCAAGGGAAACCATGTTTCAGTTTCACGAGGTTTATTGCCGTATACCACAAAGACCACCGGATTTGCTCTGGCGTATGCCGCTAGGTGCGCTACGGCCGCGCTGATAAGCCTGATTTAATTTTGTGGCAATCGCTACTGGTCATTGGGAGCTTGATCTAGTTTTACAGTGTTGTTTGTTAGCCATTTCGTTCGACCCTAATGTGTATGTACGGGCTCGGAAAGTGCGACCGCTATCGGTTTCTAGCCAAAGAATATGCCATTTTCGATAATCAGATTCTGCTAATTGCGCCGTAGACGTTTCCGCTGCCGTCAATTTTATTACGAGATTAGAAAAGGGGTCCCCTTTTATCATTTTTTTTCCATCCCCTAACCTCAGAGCTGCCAATTTCCTTTCATGATGTTGGCGTCACATTCTGTAATTAAAACATTCATACGAACTGCATTTGATTAATGAAGCTATGAATTTGCTAGATCCTGATTTATCTATTTAAATACAGATGCGAATTGCTATTTCGATTTGGAAAATTGGATGCATACACAGGTGCAGGTCGTTAAAAAACACGCAATTGAAAAATGTAACAGGATTATAACAGATTATAAGGGAACTATCTTAATTAATCCCCAAGAGTGATAGTTCATTGAAAAAACTACAGTAACGGACAAATTATATCCACAAGCATATCCCCAACCGCCCCCAACCACTCTGTTTTGACAATCGGCCTAATGATTTTCCAATTTCCATAAACATTGGGTTTTTTTAAAATTTTTACATGCAGAGAAGCCTGTGTAAAAAGTGCTCAGACTAGCTGTCAGTCAGCAGTTCTCTTCTGGCCTCGTTAAGGAAAAGGGTAAAGGGATTAATAATCATTTGTATTAACGTATGAAACGGTTCTTAATTTTTGAAAACCGGCAATACTACAACTCGTTAGTTTAATTGTTTATAAATTCCTTTAATATTTGTGCACCAGAAATTCTCTGGTTACTGCTTTCAATGAAAATTCAAATGCACGGACCGACTATAGAATCCTAGTAGGTGTTACGCCGTGGAAATGTTGTTCTTGTTGTCTTCTCGCGAAAGCCTTCGTCCGTTTATCGAATGCTGCTGTCCCACTATTTGCACTCATTTATAGGTCTTGTGTTAATACCCACTAAGCACTTTATCTTACAACGATGAATTATAGAAATACCTACTCTGCGCTATCGTTCCGCTCTCATTCAGCATTTGGTAACGATAGAATATTTAACTCTCTCATTGTGCTCTTATTTTAACCACAATGACCCGTTTGATTTACTCATCCCGAATATACAATAGGTAATGCAGCACATAACTTTATTTATATCTGAAATAAAATTATAATTCTACACCGCGACTTTATATTCCTACTTCTCTTTTAGCTTCCTTACGTTTAAATTATAAGAAGAAGAAAGACACCAATACAAGGTTATCGTTACGTATCTATGGTTAGATTATACATTTTTACTACGTTACAAAATGAACCGTATACGGAGCTGACAAAAGCAAGAATTAATTGTGTTTATCCTTTTTACCTGTTGCCGTTTTATTTATGTTATTAGCACTTCGCATAAACTATGCCCATCACTTTAATTACTGTGGTTTTTAAGGTATCATGCCCTCTAAAAAATAGCACAACGGAAATGTTATGCACCTTGGACCCCAACGCTAGCGTGGCAACAATTTATTTAAGTGCAAAAACAATAAATATGGAAAAAACGAACAAATCTTCGCTCACGCATTAATACGGTAACGCTTCGCAATATTCCCGGATATTTATTACACGAAGGGCGACTCGTAACGCATTTAAAATGCACCCAGCAATAAATTTAATGGAACTTGCGGCACGTTTTTTACTTGAAGCTTTCCGGTAAAGAAACAATTGTTACGCAATCTAAAATGGTTGCGTTTACCTTATATAAGTTTGCCTCGAAGCTCTGGCTCCCATACTCGACCGAATCAATATAACGATTGCTTAAAGCGTGCCAATGCTAAGCGTGAATACGGCAGTTGAGCGAGAAGGGATAATTAAGAGGTAAGCTCTCTCTATCGCGCTTGTGTTTAGTCGCACTGCCACAGCAATGTTGATTGTATTCGACCAACAGAAGCGCGATAGAAATAGTTCGCCTCTTAGTTGTCTCTTCTCTCTCACCTGCAGTATCCGCTCATAGTATTAGCACGCGCAGTCCATTTGTATATGTCCATGGGATACTCAAATCGCCATCTTGATATTGTTACTTCACATCCGGTTTGGACATTCTACGTTACCACTCTACCCTTTTGAAATATGACTTTTTGGTTGAACAGCTTAGATACTCTGACCCCTGGCGAAAATTAAAACTTTTTTAATTAACGTCCTTCCCAGACGTTTTAAAAATACGGGACCGGTGTCAAAATTCAAGTTTTTTAAGAGCGCTTAAATGTCAATCGTTAATTATGCTTACTTAATTGACCGCATCCCCATTACAAAATTCGTTAATCCTTTGGAATTGGAATTTAAATGCAATCGGCGAGGTCAAGATAGCACGCTGTTTTACTTACTCAGGGAACCTAAAATGGGTTCTTAATAGCCTAATGAGCTGAGATCTGAATGTATTAAATCGGTTTTGATCTAAAAAATTCAAAAAAGATGTTAGAACAATTTTAAAAAATCAATAATCTTATTGAAATGTTTGTGTGTGTGTTTTTTTAATCATTTAAACTTTTTTTAATTTATTCAAATCTTTTTAATATCCTTGGTGTTATATTTCAGAGAAAAGAATTTAATATGTTCTCTTTTTCGATTAAAATACATAGCGTGTTTTTTAAAAAATGAGGGGTCCGATAACTTTTTTACCTGACCCTCGTATACTTATTTTGAAAACGGTAGATTTATTCATCAATCATTATAAGAAAACTTTTATATTAAACATTTTTGTGTATTTCTCAAGTAAAAAAAATATAGGGTCATTCTGAAATTGGCAATTTGTTTTAAGCTAGCGAATGTTTCAAAATTTTGACTTCAGCATTTTTAGTTTAACTCAAAAGGAGCACATTACTTCTTTGATACCACTAACAATTATGAAGAAAAATGTCGAAAATACACTGTACATTGTACAATAAGAATATCCAAGGCGTTTTTTTTTCATTAAAAAAACTCAACGCACCCCGTATAATTAAAATCGAAAAATTGGACTTTGTGTTTGCGCGCGTCCTACTACAGGGTCCTGCAATAGTGAATCGATCTTTCCTAGCTCACATCTGGTAAAAAATATCAAAAAACCTTTTGAGCAAATGTCAACTATAGATGGCTGTGCATCTACAGAAATTATTTTTGAATGTACAGGGTGTCCTTTTTACGGTGTCAATACACAGCTGATTTTTTAAATGGAACACCCTCTATACCCTGATTCGATGTCATTTTTTAACCTCCCTAATGATTAAAAATGGCCGGGTACATTAATAAAGTGCAATTTTGGGGCGTGAATTAAGAGAGGCGAGCGGAGAAAGGAAATAGAGATTTGATTAACCACCTAGCGGGAAGTCACGCTCCTATAAGGGTATTTGATAATGAAATTACGCATTCCAAAACCCGCTTATCTTGTATTGGGGTGGAAATAATACTCTTTTTTATTATACCTGAATCACAATCTCAGTTTTAAACACTCAAATGCGTGCGAAAAAAGGCCTTTAAAACACACGTGCTTTAAAGTTGCTAAGTAACGATACTTCAAGTATGACTTTTGAAACTGTCATCTGGGTGAAATAAAAAATCTTCCTAAGTCGCTTTCTGTAAATGCAGAACATTTCTTTGGCTTTTGTACCTATCCTTTGGTTGAAGCTTTCACAAACGCGCGTAATTTAGGGTATGCTTCCAAATCTGTTCCACTTTTTAATCATTGCTTTGAAGTTTTGAATGAATGCACCAAAATATAGAAGATTTAAATACCTTTGACATTTCCTTCATATATGCCAGCATTATTGATTAATTTAAGACCGTATTCGTAAGTAACTTCCTATTCATCCATGGAAACAACTTTTCATATTCTTTATAATAGGCTTTACTGGAGTTGGATTTTACACCTACCAACGTTTGTTTACAACAACCGATTTAATGGACGGTGTATTATTTTTTTCAATGGAAATCGTTTAATTTACCAAGACGATGATTTTTATAAGCAAACGTCAAGTGACATTTCCATGGCAATCGTGAAATTACGAACACCCAGCCCACTTAATTAGACATGTATTCGAGTATAACGTCCATATGACTTCATTGTATTTCCTATTTTTAAATTATACTGCAGGTATAATAAAAAATACTATAAGATACACGTGTATCCGCTTTGCGTCGTGCCCTTAAACTCGTTGCGCGTGCTTTAAAGACTTGATTATACACTTGTATCTTAATATACTATTTTAATCAACTATTTGAGATCAGAAAAAGCTTCCTTTCGCTACGAGTTTAATTTCCATGAGGCAACTTCCATTTCCTAGAATTCTAATTAGAGGGCAAACCAGTATTTCCAAAGCTGGACGACTAGAGGGTAGTTTAAACTACTTACAAATAAGGTAGGAATCAGTTCGATTTTACTTAGCAAAGTCTAGCAAGCTAATCATTACAGAGAGCTAGCCGTCGATTGAATAACATTACGGAAAATTACGGTTTAAATTAACACACACGATGGATGGAGATACTATTCCTAACTTCACGAATCACAACGGTGATCATTCCTATTGGTTCAAGAGGTGGTTCGTAGAGATCAATGTGCGAGTTGTCGTCTTACTCAGACGCTCAGTTTTATGATTTTAAATAAGCTTCGTCGTCCTAGTGACTCGAAGAAATACGGCAACGGAAAACCAGATTGACACCTAGTGTAATGTGCGACGGCCAAAAAATAGGAGAGCGGAACTGTTTGTCGTAACTGGAAGTGTTGGAACAATGTTAAAATGACGGTTTGAAGCAGAAGGATCATTTAGAAGACTAGTGGAATAAGACGGAGAAAATCGTAACACATAAAGGGTGTCCCTGCAGACAATAAAACAGCAAATTTAAAATCGGGAAAATACAGTTTATGATCGAGAAAAAAGTGCCATTATGAGGCAGGAGATTTGCCTGACTGATGTGTAACTATCCCGTCTGCCTGTAGTTAAAAGAGATAAAACTCTTCCACAAGGGTGTTGCTAGGATACACCAATTACCAAATTACCCTTGCTTTTAATACGGCGCGCTCTCATTCTTAAAAGCGGATAGTTTCGTAACAAAGACGCCCTACGTTCTTAACGAGCGAAATTTTTAATTCTACAGTTTGCCCAGACAATCTACGCTTTGGATACGAACGGGAGTGACGGAAGTTTCGATTATCCGGACCGAAGGGGCCTTGATAAAAAAAATCCTGAAAGCGATCTTTTCATATGTGGTTCAGTCTACAACTCCTCGCCAATCTCAAGTACGAAATAATTGGGAGGAAGACGATGTGAATATTTTGTAGATTAATTATACGCTATAAATCGTCTAATCCTTAAAAAGCTCCAGCAAATCGCGATTCATCAGTGCCCCAACAATGCGTACATCAAATGCACGTACAAGCTGCAGTAATTGGCAATTGGCAAAGTTAACGACCTTTTTTTTTTCGAGATACTGCTCCTTACAAGTAAATTGAATTTGTATCAAACTAATGGCAATAGTCATGAACCCTGGATGTCATACCAATCAACAAAGATATTAATTAACTTAGCGGCCATTTTTGCGAAATCGCATTGCAGTGAACGAATTCATTTCTGGAATTTGCATTCGTCATTCTTACTACTTAATTAGACAACAAGAAGTTTTGCTGCAACTTTCCGCCTGCCTTCAGTCCTTTATTAAAATTCTAGCATTTTCACAAGATGTCGTGCTAAATCAAACGTGATTAATTCCTAGGACGATAGTTTATTAATTATAATTCAAAAGCATTTCGTCGTTAACGATCTCGTTTACGCTGCAATGTTTATCTGTATTTGAAACTTCAAACAAGTTGACATTTGTTAAAGATGTATTAGTTTCCCCCTCGTCGACTTCAGAAGTTATAGCATATTCTGAATCACTGGCCGTATCGCTTCTTGAAACGCCCATCCACTTAGTACTTGATTCCCGTTTCCAATTCATCTTAGATATACTCTAAAAGCAAGTATTTAATCTCTTCTAAACGCTTACAGCATTTACAGAACGCACTACCGACATTTTTTTCGGCGGACAGAGAGAGCTTCTCAATATAATTGAAATTTTGAAAGTAGGTCGCATATTGACGTTAAGATGGAGTACCAAACCTATACATTCCTAATCCCCTTCACGAGTTTCCGATTTCGCGATGAATTTCAATGTATAAATTTGTTTTATGCGGACTTTTCTGTAATCCTATCAAGGGGATTAAAAGGTTAAAGAAAAGTTTGACCCTAAAACCTCATCAGTCAAATAAACGAATGTAAAATTGAAAGGCCCTTTAGAAATGAGATTTATCACGGTTTTTCGGTATGGGGTTTCGAACCGATTCATTGAAAAAATGCAGTTCCCATTCCTGTTCAGTTGTTTTCTATTTCAGAAAGTAATTACTCGTTGCTATTGAATTAATTTCTATTGGAATGAGATACGCGTGGGCCAAATCGGACAAAATTCCTGGAAACTCATTTTTAACGAACAGTCAACGCGACACTTTTGGCCTCGCTTTTGGCTGTTAATCGCATTATGTACACTAAACTTGTTTTGTAACATTTATCGTTATTTTAACGACTTATTGAAGATAATGTAATAACATCTTATGAAATAGACGGTACTTACGAGTCGAGAATGTTTTTTTTGCCCAATTCCTGGCGACTCAACCTTTACCGATCATAATTTTCTTGTAATTTACTACACTTTCATTTAATTACAAAGCTAAGTGTCATTGTTATATACAAAATTAATAAGTTAGATTCGTATCTAACACGGAATTATTAACGAGCTCTCTATCATTTTCCACTGTTAAAATTTCATCTCTTACTCGGACAGATCGACTGACGAACAGGCGAACAAAAAACCAACGCATCTAGACCAGGGGGGTGACACTTTAAATCGCGTGTTTGGTCAGTGAAATTGTGCTGCCACCTGAGAGACCGATAGGCAAACTATTCAATTATCATGGAACTTTACCAGTCACGTGCCATGTAGATGTCTGTTAATCCGACACGGGTCCGTTGATGGTCCGTGACCGGATGTTTACGCTTTGCCCATTTGCAAATTGTTATTTGTTACGTGCACGTGTTTTATATGTACGTTGTGTTTTCTGTTGTTTTTTCCTCAAAAGCGAAATAGACGTTATTTTATTTGTGTTTTACCTTAAGCTGGTGTATACTTGTGTTTAATAAGTATATAATACTGAAAATGTCAACTCAAACCCGATCCTGTTGTGTTCCTAACTGTATAAACAGTGGAAGTAGAAGGTAATTGCAATCTATTCCTTGTCAACAATCTAACTAGGATTAATTTTTTTTAACAGATTTAGTTTTCCCCTCACGGAGTACATTCGGAATGTGTGGTTACAGCGGATTGGTAACGACAAACTATTTACAGTGAAACCTCAAAGTTTAAGCTGGTATAAAATTTGTGACATACATTTTGATGAGAGATGCATTTCAAATAATAGGTTGATTCGTGGAGCATTGCCAACATTACATTTACCCTGTAAGTTCTTTGCCACTGAAGCGTACTTTTTGATTTTATATTACTTTATTTCAGTGTACGTTGGAGATGAATATTTGCATGTTCACCAGCCTTTCACTACATGTGCTATTAAGACACCAGAAAGTGTTCGAGGTGGGAACTTACTAATATGGCCTATTCTTTGCACTAATATAATTTTGTTTTGTAGCCGCATTAGCCTGCCAATCAGCTTCTCTTGATTCACCTGTTGGTTCAGTTACGCCAGTCATTAAATCATATGGAAAGGTAACTGTAGAGAGAACATTATTTGTCTCCAAACCAGCTTCTATAATTGCACCAATTCAAATGGATGTTGATGAATTGGAGGGGATACAATTAATAAGTGATGAGGCTGTACCATCAACATCCCAATTTTGTTCGACGAAGGCGCCAAGATCTACTGTTATTCAACGTAAGTTTAATGTCGAAACTAATAAGTAAATGTGCAGTAGTAATTTAACAACAGTGGTGTAATTATATTGTGGTAGTTACAATACTTCAACACTTGTAATTTTATATCATTTTAACTGAAAATGTTAGCACACAAAAGAGAATATGTCACACTGAGATTTGTGCATTTTATTGGCATGATGGTAAAGTTAAAATTAATAATTTTTTGTTTTAGGTTGTCGAAGAAAAAATAAACGTCAATATTTAGGGATTGGATCAGACTGTCAGGAGCAGATCCGTTTGCTTAAATATTATAAAAGGAAAGTAAAACAGTTAGATGCAAGGCACGTTTCTTTAAAGAAAAAATATCAGGCTATCACTAACAACAAGAATTTTCATTATCTTTTTAAGTGCGTGAACAAAACAACTTTTAATTTTGTTTTAAATCAAATGAAAAATCAAAAGTTAAAAGCAAAAGGTAGAAGGTTTACTTTGGATGATAAAATTTTTGCAATTTCTGCCTATAAGCAAGGTCCAAAGTTGTATAGATTTTTATCGACAAATTTTTTTGCTTTACCATCACCGAGAACTTTAAAGAGAATGTTGGCTCAAATACCATTGTATTGTGGATTGAATGTACACATTTTTGAACATCTACAAGAAATTGTACATAAAATGAAAAGGCTTGATCGATATTGTATTTTAATGTTTGACGAAGTATCTTTGCGACCTGGGATTCACTACAATCAAAAAGGCGATTTCATTGAGGGATTTGTGGACTTGGGCGGTAATGAACGCAGGGCTTTATTTGCTGATCACGCAACGGTTTTTATGTTAAAAGGAATCCACAGAAAATGGAAGCAACCTATTTGTTTTTGTTACTGCGAGTTTACTATGAAAACTCCAGATTTAGTTGTAATGATAAAAGTTTTACTGTCACATATTTTTCAATGTGGTTTAACTGTTGTTGCCACAGTAAGCGATCAAGGTGCCACAAATGCGGCTGCCATTAAACAGCTTCTAAAAGAAACTAATGAAAACTGTGTAAAAAGTAATATAGAAAATAAGTTTTTAGGTTACATTATAGATAATAAGGAAATTGTACATATTTTTGATTGCCCACATCTTCTTAAAGGTATCAGAAATGTTTTATTAACTAAAGATTTGATCTTCACTCACGACGGCAAGAAGAAAGTGGCTTCTTGGAAACACATCATAAGTACTTATAAGCTTGACAAACTTGACGGCAGGTTTAGTACCTTTACTAAATTAACAGACGAACATGTTTTTCCTGAAAAAATAAGGAAAATGAAAGTGAAACACTGTGCTCAGGTATTTAGTTTCACTGTTGCTGTTGCAATTAGGAATAAGGCCAAATATAGTCAGAAACTAAGTGACCCAAATCACCCCGAATATCTTGACCCTGCTGCTCATGATACAGCTGATCTGCTTCTTTTTTTTGATGAGCTGTTTGATAGTGTCAATGGGCATACATTATACAGTCCGATTAAGAAGTTGCGATGCGTTGTAAGCAACAAATCACACCATATGCGTTTTTGGCAGGATGCTATTGCAGTAATCCGTTCAATGAGTTTTGTTGATGCCAAAACAAAACGTTCTGTTGTAACTCCTTCACTATCAAATTGGGTATCCACACTGCAAAATTTTATGTATGTATGGAAAAGACTTAGAAGTGAGGGTTTTAGGTTTATTGCACCCAGAGATTTTAACCAGGACCCACTTGAGAATTTCTTCTCATGTATACGGAGTCATGGAGTTCGTAATACAAACCCCACATGCGCATCTTTCACAATGTCTTCTAAATCTCTCATTATTAATAATTTGGTGTCCTCACATTCCCTTGGGGCGAATTGTGAAAAAGATGACTCAGTTGGTGCTTTAAGTACACTGAAGTCATTTATATTGCAAAAAATAGATTGCGGTCAGACGTTGGCTTTGGTAAGATCGCCCATTTACGCACCATTGTCTGATTCCAGACACAGTACATTGCATGACACGGCATCAGCATATGTTGCTGGATATGTTATGAGAAAAATTTATCAGCGTGTGCAGTGTACAGATTGTAAAATAGAAATGGAAGCTGCAATTGAGTTGGAGCCTAATGAACTAATTAGATTAAAAATGTATGAGGGATGCCAATTATTTGAGCCTTCAATTAAGGCAATTCATTGTTTTGATCAATTAGCCACCCAGTTGTTTACTGTTTTACCCCAAGTCATAACGAAATATAATTTAAAAAGTTGTGTTCATGATAGGGTGCAGTACGATGCCGGACTATTGTTTTGTGATGTACATAGGATTGTAAATAATGAACTTTTTTTTAATATTACTTTAAATATAGTTTTGCATTATTATATTAAAATAATTAACAATATTTTATGCGGTAAGGTACTAAGTTATAAGAATTTAGACAGTTTAACGGACTTAGCATATAAAAAATTTCTGAAAATTCGAAAAAAATAATTTATTTCAATAGACTGTGATGCACCCTAACTTACCGCAAGGTGAACGTGCGCATTCTGAACCACTTCTTGCATTGTTGCATTGCATGTTGTGATTTATACGTGTATGTGTTATGTTTTTTTTTTGTTTTGAATTTATAATTACAACAATCATTTTACGTATTTCATTTTAATGTTGCTGTAGTATCTGGGCAAAAAATTAGAGCCCAAAAACGAACTTGGAACTGTACCGTATTCTGTTGTATGGGATTTTTTAGTCTTATTGCTGTCAATAGATGTTTGTGCCTAGTTTTGCTTAAATTTATTTTTCATATTGTTAGTCTTTCAATTTTACTTTTAAGTTGCATGTCGCGCCTCTGCACGCCTATGTTACCTTTATCTATTTGTGGCTGTAAACTTTTGTATGTTTGTCAACCAATTTTTGCCAACCCATTAAAACGTTTTTAGAGTTAAGTACTTAGTTCAGTTGGCATTTACTAGAAAAATGTAAGATTATTTTATAACAGTCCAATTTCTTTTATTACGAGCTGTTGTATTTATAAAATTTTATTAGTTAGGATTTAGATGATTTAAGAGCATGTTAATTTGACTTAACTTTTGGTGAAATCGAAAAAATAAAAAAATGAGACCATTTCCTAATTTGTATTAGTCTACATTTATCCACCTTTATAATTCAACCTACCTCAGATGATATTTACATAAAATGTTTACATTTTATTAGGTATTTTGTAAAGGTAATGGTCGGAAGGTACTTTAAGTTCATTCGCATTGTCACTGTTTCAGATCGACATACTTTCTAATTGTCAATCGTGGTAAATATTTAATAATTGTATGTGAAGTAATAAAACTATTTAAACTGACTGTTTAACTGATACTAAATAGTTAAACAGACTGTTTAAATATATGACATTATTTCAGATAACTGGTTTTGTATTTACCGCGTAATTGTCAATTAGTGGTTATGTCGATGTGATCTGTGGTACAGAACGTATCTGGGATTACAATCAAACACAGCCTGGATATGAACCGAGTATTGAAATATTAATGACCCTATCTGTTGAATAGATGGCATTTGTAACGTTTATAATTACCAATTTTTTAACACAGAGATGCCTATCTATCCGTTGATGGTCTGTGATCTAGACTAGCATCTAGCGTGGTGTGTTTTCATGGCAGCAGACGTCACTAACGTAGCACTTCCCTTTTGCCAAGAGTTAAAACTGCATTAGAAACAAAAGATGCGGTTTTGCTATTTGTTTAAAACAGACCCCAGACTCCAAAGTTGCGTTGGTTCCGTTACTAGTTTGGTATAAATAGCGAAACGCACACGAGCCGAGAGAGATGGGTAGTGTCGGTAAAGGTATGTAACTCGTTCCCTTGAATATTTATAGTTACAATAGTGGAATTAATTAAAGATTAATAATCAGCAGTCGAGTTATTACAGTTTGCTTTTTGGATTGCTTAGTAGAACCGGATCACGCAACATCTAAAGGGTAATCAGTTTCCTTTGAGAGTTAATGTTAGGGATCAGCTCTCGTTTCTTAATTTGTTGTTTTTCAAATCTCATTAGGTACTGCGGTCTTAAAAACAAAAAGGGGGTACTGTAATGGGAGCAGTTATTTTTCCAAATTGTCCATGTATATCTTTTTATCTTTTTGTATACGTGGTAGGCGCGGTCCTGTCATAAACGTACGCATCTAAATCACGTGGGTTGTTACCATGGAAGCAGATCTCATTAACGTAGCAGTTCCCTTTTGCCGAGGCGAACATGACATTACTAACGTAAGATGCTGCGTTGCTATTAAGTTTACAGTAGACACGACACTCCCAAGTTGCGTCGATTTCCCTTTCTATGTGATATAAATAGAGATGCTGAGTGTCTGTGTAAAAGCCTTCAGGAAATTATTTAAAACTTTTTTTAGTTTTTACCATTATTAAGCCAAATCTAACCTACTGGTAGACCCAACTGGATTCTTCTTAGGTAGATCACTCATGAAACTTGACCTTAATTTTTGAACCTTTTTCCTAAAATCTTTTTACTTAAAAACGGCTGAAGAATTTTTTGAAGGACCGGAAAATCGTAGCATGCATACCCGATGGTCTTTAAAAATAAATTAATAGTCGCGATAATCTCATATTAATCATCGATTCCAGAAAACATTATAATTTAGGAAAAGTAATTTTTTTGATTTGTGCAAAAATAACGATCGGTTGTCTTTAAGATATATATTCAATCATTTTATTATTGTCTGCACTCTGCAGTTGATCAATTCAAACGAAAGTGCCAGATTTTTTGTTTTTTAGGAAAGGAATTGCATTTGAATTCAGCCAATTGCGATAGTCAAATGATGTTTATTAGAAAAAAATTAGCTTTGCAGTTTTAATTAGTATGGATAAGGGTTTTATACTCCTATACTGTAACCAGCTGTTAAAATCCTAGACCTATCCTTAATACATAGGGGTCGCTGTTCCTTGATTTCTACTTCCACCGAGTGCGGTCCATCGTCCCCAATCTATCCATCTTCTTCTAGACTTCCCCCTGGTCCGCTTCCCACTTGTCTGCATCTTCTTCGACGCTTCGACGTGTAAATGTTAGAAAACGGATAGGACATCGTTAACGTTCTATTTTTATCGTGAGTTTGTACCAAGGAGTAGGGCTGGGCGATTACGGATTTGAATAATCGATAATCGATTATGAAAAATAATCGATTACACTGATTAATCGATTAATCAAATAATCGATTAATCAAATAATCGATTAATCAAATAATCGTTTAATCAAATAATCGTTTACTCAAATAATCGATTAATCAAATCATCGATTAATCAAATAATCGATTAATCACCTAATTGTTTAATCAAAAGTCGATTGTCACATACAAGGAGTGATAAATATCTGTTTGTATGCATTAATACGTTAATTATTTAATAATAAAAATAAAAAATAATTCCATTACTCTTTTCATCAAATCGTTCATTATTAGGCAGATCGATTAATCAATAATCAACAAAGTGTCCCTGGTTCGAATCCGGGTTCGGGCATGGATATTTGCAAATGCATAGTGGGTTGGTTGGTAGAACAGCCTTGGCTGAAACCCTGCCCATTTGAAAATGAAGGTCAAAAATAAAAATAAATAAATAAAAATAAATGATTAGGCAGCTTACTCTCAGATGAGGTGTGCTTTAGTTTTGATGATACCTACAATCTTAATTCATTTTAGCTGCTTAAAGTGACGTTTTAACATCTGCTATAAAATAAAATAATACTTGTGAGCTGTGAGTGCTCCTTTTTGCGTAAACTGATGATCCAGCTAATAATAATAAATTAAAATTTACTTAATAATTGATTAATCAAACAATCGATTAATCAAATAACCGATTAATCAAATAATCGATTAATCAAACAATCGATTAATCAAATACCCGATTAATCAAATAATCGATTAATCAAATAATCGATTAATCGATTAATCGATTAATAATAGAATAATCAAACCCGATTATCGATTATCGTTTGATTATAATCGATTAATCGATTTTTTTGCCCAACGCTACCAAGGAGTATGAGTGTGAGATAAGGTGTAGGTTAAGGCGGTGGTAATAGGAGCACGCGGAGGGAGACGAGTGTTTGAACTCGAAGAGCGTTTGCTGAATGGAACACGCGTTGAATTTAGTGGTATAGAATTGTCAGGACCAAATGGTAATGTCGAAATTGTGAATATTGAGGTTTGCCACAATACCAAATTAACTCGGGCGATAAAATAACTATTGAAAGTGATAATTAGAGCGTGGGAACCAATGTCTACCAATAGATTATAATATAATTTAGAGAAGTGCGACCAAAGAAAGCAGAACCGCGCATTAGTTACACGAAGTGCTACACTAATTGCCCCAATATTAAGTACTTTTTACCATAAATCGGAAATTTTCCATTCGTTAATGGACATCCAAATAAGCAGCGCGTTGTAACTGCTGCCTTTTTTCTTTTATGCGTGCTGTTTTTAAAAGCCCGCGTTTTGTTTGAATACGGCTTTGGACGTTCGGCGCGAAGTCGAAGCATTTAGTGGGCTTTCCATAATCTCATATTCGAATCGATGAGATAATTACCTTCTGCGATAGGTACTGACTGAATTAAGCTAAGCTGCGTTGTCTTAATGCGTTATTGAATGATTTGCTTTTTTAGAATTACTCAGTACATTGTTTACTAAGATAAATTTAATTATCGGGCCGGTGGGAATATTTTTTTGTGCTTAATTAAAAGAAATCTAATACATCGAACCACACCAAGAACCCGGAAATAATATCAACCTCTTTGTAATTACTATACGCATCTTAATTCGTTCTTCTGCAAAAGCTTTCCATACTTTTGCTGAAACACTCGTCGTTTTACCGTTTCTTGCTTTCTTGAATGCCTCCCATATTTCCCCTCGTTACATTTTCGGTTGTGCCTTGCCTATTTTTTATTATCTTCATTCAACAACTTCGTGAAATAGTTGTGCCGTCTCTTTTTGCTTCTGAGGATTTCACCATTCGTATTGTTCATTTGTTTTGCACGAGTAAGGTCTGTTGATGACTTGTCTGATGCTTACTGATCTTTTATGTAACATATTATACCCTCCACGTTCACTTTCCTCAAAATTTGAGCGGTTTTTGAATTTTTTAGGGAAACTAAATCGTAACGTCGGCGTCGTATAGGTTCGAATTGAGACACAGACTAAGACCTCTTCCACTTTCACATATTTTTTTAAAGTACTTTATCGAAAAACGAGAATCTTTGATTGATCTTCGCCAAATGTCATATTTTTTAAATTTCAATTGGCACCCGCCTAACTAACGAGTAAAGTGAAAATGACGCACCAAATTAATCATAATGAGAAACTGATTTTTTCTATCTAATCCAATTCTAATGGATTCATAAATGGTAAAAATACATGCAATACAAATGGCTTAAAAATTGCCCAGAGGTTGATATCTTTAGGAAAACAGAGATTTAATTTCCTGGATAATTTTCAACTTCCACCAAATATACGATGTTTTTTTTTTAAAATAAAGCAACCTTTTAATTTTACATAAATAGAATAACGGTCCTCCTGCAGGTGATGCTATTTATACAAAAAATGGGCGGTACACGGATTTTATTTTGTTTTTCAACTGTGGGCGATAATTATTTATGATTTCGAATTCCGATGACAAAGTTCAATCCCCTTTTTTTGTTATTGTTGCATGCGCGCCGGAATATCTAGGCGCAGGGAAAAATATGATAGAGGCACGTTTAATTGATTTGTCCTTGACTGAATACGGTCATATTTTTACGCGTGCTTGTTCAACACCTACCCAACTGCTCAAGTATATTATCATATTTTCTGTATACAATAATCGTTTTCTTTAGCGTGGATAAAATCCTGATACGTTCGAATTAATTCATTTCTGGGTGTTCATTTAATTTGCTTTTAAATTTCTGTTTCAAGAAAAATACTAGGTACTTCGCCCGACCGAATCTCTTTTAAAACTTCCCCGGATTAACTACCCGCGGAAAATCTCTCAGGACAAAGTTACTTTTTTATTATTATACACAGTTTGCTCTGGTACTCCAGGACCAAATGAATGTAAAATCTTATTATAGACGCCTCAAACGCGAATAAATTGAAATTTTGCGTATTCTTCTTTATTAAATAATTAACGCCTTTTCCAATACATCTTAAGTCAGTCATTTTTCTTTAAAAGCCAATCAGATTTAACGGTACCCTTCGAAAATGGACGAGGTTTAGGCTGTACAACTAATTAACTTGTACTTGCGTACTTCTTCGGTCAGATACGTTTGCAACAAAAGTCCACACACAGAGGTAAGAGAATTTCCTAAAGCTATTAAGAGGAAAACGCGCTATAGAAAACAAATGACATAGAAAAGACGATCATTAATTCCATCAATTACTACGGAATAAACGCACTCTCTTCTAATAGTATGTATGATCACAGAACATCCCCCCTCCCTCCCCCCAACTCTGAATTAGAATTAAATTCCGTAGATGTCTGGATGATGCAATGTGTGATTCTAAGCGGAAAGAAACCAAAACTCAGAAACTTCATGCTATCCATTTAAATCTCGATTTAAACTAAACCAAATGAATGTGATGACACACTTCTTTAAAACCGCCGCGGGGAGTCGTCGTATGACAAATTGCAACTATTCAGTAAAACGTCCACTTGATAAAGATACCGATGAGCTACGCTCATCACTCTTCCTAGGATTTATCAAATTTCACAAGAAATTGTCATTTCAAAATTTCTTAGTCTCTCCAACTAGATTTATCAAAGTCGAAAAGTGCACTCGGTTAAAAGAATTGCATCTTTTGTCAACGGCAGATATGAATCTCGACTTCTTAAGTTACCAGAAGTAAATCTAGATATTTCAGAGAGCTTTCAAGCCAGACTTGAGTAAGTGTTATTATCGCGAATAGAACTTTGACTAACATTCGTATCGTGCGAACGAAAGAGGCGTAATAAAATGCATAATCCGACCACGTACCACCAGCACCTACATTGGATTTACATATATGCAATGGAAACACGCTCTTATTGAAAAAAAAACTCCATTACGATGATGAAGAAAATAACGTCGCGCGCGTCAAATAAACGCTCTGGCGCAAATCCATTTCATCAATTTTTGTATTTCCGAACAGTACTCCGGAATGAAATCATAAATACTAAATTTCAAACTATTGACATTGATTCCGCTACGCTACGGCGTAAAGCTTCCCAGCACTAACAAAAAAGAAGATCGCCCACCTTTGATGTATAAATACACTATCGGATAGCATCGATGAAATACAAACCTAATTCAATTACTTACTCTCCGGTCGAGTGTTTTAATTAATTAATTGGCTAGAGCAAACTCGTCCTTGTTTAAAGTGGGGAACTATACGCAATTAGTTACTCTTTTTTTTATTTTTGTTGACGTCGCCATTTTGCAAGGTAAAGCACACGGCCATTACGCTAAATATGAAAATCGAGTCCCTTCTATCTGGCAGAAGTTACAATATAAAGTAAGTTTCGTAATGCATGTAAGTGTTTTCTAAGTAGCAGATCTGGGACTGACGGAAATACTAAGTAGAGGGTAGTAATGGTGGAAGCACCATCTGCACCCAGCCAAGGGTTAAGTGGTTGCTCGAGTCCGGCGAGGTCTGCACCATTCCTTTTAGATGCGCGTTCCGAATACGGGGGTAAAATATTTTATCAGAATTTAGTCTTAATATAACAAACGAAAGTTTCGCTTCTTACTTCTCGATTGCTAAATCGATCTTCTTAGGCAAATAAATTGGTAAAGGAATGTACAATTTCACGCTTACGCTTGCAACTATATATAGCTAATTTTGTCGGAGCGAAATGGAGGACCGATTAAGATGAAATTGAATACTGAAATAATATATTATGTATATATAGTGTAAGGGTAGTATAGCGAAATTCCAATTATCCACCTTAGTGTTATAGCTACGCGCTTTGTTTATGACACCTTTCTTTGATATAATTAAGAAGTGAAAAAATTAAGACGAAATGAAATTTCTCACTTACAATACAATTTTGAAATCGACGTAGAGTATAGTTAATGGGAAACTTATTAACTTAGATGCGAGCTTAGATGCAATTACTTTTTTTTTCCTAGGTGGATGATATAGGATTTATGCTCTAATTAATTATATGCATAATTTCTTTAATTGTATATGAAAAAGAAATTAAATTATACACAATTACTAAAATTTCGAAATGTCTTGTTTAATTATTTGTTCAATTGCAGTTGTGGCGTCATGATGGCGTAACTGACTCATGTACACAGTCGATTTGTTGATGTGAAAAAAAGCAGTCGAATGATGGATACGAATTACAAGTACTCAATTTTTGCACAAACCGATGATAAAACTTGGACATAGATATAGAAGGTCGCTACACAGTATGCAGCTTAAGATTCCTTGGGATCGTCATTCCTTTACCGATACCGGTATCGAAAATTTGAAAAACATGCAAAATTGTTTACAATCACCGTCGCCATGTTTCTAAAATATTTCTGATCATCAGTGGCGCGTTGTGATCCAGTGGCGTATCATGCTTAGGTTTTTTGAATGGGCCAACCCATATTTTATTGCAGATTTGAAAAGTAATTTTTTTTTATTACCCTTCACTTTAGCAATTTCGCTGTTATAACCTTTCCCCCTCAAAATTTGAGCGTTTTTTGAATTTTTTTTGAGACAACTGGCTTTTGAATTGATGCACAGACTAAGACCCCTTCTACTGTCACATAATTTTTTACGTACTGTACAGAATATTCCTGAAAAATTCACCGTCTTTATACTCGACCAAGAAAAACTTCTTCTGGAGTAATTGCTCTAAAAACACCCTTCAAAATAAAAAAGATGCCTCCACTAAATTTTGTCCCCGTCAGAGTAATCCTCTCCAGTAACTTGCCACAACGAGTATTCACGTTTCGAAAAAAAACGTCTCTCCCTTGGAATAACTGATCTGATCTGTTTGAAATAAGCACTAACGCCCATTTAAATTTGAGGACATTTTTTGTGATTGTGATTTTGTAGGGTAGTCTTGGGGAACTTTATTAAAAACGTGGTGTCGTCTGAATTTGGCGCTTCGTATCTTGCACTGAAATTAGTAAATTATTATTATTAAAATAATAAATGGAACTTCTACTAACATTCGTGTAATACGGGGTGTCAATTTTAAAACTTGCAGTCGGCCATATGTTCCAAACTAAAGAAGATATGGAAAATCGTCCAAAACCGTTTCGGAGGTATCGAGGGGGAACCAGAATGACGTTATGAGTGACAACCCCCCACCCGCTTAACCACCAACCCTCCCCCTCTTCAAAAATGCTAAATGGCAAAACCATTAAACCATTCCTATGTTCAAGATTTGGTCGCTAAATTCGAAGAAACGGGATCTGTTATCAATAAAAAAAGAAAGCAACCAATATTGCTTAAGAAAACAACTCAGGTTGAAGTTCTTCGCCAATTTGCCATAAATCCCTCAATTAACATTTAGTTTTTTTTGTTGATTATTACATTTTTGTTAAATTGTCTTAATGAATATTGACGTTATTGATACCATTGGAAAGCATTTTTCAGTAGCTTTCCAACGATGTGTCACAAGTATGGGGTTGTCATTTAAGATTTTTGAAGAGGGAGGGCTGGGGGGTTAAGGGTTTTGCGCGATTTTTGGAAAATAAGTATCAGGGGTGCAAGTAGAATTAAAAACAATGTGGGATGGGGTACAAATACACAGAATTGCATACGAATTGCTTATGAATTATATGAGCCTAATATTGACGAAGAATGGGCTAAAGAGAAAATAACTGGAGAATTGGACTCTTCTGTTTAAATGCTGCTTTCGAGAAATTCTCAATTCGACTTCGAAATACTTACTGGCGACTACAAAAATTCGTTTCAATGAAGTGAAACTTGCCCAAGGAAAAAATGAATTCATTTCAAGTTCCAAAAATATTGAACGGCGCCAACAATACTCCATTTTGAGTTCCCTTCACTACTATATCAAGTCTTATTCATTACTACCTAGAACTTTTCCGAAAAATTCGTCTTCACTGTAACTACCAAGAAGTAATTGCCACCACGTAATGGATGCTCTAGTTTAAAGCCTCACTTTTGCACGGAAATCTGAAAAATAGTTCTCTCTTCTTCAGGTTACTGGTATGGTTAGACGTATTAACATTTTCTTGTAAAATTCGTCTCCCTACATTTTTAGTACGTTGGAGGCCTACTTATTTCCCAGGCTAGCTCAGGTAAAATTGGGTTAAGGGTAGGAAAGGATTCAATAGATTTTTCCTTCACTGGTAATCTCAGTAATAATTAAAAATTCATAACCAAAATTTGCAAAATTGCTAATTTAAACTTATTAGCACAATATTTCGATATTGTGCGAGTGTACTTGGAAAGGCAAACCTTATTTCCTTACTTTTCACTTCCCTTTGAAAGGAATTCTAAAGTCATGAAAATTAAAAGATATTATTTCAAAGACTTTCTGTGAATTCTAGAGGCAAGAGTAAAGGTTATACTGTTTGATATTTTGCCTGTTGTGCCTTTTCCTATAGTCAAAGGAGCATATTTTTCTCACTCCTGCCAGTTCTCCAGTCTATAATGTCTCAGAACGGAGTTTTCTTAAACAATTTTGAAATTATAGAGGGAGAGGGGTGGCATTTTTATATGCACCCCCCGATCTTATGCTTATGTTCTACTTCAAAGTCTTCAGCCGTTAGAACTCTTGTGTATGGAACAGGAACAGGAAAATTTCAGGTCATTCGATAGATATACGCAGATCATACGCATGCTGAATGTTTAAATATTTTGGGAGGATTTATTTATTTATTTATTATCCCACTCTTCTTCTGGGCCCTCAACAGGTTTGCTTGCGCCCAATTACAGAGTGATCCACATAATGCTTTTTAGAGGTCCCTCAGCAGAAGATCTTAAGTTGATTCACTTGCTCTGTGTGCTGGGGGTTACCCCCCCCCTGCCTCGAAAGACGAAAGATTTGATAAAGGGCAACATGCAGCAGTATTTAAAACAACGGCCCGCTTCAGGATGTCTGCATCCTGTCCTGTCCTGTCATCCTGCAATTTCATTTAGAGATCTCCCACAACAATTTTCGACACTTTTTTAAGTTTTCTGGCATAGTCACCTCTTTTGGCCTTCCACAGCGTTCTGCGTCTTCGATGATCGTACGACCACGTTTGAAATCAGCCCCATCGGCAAATTGTTCGACGGAGAATTTTCCCGGTAACGTTTTTCAAGCCATTCCTTGTGTCAATAACGTCATTTTAGACGTTATTTCGGCCTAAACACCAAAACATAATGACGGGACATCCTGTACATGAGAATAGTCTGGGGGATTATCTACAAAATAAGCACAGGTTTGGTTTGTTTCGTATGAATTTGTATTTCGGTGTTTGCTTTTCCTTGTAGAATTGTTTGTAATTGCGTAGTTATGTTTATCAGGCAGAAGTTAATTAATTTCAAGGAAGTGATCCTTCAAAATACCGGAAGTAACGTAAAAAACGATGCTATCGTGACGTTTGAAGAGCGTGTATATTTTTTACGCTAAAAAAAGCAAGCAGTTGTAGTACCGCGAGGCCTTTCGTTAAGTTTCTCCGTCCGAACACCGAAAATTTGCCATCTTTTTCATCAGCCCAGTTTTGTTTGTCATCTAATTCTGTGTTATGAAGCAAAGTTAAGTTCAGAAACTGTCAGCATTTGTGTGTCAGTTAAGTGCCTTTTACCTTTTACGACCAGGTGATTTTGATTATTAAGAAAATGTGTAATTTAATTGTGGACTGTCTGCGTGCGGGGTAATATGTCCAAGCAGACTTTGTGAGCTTTTTTTTTTCTTTCAGGGATTTTGTTTTAATTCTTTCATGTGTTTCGTAATACATTTTTGTCGATCAATTAATTCTGGGTTTATTCGAATCCAAAGTCGGACCCAGATGAGTTTTCATGTCAGATTTATCTATTTGTGCCCAAGATTTATTTAAGGTGTTGATTAAAATCTGTGTAATAAATTTTTCCAGACCACCGAGTCTCAAAAGGAGAAATTTTAAGTCAGTATTGGGATTTTTCTCTATAGCAAATGCCGGAAGTGTACGAGGAGAGATTATAAAAATCTAAGTTTCATATTCGGAATATTCGGTTTATATTTATCTAATCACCTACCTGTGACGAGCTCTATTCACGCTGATTCTTTTAACTACTTTCGAAAAATTTGACTCGGCCAGAAAAGCCCTAGAATATTCGATAAAAATTCGCTTAAAAAAGAATACTCTTACCACTCGCTCTCCATAATTAGGCTCCAAATGCAGGGTATAAACCGAGGTATAAACAAAGCTCATTCTGCTTGTTCCGCTCATAAAATACGTGCACAATGCACAAATAAATGCATAATTTGATCGGTATAAAGTCATACAATTTCATTTTGTTAATTTCAAACTCAATAAACGCCTAAAAGCGTGTATAAGTTTTTTTTAACTAAAGCCATCTAGTACATCATTCGTTTTTTCATCCTTTAATTTCCCGTCATATTGTAATTAACTGTCGTGTTTCATTTTATTTGTGATCGATACCATGAACCGTATGTCAATATTATCGCTTATAATTAATATGGCGCACTAAATTCAATTTTAATTATAAATACGCAATTATAATGTTAATTATATGAGTAGCTGACCAAAAGTAATCATAATCACGTTCGGAAAATCGCTTTTTCTGATATCGTACCTTTGTATTTACCTATCCCATAAATTATAAACAAATTTTTGTATTACTAAGCAACGTTCTTTTTGAGCTTTTTCGTAACATAACTAAATAACCCAGAGGAAGTTTTGGTACGTAAAGCATCTTCTGAAGATCTTGAAAACCTTTTTAAGAAAAGAAGAAAATACCATACTTTTTTTAATTTCATACTCTTGATGGAAACCGTTAAAAACTCCAAAAATATTTATTTCTCTATGTAACTACCATCTGCACTTATACATTTAAAATGCCCAGCGCTTCTTCATCTGTTTCGTTTTATTAAAAAAATTGATTAGTTTAGGTTTCAAAAGATGACGCTACTGCGGTTTTCAGGTCATCTTAGGAAAATTTGCAGCAAATATATTACCTTTTCCAGGTTTTAAAAAAAAATTTCAATAAATCAACCCTTCCCTAGGGGTTATTCCATCTCTTTCTCGGTGATGCGTTCACCCCCAAAATATGGTTATTTTTTATGGAAGTTTTTCATACACGAAAGCGCTAAATGCTGAACGTTTTGGAGGAGAATGTAGCACCGACGGGTCTGGGGGATATGGCACATACCTCCCCGCTCACAGCTAAAATAGATTACTGAAATGAATATTGAAAACAAACTTCTTTAGCGAACGAAAGCAACAAAGCAATAATCAAATATCGGTACCAACGAGGAATCAAATGCAGGAATGCAAAATACTACCCCCCTTACAATTAATAGCAAGGAAGTGTGCAACGCTTACCTTTTAGATTGTACGGTAAGGTTGCAATATCCCGACGGCGACTCAAAATTAAAATGGTTCTTTACAAAACTCCTCAAGAAAAATAACTTTCTTCTAACTAACTTGACTAATACAGCAATCGTCTAAAGAAAAAAGTACCACCGGAAATACGCGCATACCTTTATAGAACTCGAGCATTTCATGGAGGGAACATGCTGGCACGACGAATCGGCAAGAAAGTATTTAAAAATTAAATGTTCGTTAATTAATTCCATGGACGCCCTATAAATCTGTAATTGGTCTTAAAATTCAAATTAATTAAAAGCGCTTCATTTGAGAACCCTCACGACTTAATGGGATGCTGTTTACTGCAACACATTTATTTAGCTACTGTTAATTGCATTTATTTAATTGACCGGATTGAAATTTCTAAAGTCGGTAGTTTAAACACCTATTGTTAATTGGAATTACTCAAGTCGGCATAAAGGTCGCTTATCAAAACTGATATCGGCGTAAACCTGCATAGCATTGCAGTTTTAATACTCGTTACCTGTCTACAGTCTAGCACACCAAAAATCGTCGCCAACAAGAAATGTGCTATATACACATCGAGTTCCTTTGGAGCATACTTCTATTTGGCGGTATTGTTGTACTTTTTTCGCTATCAGGTTTGTTAGTTATGATGTGGAGGTTTTCACCAAGAAAGGAATTTTTCGGTGGTGCCTCTTACTTTTTATTTACTTTTTTCACTTCACACAATGTTAAACTTGTACCGTTTAGTGTATCATTTCGATCATTTTGGACCACAGAGCACCAAAATCTTGATCTAACAATTTTGAATCCAATTTCTCCGAGAAAACGGCCAAACATTATCTTGATGTAGAACAAAAGACTGTTAATGTGAAAATGCGCTTTTTGTAAATCGTTTAGGATTACGTTTGTAACTCGTTATGAAATGCTGGCATTTATAATGGACTGCATTTGTTGGATATGATAAAATCTCTATTCTCTAAAGATGATATGTACTTCAAGTATGAAATGAACATTGAGGAAGATTTAAATCGGTAAAAAAAGCCATTACGCAAGTGATACATGGAATACCTCGTATAGAAATGAACAAGATACGGAAATAGATCGCTCGTTATAAAACTACAAAAAAAACTACACGTATGGAGCTAACAAGTTCGGCGTTTTTATTCAAAGAGAGAAAAATGTACAATTCAGAATATTTATAGCGAACTTCGTATAAGTTTAGTTATAATGGAAATATCTAGTAAATCTATACAGCCCTAAAATAAAGCGAAAATGTATTTCATTGTGTTTATAATGTAAAATGCATTAAACTTTCTCCTATTGTTCGCTATTTTAATGAGTTGCCTCGGTAAAAAACGTGGTGGCCACCACAATAGTCGAAGACAATAACGGCTACGTTTTGAAAAACTCGCTATAAAGTTAAGTATATTGTTCAATTATGTAATTAAGTCGTGCATTACAATTTCACTTCTCCTTTAGGGGTGGCCGCATAATAAATACAATATCAGCATTGTATCGCGCGACACCCTGAATAATCGGGGTTCTTGAAAACCTCGCCGTAAATTTTAGTACGCCGCAACTTTAATAAGCAAAGGAAAAAATAATTAGCTGCAATTAAGCGAAATTGCTTATTACCTTTTACCTTCTGTAAGAAATTTAATTAAAAATTCCTCAGAGCAAATATTAGTATACGACTATTTGAAATATGATCCACTTTTATCATTCTCCTGAAAACTTCGCAAAGAGGGGTTTAAATTATATTTAGCACTTCAGTTTTAAATGTACTTACACATTGAGTAGAATATTCGTTTTAGCGAAGACCTTGTTGAGGATCTCAGGTGGAAATTGGAAATATGTGGCACTCATCCTCAACCATAGTGCCTGTCATTTTGGTCAATTTTTGTATACATTTCAAGCGCGTTATATACGTGCATCTATATGCAAGCATTTTTGTCTAGAAAAGATATATCAGTTTCAGGAGATGATTTATTGCGGTTTAACCTGCATAAGCGAAATGAATTGGGGTTTAGCGATCATTTCTTTTGTGAGTTGAGGTAAACTTTGCGACTACCAGTTTCGAAATTTTATATTCCAATGTCACTTAATTAATTTATATACAGGGTGTCTCATTTATCTTGAGACAGTTAATTATTGTACCGGCTAGTCAGACCTAGACAAGATCCGAAATGGAGGTAAGCCAAGGGACAATGAATTTGATCTCCAATGGGACAACGATGGCACGCCCTTTCGCCACGGTAGCTGGAGGGCGAGGTTTACAAGAAATACCTTCCATACCCAGCCTGGATCACACGCAGCGGCAGTTATACAGAGGCGATCCTGGATCATTTCAAGGTCGCTCGTCAACTGGTGGTGGCCTTGGGAAGGAGGCTAAGATCGCGTGGCTGTGACCTTGGAAATTAGGTCAAGTCGTGTGGAGGTGACCTTGGAAAGTAGGTCGCGGTAAAACTCAAAAGAGCAAGATGTAGTTATATTACATTTTTTGGGACGTCAAATTACATTTGCAAGGTTAATGGCTTAAATTGATGCAGTGTTAAAGTAGGTACTTCTTTAGGGGATGCAAGGTCATTGGAGCCATGGTGTTAAATTACATGTTCGAGGTCATCTCTGACCCCAGTTGTGGTGTAAAATAACATTATCAATGCCATCTAAGATCAATGACCTCAATGGTGGTGTCAGAATTCATTTTCAATGTCATCTAAGGTATACAAAGTCAATGACTGCATTTCTATGTGCTGTCTGATTACATTTTCGGGGTAATCCAAGGCCAATGGCCTCATGTTTTGCGGTGTCGAATTACATGTTAGAGATTATCAAGTCTTTATGTGGTGTCTATACCCTCACGGCGATCCAAGGTCAATGATGGTGCCAAATTATATTCTCAAGGTCATTCGAGTACAATGGACCAATTTTTTGTGGTGTCAAATTAAGTTTTAAAGGTCATGATCTTATCGTTTGTGGTGGTCAATTACATTCTTGAGGCCATCTAAGGTCAATGTCCCCATTTTGTGGGGTTAAATTAAATGTTCGAGGTCATCCAAGATCAATGACCTCCTTTTTATGTGATCTCTAATTACACTCTCAAGGATATACAAGGTCAAGGGCCCCATTTGGTTGTATCAAATTACACATTTGAAGTAGTCCAAGGTCGATGGCCTCATTTTTGTGGTGTCAAATTACACCCAAGGTTAGCCAAGTTCAATGAAACCATTTTTACGGTGTCAACACACTGTCAATGGGTCTCTGTTGAGTCCCATCGAGACAACATTCCAAATGGAGGAAAGCCAAGAGGCAACGATTTTAATGTCCAATGGGATAGCGATTCAGCATTTGCCACGATATCAGCGATGGGAACAAAAGCACGCCCATTTGTCACGATACCTGGAGGGAGAAGTTTCCAAGAAATACCTTCTCTGCGCAGCTTGGGTCACACGCACCCAGACTTCCGTAGACAGCAAATGAGATTTGATCGGCTTATGAAACGTATCCAGAACACACGAGAAAGTTCCAACAAATGTTGGAATTATATGGAGACAGGGATTCCCCAGCTCTGGGACGACGTCCAAGAAGCACAAAACGAGATTATGTTAAACAGCGAATTACTGAGATTTTGGAAATCCATTACGAAAATGCGCAGAACACGGTTCGCCAAATCATGATAGCGGTCTGCGAGAAAGAATCACGAGAGGAAAATCACTGTTTCGATGTACGTTGGTGTGCGGAAATGGGCAAATAAAAACCTCCAAGTTAACGGAAAACCGCGGGTCGAGCTCACTGGAGCAGTAATGGCGGCCAAGCTGTTAACAGAAACAAAAAACCTCAAACTCAAAACGACCTAGAGTTCAAGATGTTCATTACATGCCTGCTTTCCCTGAGGGCGGCCAAGATGTCCATTTAAAACCGATTTAAAGTGCCCTCCAAAAGTAAGGAAGAATCGGAAATGCTGAACAACAAGGAAATGTGTGTACCAGGAAGTAAACTGCAATTGCATGTACGAAGATGTGTACACTTTCACAGAAACTAAGCGTCTCCTTTGGCTATTTATACGAAATTTAAAGTGGAACCACCGAAACTGCCAAGGCCTTTTAAACCAATAGAAAACTCGCATTTTTTGTTTCTATGCAAACTTCTGCTTCGAAAAAAAGGAAGCCAACACGTAATTGTGGTCGCTGCTATTGTAACAACTCACGCATGATTTAAATGCTCGTTAACGAACCGCATACCTTCTAATATAAGCCAAAAACACTTAGGTACGTATAGCAGGTAGCAAGCGATGTGAAAATTCAAAGGGATCATTGCATTTTCCCATACATTTCCGAGAAGTGAGAAATTTCAAAGTGGGGAAGAGCCTCCAGTAGATCCTCCTATCTACCTGTCGCCGTTAATGCGAGTTAAAATTTTCAGTGTGGAAAAGACATGGCAATCGAAAATGCGGCGGCGGCGGCGGCGGCATTAAGTAATCGATAGATGTCATTCAAATTGAATTCAATTGTAAAACGAAATTCTTAGGCAAAGTTGATTTATTAGACGGAAGAAAGAAGTGGCATGTTTAAAAGAAACCCGCTTCTCTCCCTTATCAATATTCAATCTGTAAATTACCCCCCATGAATATTTTAGGGAGGTTTCTATTTCTTCAATTCGCAATCCGAGTGTAAATGTGTCTGTATGCGTATTATGTTTGTTTCTATCTCGCAAATTAAATTTATAGCGTTCGCAGTAACAAAACATTTTGTCTAGCTTTCCATTTCGCGCGTCACGAGAGTTTTACACCCAAAAAACTTTACATGCAGGATTTGAGATTGTATTCACGAAAAGGCATCAACGGCGGGAAATCAAAAGTAAACATGCGATAACTGCGCGGAATACTAATAAGACAAGGAACGGGTCTCAGCTTTGTTACGATTACGAAGATAATTAACGTCAAAATTTGCATTTTAGTGTGGGAGGTTAACTTCATGCAACTTCCATCATGCATTAGTAATTTATTATATCACCGTCTACTATTAACACACAAAGAGAATACGTTAGTAAACCCTTTTTGCCGCTAGGCATTTTAGGATACGAAAGCCTGTGTACATCGATATTAATAAAGATGGCGAAAAAGATAGACCAGATCTAGATCGAGATTAGCGCTAACAAGAGCGGGATTAAGATTACCTATATTCCTTGAGGATTACAAATTAGTTACTTAAGAAGCCTCAGAGCGCTCCATATTTTCACTTTACGATCAAACATACATTTAATAATATCTACAACATTTAAACAAGTGAATTGTGCACAACTCTTGTGCAGATAAAGCGCATTTTTTAACCGAAATAGCTTTTGTTTTGACATCGCCAATGGATATATTTCTTGCAAACGTTTCAATCGCTCTTTGTGAGTACCATCTTCCGACAAGTCCCACCGTTGGGCGTCAAAATGTAACAGGAGCTTCATTTCTGGGCGGGGAAATCTCTGAGCTTTTTTTTTACTTTTTACGGTGATAGATTTTTTGCCCAAAATGTATCCACGGTTAGCTCAATTTTACTTAAATACTTCAATTCCTTTAGTAAAATTGACCCATTTTCCAACCAGAAAATTAAAACAATTGTCTCTTTCGCCATCGACTTTGATGGCAAATCAATACACAGAATAAAAAATCTTACCACGATATTATCAGTCGCCACTGTGAATCTTATTACTTCAACTAACAATTTCCTTAAATGAACAGTGAAAAATCTGATTGTTTTAAACACAACTTAACATTTCACATTATTTTATTTATTTAGCTCAGTTAGAAGACTTCCGGTACTTAATATGGAAATTAAATGGAAAACGTTTGACCTTCGCTTAATTGAATAAGTCCTTTTTTACTGTAGAAATTTAAGTTGGTTTTAAAACTACCGTGTCGGATTTTGCGCGATGGTTCATACTGCACAACAATGTTTTACAGTAGGCACTGCAGACATATTATTAAAAACCGTAACTACTAGACATACTTATAGTTATACTTATTTATATTCCAGTAGGTGACAATGAAGTGTAGAATTAATTGTTTTAATTGGCAACTATGTTTTCAACCGCCGTTAGTAAAAAAACAATTTAGCAGTTTTGTACCCGTTCCTGTGGCGTAATTTAAATTATTGTTGCAGCATCCGAAAGTTCTCAAAGCGAGAAAATTGATATTCTATGATTGCAGTGTCGGGTAGTAAGTAGTAGCCGATTTTAGTTTCTCCATGTTAAGTTGAAAGCGAGCAATATCGTGCACGCCTGTTGCATGACCCGAAAATTTCAATTAACAATGGTTGTTAACTGGACTACTGAATTTGAACCCGGTCAATTAAGTAAGCATAATTACCGGTAGCTAATTAGATATGTTGGAGCAAACGAAATGATTAGGTTGCGGATCTGTTGATATTTCGTCGTTTTGCATAATGCGCATTTAGGTCTGAACCACGAATGTCAGGCCTGAACTTCCCAATGATTTCGACCAGCGATCGATTTAGCTTGCTGTCTCCATTCAATTCACTTATTCTGCATTAAAACTCCTTGCTTCGACACAAATTTTACGTATCCCAAACGCGTAGCTTGATCTTTCTGGCACTCACACGCCTGTGATTAATTTCCGCCTACCGCCTTTACTACTTAGTGCCGTCAATAAACTTTTCTTTAAACGCAAGATCCAAACGAGTGGTTTTCCCGCTGGCAGCTTCACCCTTTAAATGCGGAAAACTCTTTACTCTGAACCATTGACGCTCTGGTGGACCAAAACCGAATGCCCTACTACACCTATCTCTCCTGGATACGTCCCTACTCTTTTTTATTTATAAAACAGGCGTACAAAATGGTGCTATTGTCACATCGGTAATCTTTAATCATTTAACAAATCAACTGTTTCCATTCCACCAATCATATCCTTTTAGAAACCATTGCTGAGAATGAATCGGAATAAACAGGCTGTATACTTACCTAAAACTGAACTATTCTAATGAAAAAAGTCTAAACCATTAATTTTTTAGGGCACCTTTTTGAACTACTTTTAGAGGAATGGTCTTAAGAGTCCTGGATTTTTTTGCAATATGTGGCCTATAGCTTGAAGGTGTGCTAGACGACCGTCAAATTTCGCCATTTCAAGCGCCCCCCCCCCCCCCCCCCCATGGATTATTTCCTGGGATGCTGTTTTTGAATGTAAAACGTGCATAACTGTCACATGCGACAAACCAACTGGTCTCAGAATTTGCATTCACATGCCTTTCGTGATGCCAAGCAACATTTTTGAAAATGGGGCGGGGGGGGGTGTGAAAACACATTTTACCCTTCATGGGATTCTAATGAAACGTCTCACCGAAATGAATTGGTTTGTACAAACTATAACTTTCCTGCGCAACTCCTTTCCGAGATCAGTAGGTAGGAGGCGGGGGGAGGAGTGAGGAGGTAGAAATTAATTTTATCTTTCATGGTATTCCAATTAAAGGTCTCAACAAAAGGAACTGCTTTCTATCAACTACCGCTCTACTTTCTGACTCTGACTGGGTTGGGGGGGGGCTGTTGGCCATCATTCCTTATATCTCAAGAACAGGTACTCACAAAGGACTAATACCTTATAACGCAACCATTTCCTTTACTATTTCGGTTTTATCTGCATAACAGTTCAATATTTTTTACCTAATTCTTTAAAACCATCAACCTTTAATTTTACACAAATAGACATTTCCAATACCTCCTAGAGAATGTCGTTCGGAGACGATGTTTTTCATGCAATACGAACTCGCCACGGTCTTTTGTGTAGAGATGGTACCTTCGGAATTAGCCTACGGATGACGTCAAATCGGACCTGAGAGATGGCTTCCTTCCATGTGTTCAAGTTTTTCTTTGCAATTGAAAAGCTTGGCTGAATTACGCATTGAACGTTCGGTATTTATGCGACTATTATAAAGCCTTTCTAACTTTCTAACTATTTGACACTTATTTATTCTCAGAAAAAGGAAAATGTCAGCTTAATTTTCTCTGGTGGTCGTGAAGACACGTTCGCGCAAAAAAACATTTGTTTTGTTTGGTCACAGAAACCTACACTTAAACGTTAACAATAAACCTTTCCATTTCTCTCGTTAGCAGAAATAATCCTTTTTTTGCGCGGAAATCGGCCATAGATATTTAGTACGCCTCGAATTTTACACATTTTTTAACCGTAAAATTTTGGACAACTGGCGTGATATTAACTCTGAAGACAAAAAAATAAGGTTCCGGGCTAATTTTTCTTGTAACTTTCTCGTGACTTAAACCCGAGTTTCTCTGACTTGAACTCTACGATGACCAAAAACGGAATCTCTCTAAAAAACTACTTTGGACCATGCACTTGACGATCTTTCGGATTAATCCCTACCTATCTTTCCCGCTTACTTTACGTCCCAAAATGGCCCTTTATTAATCAAATCGGCCATTTTTTATTAAGAATTACACTGACGAGTGTTGAAAATCTATAAAACACACAAAGTAGGAATCATAGTCTAAGTTTGATGTCCTTCAAACCGCCTCAGTCACTCATATTGTGTGTGGCTTACTCAGAATGGATTAAGGGTAGATACCTAGATAATCTATTGAACTTTGCTCCATCGTCTAATTAAGTTTAGTAATCAATTCGACGTCGGGCTAATTTGTCAAATGTGCCCGTAGAGCAATTATTTATAAACATATTCAACTGTTGAGCGCGAATGCAAACACAAATCGAGCGAGTAATAATACATCAAAGTCCTTATGGTAGAGAATGTGCTCGCGTAAAATTTGCAATTCACACTTCAGCAAACGTTTTGCTTTCGAATTTCAATTCGAAACTAGCAATTTTCACAATATATCTAATTTCACGCTTGAACCGGTTATCATCTGGGGAAGAGTAATAACTAATCCGACCGTTTGACGTAAACGGCGCTTAATCCTTTCCATCGACATCGACGGTTTATTCTTAAGGTGGGAATGGCGTAAGTGGTAAACAGGTGCGGACGATCGCTGGACCATTTCTCGGTAGATTAACCAACATGTGGACTGCGAAATTAACTCCTCAGGACGCAAGAAAGAGATACATGTTATCGTTGATTTTTCATCGAAATTATTTTCCACGTTCGCTTAACGATTGTGACGCTTTTCTTGCGGTAATGTCAGAGCGAGTGTTACTTTCCCAGACATAAAACCCTAATCTGTTTCGCCGTAATACATTCTCTAAACAAGATTAGGTCCGGCAGAAACGAGCCCTATTCGATTTAAGAATGAAAAGGGAAAATTTAAAACGGAGGAAGCGCGCAGTTAAAGTATTACACGCTTTAGTTGATTATTCTTGAGAGCATACCGAAATTAAGATAAAGATTCTAAGGGTAGTACACTTCCGAGATAAAGGGAAGGTCCTAATGGCCAAACACGCTATAGGTATAGGGTAGCAGATGTGCTCCATCCAACATCATTGTTTTCACATCCCAAGGAAACACTTTGCACTTTCCAGTTTCCTAGTCAGCTGCCATTACGATACCAAATGACTTGAATGTTGTAAGTTTTAGTTGATATGGACTACCTACTTTCCCCAACATTTTTAAGAGCGAGGGGTTCTCGACACTTACGCGTTTCGAGAACAAACTACAAAATTTAATGGGGGGCCGCTTATCATCAACTTATACGTCAGCAAATACGTGCCGCAAAAAAAATTAAAGTCGCAAAAATTGTTCGGCCAAAAACGAGTTTCATTATCGTACCGCGCGCATTTGTCGGATTTAATGTCGTCGTAAAACTGGAATTATCAAGATTTTTCTATGATTTCGATTTTCAAATGCGCAATTTACACGAAATTTATGTCCTTTACGTTGTCGCCCGTGCGAAATCGTAAGTATTCAAAAAGTCATTCGCTCATTCAATTTATCTATAATAATTGCAATCGATTTTTCATCGCCTGCAAATTTTTCCCACTAAAGAATAAAGTTAGACATTTCCAATTTCGCGTTTGAAATGAAAATTCAAAACTTAAGATCACCTTTAACAATTTATTGTAGGTGTAGTTCAGTTAGGGGTTGTACACTTTCTGTATGGCCTTCACAGCGTATTTCACTTTTGTCGCAGGAAGGAGGTAGCAAACAATCTGCCGAATCTTTAAGTATGACAGATACAAATATATTTCACAAAATGCAGCCCATTATTTCTTCTCTTTTCTATTCCGAGATGATTTTAATGGATATATACAGTGTAAAATACAAACTAAAAATCATTAAATTAAATGGGTCCCTTCATATGAATAATATTTTATGTAGGTATATAAGTCATTTTTTATATCCCCGCTAGTTTCCGCAATATCCGACAGCCTGAAGATAAATGGGACACCCTGTATATAAATTAATTGACAAAAGTAAGATTCCGAAACTGGTAGTTGCAAAGTTTACCGCAACTCACAAAAGAAATGACCTCTAAACCCCAATTCGTTTCGTTTATGCAGGTCCGATAAATCATCTCCTGAAACTGATACCTTTTCTAGACAAAAATGCTTGCTTCAAAGTATCGTATATGTTCGTTCTGTTCCGAATTCCATTGTGATACTCGGACAAGAACGAAATTTACCCATTATAATATTATACCGAGTGGCGCAACGAGAAGTATACAGAGGGCTTTTAGGGTATTAAATTTAGAAATTTCGAAAAATCCTAGAATACGTCAATTTTGTATTCGAGGGGGACAACTTTTGGAATACAAATCACGAACCCTAAAATTTTAAATGGAATCCTATGGCAAATGGCACATTATTTGAAAGCCAATTTAATCGTGATTACTAATCTGCTTTGCTTTTTAAATTCTTTTGATTCGTTTCGGAGATATTCACATTTGAAATGGTTTTTTTCCCCTGATTTAAGTCATTTAGATTACTTCTTGTGGGGATATTTAAAGAATAAAGTTTATGCTACTCCGCCCGGAACATTATGGGGGTTGCGAGCACGTATAACCATAGTGTAAGAATAGAATACACTATGGTATAACTCAACAATTTCGAGCGATTATCCCTGAAATCTTGCAACATGTACGGCAGCGTTTTGAAGCAAATCTTTATTATTGCATGGAAGCAGGCGGGAGGCAATTCGAGCATTTATTGAAATAAATGTTGTGTGTTTAAAGTTATTTGTTATTTTTTGCACAATTTAAACCTTGTATTAAAATTTAAAAATTTTAATACAAGGTGACTTAGATCGCATTTGTTTTGGTTTTTTTAAGAAACCATTTCAAATGCGAACATCTCCGAAACGAATCAATAGAATTTAAAAAGCAAAGAAGATTGGTAATCACGATTAAATTGGCTTTCAAATAATGTGCCATTTGCCATAGGATTCCATTTAAAATTTTAGGGGTTAAGCTCCCTACGTAGAGGGGTGAAGACTTGAGTTTGTGATTTGTATTCCAAAAGTTGTCCCCCTCGAATACAAAATTGACGTGTTCGAGGATTTTTCGAAATTTCTAAATTTAATACCCTAAAAGCCCTGTGTATACTTCTCGTTGGGCCACTCTGTATAATTATAATAATCCTAATTAGTTTGCCATAGTCGATATCTTTTTATGGTACGTTTTCTCGTAAATACCTCGGGCCGGGTCGAGGAGGGGGACTGGTTGGTAGAAATTAATTCCGTTCGATGAGACCTTTCGTGAGAGTACCATGAAGAATAAAGCCCCCCCCCTCCCCGCCTCCCTTTGATAAGGGTTCAGAAAGAAGAGCGGTAGTTTAATTTTCTTTCGATATTTTTTTTGTCTGTAACTTGACAAAATACGATACTTTTTGGATTCTACGGACCAAAATTAAAAAGGAAAAGTGTTTTCCCGATCATCCACCCAAAAAACATCTGTCCGCAAGCTTTATTAAAGAAACTTGATTGTAAATTTGATTGTAAGACACGTTCGGCATCCGTGATAATTAAAACAAGTAAATTTTCGCCCTAATGCGAGTAACTGCAGCGCATTTTTCCCAAAAGGCCATAGCTGTGTGCGCTATGTTTGTTTTACTAGATCCTTGCACCTTTAACAAATAGGGGATGCATTGACATTTTACTTTTTCATCATTAAGAGCCACCATAAAACGTTGTTCTTATATATGTAACGAAATTTTGATTATCACCTAACCATTTTGGACACGAATACAAAATATATCATGAAAGCTCCTCTTTGGGTGGTAATCTGGGTTCGATTAAACACAAAGCTGATCATTTACACACGACACAAATTTATTCGACAAAAGTTCTGTAAGAAAGAAATGCTTTCAGGGCCTACAAAGTATCACGCACATGCGATCGATTGAAACAAATTAAATTTAAAAGAAAGTTCTAATTACTTTAATAATCCTAACATCCGGTCATAACAACGATTTTGTTTAACAAACGCACAAAAACACAAACACCAAATGATGAAAAACATTTATTTATTTACTTTCACTTGATTCTGGCTCTATTATTATGTCAAATGTAAGTGTGACACTCTGGTAGTGGATAACTTGACTTTATCGGGTACTTAGAAAAACCGCACCTATGCGATTACTGCTCGATAGACACAACTACACTTCTCCGTATACGTAAACACAACTCGGAAGTAGAACAATTCACTTTTACATCGACGAATTAAAATGTCATATAAACTTTCTTCTACAAGAACTTTACAATCGCCAAGACTGACTGTCTTTCACCAGAAAAAGCCCCGTTTAACGTCTGCTACGCTTATTTAAAACATTCTTCCGTTCTATTCCTTCCGATCCTACTTCTTTCTCATTTTGTCAACGTTCACTGATTAAATTCCATTTAGCCACCAGAAAAACTTCAAAGGAAGGACCGCGGGCGCCCCCACTGGTATCGAAATTACTACGCCTCTCCGATAATCTAACACTTGTTTATCTTTCAATTAATTAGCTTTTTTGCGCGATCGGTCATTTCTGACTATTTACCATGGGTGTTTCCATGACAGTACGTAGAATTTACCAGTTGCTATGATTACGACGACGTCAAAATTACTTACCGATCTAAAAACAGAACAGCAAAAATACTTACCGACGCCTTTTTAAAAATCAACAGTCTTACATTACATTTAATCTTTAATTATTGTTAGGTACATTAAACGTACAATTAGTGCTGTTGTTTCCTATGGCAAGACGCTCATAAAGTCATAAAGGAAGTGCAAAGCTAGTAAACTACATCAGACACATGCACATTTTTATGAAATTATTAACTTCAATTTTGACAAATAAACTGGTTACCTAGTGATGTACACCATACCACTTCGATCATTTCAATTTATTCTGCTCGTTAATTTCTTAGTGCATATTTATAATTGGTTGCATAATTTTAATTTCGATCGCGCAAAAAATGTTATAAGCACGTCGAACGTTAAGGGTTACCGTTCTCAGACAATAATTGGAGTCGTCGCTTCGCTCCTCCTCCAAACAATTGTCTTCGAACGGTAAAAATCCCTTACCGTTCTCCATACTTAATATACTATTACGGAGCGATAACGAACTCCGTATCGCAAGACCGGATTTAAGTGAGATAAACTTTTAAAAAACAACGCAATTATTGCCAGATGTCCCTAATACTTCTTCGTAATTTAATTGATCAATAATTCATTCACAATACAAGGCGATTATTTAAACAAAATTAAGCATCTAATAATTCCAATACAAATAATCAATTTAAGAGTAAAAAGGTACAATATTACGACTCGTATTACGATATGAGAGAATGGGCCTCTTCAAATTTAGCATTTTTTTTGTACAAAAATGGATTCATAATGAAATTCGCACACATCCGTGTATTGCCACAATTTTATATCGTAGCGAAATGTTTCCTCATCAAACAAAGTAATTTTAACGAGTAAACTCGCGCAATATCTTCACAAAGGACTTTTGATTCGTACAGAAACAATATATTGCTTAATATCGCAATCTCCTTTTTCATTTTATTCTCGAGTATAAGAAAAGGGAAGAGAAAAGCAATGAAAACAAGTTTATTCGATTTGTTTTCTTAACGTAGTTTTCTTTTGAGAAGGTTGTATGAATATTAAAACTGCTATTGGTCGAGATCGTACCTCGGAGAAAATTCAAAATTGAGGATTAAAGTTCCAGGAGTTGAAAGTGATTTTTTTCCATTTCTTCCCTTTTTAAATTAGTTCACTTTTTTCCTTACCTGCAATTATAGCTCTAAATTGAAATAACAATTGGATTAGCGCAATCACAATTTTTGTCTTCTTAATATGTCGTTACGCCGTTCCGAGCTTCGTTGAACAACTTTATAGTATTAAAGAGAGCATCTTCTGAAATTGCCAGACCTTTTCGGAATTGTTTCTGTAATTGACGCGAAGACAATTTTACCGTTGCGAAGCGAAAACTGACTAATAATAGTAATACGCAGTTATTGGATCTTGATATATTGCGCTTCCTTATTTCGAAACCGCATGACGTCTCTCGATGAAATTTTGACTTCCCGAAAAGTTTCTTCTCCATAAGCCTTTGCGTTATCCTTTTACAGGACTTCCGTTCTTAAAGTGCCGAATTTTCTCGCGAGCGTGCAAACTTTTCGATTCGTTCACGAGCAACACATATATTACAATAAAATGTGCCACACTCGAGGGCCGCATGTACAATTAAAAGTAACAATTCCTCCTCAAGGAATTAAGTCTGCTTCACGTTCTATGACTACTTTAACTTGTATTCGAGACAATTTCTTTTATTTTTCCATCTTTATTTCAATTGTTCTGAACTATATTCTTAAAATTCTAGCTTAGGTAATGGTGTTTTCTTTTTGTTTCAGGTAAGTGAAACTCTCGTATTTACCATAAACGTCGTTGGGTAAGTAATTTTTTTAGCATTTTCACATATACACGCGTAAACTTTAGTCGGTACCTAAAATCACTGTAATAATTTATTGCGTACAGCGCCAATAAAA
Organism: Photinus pyralis; assembly: GCF_008802855.1. Taxonomy (NCBI): domain Eukaryota; kingdom Metazoa; phylum Arthropoda; class Insecta; order Coleoptera; family Lampyridae; genus Photinus; species Photinus pyralis. The sequence goes on along the minus strand of NW_022170663.1, from coordinate 22,414,421 downwards.
ATGTAGTTTATATTAGTGGACTGTGAGGGTGTAACAATAGAAAGTTGCTGTCTTTTAGTGCATGGTCCTCCCGACTTCATTAAGTTGCAACCTCCAGCTTTAGTTATTATGACTGTGTGCTCCGCATTGACGGTAGGGAACTCCCGCATGAAGATATTAAAAAGGATTTGCCCTCGGATACTACCCTGAGGGACCTCCATCTATGTACGATATTGAATATTGCATAGTCGCCTGGCGATTTCTTAAGTGCAAGGGTTTTTGATAATTAGCACGAGTTCCTTGAGTGTGGCCAGTTTAAAGTTTAATTGTGATTGGTTGGTGTGTTTTAACGAAAGTTGGTCACTAGGTTATTAAAAACCTGGATCGGTGTGGTTATGAGAATGTTCTCAAGATGGCCTGGGAAGGTTTTTCTTCGTCAGAGTTAAGTATTTGAGCACCCTTGTGATTGGTGGAATTTCGTGGGGCTGACGTAGTATCCGTTTGGTGGTTCTCCATACCCCTGGATCACCAGGTTCGAGATTACTCTTCTAGTATAAAAACAGTTACGTCAATCATCGCAGGTAGCCGCCCACTGGAAAACTGGTCGCCTGCGAGTTGTACACAAATTATGCAATTATATTTTCATCTCTATCTAGCCCATGCGTAGAAAAAGACATAAGTTTAGCAGTGCGCGGCAACCTTCCACTGTTCTTCTACTAAACGACGTATAATATGTTTTTAATAGGAGTAGTAGATCCGATACGCTAAACATGCGGTGGGATAAATTCTTTATGCCCGATTCCACAAACGATGATTAACCCAGGGATTAACCTTAATCATCTTTGTGAATCCTCTTCTCAGTGGATTTTTTTGCTTGATTAAGACAAGTATACTAGGGTCCTGCAACAGTGCGTCGGTCTTATAGCTCATACTTCTTGAAAAATATTAAAAGATGGATGGTTGTGCATCTATAGAAACTAATTTTGAATGTACATGGTGTCCCATTTTTATGGTGTAAATAATTGATTTTTCTAAATAGAACACACTGTATATTTTTACCTGTCACTTGGTAACCGTTACATTGAACGCTATTCCTTTTTTGATTTTTTGTCAATGTTGCCATCTTATTAATTTCTTCCCGAAAAATTCCCCATAAGCAAACCCCACTTTGATAAATCGTAGCGACCTTGTTTTTTGAAGCGAGTAAAGTGCTACTTTGATAATGATAATAGAAAGTTGGAATTAGTGATACACGGACACAGGGTGTTCACAAGGAAATTTCAAAGTATCATAACTATTTTTTTTTCAAATGGAACTACCACTATTTTAATTCGCTATTCGATAGTCTGTTGTGCTCTTTTCAATTTTTATAAGGGATATCCAGTGTCTCCCGGTGGTTTCTAGGTTATTCAATATTTTTCTTAAAAGTACCAACCCATTAATTAATTACCTACATGTAGGTCTATTTCTTCCAATCCACTGGTTGGGAAAATCTTCATTAAAGTATGCCCTTACATCTACCGAAAAATGAGCAGGGGCTCCAACCTGTTGTAACCGCATTGTAAGTCATATTGCAAGAAATTTAAATATTCTATTTTCGCTATAAAAAGCGTTACACGTCATCAACAGAAGAAAGTGACATGCCAATTTAAAAAAACATTTGGCGGATTTACATTCATAACTGTTTGGTTACTTTTTAGCGGAATAAGTCGGCAGATTCGGAACTTTTTTGCAACGTTGCCAAATTCGTTATTTGTTGACATTTGGCACCTCAGTTCGGTTTTTACGTGGAATGTTTTCAGTTAGTCTTGTGGTAGTTGTTATTAATCATTCATCTTCACTCTTAGTGCAAAAAAATCGGTTTTTTTGAGAACTAAATTGCCGTTTTAAAGCGAAGGAACTCGTTGCCTCTTTAATTCAATATTTTAAACAGAAACGAGATCATAGGGGTCCCTTATTACTATTAGGTTCTGTTGGAGAGGTAAGAATAGTTTCAATTAGTTCTGACTACTTCTACTAATTGTGAGCATTTTCATCGCGTTGCGGTGGCATTAAATTTAAATATTTCGACGGTTAGCAGAATTTCACAAGCTGTTAAATAAAACGAAGCCATGATATCGCCACCAAAGAAAAGTTGCCGAAATAGGAAAGTTACAGACACACATTTATTGAGTATTACGTCTATCTGTGGTGAAGTATATGACACTTATGCAAATAGTAAGATTGATGTTGTAGTAATGTATTTGTTTACTTAACTGTTTTAAGAGGAACAAGTTACGTTGGCATCTATCCATTCTAATCTTAAAGCGAAAGATATGTTTGACGGTGGAAAAACATCCTTATACGAATTGCTGCAAAAAATCGTTTGTGAGTGAGAAAAAGATTAACTACCCCATTTCTGCGATAGTAGTTGTGGCGATAACTTTACAATAAATAAAACTGCAATTACTTAAGTCACGAGAAACGTGTATAAAAACTTAATTAATGGCACTTTGACATTCGGAAACTTTACCATTTCCTTGTGAACACCCTGTATCACTAAATCCAACTTTCTCGTTATCAAAGTGTAGCCTTTTACTCGGATTCAAATTATTATTCAAAAGTAATTCCTAACATCAAAAAACAAGGTTGGTACGATTTATCAAAGTGGAGCTTGAGTATGGGGAATTATTTGGAAAGAAATTAATAAGATGGCAACATTGACAAGAAACCAAAAAGTGGTAGCGTTCGCAGTAGAGGTTAACAAATGATATCGAAACATAAAAATATATAGGGTGTTCTATTTTAAAAAAATAGTTATTTATTTACACCGTAAAAATGGGACACCCTGTACATTAAAAACTAATTGTACTAGTTGTACCGTTAAGTTGCACTTCCAAAATTGATTTGATACTGGCAGTTGAAAGGTAATGGTACAAAATGTGTTGCTTATAGTGCAAATTAGTACAAAATTATGGGACAAGCACTTAGAGAAATGTGTATACTTGGGGGTCGTTACATTGGGGTTGCAACTTAACGCCACAACCCCAAATATTCAGATTCTTAAACATACTAGTCACTAGTGGTTAAAAGGTAGTGATACCGAACTTGTTATTTTGGGTACAAATTAGTGCAAAATGAGTACAAAATTATGGCACAGGTAATGGTATACAAGATTTGGTATCCGCGGTACAAAACAAAATTAGTACAAAATAACGATATTAATAGATTTGCCAATCCTATTAAGTAGTGGGGGTTACAACTTAATGAACTCGGTCATCCCTGAAGGTTTCTGCAGACTTTACACGGGGCGAGAACACATTGTCCCGTTCGGCAATTAATCTTCGGGCGTTCTTTATTAAGGCTTCATTGGCGCTCATGCATTTTGAAAGCGTCCATTAACGCAATTTTGACAGCGAAAGTCCACGCAGAAAAATCTCATTTCGTCATGATGGACTGAGCCGCAGTCGGCTAAATTAAAACGATTAGTGATTTGTTGGCCTTCCAAATGTATTCGAATTAAAAAAGAAATTACGCGATATTAATAAAATTGTAATACAATGAGTTCCATCTGTTGGAGGGATAAAAGTCGGGAGAGAGGTCGCTTTTTCCTCCTCATCTCCCAATCTGGTTTCGCTTGGACGTCGTCGGTAATTCGCGGGCCCGGAAAAAAAGGGGGCGAGATTCGAATCGCAAAAACAACACGCGTTTAGCCGTTCTAAAGAAGGGAATAAATTACGAGACGTAAGTTTGAAAGCTTTGCGGATGAGAACGCGGCTTCAGCACAAATCATTATACAACACCATTAAATCCGTTCTCCACAAAAACAGAATTACTGCACGATCTACGGACATTCACCGCCACATACTGTAATTCTAGACATTTGTTACAACACACAGCTGCCAAATAAAAACCGCATCTCTTTCCCTTCGTTTTATAAATTATACGTCTTAATTGCATCGCTGTGGCAGAGCGGCGACTGCTGTGGTTACTAGTTCCTGATATTTCAATAATAATCTGCGAAGTATTGCCCTTTTCAGATCTAGATTACGCTTTTATTTTATTACTTATTCAATAATCTTTCCAGAAATTGCAATTATTGTGCGATCAAAATTCTCGCCATTCGTGCCGTTTCAATTTTTAAGCTTTCTTTTCATATAACGCATTTGACCTAAAGGTGCAAATAAACATGCGAGCATGCCGCGAATCGAGCACCGAACGAGCGGTTCGCGAACCGTTTTTTAGTTCGTTTTTAAGTTAATGTTAGCAATTTTTGTAAATCCATACTGTGTAGGCATTCAATTTGTAGCCTTCATTTGACGGAAAGATCGCGAAGATCTTCACCTGTGGAAACTTCCCTGTAGAGACAAGCCATTTTGAGATAAGAGGTTCTGAAAATTGTGTCAGTTTTTTTAGTTGTTGATACAAAAGGAATCCCCTGTTTTTTTCGAAACAGAACATTAATCCTAAAGCTTATGAGAAGAGATCTTCCCATCTATTACATTCTTCTGCTAGTCAGACGGTTATTTTAGAGAATGTTTTGACAGTTTCCTTTTTTATTAGGAGCAAAAATTAGGTGGATAAAGTTAGCCCCCCAAGTTTGCCCAAATCAAGTAAAAATATGCCTATAATTTAGGACTAATTAAAGACTAATTTTTACCCACAAAATTAGAATTTGTACCCGATTAGTTCTGCCGGAAAACCGATGTTCAAAGTGGGGGTGCTAACTTTCCTGATTAAAATTTTATTGGTCGCATTAAAAACTAGGAATTAAAGGCTAATTTGTATCCAAGTTAGATTTTCATTGTTTAAACAATTTATACATTATTTAAGTAAACAATTTCTTTCTAAAAAAAAGGAAATGCAACATATAAATTAAGGACTAAACAAAAACATTTTTGTAAACAAATTATATTGTTAGGAAGTCGTCTGAGCCAGGGCGCAAGTTGGGAGGGAATATTTGGGTCGAAAGAATGCACTCTGCTAAATTAGTAGCGATCCTCGAGATCGTTTATAATTGTGTATTGCTGTCTGCATACCTGTCCGTTTGTCTGTCTGTGCATGCTCACATAACAATAACCGTTTAGAAACGCCTGATCGCTTTGAAAATTAGTAGGCACCGTCTTAAGAATATAAGAAAGGCGCTATTGTTTTTCAGCGACCTAGTCTATTGGCCGCCCAAATATGAATGGTTTTTTTTTAAGTAAGTAGTATCTTTTTTAATAGACTTACATTATAACTCTATCAATATATTTGACAGTCTATGGGCCCAATGAGATGACAGTCCATTAAGTCCTAGGACACCATGGACTGCTTTATATCTCATATGACAGATATAATTGACATATAATAGGTAGGTAAATGAAAAATAAACAAACTTCTGTTTGCTGTGTTGTCAAAATTTGAAAAATTACAAAAGAAAGAACGGACCGCTCAACAGACGTTTAAAAATCATCGCACAAAATCTGTCATTATCTCTCAGTCTATAAATATACTCGTAGTTTCGAACAAAAAAATCCTCGTAGCGCATAAATATGAATGTAGAGGACTCCACATCCTACTCCATCGCCATCTATTACCAGTAAATCGCCACGAGTGCGAGGCATAAAACTGTTTATAGGTACTGTTCCAGTTCCAGAATAAAGGTAAGACAACTTCCAATAGAAAAATGAGCGTATAATCTTGAAGAGCTTAAATGTGCTTAATGTTAAATGTTGTGTTTATCATTTTTATTATCTTTGTTTATGTGTATTGTAGGGAATATTCTAGAAATCCCGATAGACATTGAGGGACCATAAAAGATTAGTTACAGGTATACCAAGCGGATGTGACTCATTTTTTCCGGGAAATATGGCGTGTTTGTTTGTTCTAGAACATTCGATAATATTCGGGAGCATTCGGAAGCTAATAATCGCATGTTATGAATTTTACATTGAAATCCCTATGATGCGTTACGCATGTTACCACCCTGTATAACCAAATCGAATTATGTTTCGAACTTTCGAGTCAGTTCTAACTTCGATTCGAAGTGAAGTAAAATGTAAATTGTAGGTGATAAATAATCAGACTTAACTATTACCATTTAATGCTATTACAAAGTAAGTAAGACTGTTATAAATGTATTGTTTGTACCCACGAGGAAACTGTAACGTGTAACCACTCGTGCATGGTTTTCTCATCAAACGTCTCATCGACAGGAATCGGTTCTACAAACTATAACTTTCATCCGCGACTCCTTTTTAAGATGAGTAGGTGACGGGCTGAGGGGGTGGGGGTTAGAAATTTATTTTATCTTTCCCGGTATTCTAATGAAATGTCTCAACGAAAGGAATTAGTTGCTACCGACCACTGTCCTCCTCGACTCTTTAACGTGATTCGTTCTAATATCTCTAGAGCGAAGTGTCGGAGAAGGGTATAGCCACAAAGGGCGATTGGTACGTTTGGAAGAAATATATCCATTAGTGATGTCAAATCTTTAAGAGCGAATATCTCGAAAAGTGTCAGAAGGTTTATTTAGTGTGTATATCTCGAAAATGGGGTGTCAACGGAAGGTACCTACAAAGGGAAAATGCAAGATTGAGGAGAATTTTTCTAAGGGCTCTTGAATCTTCTTGCATTATACAGCGTATATTTTGAATTTATGCCAGGCGGTCTTTAAATGCTTATTACGTCAGGATCAGTTTTCTAGCGGAACCAAGCGGATACAAATTCTCATGTTGTGGGTACAGTTTGTCTTTAATTCATACGTTCCATTAATTCTGAGAACTTCCCTTTTTTAGTAAAAAATTATTTAAATGATGTATACATTGTTTAAACAATGAAAATTTAACTTGGGTACAAATTAGTCTTTAATTCATGGTTTTTGATGCGACTAATAAAATCTCCGTCAATTCCTGGACATCCACGGAAATTCCTAAAATCGGATAAAATTCCTTAGAAATCCTTTCGAAATCTTCTTAAATTCTTCCTCATACTTGCTTTTGACACTCCATTCCAATACTTTACTACCGCCGCTTTGATATAGAAAAACTACGCTTCGTCACACACCTTCTCACAGGTATTATAAATTAATAACAATATTTGCGATTGTTTTATTTCAAATAGTGCGTGGCACTATTGAGTAAAACAATTAGAATCTAAAGTTTATTTTTGAACGAGCCAAAGAAAGCTATTTCAGTGACAAAATGCAATTGGGAGGTAGACAAGGAAAGTCAGATTTTGACTTTTTCCATGTGAGAACGAAAATTAATTTAGAACACAATCTCATGGGTTAAAAAAATTGTAGTTCACATGTCATATTTTATCAGGAACGACTTCATTCGGTACGGCAAAACAATTGTTGAAAGGTAAAAGTGACCGCACGTGCAGATAAGCGCATCAGGTGATTACTCTACCTGCTTACGTTACCGCCCCTCCATCAAAAATATAACTTATGACCAAATCATTCGATCGTGTTAACGCGAAGTGCAGTGAATATTGTGCGGAATGGTCTCAAAAAATTCCAAATGATTCGAAGGAGAGTGCCTAGTACTGAAAGCAAGACTAAGGGTGAATTTTGACAGGCACAGATTAGGTACCGCGTAAAATGCAGTAAGTAATTTGGATTTTTACATTTAAACATTGGGTATAGGTACAATGCAAAATGATTGAGTTGGACAATAGGTGAAGTGTGACTAAATATTGTGTATGGAAATTTACCTCAAACACATGTAACTGCCGTTAGTTTCAAGCAATCATTTTACAAATCAAAAATTTCTACACAACAATTACAATCATCTTATTTATCCAAGTCTAAAATTAGAAACACATGTGTAGTCCATTGCGTCGGCCGCATCGGCATTTTAAACAGGTGTTTAGAAGTCTGTTGATAAATTCATTCTTAAGAAAAACCGCACTTGCCTTTTTATTAGCTTTAATAATAACTGTCACAGAGTTTACTAATGTTGAATTAATTTGATATGAGTGAACCAAATACCTTTGCAAAATAAAATCTTTAAATCGAAACATGCAACTCAAGATTATTTTTCACCTCATGCCTAAAAACTGTACGAAAAGGGTTACTAGCAATTTCATTCTTTCTCTTTGTATTCATGTTAAATTCGGGTCCTTATTAGAGGCATTTAATTGGTACAAAAATTCATTCAATATATCAACGTATTCACAAACTTCTTTAGAATTGAAGAATCGAAAAGTGGATTTCCATTCTTCGCATTTTCAGACCAAATAATTTTGCCTTGAACTTGTATTATTACCTCTTGCGTTGTCTACCATGACAAATTCAGGAACGATTGAACTTGCGGCTATACCCAGGTTACGGGCATGCCTTTCTGATCTGTAAAATTCCTACTCAAGGAGGTGCTTTTTGATCCCCAAACGACGCCCCTAAAACACATTAGAAATGCTGTAGAAAATTCAAATTCATTAGCCCATTGCGTAAAGACGTGGTTTGGGTAAGCGTAACATCTAAAACGGCGCCGGCGGTTTTACAGATGTTTTAAATTTCGGGGGCTATTTATCAAACCAGGCTCATTAAATTGTTTATGAAAATTAACTAAAAATACTGTAGTTGAAGCGTGTTTGTTAAGGAATTTCCGAAATGAAATTATTATGGTGGTAACGCAACCACAAACGATGTTTTGGGAATAGAAGTTTTGGTGTGTTTTTTAAAGACAAGTACCTTACAATTTAGAAATAACTTGAAATAATGTAGAAGGTCGAAAATGTCCAAAATCATTGGTAACTTGAACAAATGACGTGGTTTTGGCAAGCATTACACCCAAAACAATGTTCTTAGGGACTTTACAAGTTTGGGGTTACAATTTATATGAAAATGAAATACACTTTCGCTTGCCAGTTATTAGATAAGGGGTAAGGCGGACTGACCTTTATGGCTTAAAGGTCACAAATGCCGCTGCTTAGTGACATGAGGGCATCATTTGCAGTGAAAGGGTGGTGTTGGGAGAGCCATTCAAGCAATTTGGGTGAGTCTTGTTCATTCCGAATCATTCAATAATTTCCAAAAAATTTCAAAAATTGGTCCAATTTTAAATTTTTGGTACTTTATGAACTCGGATGTCCTACAATCTTTAGGAAGGGGGTAGTGTATTTTACCGTTCCTTTAGAAGCCACAACCAATGAAAAAAAGGTTAACTCAGTTTTTTAGAAAAGTTGGAAAAAATGGGTGTTTATTGATCGTTTTTAACAATTTTTCTATTGGACCGATTTTGTTTGTTGATCCTTTGATCGACGCAGGTTTTTGTTTTCTTTTTTTACTAAACATGTGTTATTCATAAAATATGGACCGTTTTCGAGTTTGAAGCGAAAACTGAAAGTCCAAACATTTTGAGGATTTTTGGCTGCCAAAAGTTGTGCCGGGAAAAAATTGGTGTACACTCTTCAAATCCATGTTATTTGGACCCAAAGGACCATTTAAAATAATAAAATCTTTTACACCACCTTTTGCAGGTCAAAATTATCTGCATACTGGACTATTAATTAAATTTTCGAAACAAATCTTGGGCACAGCCTGGGTTTTGCAACTTACCCCGCGCTCTTTTTACCGTCACGAAAAACCTACAGCCGCAGCAACCTCGTTTTTAGGTCGATTCCAGTATTTAAGGGACCACCACCTCCACTATCAAAAGAACTCCTACCTCAGGAATTTTTAAATTAACCGCAAATCACAATCAGACTTGACAACACGTGCGTTAATTAATTTTCATCCGATAATAATCCTTGTCGCAAACGACCAGGTGTAAATCCAAATAAATAATTTACAAAAGCGACGAAATTGAAATAAGAATCATGCAATTACAAACAATTCCAAAAAGAACATTGAGACACAAAGTCAAATATAATAAACCAACTGTGTGTTTATACAGTATGGTGTTTCGACCGAAATAACGTCTACATTCTACCCCCCCCCCCCCTCCTTAAATAGAACACAAACATACTTACATCAACCTCGCTTTGAATACAAAAACAAAACCATTAGAATTATGGGTTTTGGATCAATTTACCATCTCAACTCCCTTTAATAGGTCGCAATTTGTCTTAATGAAACCTGCATCAAATACATTGCATTATAACATCGACGTTCCATGCCAGAGGAAAAACCCTATCAATCCTCATCTAAATTAACACATGGGTTCTCAGTTCTAGATCTCTCATTATTAAAATAAATCACGTTATCTGCTATGTATAAAACTTTCCCCCTTCTATTTTTATTATTAATCCATATCTTCTTGTTTGCACCCTAGAATCTTTTATAAAATATACGCTTTCTTCTTATCAGTAAGCGACACTTTATTCTGTTTTTCTTCTTCGAATCTTCTACGAATCTACGCTATCGATCTTATTAGTTTCATCTATTTTTTAGCGGCTTGGCATCAGTCTCATCAGAATTTGTTGTATCGTCAGCGGTGTAATGTTCTTCCATCGCTTCCTTAGTCTCTTTTTAGCGCAATTTACCCAGATTTTGAGTTTCCCCTACCTTTACCTCAGGAATGTTCAAATCAGCCAATCACAATCAGACTTGATAACCCCAGCTTCGAGGGTAACGCGTCCCCACTTACGCCGTAAATAACGCGCACATCTTAAGAGCAATAAGAACACGTGCGTTAATTAAATTTTCTTCGATAAGAATTCTTATTGCAAACAACCAGATGTATTTTTTTGAACACGCAATTTCACTCTTTAGATTCAAATAACCAAATCCAAATAAACAATTTACAAAAGCGACAAAATTTAAATGAGAATCACGCAATTACAGACAATTTGAAAAGGAAAAACAACACTATAAATTCAAATACAATAAACCAATTCTGTGCTTATTCGTAAATAATCACCCACTCATATACAGAATGTCTCGTCATTATTTTTGGTGTTCAGATCGAAATAAAGCCTACAATACTATTGCTTTTTCGAGATATTCATCTTTAAATTGCCCAATGAAATTGGTTTTTCTTGCCAGTGAATTATACGATTTAGCCACCATTTTAGTTATAATGCAATAATATAATTGAACTACAACACCAGTAGATACATGATTTAAAATAGTTCCAATGGTTCAGGAAGTTCGCGGCACCGCGTGTGTAATAGTGATGCCATTAAATTGATGATGTCGAACGGTTAATTGGTTGAAGGAACTGTATAATAACCTACAAGGTAGGCAACCTTGTTGCATCTTCTCTGTCAGGAACGGACGGTTGGTTGTGTGACACAGTCAGATGTGCATTCAAATAAATTCAACCAACCACGTGTGTTATTCTGCTTGGTGGTGCTTCGAGTGGTATCACACGGACAGTTTTCCTTAAATCACAATGTTGTAACGCCCTTCTGCCTAACATGCTTTAAAAGGAATCTTCCCAGCGATTCAAACAACCTTTTTAAAAAGGATTCTTTCACAAAGTTTACGCAATTACAGTGATACTATCATCTGGATCCCTTCGTCCCCATTGTTACCAATCCATTTTTAGCAACGCCCCTTCCTTACCATCAAGGTAACTTATTCTTTTTACCACCAATCGTCATTAGTCTAAATTTGTACTGTAACAAACTTCCGGTACGAAAACATTACCCCTTTACGAGTGCAACTGCAAAAAGAAGAGGGAGATACGAAAGTTATGTTACGCGAATACTTGAATACTTGGGGGTAGAAAAATTAAACGTACCGAAAACCTAAGAATCATAGAAACAAAGGTTATGATTTCGAATATAGCCACAGGTTACGAGATCAGAAAAAAGTAGGTGTAATTGCTCATTCTTTTTAGAGGGATGTAGGACATAACATTCAGTTTTGCATAAAGCTTGTATTGTAAAAACGTGTTTTACTGTGGTAAAATAAATTAGTGGTAAAACTCATCCCTTGTATTTGTAACTTTGGAAAAACGCGGATTTTTAACAAGAACAAGGTTTTCCTTTATTCGCCCCCATCCATAGAACGAATACTCACATAAGAATCTTCTTTTCTTCTTTGGTCAATTTGAAATGAATAATTTGTCATTTTTTAAAGGTAGCGTAGGTTTGATGCATGGCATCCCTCTTTTTGTCTGTTCCGCCTCTTTTTACTCGGATTATTTAACTTAACATACGTAGTCTGGTCTAATGCAAAATTACTTGTCATTTTTATTGTATTTTACTGGTTATTTAAACACATACAGAAGAGCTTATATTTTTTACACTGTTATAGTTCTTTAGAACAGTCCTTATCTTAGTTCTGTGGCTATATTAAAAAAAACAAATAATTTCATTAAAGCCGCGAATCAAAGCACCAATAAATTAATCGATCGAATAAAAATTACGAAATCCTCAAGAGGTAATCAAAATAAGATTCCGAAAACATCATCTACCACGTGACTGAAACTCGCCAAGATCTCGCAATGCGATTAAATTACCACATCCGTAAATAGACACACACACACAAGAAAAATAAATCCACCTTACTCTATACAGGGTCATTCTTGACGAGCGTCAGTTAGAAAGATATGGAAAACCTTTGAAAATGAAGATAAACTGATAAGTTCTTTAAGGGTTTTGGCACATGATGAATTGAACTAAAATATTTTCAAAATGGCGCCACTTCCGGAAATACCGGAAGTAGCCATCAACTTTGTTATTTTAAATAGGGACCCCCTATTTTTTCTACATTTTCGGATTCTACGTCGAATTTGGAGTACAACGATACCCCATAGTTGACCCTTTGCTCCAAGGGCTTCACCGATATTCAAGTTTTTGTGTCAAAAATTGAATTTGCAGGGGTAATTTTAAAAATTTATTATTCGAAAATGGTGAGAGATATTGCAAAACAGTTTTCAATGCTTTATTAAGGAAAGATCGAATTTTCTTATGGTATGCGTAACAGTCCAAAAAAGTGAGACTACGTCACTTTTTCAAAGCTCTCATCTTTTAAACTTTTAAATATCCGTAACTCCATTTTTTCAAATGGCACCCCCCATTTTGTTCTACACCCTTGTTTTCCTTTTTCCCAGACCTTTAATTTGATGCAAAAATGTCAAAGGTGCTTCAAACGGTTTCCGAGATATTCCATGTTTTAGTTGCTTCTTGCGGAAAATTGATAAAAAAAATTAAGTCGCTTGATGTTATTCTTGGTGCCATTTTGAAAATATTTTAGTTCAATTCATTATGTGCCAAAACCCTTAAAGAACTTATCAGTTTATCTTCATTTTCAAAGGTTTTCCATATCTTTCTAACTGACGCTCGTCAAGAATGACCCTGTATATAAACCACACCCATTTTAATTTAGTGGACATAAACCACTTAAAATTACGTCATCGACGGAGCGTGGCAGTGGGCGAGGCTTGTGACGTCACAACATCCAACATGGCGCCTAGTGCCTCCGTTCTACTTCCAATAGTGTCTTGGATCGTTTGCGCAGATTATCCGATGCAATTATTAACCCGATCTTACTTTACTGCATCATTTTCAGATCCGAATATTTATGAAAAGATGAAATTGTATTCCAAAAAATAGCACAAAATTGAAATTGAAGCACGTAAAGAGTGTGTAAGTAACCGTCTAATTGCGAATACAAACTAGTTCACTATCATTAGATTATTAATGGCCAATAGAAACAAAGGTATGGTTCGTAGGTTACCCACGCGTAATAAACCTTTGTTTCTATTGGCTATTTCTCGATGATGTAATGAAAGTGATTGTCTAAACCCATCATTAATAGAGCACAAAACAATAGATAGGAAACCGACTTCCTTTTTCAACTAGGGTTACCAATGTGAATTTTGGAGGTAAACTGAACATAGTTTTGGTTACATCCATATTACCGACGTTTATGCTAATAGCTAAATTATAACCAGATAAGGCGAGATCCGCAAAGGTGGAAAAAACAATTCGTATCTCGCGCTAGCGGCCGCGACGCAATAAAAAAAAGTTGCTCGACATGTCACGCGCCACCCTTGCTTTTATCCATATAACACGCTGTCATTCAAAATGTAATTAGACAAAACAAGTGAAGTGACGGTAATTCGTTCGGTTACACACAAAAATTGATTACATCACCAATTAAGCTTCGTTCGCGAAGTACCCTTGAACGGTTTGCGCAATTAAACCGAAATTTTAATTTGTTTTATAATTAATAAAATAGGCTTTCGAAAGTCGTCCAAATTTGAGACGATAACGAAAAACTTCGCTAAACAAAAGAAACCAAACAAAAGGCACAAGGGACTGGTCCATTTCAATTTAACCAACACAACCCCTTTTTCTATGTCCTCATATTTCATTTGATCAAATACACCTCGGGTTAAAGATTTAATTTAATTAAATTCGCGAGCGGTGTATTGCGTATTTTTGTGTTTAAAGGGAAGGTATTTAGTATCCCTGTATATCGCAATGAGGTCTAGGTTGTATGTGTTGCGTTGCTTTATTACTTATTCAAATATGCCGTTTGGGTTAGTATGGGCGGAAATCCACCCTCGCTGTTAGGGGATCGTGCACTACTTAATTAAGCGAAGTAAATGGAATTTCCGTTACTTACATTTTAGAGAGCAAATGGATTTACTTCAATTTCTTAATTAGCAAAAAAAAAGCTTAAAAGATAGTAATTACTCAAGTAGCCTGGATCACTTGCAGTTTTCAATCTCTACAAATTAATCACTCTAATCTACTAGTAAAAAGTAGCTAGTTGTAACACAAATGTAACTTGAAAGTGCTCTAGAAAGAGGATACTTACGTAAATCTCCCTTGATTGATTGTTTCGAGAATAATATTTCCGAAATCTGATAAACCCGGAAGCGTGAAATCGCGTAGAAGGTTCCTGCTAATCAGATTTTGTGCACCTGCGTAATTGGAGAGGAACAATGAATCGCGCGACTGGATTTGTAATATTAGCATTAGCTGCGGTTAACGCGAAGGAACAATGATGTGAGGGGGTTGCGAATTAAGGAGCAAGAAGACGAAAGGGCGCGCAGATTTGGGGATCCGAATCCGAAGAGAGTATATATATTCGTATGTTACACATTCAATTTACATTTTATTGCAATTTTTCTGTTTATGAATCTATAAAAGGCAACGGTCGGTTTCGGTAAGTCGTGTTTATTGGATTTTGAGCAGTGTTAAATTATCTGATCTAAATTTTATGGGGTGTTGCTTTTTAAAGATTTACTTAGGAGGGGAATCGTAATAAAAAAAATATGCGGTCATGTTGCCATCTTAAAAGTTTGATGTGGGCACGTTTAAACTACAAATTGAATATCGGGGTAGTTAAGAGTCCAATTTCAATTATTTATTTAATCCCACTATTACTTTGTTTAACTACAACTAGTTCTAAATAGATCGTATGACCCTAAAACCCATTTTATGGCTTCCTTATGTCACTTAAAATGTGTAGATGTGCATCAATTCCTACTAAATTATTATGATCTTCATTGACTTGTGGGGCCGCTGTCTTAATGGGTAGCGGTCATGCCTACTTTTTGTCAGAAATTTTAGTTTCCACGACAGAGGCAGTGAAACTTTACAAAACTACTTCTTCTGCCGCCTGTCACTTTACCGGCCGCACCTGTCACATTAGTAATGTCTGAAATGTCATCACTGACAGAATGACATTAATCAAAAATTCTATATGAAAATTGAAATTTGATTAAAATACGATTTCGGGTAAAATTTATTACAAAACAACTACTTCACTTGGAAATTGAAGTACTCGACCCCAAAGGCGCCGAGTCAAGTAATGTCATGTACTGACGAGTTTAGTATTAAATTTTACCGGAAATCGTATTTTAATATAAAATTTAAATGTTCATACAGAACATTTGATTAATGTCAATCTGTCAGTGATGACAGCAGCGGCCGGAAAGTGACAGGCGGCAGCAAAAGTAGGCTGGTCTGCCTCTGTCATGGAAACTAATCTTTCTTGGCATAAAGTAGGCATGATCTGCTTCTTTTCGTTTATTATGTTTTGCAGTAGTCCAGGATCCGGGATATGAAGGTAAAATTCTCATTTTTTGAAATTTCAAAATAGCAGAAATTTGCTTTGAAATGCTCTTAATTTGAAAATGAAATCTTAAACAGTCTTAAAACCATTGATAAATTAAAATTCAATTTGAAAACAAAGAAAATTTCAATCTAAAATTTAAACAAATTTGGGGGTCGATAAGTGTAGAAAAATGTCGCGTTTCTGATATCAAATTTTTAACGAGGCAAGTTTGAAAATTTGAGCAGGTAGAGGAAGGGGTACAAAAGATGATTCTGAAATTAAACGCAAATCCCATTTTTAACCGCTACGATTCTCTATTGTGTGACTGTTACTGTTGGCCAAGTGTAGGAGTAGATCTGAGTATGATTTTTGCTCATTGTATAGATTTTGGTCATTGCGTTGTCGTTCGGTGTCGGCACTGTTTCGTGTAGACGGGAAGATGGCGACGTGAATTGTGAGTGAGCCCGTTCGAAAATATTGTGCTGACGATAAATTGGTTTTTATCGAGACGTTTGGTTTGGTTTGGTTTGCGGGAAATAATTGGGAGATTGCTTTAATGCCACTTGGCGGGATTTAATCGATTGCTACTTCGTCAATATACGTGGATTGGTACCACGCGACACGTTTGGCTGGATACATTGCATATTATCCGTGTACAGGGTTAGTCAACGATTGCGCGGAGTAACTTAATACCTTGAAGATAAGATTTTTCGATAGAGTGCTTTTGTATTATGTTATAGTTGAATATTCTCTACATTTTAAAAATATTTAGAATTATACAGGGTGTGCCCACAAAGTAGGGCGCCAAAATGGTACATTTTTTTAAATAGAACCCCCTGTATTTGAATGCATTCTTTAATTCTACGTGTAATTGTACGTCTTTTTTATTATCCGAAAAACTAGTAGTTTTAAAGATAATTTGATTTGTAAGAAAAATTGGGCATTGGCAAGCGTCACTATATTGTGAAAATTATTACTTAAATTTTGATTCCAGGTTTTATAGCTTTTATCCTGGGTTAAGTAAAAGTCAAATAAATAGGCACATCTACTATGAAACATTAAAAAAATATCTTACAGGGTGTTTTTTGGTGAGTCTAAAGTTGCAAAACTTTATATTAAAAATCTCACTTTCTTTAATGGAACACCCTGTATATTTTTCTACCATCTTTTAGCTCTTCCAAAAACCATTAACTTTTGATAATAATGTCCTATTCCTATCTCTCATATTTTTCAAAATATCTTTGTTTTCCTGGTTTTTATATTCTAATCTTAAATAACTAAGTTTTTTGCCTCGTCCAAAGCTAAAATCATATTTATTAATTCATTTCTCGAATAATTCATTTAAGTCTAAAAACTGGAGAATACATTTGATAGTAAAAACATAAACAAATATCTTGGTTTCCCTAGTTTTTATATTTTAATCTGAAATAAGTTCTAATTTACATAATAACGAGGTGAATATGAAAAACAATGAAACTAATATCACTGAAGATGACATTAGGCTCGACATTAGGAGTTAAATTAAATTTGCTTTGTAATCCAATGTTTTTACTTATTCTCCAGTTTTTGGACTTAAAATAAATTGTTTGAAAAATAAATTAATCGATATGATTTTCATTTTGGACGAGATAGATAAAAATTGCATTTTTTGCATTAGCTATAATAATAAATAAATAAACACTCCATTCTTTCATTGGTCCGGTTGGCGGTCGAGTAGAAACCTATCCATTGGTGCACCGGTACCGAACCGATTTTTTTACGACGTCGACAAGTGTGAGTGCTCAAATACATAGTGTGCCTACAGTATCCGGTAATTTTACCGATCCGTCAGTTTACCGGTCCGTTAAAAAAGGATAATGTGAAAGAGCTCTAAGAATTTCCAGTTATATCTAAACAGACAACTGCTAGTGAAAAGGGACGGGATTAAAATCCTTAAAAGCTCACATGAAAAATACATATCGAAGAACTAAAAATAGTTCTTTGCTTCGCCGACGAAGCTCATGCTGAGTTTTCTTAATTCTTTTCGGCGCACCCACTTCTTTGTACAAACCAACATTCAACCCTTACTTGAAAAAGAACGTACACCTCATTATTCTTTACCTGTAAAGGGATATATGGCTGTAAAATTCCTTTAGAAATATGGAAACAGACCGTTTCAATGGTACAGGTGGCTCCGTGAAGAATTGCACCAGGCGTTGTCACTCAAAAGAACTTGCCATTACTGTTATCAATTCGAAAAATAATCTTGTCTGTTTATCACAATGAGTTTTAATAACAGTTTACATATTTACTTGCGCTTTGTTACCAATATGGTTTCAATTAACGATTCTTAACAACGCCATTGAACTTTCGCAACAACTCGCTGGTTTCTGAAATGTAATAAGATTAATTCTTATTTTGACTCGGAAATAATGTAGTTAAATTTCACATCATTACAATTTTCACTAAAAAAACTACGTAGTTACACTTTACTATATGAACTCACCAGAAAGAATGGTACCTGGTGGCTCTTGAAGTTCTTCGCTAAGAATTCAATTTCAATCCACTTAAAATGGTAGAAACTCGGGTAGAAATAATTCACGCACCAACAGTGCACGGATCGCGCGCTAAGTAATTCTTCGAATATAATTTTTAAGTACCGGGTGACCCAATAAGACTGTTCCTCGGCCATATCTCGGGAACCGTTCGTCGTATGACTTAGGGGTAAAAAAATTATTGAGTAAATCGGTTATGAAGAATCGCTGGAAAATATTTTCAAGTTCTAAAAATGACCACCAGAGAGCGTAACTGCCACCTTAAATTTTAAAGTTGCATTTTCTTTAAATTTCGCATAATAAAGTAAACATTTTTTTTTCACATTTTTAAAGAAAACCAGTTTATCATTTTCGTAAAAACAAAAACTCAGTTATTCCACAAACAAAGATGGAGTTAGGTAGGCCTTGGAAAATTAATCAAATGAAACACGATGTATTATGAAATAATAACAGCCGTGATTTGTAAATTATTTTGCTGTGTTTACATTCAGAAAGTGCAATTATTTGAATTTGTAATCTTTTCTAAAATTCCGATTTCTAACCAAGAAGTATTTAATAATATGCTGGCGATATATTTTGAGTATTTTCAAAATGCCACTATCGCTGTCTGCATGTTCTATTTGCATTATCCGAATCGACCACCAACCATCGCCGCCAGCATGCCACAAATGCTTCTTGGTTAGAAATCGGCATTTTAGAAAAGATTACAAATTCAAAAAACTGCACTTTCTGAATGTAAACACAACAGAATAATTTACAAATTACGGCTGTTATTTTTTTTTTTTTTTATTGAGCTTCGACAGCTATGGTCTAAATTAGCTTTTGTTGCTATTTTAGATGTTATTGTACATGTCTATTACCTTCTAGTACGATAGTAGGTTATTTATACGCGACATACTGATAAAATAATCGCGATAATTATCACTAATGTTGTAATTGCTTCTTATAGTTATTATTTTATAATGCATCGTGTTTCATTTGTTTAATTTTCCAAGGCCTACCTAAAAGTGTAAGCAAAAAATGTTTCGCGCCATCGATAAATATGTCAAAAGTAAATTTAAAATACAATTTAAGCATTTTTATTAGTTAATTAATCACATTTTCCCAATATTTGAGGCTAGGAACGAGATTTTGAAAAACGGTTTTCACTGACCTCTGGGTGTTATTTGGCTACCTTTTCATAAAGAAAAAGTCATATCATTCCATTTGATTTTTTTGATTTTTTTAGGATTGTGGATCATAGTGTCAAAACTAGCCCCCTGGCGGAGAATGATTCAACTAAATTAACTATGGGATTCAGATCAAATTGATATGTTACCAGAAATTTTAAAGTGTCTTGTTTAAAAATTTGTCGATGTATTTGTTCACCAAGAAATGGAGGCGACCACCATTTTGTTTACTGCACACAATTTGGTCCCACTGAAGGAAGGACAGCAAAGTGCGTCCGAAATATTTGGATTACCAAATAAAACTACTAAACGAAGTCTGACTTTTGAGCCTACTTACCCTACAAACCTTCACTTTAAAATCAAATATTTAACACACCCAAAATGGCACGTTTCGACTGGCGAAATCAATCGCGCTCGCTTTCTGCAATATGCTTATCGTTATCGTCAGACATAATTTCGTTTACGTTCGCTATAAAGCGGTAAATTTTAATATGTTGAAAAAAGGCAAATTCAAAACCAATTTTTTTTAAACGGTCAAGCGACCCCCTCTTGCAATTAATAATAATAAGCACCTTTCTTGCGCTTCGTCAAATTAAATTCGATGCAAAATTGATTAACTAATTGGAAGGGGGAACATTGTATTAATTACCTTCACTAAATCAATTCGCTCCCCAATTCCGGATTAAAAATATTAATTCCTAGGACACCAAAATATCTATCCGTGAAATCGGAATAACGATAACTTACCGCCCTAAGGGCGCAGCTAGACGACAAATAAAGCAACCGTTTTCCAGATTTCGGATTATATTATCAAAGCTGATTTTTTTGATACTTTGGTAATTAAGAGGAGCTTTCTCGAGTGGTTAAATTCGCAATAACATTTGTACATATAATCCGTAATGTCCATTTGAATAGGCCATGATTTTAGAGCGCATTTGAAGCGATGTTTAGTGTAAATTTTATTAGCCTGCAAATGCACGTAGCGGTGATATAGGCGTATAATACAGGATGCGATGCCGCAATAAAGAGGCAGAACGATATCAAATAGAGAAAACAGAGTCAATAAGTTGGATACCAACTGCTGAAGTTGTATGTTTGGAGAGGCAACAGAACAGTTTTAATTTAAACTTAGTTACTGGAAGGGTTGATTTTATAACAAACCGAAAGGCAAATATACAAAAAGCGCAACAGTACGATCTGGTATCACTTCGATCTGCATTAAAAATATTGGAGCCGTAAAACCGGAACTAATTAAAGCGAAAAAAATGATTTTGAAAATCGATTTTCGGCGCGCTCGTAAAACGAAACGCTACAGTTTTGATGTTTGGAGGCGAAACGGTGGACGGCGGCGCCGCTCGTATCCAAGCCCCGGGTTAATAATGACGTATAAAGCGAGCCATTGTGGAAAGACGCTTGGTATAAGATGTTATAAATTGCAGTTGGTGCGAGTAAAATTGATGCCTCTAAATTTTATCCCTGACCTCATATAGCGCGCCCGATTTACCACACTCTATTCTTCCTTCCTTGATATAATCTAAGAGACGTGTATTAGGTGTACTAGGGGTTTACAATGCAAGTATATTGCGCCACTGGCAGCCCCAACATGAAAAATGATGGAAAACCTCTCGGTTTATTTATCTGACATGCGTAGCTATTAAATCAAATTGTAGAGGGTTTTTCTTTGGTCATTGCGACAATGAACCTCAACGTTAAATTTCATACTCAATATAAATTATGGATGAAATTCTAGCATGAGAAGATTAAATTTGTAATTAGTGTTATACAATATTAAAGCTAACATACAATAGCGCACAATGATTTTAATTAAATCACCTGCGGTAATTACTGCTGTACACGAATTTATTAACGAAATTAATAATCTCGAGCGGAAAGTCTAACGTAAAGTCTCCGTTTACCACCTACTGTTTACTTTTATAAGCATTCTAATCCCATTTCGTATAACTAAGGGTGACATGACTTTTTTTGCAGCGGGTCAATATTGAAATGACGGAGAATTAAAAAATGCTATAATTTTTGTCAAGCCTAATAATTAAGAAAAGTTCATTTTATGCCGTACCATAAATTTTGCAAGCGCTTCTTGTGGATTATTACCGGGCAACTTAGGAAAACATTTATGGACTCGGTAAGGTATTATTTATGAATTTCATTAAAAATTCGCGATTCATTTCTCCCGTGTCCCTCGAGTTCATAAAAAATTATTTAGATTTTGTTATTTGAGATGTTTCAGAAGGTGTCGGCGCTTTTTATGTTTCTTGACATTAATGTAACAGGGGGTAGGCGTTTTTATACCAATTTCATCAAACTTTATGATTAAATATTTATCATATATTTTGTATTGATGCTGTTTGAAATAGGTTTAAGAATTGATAATAAATATAATTAAAACAATTTGTTAATACAAATCAATTAGGCCTTGTACCATTGCTGTTATAAATTTATTGTTAGTTAATTTCAACTAAATAAATCACGTAATTACATTTACCCAAAACCGTCCTAAATCCTTAATTTTCATGCCTACTTTCTGTCAGGAAATTTTAGTTTCCGTGACAGACGCAGAGCAGACTACGTTTCCTGCCTCTTGTCACTTTACCGGCCGCATTTGTGACATTGCGAAATGCCTATAATGACTCCTGTCATCACTGACAAATTGACGTTAATCAAAAGTTCTATATACAAATTGAAAAATACGATTTCGGGTAAAATTTAATACACAACTTGTCAGTAAAATGGCATTCCTAACTCGGAAATTAAAGTACTCGAGCCCAAAGGAGCCTCGTACTTCAATCTTTCCTCATATTTACGTGGACTCAGTATGTGTCAATTCCGACGAAGTTGAAGCGAGGAAAACAAATCTGGGGTACGTGTCGTTGATCATGAAATTAATAAAAAACAGCTCGAGGGCACCTTAATTAAGCGTTTTCAACATTAAAATTTGCCGGAAAAGTCCGAAATTTTGCACTATCTTAATTAAAAGTTACTTCATTTCTTAAATTGGTGAAACTAAAAAATGTGATCGTTTCAGAAGTGACAGCTGTAAAAGGTTATGTTAACTTCTTTCTCTACTATGTTAAAAAATGTCGGATTTAACGTGTGTATTAACAGTTAATCTAATAAAAGTGTAATAGGTATAATACAATACAATTTTAGGCTTTGTTCGACTTATATACAAAATAAGAGACACCTCCATGTAATATGTGGATAAGTAGGGGAAAGCGGGGCTTGGCTAAACTATAGGTTGTATAGATAAATTTTTTTTCGTAATAAGAACGTTAGTACTGTTCGCACGTAACAAAATATTTACTAGATCTTAGTTCCTCATACTGGTACTGATAATAAATGGTTTGTGTATCAACGCATTTCATTCCACTTTGCCCCGCCTGT
Organism: Photinus pyralis; assembly: GCF_008802855.1. NCBI lineage: Eukaryota > Metazoa > Arthropoda > Insecta > Coleoptera > Lampyridae > Photinus > Photinus pyralis. The sequence goes on along the minus strand of NW_022170663.1, from coordinate 22,391,409 downwards.
GGGGCAAAGTAGAATGACCAGCGGGGTAAATGACTGGAATGAAATTTTTTAATTGTTATAAATATGTATTTTGACAAAGTTTTATTATATTAGCTTAAGAAAGGAAACATTTAGAGATATTGAAAATATTTATGTACAAAAATCACAAACATAAGGCTTGTCATTATCGGTGTCAAAACCCGAACACTCTTCATGCGCCCACAAACGACAGATTGAGCAACTAATCCAACCTTCACCTTCTTTGGATTTTAGAAAAGTACCATCACAAACTATACAAGAAGTGTCCTCTACTTCCTCGTCACTGGAAATAGGTTCAGTATTTTTTTTATTTTGTCCTTTGGTCCCTTTTCTTGGCTTTTTTTGTTTAGGTAACTTTGTTTCCACAACCTTTCGCTTCGAAACTTTTTGTCCCTTCTTCTCCTGTAACTCTTTTAAATATGGACTGGAAGTTAACACAGCAGTCTTTCCTCGATTTTTGGAAACTTTTCGTGTTTCGCATGTAGATTTTACCTTCGGAGCTGGCATTATGTCTATGGGACTAACGTAATTATTTTTTGAAATTTTTTTAAATATTGGTGTTTGTAGACCGGAACACGACGCAACATTGCTATCCGGTGGTATAGTTTGCGTTGGGCTTGAACTTGATACATTGGAACACGACGCACAATTACTATCCACTGTTATGGGAGAAACATTTATATCCTGCATTACGTTTGTAGTTGATGACGATGTTTTGTCTACCACTGGATTTTCTGTAGCGTGAAAAACTGCATCCTGGATAGTGACAGCATCAGCATCAAGGTCCCTGTCAGTAGTTTCACTGGCAGCAAAGGCCTCTTCTGGAAACACATTTGGATCGAGTGGGAAAATTCCGGTTTTTTTAAAGCCATTAATAGCATTCTGTGGGGTAGATGCCTTTAGATAACTTTTTCCAAAAATGCTACCCACTTGGCGAATCGTAATTGCTCGACCTGGATTTTGCCTCATCCATGTTTCACACTCTTGAGTGTGAAATGTCGATAACGGAAACATGAAAGAAACGTCCAGAGGCTGCAGACGATGTGAAGTGTGTGGAGGGATACACAGTATGTGCACATGGTTCTGTCTGGCAGCCTCAATCAGTTGAACATTTTTGGTGTGCGTTGCGTGCCCATCCAGTATTAATAAAACTGGATCAGTCGCGGATGGTTTGGAGTAATGGAGAAAATGTTCAAACCACTTTGGAAAAAAAATTTCTGTCTGCATCCAACCAGAGGGATGGCAAACTAATACAGTTTCTGGTGGAGTACCATTTAATAATTCAATATTCTCCCTTGTCCTTGGAAAAATAAGTAGAGGGGGAACATACTGCCCTGCGGCATTAAAACAAATAGCTGCAGTTGTGGTTACTCCTCTTTCAGCAGAAGTCACATTTCCCACCTGCTTCTTTCCTTTTAAACTAATGATTTTTGAAGGTTTATTAGGCACAGTAGAAATGCCCGTTTCATCCACATTATATACCCTGCTTGCAGGAAACTTGAACTTATCAAAAAGCTCAATTAATAAGTCAAAGAAAGCCTTTACATTTTGCCGGTTAAATGCAGAGGCTCTCGCTAAAGAAGTATTTTCCGGACATCTAAGGGATAATTGTGGGTGGCGCTTAAGAAAACCATTAACCCAATCCTTCCCAGCCCTCCCTGTCTCTGCATTAAAGGCATGTGCTTTGTTATTTTGCTGAGCAAACTGATAGGCTAGGTATCTAAGGTCAGAAATTCGTAAACCAAAAAACCTTTTCTCCATGAATAAACAGTGGTTTACTAAATCGAGTTCTTCTTCATTGGAGAACACTTTTCTAAATCTCCCTAACTGTTTTAAAGAAACAGAGTTTGGCTCGCCCTCTTTTTTGGCTCGCCTAAAGAGAGTGGTACACGGTACCTCATAATGTTCAGTCGCCTCTTGAAAGCTCATTCTTCCATCCCTGACAGCTAAAGTAGCAGCAGACATGTCGGTTTCCACCCACTTTTGTTGAGACGTTTTTCTTTTATAATTTCTCACCATTTCAACCTGTAGAAAAAAAAACATTTAGCACCTGTCACCTGGCGGGGCAAAGTGGAATAATTCCACTTTGCCCCGTTTCACTTTGCTCCCAGTGCAGTTTGCAGATTATAACCAAAATCACAAAATTACAGTAAACATATTTAATGAAAAATGCAACGAAACAAGAAGATAAAAGCTAACGTTTACAAGCAGTAAAATTTTGGAATACTCACAATATCATCCACGAACTATACACAAAATCTATGAACTTAAATAATTATATCAGACAATTCGTAAACAACGAATTGTAAAAAACTGCATGAATGGGCAAAGCATAACTTTTGACTGACTAGTGGTGTTTGCTATGCTTAAAATTTCACCGATTGTCGATAGATTGAGCTGTGTATTCCGGAATAATTACAATCATTCCACTTTGCCCCTCATTTCGCTTTGCCCCGCTTTCCCCTACACTTCAATAAAACCACTTTTTGAAGCGCATCCAGTCTAAACTTGAATGCCTTAGGAAATAAGAATGTGGCAGAGATGGTTACATTTTGCATCTGGTAAGGATCGCATTTTCCGTATCGATCACCACAAGAGGAAACCTTATCACTCGAAAGGGGAGGGACATCTTTCGCATCTTCCATAGACCGCCGATTAACTTCGAACGCCTTTTCCGTGTCAACCGGTGACTAGCATCGACCGCCTAATCACTCGAAAGGGGAAGGGACTTTTTTCGCATCTTCCCTAGACCGCCGATTGACTTCGAACGCCTTTCCTGTATGAGCCGGTAGCTGACATCGATCGCCTCATTTCTCGAAAGGGGAAGGGACAACTTTCGCATCTTCCATAGACCGCCTTTTTGTTAGCGACCACCGCGACAACCGGTAACTAACATTAATTGCCTCATCACTCGAAAGGGGAAGGGTCATCTTTCGCAACTTCCATAGACTGCTATAAAAATCCCCGGAAACTTGTGAATGCGGACGCAGTCGTCAAAATCTATGGCAGTCTTCCACAATCTCGGTGATTTCTGTGGTAGTCTTTCGGAATCTCAGTAATTTCATTGGCAGTCTTTGAAAATCGCAAGATTCACAATATATGTACATTTTTTAATGTGGAGGATAACTCCTCGGTATTTTGTTAAACATAGGAAAATACTGCTTCATAGCGAACATGAACAAAAGTATGTCTAGAAATAAAAAGCGATAACAACGCGTGCATTTTTAAGATAAAACGTTTGTTAGACCGAATTGTAAGGGGGTTTTTGGGCAGACGAGTTTAGAGCTAGCACATATTATTGTGTGTAAGAGTTTGCGCACAATTAATTTTTTTTATGCCGTTTTCGCTAACGGTTACGTATCATTTTAGGTACGTGGTTATTTTGTTTCATTGATTGGAAATTTCCATTTAATTTTAGTGATGCCATTTCTTTGGTTGGATTAAAATTTTGTTTAGCATAGTGTGTATATTTTAAACAGTAATATATTATGTGGTAAAGATGAATTTTAGATAAGGATCAAATTTAGCATGAACACGTTGTCATTTTAAATTGTTAAATTTACTTTTTGAACGACCCTCGTATATTTCAATCAACCAAAGGAATTTGCCTATTTATTCGAGTTTAATCAAATCAGAACATTGGATTTGAATTTCAGATTTTTGAGAGGAAATAAAGGGCCAAACATCCCCAAGGTAAGGGGTATGAAAACAATTTTATTACTGAGCTAGCCGTGGGTAAATTAAAAATTAAAAATGTTTGCCAGTGCCGTAGAAGATCAATTTGTTTTGTGCGAGTGAAATCGTCAACCCTTGTAAATGGTTACATTTTAGAAAATTCTAACCCTTGAAATTCCGAGCCTTCGAGATTTCAAATGTAGGACGACTAACTACAAAAACTGTGTCTTTTAAATCCGAGAGATTTCGTATTTCGATATTAAATTAAAAAACCAAAAGGAAATCTTGATCCGGGCCCGATCGTGAAAGAATGAATGCAGTTTTATCATTTACACGGAATTTAATTTGAAATACCTACTTTTCCCAGAAGACATCGAAAAATAGCACCGAAAACCACAGTTTTACCGATGTTCCCCCAAGTACCTTTGCTTCCAAAGTTTATGACCTTTTTTAGCTTCCGGCCCGGCGACTATAAACGCTGGAAAATAACATTACCAACGATATTTAACGGCGAATTTTCCATTCGAGGTAAAAAAGTCCATATATTGGTTTTCATAAATGCGAAATGGCGGAAGAAGTAAAGCCTTAATGTGTATGTAAAGTAATAATGCGTTCATCTCCGTAGGGAACCTGGGCGTTAAAAGCGTCGACTATAATTTCCCCGTAAAAATTAATAACTGACGCCATTAAATCGCGATTTACATAAAAACAGCATACGGCTTCCTCTACCTAATAAAATTAAAACCAACTTTAATGAAATACTAAAGTGAAATGTTCATTAAAAAGGATAAATTATTTATGCGCTCTTAGTGAAAAGAGTTAGACGAAATTGTATCCCTTTCAAATGCGATTGCATCCATCATCTTCCTCCAAACGATATTGATGATGACAATAATAAGACTAGAGAACTATTATATTTGAAACACGATATTATAGTTATCCGAACAAAATCTTTCAGTGGAAGTTATTGTGGCAAACTTGTAATTAGATTTGCGACTCGGGAAGTTTCTAAAATGTTTTCAAGGTATCGATTTGTAAGTTTTATATTTCTCCCTTAAAATTCTCTCTCTTGAATTTAGTTTAAACTTTCCAACACGTACCTCCGCCCATATGAATATCTCCATATCTAATTGCATTTTTCTCCTTTTTTTCGTTTTGAACCGTAAAAGTCGTGTGCGGGGAAAAATGGGATTTACGTTCTTCAGCGAAGACGACATGACGGGTAACATTAACCCTCGCGATAGCGCACTTGTACTGATCACTTGCGCCATGTAAACTATTGTTACATGATTGAGTTGACAACCCTTGTCAGTCTGCCTGCTCGTGGAGAGCCTTGCAGTTCCCATTATGGAAAGTAGAAAGATATAAATTTACTTTCGTTGTGAGAATTCACGTGTTCTTCATCATTTGAAACGTGCAAAATGTCGAGGATCCTGTTATAATTTGATTCTTGTAGTACACCCTCTGCAATATATAGAAATTTTCACCTCCACGTGATCTTATTTTAGCTACTGTACCCCCTACGCAAGGTTGTGTACCACGGACTCCAGTTTTCCTTAAAACAGAATGTTGCCCAGATACCCCTCTGGTTTCCCAATACGGTCGGCTAACGTCCCTTAAACGGAATCTTCCGAGCGATTCAAACAACCCTTCTGAAGAGCTAGTTGAATCTTTCTGCATGCACGGAGGGAAAGATCTGGAGATAAAAGTTCCTGGCGGAATACAAAATCATGCTTTTAGTGGGACTAGGAGGAGCACAAGCAGGAGGAAAGAAGGGATTTGATTTCAAAGAATGGGAACAACAGCAGGCGACATCTAACGTATGGATTTTACGACACAGGGGTTTGAAAATAAAATGTCTACATTTCTCCTTACAATAATCTAGTTAGATACTCCCTTTACAAGCTTTACAAAATCTTCAGAAGCATTGCAATCCTTAGAATTGCCATCCTTATAGTCATCTTAAGTATTTCTAGAATCTTCTGAAGATTATAATAATCATTACCCTTAGAACATGAGTAGAATTTTATAAAAAAAATCTCTTCAGATCTCTTAGAATGTTCATAGAATATTCTGTAAAATAATTAGGGTCCTTAGAATCACATCTTGTGCTGTTTCAAGAGAAGATTTGTTGCATCACACTGAGTTGCGTTTGCGTTTCTCTGAACAATTATCGTTGCAGGTAAGACTTGGAGGTAAATTATAATTCAATTTGTTATTGGAATATTCGTTCAAATTCCGCATTAAATTTTAAAGAGATTTTTCAGTTACGATGCGAAAGTTACATTGAATTGTTTATACTTACTGTTTACATTCTAAACTATAACATTTGCATCATAAATAAACCAGACCTGCATTTGACAGTATTTATTGATTTAACGGTATAATTTGAGTATCGGTTTTGATCTTGATGGCAAAAAATCAACCAACCAACATTTTCAAACCCATACATCGTGAAACATCACAGTTTTCAGCATTATATGTCTATTAAGGGTTCTAAAAACCTCTTTTACAAACTCTTCAGAATCTCATATATTACGAGATACCTTTAAAGAATCGGTCCTTAAAGATTCGTATATGTTTTGGAAGGCTATTATAGATCCTTAAATACCTAATATTTTTAAAAGCTCTCAGACTCACAAAAGCTCTGAAAGGAATCCCAAAGAGTGGAAAACTTTCTGGAAGATTCTTACAGACGGTTTGATGCTTTGAAGGTTTTTAAAGATTCGTACAAATTTCAGGCCAAGTATTTGAAACCCTCTTAAAGCCTTTTCAATACTTTTAAAGATCTATGGAGAGATTTTTTAAGACTGGTTGCTATTGTAAAAGTTTTACATACCCTTATAGACTTTTAGAAACTCTTATAAACTGTTGGAGACCCTAAAAGGCTCTTAAGGTCTCTTCAACGCACCTGGATACGTTCATAGTTTGCAAAGGGTTTTAAAGGCTCTTCAAGGTTGAGGAATTAATACTCTTAATTAAAAGTTCTTAGAGACTCTTAATGAATCTCAAAGTGTTTAAGTACCTATTGGAGAATGCAATGACCACTGTAAGAATGTGGGAGTGATTGAACACTTTTTGTGACTTATAAAGCTCTTAAAGATTGTTAAAGTTTCTTGAAGACTCTTTAAAGCTTTTTAGTGTTCGCGTAGATGTTTGAGGAAAGGATCTTCGTTACATTTGGAAACGCTTTAAAACTTTTCAAGTTTTTTGAAAATATGTCTCCTTTAGTATGAAGTGCAACATGGAGGAAGGTGTAGAACTTGACCAAGCATAAACCACGCGTTTAGGCTCAATCTTTCTCTACCCCTAACGGCACTGTAGATGATTTGCGCGGTTTCTAAAGACTCTATTTTTGGATGTCGACAGCCACAATTTCTTAACGTACCCTATCTATCAGGTAACAACAATCAAAAAAGTTGTTCATCCCTATCTTATTACATTCAGAGTAATGTCATTCCAGAAAGGGGGGGGGGGGAAGCCAACAAATTAATAAACCGTATAGCACAATTAATTGTTTGTAATTAATTTTTGCACATTACAAAAATTATCAAGTAAATTTATGAAATTTCTAATCATAAGCTCCACTGGGATTCCTAGAGTTAAAATTCAACCCGCATAATATTAAAAGTGGGGCCATCCTGTATGTGCGAATGTTTTAATTCAATTTAAATAAGAAAGTTTGTTTATTTTATCGGAATTTGCTATTTTAGTGTCTATTTTTCCATTTTAAAATTGTTTTTAATTGCATTATTCTCGTTTAAATTTTATCATTCGTGTACATTTGTTTATTTAAATTGTAAGATGTGAAAATTGCGTTATCTAAAATTAAGGAACATCTGGTCAAGTGCATTTAAGTGCTATCTGATCTTTTTGCGTGGAGCGCTCCTTATTGGTGTTGCATTTGAGATTGGCAGAAATGAGAGATTGAGTGGTATTCTGTTGAATAGGAAAAAAAGGGAAAAAATCGTAATTTGTTAGGCTAAGGCGGTTGTCTCTTCGAGCAAAGTTTAATGCGGTTTGTCCGTTAACGGAAGAAAATTACGTTGATTTTGGAAAAGCATTTGCTGTGCATAATGAAACCGTTACTTGATCAACAAAAGTTTCACGTCTGACTGAATAGTCTTAAGAAAGAAATTGGGTCCTTTATTCATCAAGCCAGGTTGAGTGGTTCGAGTTCAGCGTAAAAGAAAAGAAATGAGGTTTCCTGATGCTGCCAATGCAATGAGTGTTTTTGTGTTACTGAGTCTGAATATCGCAAAACCGTTGTTTTGACCAAATTAAATGGATTCTTAAGAGAAAACTAAGTTATTCTAAGACTTTCTTTGTTTATTTTTGTCGACCACTTGTGTGCGGGGTAAAAAATGTAAAAACGAGCTTGTTTCCCTGTTTATTTCAGATTTTTCTTGCTGAGTTATTGCGTATGTGTTTCCGAATAAGTTTTTGTCATTGTCAATCAATTAATCGTGTGTTTATTTGGATCCATTATACTATCTAGATAAGAGTTCTCATATTCAGATGATTCTTTGAAGTTTTCGAGAGTTGATGAAGGCTACCGAGTCTCCTAATCTCGGGTTACTATTAGGGTCAGTATAGTTCAGGGGACCATGGGGAGGGGAGGGTTACAACCCCTTCCAAAATTAGTACATAATGAGTTTATTTATACATTATAATACTGATATACAGCGATATTTAGTTAGAAGTAGACATTGGGATTTATGTGTATTGTTTTTCCCTGTGTCCACTTTAAAAAACATTTCTTCGGAAATGAGCCTAATTTATGCATCCTAAGTAACTTATTTTGTTTTATTGCTTTGGTGTAACAAAAAATAAATCTATTACACTCTTACACTATTAATGACACTTTACCAATTGACAATATCAACTTTTTCTTCAATTGAATACATCGCACACGAACGAAAATAAAAATACGAAAGCCAAAGCAACAATATTCAAATTAATTAATATGACAGCCAGATCTTTATTTGTTTAAAGAAACTGTTTTGGTTGCATAAAATTAGGCGCCCTTTAGAAGAGATTTTGTCATGTAAAAGTAGATATCGGGAAAAATAATACAACTAAATCCCTATGTCTATTTCTTAATAAATAGCAGTGTATAAAATCTAGAAAAATTTGGACTTTTATGACATCACTTATTGTTTATCCTAATTCATACTTACATACCTACCAAATGGTAGTATAACTAACTACCCCTACTCACTATGCAAACTTTAATTAATATGTCAGCCTTATACGAAAACGCCAGGAGTCTCTATTAAGAGTATTTCGCACAGAAACAGTTTTAGTAGATCTCTGGAAACTTGACCCGACCAAGCGGGATCCTAACTCTCTGATTCACCTGTCTCTAGAGCTAGCGTAATTCACTAGTTATAAATACCAGAACTCAGGCTTTTAATATTAACATGACAACTCGATAAAACAGTAATGATGGGTTAGCGAAATCGGCAAGATGGCTTTTTGTCATAAAATAAAAGCTAGTTTTTACATAAAACCTCGTACGCAGACGGTCGATAAATGAAATAAAAAACTTCCACATTTCTAAATCGTCCTAATGCATTTGGTCACTGCGAAACCTTTATTAGACGCACAATCACAATTGAAACACAAAACAAAGAAATACCATGCTGCTGTAACTTCATTCCTTAAACTTCTTCCTTAATTTTTCCAAAAAATTCTCTTTTTTGCACTTTTTCGGAGACAAACAACTTCAACAAACTCGAACTAACTTTGGTTGCACACCAAACAAATTATCAAACTTTCAATAACATTTTTATTATCAAGTCCAACTGTCTTAACTTTAAAACTCCGCAAAAGGACGTACCGTGGCTTCACTTAACAACAAGTAACAAGTCGTTTATCATGGCCTTGCAGCCTTGTAAATAAACAATTTGGTGTAGATGTCCAAACTGCAGTAACCGTGGAAAAGCTACAAAATTAATTATACTCAGATTAACCTACACACGCGTGATGCATGCGTTTTGGACACTCCATAAGCGAACTTATTATTGTATCTAAAATAAATTTGAAAGCCAATTTGCCTATGAGTAATTTTAATTGAACAACGAGAGTCAGTTATGGGTAACTACCGCGAGAATTCTAATTTGCGAAGTAAACTTATGTACATAGGAAAATAAAACGTACTCTTGCTATATGAGTAATTAATTATGAATATGACCAGAAAAATTATAAATCGGTGACTGTAATTAGTTATATATGACAAAACCCCTGCTCCTCTGATATTTGCCTAGTGCATCTGTTGTAAAGGGTGGTCGCTTTAGAATAAAAAAAATATTTTTTCTCGAATTTGTATTGTCTACAACATAGGGAAATTTATGTACCGCTTCATAGCGAACGTTAACGAAAGTATGCCTGGCGATAACCAGAAAAGTATTGTGGAAAGCGAGCGTGGTTGCCACGATCTCTTGGGACCTAAAAGTTTCGTTCCGTTCTGTTTAAAGCCGAGCACGTGACAAAAATGCAGGGTTACTATTCGTTTAAAAGGGTACGCAGTTAGAAGATCGGTTAGTGCTGTGACGCCCACTTGTGTTTAGGACACGAACTTATATAAGATGGACTGCTAATGCTGAAATGACAAATGACACCTACATGGAGGCAATAGTCTCAAAACTTGAGCACTAGGAAAAATTCCCTAGAAAATAACTAAAATGTGCACATCATGGCGGCGCTCATGCTAGGGCCATTTCTACCTATATGCAAGATCAGCAGTCCATCTTAATTTATAAGTTCCTGGTTTAGGAGAACAGCTCAAATAGTGCACAATACTTTTGTTAAAAAATTGAAATTGGCGTGACACAAAACGACAAAAAAAAAGAATAAACGAGAGAAAATAAATTTTCCGAAATTTGAACGACCCTCTCATCCTTCTCTTGAATGGGCGCCCAGATTGCACAACACAACGTCTCGTGCCATCAAGCATCGCCTTTCAAAGGAAAAAATTGTGTAAACCCTCTTCTTGCACTTCAATCGTCAACTTCGTTGATATTACAACAATTTGGATAAGTACGGTTACGCATGGAAACATTCGGTAACACGAGTCAAGTGTACCTAACTAAATTAGAAATGGGAAATTGAAAGGAGGTTAGAGACCGGACCACTAACAAGTACAACTTGTGCTAATTACTGGCCCTACAGAGACGTGAGAACTACACCGTCAGGCGACTCAAAGAGTAACTCGAGATCGGCTGATGGATGAAGTGTCTGATGACAAAGCTTTCGTGACCGACACCAAAATTTCTCCCTTTAAAGCACTAAAATTCAATTATAAACGTTCTACAAAAGAAAATCAATTTTGAAATTAATTAAGTGAGTATGGGACGCAAATTTTGTATTGCCTACTTAATGGAACGGCAAGTTTGTATTTCCTACTTTTGGAAAGGTATTTTTTATACATACATTTTCCTTCTTCCTCCTTTATCGTGAACTATGCCACTTTAAAGGGAAGTAAAAAATTTGTTTTTATCTTGTAGAGAAATGCAATTAATGCGAAAGTAAACAGGTACGTGTTGCATGCTATTACGGGGTGGGTGGGCGAATTATTTATGTCTCGTGATAGTGGTCGGACAAGTTCCATTTATATATGCCGAGTTTTATAGTCATCGATATTGACATTATGGCTACACCCTCTTTACGCACCCGTATCACTAACCTACAACGACTTATCTAACCCGTTATATGTTCCTTATCCCTAATACACATGCGGATTTACTGCCACTTTTTATTGCTATTAATATATACTTTGCATCTTTTTTCGCTGGCCATTCACGCGCGTGAGTTCAATTACCGATTTTGATAGGTTAAATTAATGTACACTGTAAGTACATAAACTAGTTATAGGTGAACATCGCTGTATTAACGGTACGTGATTTTACATTAATGGGACATCTCCATTTATATTAAATGATATTAAACATGGAGTTTGACAAGCTGACGCCTTTGTAAACCGACATTAGTCGCAGGCGATTCACTTTGATGGTATCGTGGTAAGTAATCCTAGTGCAAATATGAGAGGGGTGTAAGTGTGTAACAATACCCTTTCAGTTAAATATCTTTATATTACATAAATTCTGTTCGTTACCTTTTTCGGTGTAACTGTCATTTCTAAAACCTCTCATTTGATTCACGAAATGTAGCACATCCAGGACGATCGCACTGTTGCATTCTGACAGACATAACCTGATTAATTTTCCCAAAAGATTGGAGCACAATATTCCTGCCTATATTCTTTCTTCTTTTTATATATAATATAAGGCACGCCGAACACCAAAGTTGCGTTGGTTCCCTTTTCGATTTTATATAAATAGCTGTACCCGCGGCTAGCCGAGAGATGTAGTGTCTTTCTAACTTGTACACTTCCTCCGCGAGTATTTACGAAAGCGGAATTAAATAAAAGTGAAGAGTCAGCGATCGAGTTATTGCAATGCATATAGAAATCTGTAAGCGATTTAATGATGTAACGTGGAAATTTAGTGTTTTCGGTCTTTAAATTCTAAACGATAGTGCAAAGCTGATGCCGATGCAAAATACGGGAGAACTGACTGTCCACCAAACGTATTTATCGTATTCGTAGTGTGGATATTGCTTAGTTATAATTTATCGACGCCGCATTCCGATAGAAAAAGCAGTTATTACCGTAGCGGTGATATAACAAAAGAAAATTCGATTTTAAATGAAGTGGACTTGTGATACACTTTCTAAACCATCGCGAAATTATTTACGAACTTTCCTTAAAATTGCTGCTACGAACACATCAATTCAATTTGAGCTAGCGAGGTGATTAATATTTTGCTGAGAGGACCGATTTGATTTAGAGGACGAGTTACATTTTCAATCTAATTGCCAATGCTGGCCGGAGTCAGTCCATGTCTACAATCCTGGCCCTTGGATAAAGTCTAACCCATAAACTATAATAATTTATGACGTGGGGCATAAATAGATATTTAACTTGTAAAGAAAGCGCTCGGAAGATCAGTTAAAAAAGTAGAGTAGAGAGCGAGGTAGAGAGTAAACTTGTGTGGTAGGAATGTGCATTTAAAGTCAATTTCGTGCTGTAACATTAGGAGTGGAATATGGTTCCATTGTATTATGTAATTTAGCCAGGCATTTCATAGTGCAGTTCGGGTACACTAAATTAAATACGTAATTTAGGAATTTGCCTTTGTTTATAATTCATGGAAAATTTTGTCTTTCTGAAATTAGACAACCAATGATTTGTAATTGGAAGTTTACCAATGACGCAAGCAATTAGTAAATTATTTTAAGCTTAGCTGAAAGGATTAATTCATTCCTTTTGCTTGTCCCCATTATAATTGGCTTATATTTTAATTTTATCACTTCATGAATATGCACTGTGTTTCAAAGAAAGTTCTATTGGTTTAGGTTGATTTTGGAATGTTTACTGCGGCTGACAGACCGCTTGACCAGTCCGCGTTCCCGTGGCCAATCGGTACCGAGTACTGCCATGTATGCGTTCGCTCGTAAGTAGATCTAAATGAAGGGTCTCAGTCAACGAAAAAGAAGTGCGTATATGCACATCCGGCCTCACACTCCCCAGCTCATTTATATCCAGGTTTGATGACCGGGAAAGATAAAATGGTATACAACGCCCATAAAATCTGACCCAAAAGATGGAGGGTCGGTGATGTGCAGTTAGGTTAGACCACACCAGAAGGATTGCAATTCCAACAATTGCAATAAAAATATTTGTATTTAGCCATTACAACTGCATTAATAATGTCAGGGTCACAACAATGGATCACAACAACGGATCGAAATCCAATTCAACTGAACCGCCACTGAACTGGATATGTACAATTGGCGGTCATAAAGAATGTGTTGGAAACGCGTGCTCAGGCAAGGCGACCCGTTATCAACGCTCTTATTTCATAAATGGTGAAAATATATGCAATACAAACGGCTTCAAATTTGATGGAGGTTGATATATATATTCAGGGAGTCGGTGGAAGATCAGAACCTGCCTGTGCAGCAACTGAACCGATAACCACTGTGGTTTCCATGTCTTTAATTTGGTGGAAATAAACACATTATTATTATTATTATTATATCTTTAAGAAAAAAGATTCAATTTTCCTTGATACTTTTGAACAATCGGTTATAAGTTACGACGATTTTTATTAAAGACATATGTAACCCTTAATTGTTTTACATACATAAAATTACACATATAAAAAATCCGTGGTCTGCAGATGACAATGTTGGCATGACACTTCCCTTCGGAGAAGTCCTTTGGTAAATGTTTCGGTAAAGCAAATGCTCTCTTTTCTCGAGAGGTAATTTTTTAATGGTTAATCCGACTCCTTGTGTGTAGGAGTTATAGGAAAACAAAATTTTATTAACACAATGGTTAAGGAGTTTCATAAAAGCTCTAAACACTTTAACACCCTATTTTGTATTACTGCCAGCGACTTTAGCAATTTAATGACAGAATTCCGATGACAAAGTTCAATCCCCTTTTTTTCGTTATTGTGTCATACGCTGAAAGTAACTGAACGTAAACAATAGCCCTTATAGCAGAGAAAAAGATGCTGGCGCGCTTAATTAGTTTGTCCTGCACTGAATACCGTATACCTTTTTTCCCGGCAGTAATTCGCCTACCTAACTGCTAAGTATTTTCCCGTCTTTTCTTTATACGATAAATCTTGTCTTTAGCATCAACAAAAAACACACATTTGAATTAATTCACCTTTGGATGTTAGTACAGTGAACTGTAAAGCTCGCGTTTAAATTCCCGTTTCAAGAAAAATACTTTGTTTTTCTGATGCCCGAAAAAAGAACGGCGGCTTTCGCCCTGGTAAAGCTTAAACGAAATTATTTCGCAGGTAAACTACGTGCTTACTTTTTGGTAATTCCTGACCGAATCTCTTCTGAAACTTCCCCGGATTAAATACTACTCGCGGAAAATTTCTCGGAAAACAAATTTATTTTTGTCTAAACACTGCTTGCTCTGGTAACCCAGGCCCGAATGAATGCGAAATCTTACTTTGTACCACGCACTGGTCGCTCATTCGCACGCGAATGAATCCAAAATCTTCCAAAATAACCCATACTTAATTTCTTGCTAGTTAATGAACGCCTTTTTCACGTCGGCTTTCAGTAATTAAGTAAAACAAATCTGATTGGTGGTACCCTTTTTTGGTCTGCTATTTTTGCAACAAACCAGACTGGGAGGAGATTACCCCTTATTATCTGCGACTTTCTGGAGCCGAGAATTTCCTAAAGCTATTAAGAGGACAACGTGCTATAGAAATTAAATGAAGAAAATGCAGAAAAGGCTATCACCAATTGCTTATAGGTTTTTACTTTTCCCGCCTCCATATAATTTAGTGGAAAATTCAAAGCCTAATTTTTGACACCCTGTATACTTGTGTGATCAAAACTCTCTAAACACTTGATCACACAATATATTTCAACCCCCATTTCGAGGAACGATGGATCCAACCCAAAAACCCCGTATACTTTCTATGTTATGTAATGCCTGAACTGTTCGAACTTTTAAAATAATCCCATCTTTGAAGTTTATAACTTTAACGCTTCCGAAAGGTACATCAAAGAAGATGATTGAATCGGTCTTGGCAATAGAACACAGTGGTTTCGCGGCGTAATCGAGAACGAGTGCGTGTGTTTATTAGACCGAGGCATAACGGCGTATACAACACGAGCTTGAGGTATTTTAAACTGCATTTAATTAATTAATACGAGAATTAATATTTGTGGAAAAAGTGCTAAATATTGTTCTACAAGTGTTTTACGAACCTTAATCTAGGAGAATCCGCAATCAAGCTTACTTCTATGAAGAACGATGCTACCTCTGAATAAAACGAACTAGAAGGTATTGTAAATTTGGAAAAAAAGCAGGTCTGACAATTGGCGATTTTTCATAAACCAAGATCCTGTTTTTTTTTAATATTGCCAAGACCAAAAAAAAGTCTGTTAACGCAATTATCTCAAACTTCAACCAAGAAAATTTCAATTTTAAAGCTCGATCTTTCAGTAAGTACCAATTTTTACAAAAATATGGAATAGGTTCAACATACTTTCACAACCAATAGTTTAGTAGGTATTATAAACATAATTTTGTTTGATATAAATGTTTGTCTTGATCATTTAAATTTGCGCTATGTATAATTAGGATTGTTAGAAGGAAAGTGAAGGGCGAGAGTTATTGATATATTCTTAAACTAAAGTTATAATTTGGTCTTGATCTGTTAAGGCCATAGCGGAGTTTCTCGATATTTCTTCATCAGCATCGGACGTAGACGCACGTCGGGCGACTCTCGGGAGCTGTAAACTTTAGAGCCGTCCGCCCGCCGCAGATTAGTAAAGCTTAGATCGTGCATAATTTATGGCAGCTATTCTCGCCTTATTGTCACCTTTCACCTGCATAATTCAATCGTCCGATGGAAAATTCATATATACCCGCAATCAATATTAACATCCTCCCCGACAATAAATCGGGATAATTTTTAACGCCGACGGACGAGACGGAGAGAGTAGATCTTTTTATCAAATTTATTATAGGAAACAGTTTTGGGGTTGAATAAATACCCTATAAACTGTTCGATTTAATTCCCAAGGGGTGTAAGCTTAGGATTTGTGGCCAATTGATTTGATATATGGCTATTAAATATTTTATTGTTGGGATTCACTTGCCAGTAAAATTGAACAATTTTTATCCTGACGTATATTTCGCCCCATCTATCATCGCTTAAAAGCAAAGGTTACGCTTCGAAAGAGGTTAAGTAATTAAAATAAAAAGAATTGAGTAAAAGCCGCGAAGGAGTTGAACCCCAAGGGTACCATGTAGGAAGGCATCCTGCATCAATTCTTATATAGGATGGAAATAACCCTCTTAGCCATGCATTATTTAGAAAAGATGCTTTTAGTTGCTTCACCGAACCTTAATACCACCTGTGCCTTAGCAATTTAATGTGCCAATACTTTTAAAGTAAATTGAAACCGGCTAAAGTTTCGCTGTATGTAAAGAAAATATTGACACAAACTTCGATTATAAAATATATGTGCCTTTTTAACTTGTTAGCATAAAAAAGTTCCTCCACTAAATTATACCCTTTATTTGCCTAGCTAGTTTCTCGAATGTCGCTTCGCTTCGTGACTCTAAAGTACCGCATCGGCTGACATTACTCTTGAAATACCAATCAATAGCAATTGGATGTCGTTACGCTATACAGTCATATTAACTATAATAATTCCGTGGATACGCGACATATTTAGAATTCTGGCAGGAAGAAAAGAGAGAAGTGTCACTTGAGATATTGTCTCTAGAAATACAAAGTTTCGTTTGAGAAATTGTCCCGTTAGAGTAACGGAAGAATATTTTTTCATTCCCACAAGGATGTATGTAAATTGCACTGAGAATGGACATGGAACGTCAGAGCTTTTCGCTTTTCTGGGCGTTGCGCCATAATTTCTGCGAAAGACAGCTAGTGGCTAGTCGGGCCAGTCATCACAATTTCAGATCGACAAAATGCCCCACCATTCAAGAACGAGCCGTTTGTCATCATACACACGTGCAGATTCTGCTCTCAACACCATCGATTATAGGACCTGGAGTTACTCGACTAATCTACACCTTCTTCTTTTCACCGATGCAACCAAATTTACATTGAGTTTGTAGTTGAACTTTGTTAAAAATCAATACTTTAATAAGTAATAATTTTGTACTGCTTAGTACAATAAGTACTACATTTTTATCATTATATTTTATCCCTACAATTATTCACAGTTAAATTGTAGTACAATGTAAGTTGCATCCATTAGAATTGCGGGTATGATTATTCGCCAAGTAACGGGCGATCAAAGATGAGTGGCGGTCGAGTCGCTTTCCCATTTAAACAAAAATTCCAAAGATGACTCGACAGCAACCCATTTTTGATCGCATAGTATAAGGTAAATGCATAATAATGAGTCGCTTAAGAACACTAACTCACATTTCTCCTGCTACTGCACCTTTGGTTACAATAACCAACGATTACAAGCAACACGCACGCGAAAAACCAAGAATGATCAAGAGAGAGGGAAAAATAGACGTGTGTACTTTCCGATGACCTCGAGCGGTAGAATACGAAACTGTGAAATGAAAACTACCAACAAAACTAATTACAACGAGAACATACACGATGGCGTAACGGATATTAAATGGATGTAATTTAAAACTGAATTTATTAAAAATGTTTCAAAGCATTCCACTACAATTTCAGAAAAAAACCACAATAGGGCCTGAGTTTCGTCAAAAATTACATTTTATTGAAATTGCTTATAAAAATTTCCCTTAAAAGTGGACTAGAAACAATTTAGTAATTTTTTGCAATTTGTTGTATACGTTTTCCGCAATTTTCCGTTGAAATTTCTTATTGGAAACATTCTCTGAAACATTAGAAACCTTTTTGAAAATATTTTCAGAGAACTTCTTAGGGCTTCTTCAAAACCTTGTAGGAAATTTGCATGAAAACATTTTGACAAATTCCCAATAGCTGTATACTTTTTTGAAATTTTAGAAAATCAAAGGATTTAAAAGAAACTGACGAGACTAGAAATGGTAAAAAAAAACTGCTTAGATACATTCTATGGGTAAACCATACGTTTTTTGGGATATTCGTACAAATTAATTATATCTAATACAAAATGAGTGCCTGAAAAAAAAAATTTTAATGCAGCGTATCTGTACTTATACCTTGAAAGAATTTTGCCTATGAAATTCGAGGCGCACGTTTAAAAAATTGACTTATTCAAATTTTTCGTTTTTCCTTTCGCTGCCTCAGTCACGTTCCCAGCTCATTGCCTCACGTCTGTATATTTATATTGTAACGCAATGGCCGAAAGTTAACACATCTACCACGTCAAACTTTGAAGAATATCAAATAGACTGAAAAGTAAACTGAAAATGAGCTTTACGTTTATTTTTCACATGTACAAAATCGGACAGATATTTCTATACGGCGTGTCGGGAATGCATGAAAAAGCACTTTCTGTCGACAATCTCCGAGATGAAATAATATAAAATCTGTTAACGAATTCATACTGCCAACGTGTGAATAGGGGCGTTATTTTCGATTCGAAATGTAACACACCCCATGATAGGTGGGTAAGGTATTTTTCCACCTCGCAGTTAATTAGAATGATTAAAGGGACGCGTACGGGACTCTGTTTAATTTATCCGGACGTAATCTGTTGTTGAATTTAGAACGTCTCCCTTTACTTATACTGATTCAATTTACCTGAAAATTTAATTACCAATCTTTTACTATCTGCAGAGAGTGGATAATGACATACACAACAAGTTAAAAAGTAATCGTAAACGATTTACATAAAGCGCATTTCCACTTGCATTCATTTCCCATTTGTAAGATGCAACTTCTGTTAAAATCGTAAAAATCCGGCCACAAATATGAAAGATAGCGTTGCACATGGGCAATCCATTTTTGACGTGCTACTTCAATTTCAGTTTATGAGAAGAATTTCATTTCAATGCTTTTCTAAATAAGAAAGTTGTAACTGCGCATGCGCAAACCTAAATTTTAAAACTAATTTACTATAACTAACTAATAAACTAAGATTTTCCTTTGTTCCAAGCGCCTAAGTATCAAATTTCACTTAAATAGTTCCATAGATAAAAAAGTTGGCACGGCGCATGCGCAAAATAAAATTTTGAAACTGGCGCTAGATTTTCCTTTATTCCAAGTGCCTATGTATCACATTTCATTTAAATTCTTCCATAAATAAAAAAGTTGGCACTGCGCATGCGCAAAACCAAATTTTGAAATTGGCGTTTGATTTTCCTTTATCCCAAGTGCCTATGTATCAAATTTCGTTTAATTCTTCCATAAATAAAAAAGTTGGCACTGCGCATGCGCAAAACCAAATTTTGAAATTGGCGTTTGATTTTCCTTTATCCCAAGTGCCTATGTATCAAATTTCGTTAAAATTCTTCCATAAATAAAAAAGTTGGCACTGCGCATGCGCAAAACCAAATTTTGAAATTGGCGTTTGATTTTCCTTTATTCCAAGTGCCTATGTATCAAAATTCGTTTAAATTCTTCCATAAATAAAAAAGTTGGCACTGCGCATGCGCAAAACCAAATTTTGAAATTGGCGTTTGATTTTCTTTTATCCCAAGTGCCTATGTATCAAATTTCGTTTAAATTCTTCCATAAATAAAAAAGTTGGCACTGCGCATGCGCAAAACCAAATTTTGAGATTGGCGTTTGATTTTCCTTTATTTCAAGTGCCTATGTATCAAATTTCATTCAAATACTTTTATAAGTAAAAAAGTTTGCAATTCGGTTTATAAATGGTCGAGATGCGAAAAAGGCACTGTGAATTTTGAATCGATTCGATCCAACTTTTGGCATTGCGTATTATATGGCTAAATCTATGCCCATATTGAATTTCATGCAATTCAGTTCATAACTAACGGAGATGTAAAAGCGATCGAACATTTCTAAACAAAGTTATCGTTCACACGGACAGATAGATGGACAGACAAAGGAACAGACGGAGAGACCAACCGGCAGGCGACAGATAGCAATGCAAAATTATAAACGATCTCTAGGATCGTTAATAAACGGCAAAAGTGTAAAATTATGGAACATGTAAAAAACGGTTTTTTGTTTTTTTTACAATAACTTTTTTTGTAAGCGGTACAGAAAAAAATTCCTTCCTTGGTACAAGACTCGACACCATAACGAACCAAATAGCGAAAAAAGTAGAACAATAGCTCTTAAGATAAAAAACTAGTAGCCTCGCAAAGTTAGCGGACGGACGGACGGACGGACAAAGTGGCCACAATAGCGCATTTTTTTTTTATTTTTGTGGAAATGCGCTAAAAACGGATATGCAATATCCAGAGATTGGAAATAGCCTCATTAACGCGAGCATAAGGAATACCAATTTGAAGTGTATCCACTGTTACAGGTCCAAAAAATAAAAATCAATAGCCAACAATAATAATAATAATAATAAACTTACACAATAAACAACGTCACTTAATTAAATTTTCTAAACTTGTAGGAAATGTGTGTGTTTTTATTTTATTTTTTTATTTATTTATTTTTTTTATTTTTTATTATTATTAATTTTGTTTTTGTTTTTTACTATCATTTACGTACAGACAAACTCGAATCGTTACTTGATTTTAATTCGTTCGATTAGTTATCCAGGCTAGACCTGAGTTCTGACAAGGAAGACTGACCATAATAATAATAATAATAATAATATCATATAACATTTAATTTAATCTTCAGTGCCCGCAGCACGAACGATTTTTCTGGTACCCTTAATCCTCATGCCGATGGTACGGATTAGACTGAACTGAATCCGGACCTATACCCGACACAAGACTGAAGAGTAGGGGTCTGTCCCATTTCTCTGACGAATTAGTGCATTATTGAACACTGGGAGTAATTAAGATTTTATTTAATTTGTTTTATCGAACACTTGCAGCATTGGTATGAGACAACTGGCCCTATGTCCCATTCTTGCTTTACAGCCTTGCCACTTCTTTGTTTTGGTCAAATAAAATTGCATTTTATTTTGTAAATGTTCATCTTTGTGTTTTTAAAGCGAGCCCAAATTACGCACCTAATGAGCATAAGAGTTTCAAGATAAGTTTTTCTAGTGTGACCCAGGTAGACCCCACGGTCTAATTAAAAAGTGGTTGTAGAATTCTTTGCGAACAAGCTGTCAGTGCTGCTGTTTTTCTCATAATATTTTGAAATCTTTTTCGAGATTTTTCATTTTAGCAGAGGCCAAACGTGTCTTGAAAAATGTATAATCATATATAATACCATGAGTAGTCGAAGTATTATTATCGATAATTTTTGAGATGCTGTCACGAATGCTAGTTACGCTGATTAAAAAGCGTAACTAGCATGAGTGGAACAGCACCCCAAACATAATTGAGAAATATTACTACGAATGGTATTTGAAGGACTATTCAATGAATCAAAAGAAACTTTAAGCGTAGAATCGGAAATGGGGTCTGAAGGAGGTACGGAGGAAGGCTGGAGGTGAATAAGGGGTTTTGGATGTTTGAAGAGAGTATCAAAGAGACAACGAAAAGATATGTTAAAAAAGCGTAAAGGAAAAGGCGCGAAGGAAAGAAGCTTTAAGCATGAGGGCGTAGCTGAGTAGGCCCCAAATCTATGAAGGATCCGCGAAGGGCGTTTCATGAAGGCGAGAAAGAGACAGTAGGGAAGTGTAACAAAACGGTGGAAGTTTGACGGAGGCGCAAATAAACGGTTAGAAACGAGTATTAAGGAGAGTTAAAAATAAAAGAAACGTGAAAAGGGCGAAAAGCAAGCGATAAAGAATGAAGACGGAAGTAAGCGCGTAAGAAGGAAATGTAGAGAAACTTTGAAAGACGACTGAAGTAAGCGTGAAGGAAGAAGAAGAAGCAATCGTGACAGATGCGCGAAAGAGGCGTGAGTTGAGTCCGAAGGAGGTGCATAGAGTTCCGAGGAAACCAAATAAATGAGATGACCACAGTAAAGAAAAAGACACGACAGAAACAGGTAGAAATTTTAGGGCCTGCAGAAAGTATGTAAGGGACGTAACGAAAAGAGATCAAAGATGATGCAAAGGACAGGAACGTGAAAAGAAACCGCGAGAAGGAAATAAAAGAAGGGGATGTGACAAAGAAGCGTGAAAGGGTGATGAATGAAATGTAAACCACAACTGGAGTGAAAGAGAGGCAATAAATGACAGAGTGTGGCGTGAACGATGTCTGATGAGGGCGAAAAAGTGGTAAACCGTGGATTAGCGAAAAGGAAGCGCAAAGAAAATAGAAGAAAAAAAGAGGTGAGGACGAAAGGGGATTAAAAATAAAAGGTGAAAGGTGAAGGGGATCAAACGATGAACAATGAAGAGGGAAGTAAGCGCAAAATTCCTGAACATCCGCAATTCATTTCAGTTTCTCCAAAGACAAAATATTGAACAACAATTTTTTGCTGAAACCTTTAGCTCGATCTATGGTATTTCCCAGACTATGTATACAGGGTGTCAATTTTAAAACTTGCAGTCGGCCATATTTTCCAAACTAAACAAGATATTGAAAATCGCGCAAAACCGTTTCGAGGGTATCGAGCGGGAACCAGAATAAAAAAATTAACCTACCCAGCCCCCCCCCCCCCCTCTCTTCAAAAATCCTAAATGGCAACCCCATACTTGTGACACATTGTTGGAAAGCTACTGAAAAAATGCTTTCCAGTGGTACCAATAAAGTCAATATTCATCAGCTGCTTCATTAAGCAATCTTGATTGCTTTCTTTTTTTATTGACTTACAGTACAGCTGAACGTGTGGAAATAATATTCATTTATGGCTCCGAAAATCGATCATCTTTTAGAACAGCTAGAACGTTTAATGAGAGACATCCCGGGAGAAATGTAAATCCCTCAATGTCAACATTTAGTTTGTTTGTGCTAATTATAAAATTTTTGTTAAGTTGTCTTAATGAATATTGACTTTATTGGTACCACTGGAAAGCATTTTTCAGCAGCTTTCGAACGATGTGTCACAAGTATGGGGTTGCCATTTAGGATTTTTGAAGAGGGGGGTGGGGGGTTATCACTTATAACGTCATTCTGGTTCCCCCTCGATACCCCCGAAACGGTTTTGCGCGATTTTTAATATCTGCAAGTTTTAAAATTGACACCTCGTTTATATGATAGGTATATGAACAATCATGCCAAAAGTCATATACAGGGTGAACATGTTGTTTGGAACAGTGCATATATCATGAAAACAATATCTTTTTATGGTAAAATGTTCGCTACTAATCTGCGTACGTACATTTTTGGTCAGTGGCGTACTTCTGTCTGGTAAAAATAATAAAAAGTGTGCACTTTCTTAAATACGTAATAAAAATAGGGCTTGGTATTAGACAAATACCCCCCTAGACTATCCTGAAGTACACCACTGACCACAAATTTAAAGAACCAACATTGGTAGCACACATTTTACAATTTTCGGCGATTTTTTGACAATTTTATTGTGTAAACAGCGTCTCATGTACACGTTACTTCGGTTTAAACACCAAAAATAATGGTGGGACATCCTGCGAGTGAGAGTATTTCAATATATATAAGCACAGAGTGTAAACAAAACGGGGTTCTGCCTTCAGGTAGCTCCAGCCGGCTGGCCAGAGATCGAAATTCGTATTGATTGAAATTGTTTAATTAATAAAATAAAATAAATAAAAAATTCAAATATTCAAATCCCGATGTTGGGTACGGAGACACCTCCACCGTCTGTCAAATCCCCGGTTGACCTTGGGGTCTGGTACGGCGTTTTCTTTTCCCCAACTGGAAACGTGCGGTGGATGTGGCAAGTGCTACTAGTTCGCTGTAATGATAAAGAGTTATTACCACATAAGCCCGGATGCTTATCAAGGCTCGAGGAGGTATCAGGTAAAGGAAGTATAGGAAGCTTTCTCCACCAGTTATATTTCAGGTGCTCTTCAGCAAAGAAATAAGCCGACTTGAGTTGACTTGAATAGGAAGTAATAGCTCTCTAATAAGGTCGGCAAGGATTTACCTGGCGACGGCCCTTACAGAGGAACTTCCACCCGGTTCCAACAACCTCTAGTCAAAGTCGGTGGAATCAGACGGCAAACACAGAAGGGAAGATCTTTGGACTCCAGTCCGGTCGACCGACCGAAGGCAAGAATACAAAGAACTAGTTCTGTGTCCGGTTTTATAAGCCCGCAGGGATTTACCCTACCAGGATTATCTTCCCGGGAACAGGTGAGTAAAACGGCAAAACTAAAAGTAATTATCAAATTAATAGGTCTGGGAAAATAATGAAACTAAAACGAAAAGCTCTGGTGGAATTCAAACGGAAAATAAAATAAACTTAAACGGATATCAGGTTTTCGAAACGGGCAGGAATCGGGTCTGGTTCTGGTTCGGGGAATGATTTTAACATGGAACGGAATTAATCGGAAGTGCTCTCTGGTACTTTACAAACACCTTTTATAGGACACACAACAAGGTGGGAGATGTAGAAGGGATTGCAAATAAAGGATGGGGAGGTATTTATATATCTATGGATGGGGACGACAACAGGCGACATCTAACGAGGAGATTTTACAAAACATAGTACAGGATGTTTCACAAATAAAATTCCAACGTTATCAATTTGATGTTTTCTTACAAGAGTTGGTTTGAATTATTTGAATTTGATTTCAGTGTTTCTTTTTTTTTGGAATTGGTAACTGCGTAGTTTTCGTTTTCATTTAGTCACTTTTGTAAATTATTCAATTTAATGTAGGTAAGGTTCACTCTGGTCGTTTGCGATATGGGATTTTTTATCTTCCGCTGATAAGAGGAGATGCAGGTGTTTCAGAGTATTGCGCGTTAATTGTAGAGAAGTGGTGACGTTTGGCACGTTTCGTCGTGATTAGCGTCTATCTAATCTGATCGTGATTCGCGATTTATTTGAATATTTTTCAAAGGTTATTTTATGGTGGAAGTGGCTTTTCCTTAAATACTGGAGACAAGAAAACGAGGCTCTTAGTTTCGCGACGGTTGGAGAGCGTGTAAAATTCGATTTGAACCAAATGTGGTACACATATTCTTAGACACAAAAGGGCAGAATCGCGCATGCGCAGGTGGGCGGGTGGTATATGTGCTAGCCCCAGCACTTTTTTATGTGTTTCGGAATAAATGTAGGTATATCATTGTCAATCGATTAATTGTGTTTATTCGAATCCATTGTGCGATCCGGATAGAGTTTCCATGTAATAATAATAATAAATGACTTTAATAGACAATTTCTATACAGAGCCTGTCTAAATGGCGGAGTTCTGACAGGGATATCATCCGTGTCTGCTCTTCCACTCAACCTTTAATTTATTTTATGTTAGTGTATTTAACTAGACATGTCATGATACATACTAAAAGTGAAACAAAAAATGGAGTAATAACATTTTTACATTTTACATTTTACATCTGCTGGCAAAGTATTATATACATGAGCAATCGCGTACGAATATGACCTCTGAAATATTCCTTTTTTATGCTGCGGAATGGTTATGTGGTCTTTACGGCGAATGTTAATGTTATGTACATCTGTGCGAAAAGTTATTTTGTTATAAAGATAAGGAGGTGACTTAAAGGTTACGATTTTGTGAAAAAGAACGGAAGCACGAAGTAAGCGTCTTTTCTCCATGTTTAACCATTTAATTTCTGATAATTTATGTGAAATGGGTAGCCTTCTCCTGATACCAAAGATTAGTCTTAGGCACGATTTTTGTACAACCTCTATCCTTCTAGAATTACGGTCAGTGA
This sequence comes from Photinus pyralis, assembly GCF_008802855.1. Taxonomy (NCBI): domain Eukaryota; kingdom Metazoa; phylum Arthropoda; class Insecta; order Coleoptera; family Lampyridae; genus Photinus; species Photinus pyralis. The sequence goes on along the minus strand of NW_022170663.1, from coordinate 22,365,353 downwards.
GACAAGGGCCATACACTGTAGAACAGTGGCTGAAATGCGAAAGAACCAGAGAATTACATAATAGAATTTTTGAATTTGAATTTAGAAGGTGCTTAATCCCATAAATATACCCCAATCCCGCGTAGGCACGTTGTATACACACCTTGATATGTTCCTCAAATCTTAAAGTAGAGTCTATAATTAAACCAAGGTTTTTAACATTATTAACAAATGACAAAGACCGATTGTTGATTTGAATATTTAACTTAGATATTATCTGTTCCCGATTGAATAAATTATGTGTTGAGCCAAATAAAAGAATTTTACTTTTCTCCGCATTTATATGCAGTGAGTGATCTGTGGCAGATTTAATAAAGTTGCTTAGATCCGTGTTAATAATCGCATTAGCGGTATCTATGTTGCACTCTTCAAACCCATAATATAATTGGGTGTCATCCGCGTAGGCGTGATAGTTTACGTGTTTTATTGAAGTAAAGATCTGGGAAGTATAAATAACAAAAGAGGCCCAAGTATTGAACCTTGAGGAACCCCATAGTGGATCGATTTGCGACTAGAGGCTAATTCATTATTGACAACTATTTGGGCTCGGCCATGTAAATAGCTTGATAGTAATAATATACAATCAGAGTTTTCTTTTCATGCTCTAGAATGATGTTAGGTGTAGTTAATTTTTTAGAATCGATTCGAGGCTACTGAGTCTCCTAAAGTATTAATGTAAGTTTTGGGTGGTGTAGTGATCGCATGCAGAAAAAAAAGAATATAATACAATTTCACCGTTTTTTGTCTGTCAGAAAATATTTTCACTGTAGAGATTGAAGATATTGCTCTCTTAATTTCATGTTGCCCATCCCGTTTAATATCCTCTTCAAACTAACTACGCGCAAATATACAACGAACGAAAGGGATCAAATATTTAACCGAATAATGGGGAAGTTCGCCCGTCCTACAAAATCGAGAACATATTTACTTATAAGAATTCGGATTGATAAAATATATTGTTTGACGAAATTCTGTCAACATAATACTCTCTCGACCATACCTAAACACAAATATAACCTCACAATCTTATATTTAATCAGGGCGAGTAAATACTTTATACATACATATAATATGAGAAGGATCGGGAGAAATTCCGGTACTAATTTATTGAATGATGATTGCTATTGCTTAATACGATTATCAACGAAAAGGGCACGTATGGCTTACCCCCTTCCGGCTCGATCGGCAAAACAACCCCTAATTGCGGAGTTATCCTTTCTCGCGTCATTCCCCCTGTGTAAACACGTGTAAGGACCTCGCTAATTTGCCTGATCTTTGAATCTACAAGCACCATAAAACTTTATGTGTGCGCGAGTACTGTTATTGTTATATGCCCTGCGTTCAAAGGCGAAGCCGATTTTTCGCATCCGTAATCGGCGTTTCCCAAGTCACTAATTTATCTTAATTTGGTTGTGTAACGCATATCGGTTTAGTTTACGGTTGACATTTAGTGGTACTATAAAGCAGGTTTTAAATATAATCCCGGCTTACTCTTCCCGAAGTTAGCAAAGTCCTTCTTGGATTTTCAAGCAGGTTTCCCTACCTATAACAGGGAATTTAAGATAGCTTTGTCACCATTAACTCGTGCTTAGATCCTAAGGTTTCAACGAGAGAAGATCGTGCTTTATACGAATGTGTATATATCCACACAATAGAATTTCCTCTTCCCATTTACAGTACTTTTATTAGATTCGTTCTGAACAAACTTCGGATGAATATCGGCTTTTCTAGTAAATCGTTACAGAACAAGGCTACTTTCAGAGCAAATACTCGCGATGCTTTTTTGTACCTGTTTTCCATTACTAACCGCAATAGTATAATGCCAAATAAACTTTCGGCTGAACGCGATTTAACGGAAGCTGCATTTTGGCGTGCAAATGGGAAATGGTATTATTATTGTGAGAAGATTAAACTCCCCTTTCCCCTTTCGCATTTTACAAAATTACTACAGTCCTGATTTAAAAATACAATAAATTTAAGATTTTTAAATTAATGTTTCTGAGATAATCCGCAGATACTGAAGAACAAAATAACCGAAATGTTATTGGTACGGAGCTGTTAATTTTACACATGACACAAATCACACAAATCAATCAAAAAAGCTGTAAGAAAGAAAGGCACTCAGGCCGTATAAAAAGGTAACACGCACATGTGATCGATTGAAAGAAATTAAATTCAAAAGCAAATTCTAATTACCTATCACCAGTTCAACGGCTTTGCGGGTAAAGGTTCCGCTGCTTGTTTTGTTGGTATTACCGGTTCTGGTGCTGGTGTAAGATTCTGATCTCGTTCTTCTGAGTTAGTGACGTCACTCGCTTTTACTGGTACAGTATTCAAACATGACCTCGATTGCTTTTCCGTCTTGAAGATCACATCCCTCGACACCTCCGGTATCCATAACCGTCAGTGTCTCCATAGTACCCAACCAGAGAACCTCGACGAGCTTTCTTGCCAAACTTGTCCTTTGGTACGTCTACAAGGTATTCAGTGCCGAATACGTTAAGATGATTGATATCACATTTCTTCTTCTACCAAAGTTCGTATGGCAAATTCCCCGGTTCTGTAGACGGTCCTGACGCCCATAAACTTGCAACATAGTCCTTATAGCCTCTACCAACGTCCGATTCTCTCGCTCGGCACCGCCATTTCGTTGTGACGTATTTGGAATAGATGTTCGACAGCACAAACCATGCTACTTAGTGATCTTTTGAACGCCCTTTTTCACACATTCAGTACCATTATCAGTCTAAAGTTCTTTCAGTACGTGTCCAAAAGTTTTCACTTCCGCATGAAATTGTTTTAACTTGTCCTTGACTTCTGACTGAACGATTAGTGAACTCGTCCTTGAAAACGACAAAGAAGCGACTTGCTTTTGGGAATGTTTCTGGCATAGGCTCACACATACATGAGCACACTTCCTCACTTTTCTCAGACTTACAGTCCCGCTTGTAATGACCCAACTCGCCACATTTGAAACATTTTGGGACAAATTTCTTTGACTTGACGCCACTCCCACCGCCCTTACCGTGAGGTTGATAAAGTTAGCACCCCCACTTTTCCCAAATCAAGTAAAAATATTCCTATAATTTAGGACTAATTAAAGACTAATTTGTACACACAAAATTAGAATTTGTACTCGCTTAGTTTCGCCGGAAACCCGATTCTAAGGTGGGGTCTGCTAACTTGAAATCAAGTTAGCACCTCCACTTTTTCCGATTGAAATTTTATTAGTCGCATCAAAATCTATGAATTAAAGACTAATTTGTACCCAAATTAGATTTTCACTGTTTAAACAATTTATACATTATTTAAAGAATGTTTTTCTAAAAAAAGGAAATGCAACATATAAATTAAGGACTAAACACCAACATTTTTTTGTAAACAAATTATGTTGTTAGAAAGTCGTCTGAGCCAGGGCGCAAGTTGGGAGGGAATATTGGGGTCGAAAGAATGCACTCTGCTAAATTAGTCACGATCCTCGAGATCGTTTATAATTGTGTATTGCTGTCTGCATATCTGCCGGTTTGTCTGTCCTGTGCATGCGCACAATAACAATAACCGTTTAGAAACGCCTGATCGCTTTGAAAATTAGTAAACACCGTCTTAAGAATATAAGAAAGGCGCTATTGTTTTTCAGCGACGTAGTCTATTGGCCGCCCGAATGTGAATGGTTTTTTTAAAGTAGTATCTTTTTTAATAGATTTACATTATAACTCTATCAATATATTTGACAGTCTAAGGGCCCAATGAGATGACAGTCCATTAAGTCCTAGGACACCATGGACTGCTTTATATGTATATCTCATATGACAGATATAATTGGTATATAATAGGCAAATGAAAAATAAACAAACTTCTGTTTGCTGTGTTGTCAAAATTTGAAAAATTACAAAAAAAAAGAAGGGTAGCCACAAAGGGCGATTGTTAAGCTTGGAAGAAATATGTCCATGAGTAATGTCAAATCTTTTAACAGCGAATATCTCGAAAAGTGCGAGAAGATTTATTTAGTGTGTATATCTCGAAAATGGGGTGTCAACGGAAGGTACCTACAAAGGGAAAATGCAAGATTGCGGAGAACTTTTCTAAAGGGTTGAATCTTCTTGCATTATACAGCGTATATTTTGAATTTATGCCAAGCGGTCTTTTAAATGCTTATTACGTCAGAATCATCAGTTTTCTGGCGGAACCAAGCGGGTACAAATTCTAATGTTGTGGGTACAATTTGTCTTTAATTCATACGTTCCATTATTTCTGAGGATTTCCCTTTTTTACTAAAAAATTATTTAAATGGTGTATAGTTTAAACAATGAAAATTTAACTTGGGTACAAATTAGTCTTTAAGTCATAGTTTGTGATGCGACTAATAAAATTTAAATCGGAAAAAGTAGGGGACCTAATTTGATAACTAGTTACTACCCCCACTTTAGAATCTTGATTTCAAGTTAGCACACCCCACCTTAGAATCGGGTTTCCAGCGGAACTAAGCGGGTACAAATTAGACTTTAATTTATACTTTCCATTTATTTTTATTAATTCTAAGAATTGCCTTTTTTTAGTAAAAAATAGTTTAAATAATATATAAATTGTTATAACAGTGAAAATCTAATTTGGGTACAAATTAGTCTTTAATTCATAGTTTTTAATGCGACTACAATTTCAATCGGGAAAAGTGGGGGTGCTAACTTGATTTCAAGTTAGCACCCCCACTTTAAAAATCGGTTTTCCGGCAGAACTAAGCGGGTAAAATTCTAATGTTGTGGGTACAAATTAGTCTTTAATTAGTTCTAAATCATAGGCATATGTTTACTTGATTTGGGCAAAGTGGGGGTGCTAACTTTATCGACCTCTTACCGTGACCATTCCTTTGCTTGGGTTGGGCTTATTTTTACAAAATAGACAGTATCTTCAGTAGAACAATTTGAGAAGCTTCTATCATTCATTCGTTCTCCTTATCATGCCATCAGCTAACCTTGGCCGTTGCATCTGTAATCAGTGCAGTATATTGCGTTTCCTTAGCTTCCACTGTGTCCATTCAACTGAATTTTGACTTGGATCTGTCCATTCAACACAATTGGAATGTCCCTTCAATTTATCTATCAAAACTCGCGAAACGTCCATGGAAAATACCTAACCCAGACGATAGTAAGTAAGTTCTCCTACTAAAACTACGTACACTTCACACGAATTTGTAACAAAAATAAATTCGCGAAATACTGGCCCCACAACCACCCATGTGAAGTGTCGACAGTCAGTGCTACGTCAGTGATCCAAGGTTATCGTTAGTGCTGCTATGTAACATGAGAAAAATTTAAAAAAAAACGGGGTGAGCCCATCTTCACACTCAAAATAATGAACAGTGCTGTTAAGTGCCAGATAAATGGTAACTCAAATTTTTTCGCTGTTCCTAAAAAAGTCAAGTGTGAAGTTGGCCCCACGTTTTTAAAAAACCGCACATAAAACGTTGGAATCGCAATTTTCGAGCACAAAATGGCACTAACGTAGCACTAATAATCACATGTGGTTTCACCTAGTTAAAAACGTATGGGTGGGGCTAACTTCACACTTGATTTTTTAGGAGCAGTGAAAGAATTTAAGATACCATTTCTTTGGCATTTAACAGCACTAACACCCTTTGCCCTTATTATTCCAATAAGTAAAAATTGAGTGTGAAGTTGGCCTCGCCCCGGTTTTTGTATTTTTCTCATGTTATGTAGCAGCACTTCGAGCACTAACTGTGGACACATTTTTGTCAAATTATTTCAAGTGAGCGGGGCCAACTTCACATGGGTCCCACATGATATCTGTAGTAAATAAAGAAGTCTTGCACGTATTGAATGGTAAACAGTTAATAATTAATGAAAAAAGAAGTGTAATTTAACATGGCAAAAGACTAAAATGTATGTTATTGCTTTCAGGTGTCTGCATAATTCCGGTGACTGGTGGACCTTGGTGAGTACAATTTTCTTAATTGTGATTGTGAGTGGGTAAATGTCGCGTGAAATTTCGTCTCATTATTTTGTAATTGAATTTGGTCAGCAGTGAATGTAATTGGAGGTTTCGTGAATCACAGTTGCCGATTAGTTCGATTTGAATGGAACGATTGTCGCCCTACATTTTAAACGCGGTGTCGACGCCGATATATTAGATATAAAAAAGTGTTTATCAAAACGCGTCGAAAAATCAAAATCTGAACAAACGATCGTAAATAGCATTTTTATGGTTATGGTCAACCCGCGCGTCAACATAGCAGCACACTGCAGCCATATAGAGGCAACAGAGGGTCATAAAATATAATTTCATTTCAGTTTTAGAGTTTTCCAAAAAGGTTTTCAGATAATCTGTGGTACCGCGCACGAATAGTAGTGTTCACCTAAACGCAAGGCGACGCTGAAAATAGTCGAAATAAAAACAATACACTCATCTTTGATGGGCGCCGCGACGCTCAGCCGATTACGAACTAAGAAAAATCTCTCTTTTATTTGACGCCGCAATTTTAGTTTTCTCTAAAGTGTTTACTTTTAAAGAATAGCTCGCAATTTATACTCATCAAGTGTTATTTCACGGTGCATTTGTCTACCCCCTCAAATTGGCTCGCTGCGGAAACGCTTTTCTCATAGCTGATCGGGTAATTACAGAAAACGGTTGAAAAATGGTGTCAAAATTGCATTAGCCAAATCTGGACGGCGGCGACGACTTCCGAGACAATCATCAATTCACAAATTTACGACTTTACTTAGATACGAATCTGAAGTCTGTTTGTAGACATCTTGGCTGAAGTGGTTTCATTGTACGAGTTTATCTCTACGAGCGCTTCGTGCGCCTGACAGATTTCTCGGATATAAAATGCTAAATTGAATAAATTTTGATTGATTGACAGAATGGGAATGAATATATGTGGGGATTTTCTATTTGTATACCTTTGATGTAATTGCCTAAAATCATTCTTCCGCCTTTCCTAACGATATGTCTTTATTCGGGATGAGTGACGTGGCATTTATTGCTAAACATTGCTTGTACTTATTCAGAGAGCTTTGATTCTTATAATGGAAAATAAAAGAAATATATTGGAGTTTAAACCGATATTTAAATAAATAAATAAAATAACAGTGTTCATACTGTTGTGTAAACTACATGGGGGTTGTTGTTTCTCTAGGTTGAAACAAGACCCAAGCCACCTTTTGTAGTGTGAAAATACGTGTTGTTCACGTAATTTCTGTCTGAATATCGGAAATAGCAGTCAGGATAGCCTGTATGTAACATAATGCTAGTTAATTCATGAGATCTGGGGAATTTTTTGTTTCAAATACATACAGAATGCCAAAAATTTGTTGAATTGTTATTTTACTGTTTTTACGAGAGTTTATAGTTTTATTTGGTCAGGTGTTGATATAAAGTTGTTATCGGACAAGAATTAATTGGTGTTTCGACAAACAATGTCACGTGCGAGATAAGCGATGCAGGTGTTTTATAGAGTTGAATGTGTTTGTGCTTGTTACACGTGGAATTTCGTGTTTAAAAAGTTTGTGCTATCAAGAATAAAGAAATAATTGGTGTATATTATAAGAAATTTCGTATATCTTGTCCTGACCGCATACCATTGCATTTTACGAGCGGTTGCAAGTTAAATTTAGGGGTGATCAGACAATAATTATTCAATTTTAATCGTTTTCCTTAGGTAAAGGTACAAGTAATACCAAGCACAGTCAAATCGACGTGTACTTCGATGCGGCTTACAAAGAAAAGGGAATGAAGATGGACACCCAAAATCAAGCCAAAGTAAATGCGCGAAAAATTGCGTGGTTAAATTCTATTAATAGGTGGAGCCATCTATCAAATCGCTTCAAATGTTACGGGGGTTCTTCGATAAGTAGTAAACCGTAAACAATAATAATGCTTCGCGTTACAATTGTTTGTAATTGCTTTTTTTGTTTAAAGTTTATCGCTTTTGTCAATTGTTTATTTAGATTTGTGTATTGAATTGTAAAACGAGAAATTGCAGGTTAAATTGTAGGGGCATCTGGTCGTTTGCGATAAGAAGTTTTGTTATCGGAAGAAATTTCTTTCTTTCTACAAGAGATAACGGAGATGCAGCTGTTACGATGTGCGCGTTAGTTCGGCGTAAGTAGGGACGATTCCTTCGTAGCTGAGCGTTATCCTGAAGAAGACTTTATAGTGGAAGTGGTGCTGCTTTAAATCCTGCAATCAAGTGAACAATGAGACTGCTGCTGATTCGCGACGGTAAAAAGAGCGTGTAAATTTGCATACGCTAAATCTCGGGCGGGTCAGCCCTAGTTGTTTTGTTGAAGTTCGTCGGTTTCGAAATAAAGTGTGCAGAACAAGTTACGCAATCTTAACAAAGTACGAGTACGAGTACGAGAGGAAGTCAATAAAGTAGTAGCTTAGTAAAGTTACTACCGTCCGGGCAGCCACCGAGAATCTTTTTATTTATTTATCAAGCCATTGCGAGTCATTGAGTTCAGTTTATTAAAGAAGTGTAGTTTCCTCAAGCTGTCAGCGAGTGTTTTTGTGTCTTTGATAAGTGCAAACCTTTCACGACGAGATTACTTGGATTCTAAAAAACTGTAATTTGGCATGTTTCTTGTTTTTAATTGTCAACCGCTTGCGTGCGGGGTATTATGTCCAAACCAGCTTTGCAAGGTTCTCTTTTTTCAGGTTAATACAAACTCATGCTCATAATTTTAGAAATGTTTGTATTAGGATCACAGAAACACAACGATGTGTAGAATTTATGAGCGGATACCTCCTCACACAATATTCTCCTAACACAAATTTCTTGTTACATTTAACGCTGATACAGATTGCTGCGTAATAGTTTGTGTAACATAGGAGAAAAGAGGTGTAAGCAATCGAGGATAACGCACGAAGATCCTTCGCTTGTTTCCAGTCGTTTCAGCTGCTCGGTTTACAATTGAAAAGATTCTGGCGTCCAGTTTACCATCTTAATTCTGAAAAACGCAGCTAGACGTAAAATTATATACTGACTTCAGGAATTTTCAAGAGGAATTTTATGCCACGAACCTGAGAAAATCGTCTACCGTTTGTAAGATGCCATTAAAAATGTCCGTGGGGAGAACTAACGAACCACCCTTAATAATTGTAATGTCTGTTACAGCATGTGTAAATTTAATATCAACCGCCATATGCATATTTTTGGATATTTGATGCGTTATTGCTAATTTCACATGAAATATGTGCAACAAAGTTACGGCTTACGTAATGTGAAATGATGTGAAATGTCATTCTTATTAGTCTTATTAAAAAATTGTAGATTAACAACGAAAATGAAAAAGTAAGTGATTTGGGGAGAGCCCGTGATTTATATCCAAACAAAGGGACAAAAGCAAAAACGCTCCTTTACATATCGCATTGTTGTGCGTATTTGATTCTGATGCTTTCCTTTCTCATTGGAAAGAAAAGGAATACAAGTAGATTTATTTGAAAACACGAAAATTACTATACTATCTCGATCTACATATCAAACACGCAACATAAAAAAATTTTCAGATCTATGAAAGTTGCGTTCGTGTCGCATGCACATTTCAAAACTGTAAGTACATTTTTATTATTTCTGCATATCATTACATAAGCTATAATAAACTTTCTTTAACGTTCACTAAACAAGCTTAACTACTTAACACAGCAAACATATACTCGCACTAATGAGTTTTTATGATACGTTGGATGTATAATTTTCATGAAGGAAAAGGCAAAGAAAACGAACGACATCTCCCGTATAAGACAATAAAAATTGTAATAAACTGAAAAACAAACCACGAAAAGATTTTATATCTGACAAGGGATTGCGAATTCAAAGATTTTTCACCTATAGGAAAATGGCTGAAAGAAAAAAGGAACGACGACGCCCGCCACTTACCCATGGATCCCCCTTAAATATTCCGAATCGCACTTAACATAATTCGCAATAAACTGTCCCTCGAGACCGAAGTGTACATAGAAAACTCTCGCAGTATCCCCATTACTTATAAATAATAAAACCGAAAACCAAGTTACGGCCTAAAGTGCACTCGAAACTTTGCAGTTTATGTACACTATCAAGAAAATCGTCAAAATTCAACCACTTCGCCAACTAATTAAACTTCAACGAAATCAACTTGAAATTTTCTTAATTTGTTAAATAATCAAAACGTCGAGGGGGTCCGGGCGAAACCGACGAGGGAATCGGTAATTAAAGTTCGCTATAAATGTCGTCCGCTACAAATTTAATCAGAAAAGTTGACGTTTCATTCTTAAAACGAGTACAAATTTGCATACATAAGGGGCGCACTCGACATGAAAACGTCAATTCGATTCAAAAATAAATTTAATTACGCCCATGAGAAAATATTTCTTTTTGGTTTTACGGATCAAGTCGATCAAATTTGTTTTGCAATTTCTTTCTAATAAACCATTTTGCTTGCGACATTTATGAAAATAAAGTCGAACTGGGACAGTAAACAGATTAATTCAAATCTCCACACACGAGTGCGTTTTTATTTACAGCGCTTGATCTTAAATTCTTAAACTTCAAATATTGTCCAGAAGAAGAACACTAACCCCGGTAAAATTAGACTTCGCAAATTCCCACCCTTAAAAATTCTGCTTAGGAATATTTGCCTTCTGGATAATAGCCGCCCCATGGAAATTTAACCAGAAAATATTCACTCCCATATGACACCCCCAAGGTATATTCTTGAAATTTGTTCGCCAGGTAAATTCGTTCTCCGGAGAATTTGGAAGCGAGAACAGTGAAAGCCTACAGTAAGTATATTCGGCCTCGAAAAGGCTCCTCAAAAATTGTTTCAAGTCGCTCCCATCATGATCTCGCCAGGAATATTCTCCTAAATGCCTTATTATGTTAGTTTTTTGTTTTGCCGCCCGAGGTCGCTGCTATCCCTTCTTTTTTGATTCGGTATTGCGTGCAATTGTACTTCCTTCCTTACGCGCGGTGAAGTTACTGACTTTTGTCTACCTGCTTAAGGAATTTATTATCTTTGAAGTGGTTTCTCTTTCTCTTGTTCATCTCTATTTTTATAAATTTGTTTTACGTTTCCTTACGTTCTTTTTTGTTTCCTGTTACGTTGTGTCTACCTATTACCTACTGAATACGTGGATGACATCGCCACTTTTGCAAGATTGACAGTAGCGAACGACGCTACAGATGAATTTCTACATTACCGGCAAATTCCCCGCCATTTCGGTGAATCCAAACATGTCATTCTACCTACATTAACCATGTGAATCTACTTCATTCTATCAAAACTACCTACATTACCCTTAAGAATCGCTCCAATGTATCTGGTCTTACTTACGCCACTTGCATTGCTACGAAGATATATTTCCGAGACCCGATTTTGTTGACGATTATTTTTCTTACTTCGAGAATTCATTTCTGTTAGTTTGAATGTACCGAGACTTTGTCCGAAGCCGATATTTACACGTTTTCAGTTAGGTTATTTATTTTACTGCGAAAAATTTGTTCATACTATCTTATTTACATTTTTAGTTGATTAGATCAATAGAAATTTAATTGTATCGTAAAGTACTTTTCTTGAGTTTAACGGCACCCTTATGCTTTTAGACAGATGTTGTTAGGATAATCCGTCGTGTTAAAATTTTGCTTTTGCTAGTGTAGTCATTCGAATTATTGATTATTATTGAGTATCCATTACGATTTTAGTATACGATTGCCAAGTGTCAGACGTTAGCATTGCTTTCGCAATATTTTATGTGCCGCGCTATTCACTACCTTTCTTGTTTGTTTGTTTGTGTTGTCTGTTACAGATTAGGCTGAACGCGCCCTTTTGAGCTCTAAGGGTTGCGACCTGAAGTTCAAAGGCACATTTTTCGTAAACTCCTTGATATAACAGTTGAATTTCCGTTTTTGCTTTGTTTTGTTAGTGTACAACAACGCCAACTCACGTCTACTTTGCCTGAGCTTACTGTGTGCTTATCTCCAGGTAATTGCCCAAAGTGAACGTAACAATTTCTTCAAATGGTAAATTTTCCAGTTTGCACTTATCTTAATTTGTTCGCAATAAGATATATTGTATTGTTACCGCTGCATACGAAGAGTGAGCCCGAGTAGATTCAATGGCGTCAACGAACCGCGTTTAAAAGTGCGTGAGCCATGCGGGTTAGAACGAACCGTGGAGCTATACCAGTTTTTCTACTCGGTAACAAAAAATCCGAAGTTAAAGTAAAAAGGAAAGAGACTGATAGCGATCGTTGAAGAGTACAGGTCGTCCGCGCCATAAAATATCTCAGATGAGCTTACGTTAGTGGCTCTAACTTTGGCTACAAGGGTCCTGGGTTCGAATCCCAGGTAAGGCATGGCTGTTTGTGATTCTATGAGTTGAGTGGGGAGAGTAGCAAATTGCTAACACTCCGTACACTATAAAATAAAGGTTAAAAAAATTGCAAATTCGAAATGAATTTTATAATCTTTCCTCATACACATCCGGCAAGAAAATTGAGACCTCGGTAGCCTCGACCAACAAAAATTTATTCTGAAACACATGAAAAAAATTAAAACAAAATCTCTGAAAGAAAGAAAAGCTTACTTTTTAGGACATAATACCCCGCCCACAGCGGGTCGACAATTAAAAATAAAAAAAATCGTAAATTACTTTTTTCTATTTCGGTGTCACAATGAGAATTTTGTGCAACTGTTTTCGGCAAAAACAGTGTTTCAATGAGTTCCATTGTAACATTGTTTTTGGTAACTTTTCATCTGTAAGTTGGCAGTTCGCCAAGACGTCAACGTCAAATCATCAGATGTAAAATTAAATTACGTAAAATTTATGTTTTCCTTGATTTTTGGTACACGAAGAACTTAATACATTCCAAATCAGCAGTTTACACATCCACCATAAATAAATTTATCTACGAGTAAAAAATTACACATTCACGGAATTTAGTTTCCAAATGTCAGTGTTGGTTTATCTACGCTGCCAACTTAAAATTTGTCAACGTAAACGGTGTTGCCAACTTAAGACATAGTAATTCTAAAGTTTCCTGAAGTTTTTGATAATTACTTTTTAATTAAATTAAAGCCCCGAAATAGAAAAAATAGTATGAAAAACACGTGTTACAATGCTTTATTGTAATACTCCTATCTTGTGGACACAATAGGTCGCATTGTAACACTTGTCTTTCAATATACTATTTCCCGTGTGGGGAGATAAAAAGGTCCCCCCCCCCTCCCCCCCAAATTTATTCAACAGAATTGATTCTCTTTCCTACTTCAAGTTGTATATCGCAACCCTGAAGAGTCTAACGCCCACATCGTAAAACACCTGCATCTTCTAACAAGTTAAAAAGTAATCGTAAACGATTTACATAAAGCGCATTTCCACTTGCATTCATTTCCCATTTGTAAGATGCAACTTCTGTTAAAATCGTAAAAATCCGCCCACAAATATGAAAGATAGCGTTGCACATGGGCAATCCATTGTTGACGTGCTACTTCAATTTCAGTTTATGAGAAGAATTTCATTTCAATGCTTTTCTAAATAAGAAAGTTGGAACTGCGCATGCGCAAACCTAAATTTTAAAACTAATGTTAGATTTTCCTTTGTTCCAAGCGCCTAAGTATCAAATTTCACTTAAATAGTTCCATAGATAAAAAAGTTGGCACTGCGCATGCGCAAAATAAAATTTTGAAACTGGCGCTAGATTTTCCTTTATTCCAAGTGCCTATGTATCAATTTCATTTAAATTCTTCCATAAATAAAAAAGTTGGCACTGCGCATGCGCAAAACCAAATTTTGAAATTGGCGTTTGATTTTCCTTTATCCCAAGTGCCTATGTATCAAATTTCGTTTAAATTCTTCCATAAATAAAAAAGTTGGCACTGCGCATGCGCAAAACCAAATTTTGAAATTGGCGTTTGATTTTCCTTTATTCCCAAGTGCCTATGTATCAAATTTCGTTTAAATTCTTCCATAAATAAAAAAGTTGGCACTGCGCATGCGCAAAACCAAATTTTGAAATTGGCGTTTGATTTTCCTTTATTCGAAGTGCTTATGTATCAAATTTCGTTTAAATTCTTCCATAAATAAAAAAGTTGGCACTGCGCATGCGCAAAACCAAATTTTGAGATTGGCGTTTGATTTTCCTTTATCCCAAGTGCCTATGTATCAAATTTCATTCAAATACTTTTATAAGTAAAAAAGTTTGCAATTCGGTTTATAAATGGTCGAGATGCGAAAAGGGCACTGTGAATTTTGAATCGATTCGATTCAACTTTTGGCATTGCGTATTATATGGTTAAAGCTATGCCCATATTGAATTTCATGCAATTCAGTTCATAACTAACGGAGATGTAAAAGCGATCGAACATTTCTAAACAAAGTTATCGTTCACACGGACAGATAGATGGACAGACAGACAAAGGAACAGACGGACAGACCAACAGGCAGACGACAGATAGCAATGCAAAATTATAAACGATCTCTAGAATCGTTAATAAACGGCAAAAGTGTAAAATTATGGAACATGTAAAAAACGGTTTTTTGTTTTTTTTACAATAACTTTTTTTGTAAGCGGTACAGAAAAAATTTCTTCCTTGGTACAAGACTCGACACCTTAACGAACCAAATAGCGAAAAAAGTAGAACAATAGCTCTTAAGATAAAAAACTAGTAGCGTCGCAAAGTTAGCGGACGGACGGACGGACGGACGGACAAAGTGGCCACAATAGCGCATTTTTTTTTTATTTTTGTGGAAATGCGCTAAAAACGGTCAGAACGCGCGTTAAATAATTTTCGTCTGATAAAACACCTTAAGCAACCAGATGTGTCGTAAACTATACAACGCAATTTCACGTTTTACAATTAAATACACAAATCTAAATAAATATCGAATAATGTACAGGGTGTTCTATTTAAAAAAATGAAATTTTGGTGTGTCTAGTAGACATTAAAAATCCCGCAACTTTTCTTGCATATATTCCTCGATAATCGACCGTTTCCATACTTATCAGCGACACTGTATAAACCAACACTTCAAACAGTGGTAGAATAAATGTTATTAGTTATTAATTAAATGCTAAAAAATGTAGTGCTATATAGGGTGTAGTATTTCAGACCTCTCAGATCATAATTCTTTATCATAAAAGATATCGAGAAAATATGGAGGCACGATTACCGTCGCCATGTTTCTAAAATATTTCTGATCTCCAGTGGCGTGCTGTTTCCAGTGGCGTATCAAACCTGGGATTTTTCTAAGTGCAATTTCACTGCTTGTTATTCTAATTTATTTGATTAATTAATGATTGATTGCAATAAACCGGTAGCACTTTTATCTCGGCTTTTATTAATTAATTTGACTTGAATTTAAAACTTTCTCTTAGATAAAGTGTAATATTTACCTATACATTTTTTACCAACCGAAAAACATAACATAAATAACCACCGATTTTTTAACTTGCACTGCACGTTTAAAGTTCTGCGGTCGCTACAAATTGGTCCTTCGAACCGTATCAGTTTCTTTCGTTTTATTTCACTTTCTCGCAAACATGATCGACCCGGGGTTTTACAACAGCAAATTAAGTTAAAAACGACTCACCTTAGTTTACCATAATATAATAATTTTCTACACGATCTAAAGCGGCAAAAAGCTCTTCTAAGTGCGGCAAAAATTTGAGATATTATTAACGTCGTGGCACGGAAGGCAGTTGTCTACGAAAAACGACGCAATTTACTTTTTTGTCACGAGCACGTTTGAAAACATTTTCTCCTTATTTCTTTTAGCACTTAGAGTGGTCTCTATGTTTTCGTTACTCTTCCATTATAAACGGCGAGACCCATAACTGAAAATTAAGAATCAACTTTCCGGGCCACACTTTCGTAAATTTAGTTCCCTTGTAAAGGTGGAAATGTAATTGTATGGGTAGTGCAGTATGTGCCAACAAACTTGAGAACTTTCTTTTCAACTCGAATATTTTGAGTAGTTGGAAAATGCCGTGGAAAGTGTGTTCTTAACGTAATAAAAGTGCAGTTGGTTGCAGCGTTCTTCGATATGAATGGAGGAAAACATTCAGAACCGGAAATATTCCAACACGACTTCGTGGACAGCGAATGGTTTTAGTTATTCCCAAAGAATACTCGAGCAGGGGACCTGAAAGGGCGGATAGTATAAAACAAACTTAGATTTTGAATTGCTTCCCTGAGCGGCTCGCATCAAGGCACAGTTTGAAAAGCCCATTCCGGGTTCACTGCCGGATCCAACTTTTGATGTGTATTGGCTGGAAACATTGTGGACATCTCCGTTAAATTTATCCAGTCTCTCCGCGGAGATATTGTATAAATAAGTTTAGTTTGAAAAATTTTATCGCGATCTATTTATTATTTAAACGGCATTACGTCGGCGCATTTTTTAATGTCGGCGAGCCCGCTTTTTATTTATTCAACCCCATAAATTCACGTCGGAAGATATCCTGAGTAAATATTCAGAAAGGGAATTAATTTGCAACTATGTAAACGTAACTGTTAGTCAAACCTAATGCAACATGAGCAGAAGAGAAATCGTCGGGGCATTATTCTTTTCGTTTTCGACCGAATTGATTGAACGCCGCCCATTTTTACTTGCTTAAATACCACATTTACCGCACCGCAACTTTTTGACCGAGTCTCGCGTGCCTTCTGGTATTACGTTGAGAAAACCCGGACGTTTGTTTTCTGCAGTATCACATACGGAAATTACTATTTACGTCATAGAAAATGCATTATGGCTTTTTCTAATTGTTTCCTACCACGAATACTGAAGCCGAATAAATATTTATTAGGTATAGGTTGGTTTTTAGTTATTTAACAATGGAACCGAGGTTCGATTGCGGCAAATGGTCTTTATTGATATTATTTTACACGCGATGTTGTTGATGTGGAAAAAATCTGGGAACACTTCGAACTGAGCATAAGTAATGGAAGTAAATTAGTTCTTTCGGAGAAGGCAACGGCCCATATTTTGGCTCTAAGAAGGGAACCGTTGGACACACCTGAAAAGCGTTCTTGTACGTGTTGGTACGTGAGACGTAATCGGGAAGGGAATTAAATAAAAGACAGAACTTTTGTGCGTAAGAAATGAAAAGAACAAATAAATATATTACGCACAAGACCATACCAGGGAAACCTTGTACGGGACAAAAACCCCGGAATAGGTCACACAAATACATGAAATAAATCACTTACAGCAACGAAATGCAAGAAAAAGTACACATAAATAAAACATCTCAAATTGTATGATAAATCTCAGGTAATGGAATCAAATGCAATTAAACAAATTCATAAAAACAAAACACACGAGACATCATAAATGCAGTGGAAAACATGATAAATCAATGTAGTACAAAAACATCACAATACGTCATGTACAATCAATTGTAAAAAAAAGTGTATTGGACAAAACCTCATAGCAGAATCCGGAGACAGCCGTGCTAAAAGTTTCGTATTCCAAAGAATATCGCTTGCCATCCAACGTGGAAACGCCGCTAGCATTAGGGGCACCTTCCCAGATCATCTAGGAATGGACGAAATATTTTCATTGTGAAAGTGAATCGTGGCAGAAAACTCAAGTGGGTACTTGCTGAGCTCTCCAAGCCTTCTACTGACGCTACTTGCGTCCATCACATTATATTAAGATTATTGTTGTTAGCTACTCATACTCTTAGTTTAGTTTAAATTCAATAAATTACAAAGTATTTGAATACTAAAAAAAAAATTGAGATAACACAACTCGTAAAATGATAAATTGCATGTAGATAGGAAGCATCAAAATGGTGTGGCTCTACTTCAGCCTTCATTAACATAATTTTATTTAACACGAAAAATACATGTGAGAGCGCCAATAGCAAGTGTTGATGCGGAAGACGATCATCGCTCACGCAAAACATATTTTAGATTGAAAAAATGTTAATGAGAGGTCCCCCTAAATATCTCGCATTGCTAAGATGCCAAGAACTGCGATCCGCACGAGATGAGTAGGCAACAGATACAGCGAACGGTCGAACTGTATTAGGTACCTGCTCCACAGAGACAGGTTGAACCACTCGCACACAGACACATCATATAAAAGAGCCCCCCTTTTCATATAGCTAAAGCACAAGAACTGTGGCGCGTCACGAATAAGAAAGTAACAGATACAGCGAAAAATCAAATTGAGAATCTGTGAGAGGTCTAACAAGGGATTCGGTTGGCCAATCGAAAACTTTCCCCCAAAAAGTGGCATATTTTCTAGAGTAAGGAGTATTTAGGACATGTGTCGGACCGTGGTGTTGCTGTTGGTCCTGAGAAGGCAAGATCCATTAGTGAATGGCCCATTCCACTTGATAAATCTTAAGTAAGAAAAGTGCACCTAATACCGACGATTTGTGGCGGTTTTTCCACAATTGCTAACCCTTTGACTAGCCGTACGGAAGCCACCAACGTTTCTGATTGGACAGAAAAGAGTTCCGCTGCTTTTCAGGATTTGTAAAGGCGATACTGGGTTATCCTAGATTGGACCAGGGTATTCATTTTGAATATCGGCGCCAGTAACGTCACAATTGGAGGTGTTTTTTTCCAAAAACAAGATTAATGGTGGTTACCTTGGAACAAAGAAGACGCTGGAACTTTGCCCATTTGAGACAACTGCGGTCGATATAACCGGACGGATTTTGGGGGCCATGGATTACTTCAGCAAATGGGTCGAGGCATTCGCTATGCCGAATCAGGAGGCGTTGAGTTCAATGTGGAGATTATGACAAAAACTGATGGATATCATTCATAACTTGGTGAGATCAGGGCTTCAGAGTGCCATTGACAGGATGAAACAAAGTTACGACGTGAGAGCTTCAGAAGGGGGACACAATGCCGATGATCTAGTATGGTTTTGGGCGGGTCGTCCATACAAGGTTATGAGTTATGAGTTGAATAACCATTTTTACCACGGAGGAAGTACGAGTACCTCATACAATTCCGATTCTTCGCTGTGCTCCATCATCCCATGCGGACTGCAACTGTTATGTCTTAGCAATACGAGAAAGGGGGATTTTTAATTAACTTTTCTTCCGCTTAGTATGTGGTTCTGTTTGTGACAGTTCCTAGTTACTTTTTTAGTAGCTGTTCATGTTTAATGTTGCAAGGAATTGCTTCGGTATTTTAAAAAAATTCGGCCAAGTGGAAGAACGAGAGAAAAACAATGTATGTGTGAGAAAAGCTACAGGATAACGGACGTGTCGTACTATGTGTTGACAAAGTGGAGTATCAGCTGAAGTGGAATAGAGTTCAGGAATGGAGGAAAAAGGTGTTGCAGTCCGAGGCACGAAAAGTTGAGTACCTAAGGTAGGGTGTGGATTTGATCATCTCGTTTGTCCGTAATATGCTTACGCGAGTCCAGGTGTGCAATTATAATGCAAAGGATTCGATTTATCCAAGATCAGTGGACTGTTCATCCCCCAAGAATGGATATTGTTTTAAAGTTGCAACATATCATTTCCATGATCCTCGGCCCGATAAGGTTCTAAGGAGGGGGCTTTGTAACGATCAAGTGAGTTCTGACTCCTAATCAGTTTGTGGAAAAACGTGTTATTGGGGGTCGGGGGGGGGGGGGGGTAATTCCATACCATATACGACATCGCTTAATCCTTCTTCAACAACAGTCATGAGAGTTCTGAATCCTGAACAGTGTTTGAACCGAAGATTGAACAAAGGTGTTTCTGAGGGTTATGGCATACCTCCCCAGGAGAAGGCAGGTCCATTGCCATTTTCAGAATACCACCATAAAGAGGTGCTGACGTAATAGACTTTCGTTGCTGGGAGGTATTTCAGGCTCCCCGGTTCTACGTTCTCTGCCGTACGGAGAAGAGTATCACTATTAATCCTTCCTCAGCAACTGTAATAAGAGTTCTGAATCCTGAACATTGTTCGAACGAAGGTATTTCTCTTAGTAGACGGTAGTTCTATTGCTATTTCCAGAATACCACCATAAGAGGGTAATTTCCTGCATAGTCATCGACTCTTTCGTTGCTGAGAGTATTCCATATCATCGAGAATCTCATAATCCATTCCCACCAGCTGTCATGAGAGTTCTGAAGTTCAAAGAAAATGAGTTCAACGAAAACAGCATTGACCACGTGACCAAAACTCGCCAACATCTCGCAAGGTGATTAAATTACAGCATCCGTGAAAGCATTGCAACATTTTTTTCGTTTTTTAACGACCTTGCACGACAAACACAGGTTACGCGCCGGGAAATTCCCTTCACCAAAGGCACGACATTGTAAGGATTTGCAAGGTCATTTGATTTTACTGAATTCATTTCACGTGTGAATATTTTCTGTGAAGCTAGGAAAACGTTACATGCAAGTATAAAACCTTTTTGGTTTTGCTTGAACGTTTTGCATTTTTTTTCTGTTCTGTAGAAATGGTACAGTGATCATCCAATTCTCTATCGATTTAACAAGCAAAAAACCAAAAGAAAAATCCCAAAATTCCAATTACGCAAGTATTTTATTGTTTTACTTAAACGCTTTGCTTTTTCTACAGTAGAACTTGCACCACAAACAAGGTCACTCATTAATTACGTCACCGGGAGAATTCACCTTGGCCAAAATAAGCACACAAATATCATCTAATACTAATCGCTTCGATCTCAAAGTGGTCAATTCACTTCACCCTATCATTCCGAAGGTACTAAAATAACGATTGCTGCTCTTTAGACAAATAAAAAATGTAAGAGGATCAAGTGATCAACAAGATAACGAGCCGCGGGTAATACGTTTAAAAAACCAAAAGAACTTGCACCACAAAACAAGGTTACCGCTTAGTTGTGGGGAGAAGTACGCTTTTTCCACTTAATAGTTAGAAGTAGCATCTTCCATATCTCGAGATTAAAATTAAATAAATAAATAAAATTAAAACTCAGATTTAAATATTCTGGACGCCCATGGTATGAACATTTGCAATTTTTAGAGACTGTGATTTTCTATTTTCATTTTTCACAGAGGATCTGTACATAAGGTGAGAATGTGTTGACTTAAAATTTTCACTTTTAATCTATTTAGCGTATTTTTCCATTAGTTTCAAATCTTAAAGTTGAAATTAAATAAAGAGCGCATTTAACGACTGAAAGCCTTTTGACACGTATTTTAATATTTTCCCCCATATACTTACAACGTTAAAAGTTAAGAAAAAAATGTACTTTTTGTTAATTATTTCCAAGAATTAAATTCCTCTAGAAAATTCCTTAGGAGATAATCTGCATAAGAAATGTTGCAAAGAACGTTTTTCCTCTACTAAATGCAAAAAGCTCAAACAAAAGCTTTTGAACCGAGCAAGGATTGAACGTTCTCCTTCTGAAATTGGAAGAGACAATAAATTTTCATGTTTTCTCCGCATTCAAATGTCGTTTTTGACTCACGTTTATTAATATTTAACTTAATTTGTCATTAATTTTACGGAGCTCGCTTTGTTCATTGTTGAGCTTTAGAGACGTGTGACATTATTATTGCTGCTTCTGGCTCATTTAAATTCAAGCTCGAGAGTGTGATGTTATCAATGAGAAATGTGCATGTATTTATTCATTTAACTGAACCGTATTTTCGTTAAGCAAACTTGATAAAGCATTTCGTAATTAAGTGACAATTTTGCCCTGCATTCTTGTTTACGTACCAGACCCGCCTCGTCGGTTGCGGCGTACACGCCCGAAATGCAATAAATAAAATCGCTCACCCGGAAGCAATATCAACGGATCCTTAGAAATCTTTCATATGCATCTGCGGAGTTTAAACAAAATAAAAGAATTTTAAATCTCTTCCTCTGGAAGCTTTTGTTTAATCTCGAAGGGCGTCGAGTTTCAGTGTACACCATGTAGTCCTTTGAGCTCTCTATACTATCGATTACTCAAAGGAACGTTTCGATAGTTCATCTAACACCCCATAGTCTTGTAGTAATTTAATACTTTTTGTTCTCAAACCTCCCTTTGATTGATCCTTAATACATCAGACGGTAATGCGCGTTTTCTTTATTATTGTGTGAAACTAATTTGTAAAATATTCGAGCGTACGTGTTTAAATTTTGGTGGTAATATTTAAGAGTTGATATATTTGGATTTAATATTTAAAATATACAGGTTGTTCCAAATTCCAGGCCCGCCATTTTGATCTCGATTTTGTTGGTTGACAACGCCAAGTACGACTTCGTAGGGGATGAATTTCAGACGAAATTTACGTTATTTAAACGATGCCGACGATAACGACGTCGAGAACGATTTTCACGGCGATCTATAAGTTAAATTCGACGAAGTGACATGCTGCTTTCTAACAACCATATTCGTGTTGACATAATCGACTGTTATCTAGTTAAATCTAGTTAAGCTCTCTTATTAAATCCCTCCCAGGGCACATCCGAATCCTGGCACAATAAAAAATTCGACTTCAAACTTCAAAGTTAAGCATGAGATATCTATCTGGATCGTTAAGGGGTTCGAATAAACACACGATTTACATGATTTCACACAAACAAAATTTTTTTAGTCGTACATAATCTTGAAATCCTAACTATCAAGAATGGACTGCAACAACGTCCGTCTGACATACTCTGCATAAGCGTTCGATTACAAATAACCAAAATCAAGGAATGTTAAAACTTGTTACGTTCACTTTGGGCAAATGTAACAAAATTAGCCTTGAGATAAGAGTTATCCGATAGGTGCCACTTAGTCTTTAGTAAATGTCAAAAGAGAGGGGAGAACACTTACCAAGATAATAATAATAATAATGCATAAATCTTGCTAATGGGAGAAAGGGAGAAAAAGACAGACTAAGAGATCCTTATTCTGGTCCTGCGAAGCTAAGGGAATAAAATACTTGATGGAAATAGAACATAAAAAATAATTGACATCACAATCGATGGCGATTTAATCAATGATCTCAAAAATATTACAGGGTGTTACATGACCGCATGTAAAAAAAATTGGGTGATAGAGGGGGATCAGGGCAAGCACTTTTTCCAAATAAACCGAGGGTTCAACGTGTTCGTTTGGGAGCCACCCCCAAAGCAGTGGTGAAATTTGGATTTCTTCTTTCATTTTTTTCTCTCCAACCATAAGAGTTACACAAAGATGGGTGGCACGTCTTTGAATAAGTTTTCGGGTATGCCCTATCCGATTTTAAAAAAAAAAGTTCATAATTCCTACCACGAAAGTGCGCACCCCTACTTGGGGGTGCGAAAAATATTCTGATTTCGACGAAATTGGTATCTGGGGGTTTTTGAACCTGAAAATAACGAATCTGGAATTCGAAAAAAAAGTTCCACTGCAATTCTTGGCCAGACAAAGAAAATGAAGAGAATTCCACGAAATTTGTTGTGTGCATACTTGATGAATTAAGGAACAACATTGCCGAACAGTTTTTTAAAATAACTTTTCAAACAAAAGTTATACTCATTTGAAGATTGGGCCTTCGGGTTACAATGTGTCCCCAGCCTTCTAGTGTGTGATCTTATTTCGCATGTAGTTAATTGAAAATGTCACAAATAACAAAAAAATACGATTTAAGTCGATTCTTCGGAGTAAACAATTAACGTAGCTAAATTGTAAATATCGTATGTAGATAAACAAAGTCCACGTAAGTAGGTCACAGGTAGAATCACCTGTTTGATAGAATTGAAGTAGAATTTTTCCCAGCCGGTAATGTAGAAACATATACGCGTCGTTCGTCACACATAAATGAAACTTGGGAGAGAAAGAGGAGGAAATTAAAGGTAGAACTTGAGCGAATGTTAAAGCCATAAAGATAACAGATACTGAGAAAATAATGCCGCGTAATAGTGTAACAGACCTCGTATTGGTTAAACGCAAAGTACTAATCCGTAAAAACGTTTCGATGGAGCCCCCAAGACATCAAAGAGGAAGAGAAACTACTCCAAAGATAAATATGGTAAAACAAAAACAATAAATCACTGTTATCAGGTATGGCACGAAGCCAGTAAAAGTAATGGTGTACCAAGAGACACTTGCAAGTAATCAATTCGAAGGTAGAAGGGGAAAATAAATACAACTGCCCGGGAAACATAAATTGGAATGAGAAGGGATACCATTAGAAATACAGTGGAAGACACTGTGCGACCTCGGACGGCAACACAATGAACTATGCCAAAGAAACCCATAATGCGAAAATAAAGAACTAGGTAAAAGAACTCTACTACAACATTAACTTACATCTTAAGTTGTAGTAGATGGCGTAAGGATATTGAATAGCGTAGTATTTCCTAAAGTGGGTCGCGATCGAATATTCAATGGGCCTTAATGAGCGATCGTATAAGACATGAATTAAAAAAATGATCAAAGTCCTCATGTGAGATCGACAGGACTTTTTTGTGTGGCAGATCAGTACTCTATTAGCCAGTTTTGACTCCACCATCGATGAGATCTTGTCGGGGCCTACTATCTTCCCTTTGTCGGTACCCACTTCTGACGTCCCGTTTACCCGCAATTCACATTTGGATGGATTTCACTAAAAACCCTCTACAAAATAGTACTTAATTTTTGGGGCACTCGAGACACGAGTAAGAGGTCGCGATTTGGGGCGCCAGAAATCCGCTACCCCTCGATGACGCACGCCTTGCAAAAATTTCCGGGCACACAAAGCACTAATTGAAAATGAAAAACGCGCTTAACCGAAACGTTTAACACCAACTTGTTCTTCTTTAACTTTTCTTCTGATCAGGTTGCAGGAACGTAAATGTTATTCAAGTTGAATTAAGCTGACCGAACAAAACACGACCGATGAATCGAAGGCTATCCAGAAACAGTGAACGACAACTTACATGAATATTTCTTGATTACAACGTACTGAATTCTACTTAACTAACAAACATTGTTTTTTACGATGAAGGGCAATTCGGCCTCGAAATTGGAAAAAGCTCGTTTCTTACGCCAACTCCAGTATTTAACGTATCTTCCCTTCGTAAACAAATCGAAATTTTTCATCCAATTACCGGAGCGTAGCAACCCGACCAACCAATCAGAACTCCCTTCCTAGACGTTCTTTTAGTCACGTAGGTAAATTTTACGCGAAAATGTCTTTTCTAAACTAAGCTATTTCTACGAAGATACACCATTTTTCCCTCAAATAAGTGCATTCTAGATAGAATATAGATATATAATTAAATCAACCTTTTATAAAAGTAGTCAAAGTACCCATAAATTGAGTCTGAACTGACACATAAGCAAAATTGATAACGAAAATAAGAGATAATTTTCCCTACATTTAACAATTCTAGGAAATCATCAAACCACTTGGATACAAGCTGAAAACGCAATAATCGTTTGGTGTTTACACGCAAGACCCAACCAGATTGATTGAATTGAAACGAAAATTTGATTATTAATTAACGACCCGTAATTACTTCAGGCGTCTGGACCAAAACATCAACGGCCAACACCGACGTTGTTTACACAATATTTATTAAAAAAAACAAATTTAGATCCACTTCACTTTGCATTTCTGGTACTTCTTTTGAATTCTGATCATTAAATTCTAAATCGTGGCCACTTTTTTCTCTAACTAGTCATATTTATATATTTTTAATTATTAACGTTACTCAAAAATGTACTTATTATTCCAATCTCTTAAAAGGAACCAATTGTTAATTTTATACAAAACAATAAAAATGAAATGTTGCTTTTAACCTAATGTTCCTTGGAATATGTGGTTTTAGTGTCCTACGGCAACTCGCCCTATTAAAACGCATTAATTCCGAACGTTTCCCTTAATGTGAAAAGCACGGATTTCTTCTCTTGAGTTCGAAACAGACTGAATGCTCCAAAACACAACTTTACTACAATGACGTGCTCGAGGTAACAAGAACTTAAATTGAAGTCGAAGTCACAGCCAAACCCCAAATGCCTCCAAAACTCTTTTCAGATTGTTCCTTACCTATCGTAACTGATTAATTAACGCACCAAAATGGCGCTTTATTAACGAAAACGGCATCTTTAATCATTGATTCGTTTTTGCCACACCAATGAGAGCTATAAGAAAAACTAAAAATCCCACGCACGTTCAATTTTCATTTTTAAAACTCTTGTATATAAAAGTGAAGGTAAATAAAATGTTTACTTCTGGCCAAGAAAAAATATCTCCCTATTTCTAATACAGGAACGAAACATGATCCCGGCAATTTTCCAATACAAGCAAGATATATTTCCTATTTAAGCCATGGGATATGAAGCTTTTAGTCCGTTGATGTTTACAATTTGCCGATCATCTCACGTTCATACCCTCCCATTAATTGTTTGCCAAATAAAACTCAATTTATATTTATATCAGTGCAAGAGGGGACGATAGGAAGAACTTTTTTAATCCGGTAATATACGAGCGCTGGTATTATATACAAGTGGTTTGAATATAATGGCGTATCGTTGGGCAATCTCTTGAAAAGCTGCATGTATAAACTATTTCAATTAGAATGGTATGCTGCTGCAAGCCAACTAACAGAAGGTTTCAAATGAAAAGAGCACTCTTGTCCCAGCGAAAGTACACGCAATTAAGCAATATGCTTTCGAAAGCAACCCCTTGCGAAATTAAATGGGATATTTTAGCAAAAAACAACAACGTAATTCGGCTGAATTCGAACCCCTTTTTTCTCGTAATTAATCTTTTGTTAATTCTTATTAGAAAGCGTAATTATTCTTCTCATTAGCTTATTTGTACGGATGCTGCGAAATTTCAAAGTGCAAACACAGCGAATCGATTTAATAAATTTTGCATTCGACTTATATTTGATTTGGTTTTTTGGAAAACCGTCCTTCACATATTGGATATAAATTTCTATTTGTGCAAGACCAATTCGAAATGTTAGCATTGTAAATGTAAATTTTATTAATTTATTCGGGCGCTTCCCTTTTAAAAGTCCCCTAATGATCTATGTCAGAGGATATCGCTTGATAAATTGTTTTTCAAGTAAAAGAATTCCCTTTTCGGCGTGTGTGTGTGTGTTTTTTTTCTCTTGTATTGAATAAACCAGAAAGCAAGTAAAAGATCAATAAAAACCTAGTTTTGCGAAGTTTATTCGGAGCTTCCTTCGTGTATGATAAAGTTTATAAGCAATAAGCAAAAGCTCTTGAGTTATTGATTTCGAATTCGCAAGTCGCAATGGCCATCCAGGAAAATGGATGTAAGCAGATCAAGGAATAAAATCAGATGCTTTCTAAATAGAATTCTATATAGGAAATACAATTTTTATTAGTACAGATGCGCTTATTTAATCCACAAATTGAAAAAAAACGATTCGGCACATATTCAACCAAATCATTTCCAATTCCTAAAGCTCAAGATCGGTCAATCAACGAATTAACGAAACGGATGTGGGAAAAATGAGCAACTAATGCCACAGTATAATACCGCAAGACTCAGGACTGGGGTCTCAATTTTTTCAGATCTCTCAAATCATAAACAATAAAATATATGTAGGTTTATGGAAATCAGTTAGTATTCATTAAGTGTATGTGCAATTTTTGCGCTAGTATTCCTAATTAAATTTAAGTGCCAAGAAAGTCTAAGATTTAATCATAATCTTGCACGTCCTAATTTTATCGTTAGATGCAACAAGGTTCGCCTTGCATCCTTATTATCTAATAAATGTAGTGGATGATCTCACAGCTGCGTTATTCCCCATTAATTAAATCCTCGCCGCATTCTCCTGGAAGAAAATTGGGTGCTTTTACAGCCGTGTTTTTATTAAAATTTCATTTAATTTTATTACCAAGAGGAGAATATGTTACATTGTGTGTACGTTTCTACAATCGTTTTCTCAAAGTGATTCGAATACAAAAGTACTACCTAGCATCGAAAGCTTCCTATCAATCCACTATCATTAACATTTTTTTAATAAATACTCTTCCATGAAGATATGTATAAGATTGATATGGGACAGTATCTTAATTTGTAGGTTTCACACACATCGAAGACTGCTACACAACGCAGATATTGCATTTTACCTTCGTTTATCTTCCTACAACACTCCATTTTCGAGATATTCCCACATCGTCTAGATGTTCCAACCGCCCTTTAAGAATACCCTTCTCCGACACTTCGTTTGCAGCTCGGTTTGCAGGTATTTGCACTGAAAGTGTTGGCAGTACCTGTAGATGTGTTTCGTCCAAACGTTCGACTTGCCCTTTATGAGTACTCTCTTCGGGTACTTCAGTTTCGAGATATTCGCTCGTAAAGTTCTGATATCACCAATTGATATTGCTGTGGCCCCACGTTGGGCGCCAAATAATTAATGTGTGTAATGGTATGCGGGTACCTACACCACTCACAATACAACTGTCTCAAAATAATCAAAATTGGAACTTAGAATTTTCATAATTTCTCCTCGTGCTGCAGCTGCTACAAAGAAAAATCCTATGGCCTCGATCAACTTCAAAAATTGCAAATAATCAATTAAGTAAATTTTTATCAACACCTGAAATAAATCTTCTATATCTATACAAAGAAAAAGATCTGACATAAAGACGCCGTACAATGGATTCGAACAAACACACAATTGATTGACTATGACAAAAATTGATTTCCAAACACATTAAATGAAAATAAAAACAAAATTCTTGAAATAAAGAGAGTTTGTTTTTACATGGTACTCCGTACGCAGACGGTCAATAATGGAAAATAAGAAAATCTTACTCACAGTTTTTTTTCTGTCAAAATTTGGTCGCATTTAACAAAACCACTCTTTGACAGCTTCAGGAAACTTTTCGTTAACATAAATCTTGATGATAAATTAGCTGCTTTTTTGAAGGCGATGACAAACCTTGTCGGTGGCTGAGAGAACGGTTTAAATTTTTATCTCTGATTAAAAGAGAACCTTGAAAGTTGACTTTACGGTGCACTACATTGATTGTTTTTTTAACAATCAGATCAGATCGGGCGGGCAGCCCGAATAAATATCGTAGAGACCTACGTTCTCTTCCAACCATCGCGAACCAGCAGCCTTGTTTTTTTGTTGTTTGAAGTATTTCACGAAAAACCACCTCCACCAAAAAGAACCTCCTCCCAGTATTTTAAAAGTAATCGCACACGCACATTATTTTATCTCCGCCAGATGTACATTTTCGCTGAATTTAATTACTTTCGCCTGACAACAAAGTCTCTTCAATTTTCCACTTTCACAATAAAAGAAACAGATTAAATAAACAATACGCAATTCCGAATATTCTAAAATGAAAAATAGCATTACATAAATACAAACTCAAATGCAATAAACCAACTCTGCTATGTCCATGAACTTGGCAGGCCTACTACAGCAGACCATGGTTCTGCTTACTCATATCATTAGTGTTTCGTTAGTGCACAAAAGGAAACCTACTATTTTTTTAAAAAATTGTGGGTCTGCTAACTTCATTCCAGCAGACCCATTTAAGAAAATCGATGCAATATTTACACTAGTTAAACTAGCAGCGTTAGTGCTCGTTAGTGCCGCCAATATAAACGTTAGTGCTCAAAGTCTAACAGCTCAAAACATTGTAAAAAGGGGTCTGCTAACTTCATGCAGCAGACCCACATTTGTCAAATGGCTCTGTCCTAATGCGAATTTGAAGCGGCTCGTTAGTGCTCGTTAGTGCTTCACATGCGAACGTTAGTCCTGCAAGGGATCCGCGCTAAAAAAGTACCAAACCGCCTCAAAATTAAACGTGGCTTATTGGGACCTGCCAACTTCACGCCGGTAGACCAACAAACGAATCCGTTTGATTTTCTACTTTAATCGATCTATCAGTATTAGTGATCGTTAGTGTCGCAAAAAAAAGCGTTAGTGCTCAAAGCGCAACAGCTCAAGATGTGAAAATATTGGAATTTTAATCAAGAATCTTAAACGTTAAACCTTAACCATCGACATTACCGAAAATCCCTTTATCCCCGAGTAGCGGTTTCACAAACTGGTTGGCGAAATGGTTGCTTTTAAACTGATAATGAAACTGAAAATTAATTATTAGGAAGTGAACACAAAATCTTCCCCGTACACTTGGAATAAAATAATAAAAAATAATAAAATTAATCGACCCTGAATTTTTAACTTGTATTGTTAATATTTATAACATCTTGTAAGTTTTATCACTCTTGTGAGACAAATTTGTAATCGTACAACTTTTTAGGCCTGATGATGGCTTGTTAGCCGAAACATGTCGCATTACAATTAAAGATTATTCCAAGTGTATGGGGAAGGTTTTGTGTTCACTTCCTAATAATTATCATACAACTCCATTTCGAGTTCAACAGAGATTGGACACCAAAATTAAACTGAAAATTCTTTAAAATATTTTATTGAGTTAAAGGTACTAGTATCAGTATATTAAAATGAAATCATACCAAAGTTTTGAACGGCATATTAGAAAATACAAAATATGAAAATAGAAATAGAAACCAGAGCTAATAAAGACATCACTAATTTAATCGTTATATAGTTTTTCACAAAGCAAACTCATAGTTTCCCATCTTGAGCTGTTGCGCTTTGAGCACTAACGCTTTTTTTTTGCGACACTAACGATCACTAATGCTGATTGATCGATTAAAGTAGAAAATCAAACGGATTTCGTTCGTTGGTCTACTGGCGTAAAGTTGGCAGGTCCCAATAAGTCAAGTTTAATTTTGAGGTGGTTTGGTACCTTTTTGGTGAGGATCTCTTGCAGCACTAACGTTCGAATGTGAAGCACTAACGAGCCGGTTCAAATTCGCATTAAGACAGAGCCATTTGACAAATGTGAGTCTCTTGCATGAAGTTAGCAGACCCCTTTTTACAACGTTTTGAGCTGTTACACTTTGAGCACTAACGTTTATATTGGCGGCACTAACGAGCACTAACGCTGCTAGTTTAACTAGTGTAAATATTGCATCAATTTTCTTAAATGGGTCTGCTGGAATGAAGTTAGCAGGTCCACAATTTTTTTAAAAAATAGTAGGTTTCCTTTTGTGCACTAACGATTTCTTCAGCGGCACTAACGTGCACTAACGGAACACTAACGATATGAGTAAGCAGAACCATGGTCTGCTGTAGTAGGCCTGCCAAGTTCATGGACATAACTCTGCTTATTCGAAAATAACCCCCCCCCCCCTCGCCCGATTTACTTCAATAAGTTGAAATCTTTCTCATATACCGGATGTTCTGTCTTTATTTTCTGTGTGCAGACCTAAACAACGTCGACATTACAATATATTTCGTCCATAAGTTTGATTCTCTTATTGTGAGTCCCTTCTTTGATACTCCTCTCTTAAGGTATGCGGAATTAGAACCGATCACGATCAGGGGTCGAGGAGGATGACTGTGGTTTGGTAGAAATGCATTCCTTTCGTTGAGACGTTTCATCCTTTCTTCATTTCACTACGGGGATAAGGGAGAAGAGTGTAGTTGGTAGAAAACAGTTCCTTTCGTTGATACTTTTAATTGGAATACCATGAAAGATCAAACCAATTTCTATACCTCCCTCCCCCGCCCCTCTCCTGACCCCCTGATCCCGAAAAGGAGTCACCGATGAAAGTTTGTATAAACCAATTCCAATTAAAATACCTCCCCCCTCCAATTTTACGCCACTAGAGATATGCTTATGCAAAATCTGAAACAAATTGGTTGTTATGCACATATTGCTCCCGGAAATCATTCATAGCGGAGAGTCTTATGTATATTATACCCAAATCGTAGCGGCCAAAACGAAAAATTTGCATGTTTTGGAAAATATGCCTAATAATATTACATATCATTATCCAAAACCAAAGTTTAATTATAACAAAAAAATTTATCACTTTGTAATTATTCAATTCGGATAAAGTGTTAGAAGGTTACATCTCATCGTTTGCGATAAGAAGTGTTTGTCAATTAATTTCAAGGGCATAAATACGCAGGTGTTTCGTTTCCTGGACGTTTGGCGTTTATCTAATCTGTTCGTGATTGGCGATTTATTTGAAAATTTATAGATGTAGATTTTGGTGTAGTGGAAGTTGTGTTTCCTTATACTGGAGACCAGAAATCGAAGCTGCGAGTTTTGCGACGGTTCAAGAGCGTGTATATTTGATTATGCTCAATTCTCGGACAGTCAGTCCTATTTGTTTGGTTGGCTCACTTCGTCATTTTTTTATAATAAATTTATTCCGAAATTGATGTAAGAAGTTTTAACGCTTGTTGTCCGATTCCGGAAAAAGTTTTGTCGAGTTAACAAAGCGAGCTGTTGTTGTGCACAGCGAGGTCTTTTGTTAAGGTTGTTTTCTCATTAAAATTTAAAAGTTTCTATCGTCTGAATACTCACCGAAAATGTGCGATCTTATTCATAAAGCCAATGTTGTTTGTCATCTAATTCTGTGCTTTAAATGAAGGTGAAGTTTAGAGGTTGTGAATTCTTATGTTATTTTATTTGTTGACCTACTGCGTGCGGGGTAATTTTCGGAAGTTGATCGTGATTTCTAAGTTTCCCAGATTAAAGTCACCGACGAAACTAATTACAATTCTAAATATAAGCTTGTTTTGTTTTGAGATAGTTGGACAGGTGTTTTGTGGGTAGCATAGTGATTGCATGCAATTGCACACAGTGATGTATTTACATATAATATGTAATATAAAACTATTGTTGGCTGTCTGCCGGATTATATACCAAGTGTATGTTTTAATCCTGAAAGTGCGGTGTGTTACTGAAAACGAAGTTTTAAGGCGACTCCGTCTGAATCTGGATAGGTCACCCCCTCTTCTTTCTACAACAAACTGTATTCCTAACGGTTAGTCATTTTTGAAAAATTTCAAAGGCTTTTCTTCTATATTGTGTCTGGTCAAAGTTGCGTCTTGACTCCGATACGGTTAAAACTGAAAGAAGGTAATTTTACTATTGTTACTATATAATAATAAATGTCAGTTTAATTTAAAGATTCTTATACAAAATGATGGATAGTTTTTTTAACTTTTGCTGAATAAGCTCTGCGGAAATCACTGCCTCTCGAATCCAAAAATTTATAAATGAAAACCGGTATAATGAGTATAAAAGAACCAGCATTTAAATTGAAGGTAACCACTAATGATTGAGTGTTGTTTGACATTTCATTGTGTACTGTCACTTTTCGTCCCGCATTGCCCTTTAATCCCCGATGAAGAAAAAGTAAAACTTTAAGTCACCTAAATGAAAAAGAAAACACGTTGATTTAGTCCGCGGAGTGTAATTAAGTCTTGGTGACCCTGAATTTTAAGGGATAATTTACGACGAAACTATTACGGTAAATACGAACAATAGCGGAAGTTTTAGAGGCGCCAAATTAAATTCGGTGACCCTGAAAATTAAAAGAATAGACTTATAAAATTTCTTGTTATAATTCTTCGTACGTTTTGTGCGCAAAATATATTTTTAATTTTCATACGACATTGACATTTACGTAGTATAATTTGAACTGCTGATCAAAGGTGCCATTCATTGTACGAGACCTAGGAATTTGTGTCAGTTTTCCTTTTCAAGAGTTGGATGGATCAATCAGTACTTGCATTTCATTTTGTTGGCCTACTTTATGTTAATAAAAGACGAATCTTCTTCAAAAACATCAAAATCGAATACAAACTAAAATTATGCGTGCATTCACAGCAAATTTGCTAAAATTGCTCATCGGCAGTTATAATTATGGTTGTTATGCGGGCTACCTTTATTAGAAACGACCACTAATCAATCGAAAAACCAGGTTTAAATTGGAAAATTTAATTACGAACGTGACCAACAAGTTATTTTCGCACAATCTTGTTTAAAGCTAGAAATATAAAAGCTCACAATACGAACGCGTCATTACAGAACTGTTTAAATTAATTGAAACTGGAAAGTTCATATTCAATTGTATCAATTATTAACATATCAACGCGCTTTCCAGTCAGTACGTAAACATACCGACCAAGTCCAATAATTAAACCAAGTTCGTCTGAGCGAAATTTTCTACTGATATATCAAATTTGTACCCTCGGCTTATGCAAAATAGTAGCGTTTTTACTTGTCGACAACTGTTTGAATTGGTAATTGAATTTACTTACCTGCATCTCCACTCAATATGCAAATTATTCATTCACAAGTAGCAAAGAGGTATATTCGCATTATAATTTGCTAGGAAGCCTCATGCATAAAGAATACGACGCTCGGCAGAAAACATGGGAAGGAAGGCGAAATAGATTTATCATACATATAAAGAGAGGCGTACCGAAAATTATATATCCACGCTGGTTTTTACCTTGACAACAGCACAATCCAATATTTCAAGTGTAAATGCAAATTTAAAACATTTTTTTTTATCTCGGGCGGATTTGTCGTCTTAAGAAAGCACTTCATATTTTGTTTATCTACATTGTCGCTAAGAAAACCTTTTACCAGTAATTGATTTTCGGAAAATGTGTTCTTACTACATTAATATGTACTACGTATGTATGTATGTATACGGATATTTTTCACTCGTGAATATTTCAGCAATCCTTTCAAATAAAACTGTTGCTCCTTTTTTATGGCTTCACATTTAGGATTTAGATTTATTTCACTGTTAGCAGCAGATCTCGTATGTTTGAATATTTAATGCGGACTGCGAGGAATATTTTCCAAATTTTTCGATTCTGTTGTCTCTTCTTGGATTACTGTATCCTGTCCAGGTTTGAACAGATAGAAGGTACAATTAGTGTTAACTAAATCAAAATGTGTATAGATGAATTTCAAGCTTGGCTTTCCTCGCAACTCACTGGGGGGTTGCGTAAGTTGAAATTTCATTTTCGTTTTAATTTCTTTACAGAACCAGCCATCGATCGAAATTATGAAATAATTTTTCAATTTAAATTAGTAAGTTGCGATTTTAAAGTGTAGGGATTTTGGTCACGTATGATTTTTGCCCGTAGTATGAATTTTGGTTTGCTTTGTCTTCGTTAGCTTTCGGATTGGCACGATTCGAGATCAGAGATTGCAAAGAGGTCTTGCTTAGCTATTTGAGCCATCCGCTTCTTCTTCAAGGTAACCATTGTTCCGAATTTATGTTTGATTGTGTCGATGTTACATGTGAAGTTTATTTGTAGCGGTTCTTGATTGGGCGGCCCAGTTAGAGTATTATTGTTGTGGCTGGGATTAACCTAGCGGTTCAGGGTCTTGTGTCTCTTATTATTTACATGTTCTCACATAGTGCGGTGTAAACAATGTCTGTTTGGGACGTTGAGGTTTAGGATGATATGCGGGTGGTTTATTTATTAATCAAATGCTCATTACAACTCGTGTTGATCAATTTGGGGTTTACGAATGAACATAAAACGATCTGTTTTGTTTATTTATTTCATTGTAAAAGAATGAGTATTTCTCGGAGTTGTTAAGGTTAGGAAAATTTTTATCTCAATATCTGTTATCAATTTTGTTTTGCTAATGCATTTGTAACAGCTCTGATTTGATTTGTTGGGTATTTCGTTTATTTTATAAAAGATTAATGTAACCTAGAGATAAGGTGGCTTTTTAATCAGAAAAAAAACTGTTTTCGTAGAAATGTAATGATTGTTTTATCGTGTTATCCAGGGATGTTTATTGGATAAGAAATTTTCGAGTGTCTGGAAGAGAGAAGTCCGTTTAAATACCATAGTCGGTGTTTAGACCGACGTGGTAGTAGAACTAGTTGCCTTGTTTCCTTTATTAATTATTGTTTTTGTGTCCTTTATTAATTAATGTTTTTGTGTCCGGATGTTATTGGTATTTTGTAAGTCAAAAACTGTAAGTAATCTTAAGATTTGTTTCATTTTAATCGAACGCATATACGTGGTTTGTTTATTCGGACGCTGTGGTACAATTTTGTTAAATAGGATTTTATGTTTAATTTCATTTGTGTTCGCAAAATAAGTTTGGTTTACGTAAAATCATTCAAGTCGTGTGTATATTCGATCCCTGTAACGATTCAGAGAGAAATCTCATGCTCAATTACGATTAATTTTATTCATCGGCGCATTTCGAGTGCTTTCAAAATTTGATAAATGACCTTTTTGGAGTTTAAGGTATTTGATCGTGACCATTGTTTGCTTGGAAACTTAGTCAGAATTGAATTTATTTTTGTTGTGTCGAGGTGCGGAAGTGTACTGAGAGAAATTTCATTAAAGAGGTGTTGTGTATATGGCCCGAAATTTAAGGGTCACAGCAATTGATTTATAAATTTATCAATATTTACATCGCCTGAATTTCTCAACAGCTACCGTCCGTCTCGCGGTATATTCAGCAGCGTTAAGAAACGAGCTGGTGGCGCCCACATTTCTTGCTTTTGTCTTTAGTCTATTCTTCCAGTTTTGAGGCTACCATAATTTAATTTTCCACTATCCGTTTTTTCCTTTGAATTGAGCTCAGAAAACTTTGATTCTTGCGTTTAACATATTATTACATGTACTGTTCTAAGTTATCGTAATATTTCTAATTCATACCCAATTTTTGTCCGTGTATTGAAAGTCACCAAATCGCCCGGCTCAGCGCCAATTCTTCTAACACAAATTTTTTCACAAAATCTAACGCTTGACAGACATAATTTTGCAATTTTTACATTGACCAAATTCCCAGAAGTTCAGCAAAAAACACGCTGCTTACCAGCTTTGATAACGGCGGATGCAAAAGAAACAAAATAATCTCACGACTTCTAGGCGTCTGAAGCTTTCACACGCAAATTCACTGTCAGGAACGCATTCTACTCACCCACACAAAATAATTTGGTAATCGTAGAATTTTGAAAATGTAAACCTTAAATGGAAGCTCTCGTGAAAGACGCATCAACACAAATCTAAAAAATACGTTCGCGGGTTACAAAAAAAACAGGGCGGGATGATTTTGGAAACAAAAATGAAATGCACCCTACGGCGACCGGAAACAAGATGGTAACCGGTTTCGGGATAGTAGCCCAAAACAAGATAAACGAACCAGTCTTGGCATCAGGAGGAGACGTGAATCTGACAACGAGGGAGCTAATAACCTCGCTAATAACCACCCCCGAACTGAAAGTGCGCACCTACGAGAGTTAATAGCATACTTGCAACCGAAATGTCTTGTAATAATACGCTCAAATGCGACAAACGGCCAATCACCAATACGTGTTCACAAAAACAAAAGGCAACTATTAATGTCCATCTCTCCTATTTAATACAATTTGTCATTTTTTTCAACTTTCCGAACAATCTTCTCTTTCTTATCAAACTTACCGCGTCGTCGAATCACTAACATTTGTTTTAGGTCGCCAAAAAACATCTATTTATCTAACTTAATCAGCTTTACGCAGCGATAACACTTATCGAAATGACTGGAGGTAACATTAGATAAATTTTACAAAACATTCGCGCAAATCTATCTGAACAATAAAATGAACAAATTAAAAGGTAATTATTTAAACAAAATTACAAATCATTAAATAAATTAATGTAAATAAAATCAAATTCAAATGCTATGATCGAGATTATGTTCAATCTCAAATTGGTGGCCACATTTAACATTTAACAATAATTTAAATTCGACACATAGAGTCGGGACCCAACATTACTGTAGGGGCCGAAACCCAATAAAACGTCCGCATAACGTAGTTTATGCATTATTTCCAAATAAAGTGAAGGTCCAAGATAGATTGTTTGGAAACTACGCCCCAAAAAGGCCCAAAATTGTTGAAATTTGTGAATTTTTTTTAAATCAGAAAATTCATATTTAAATGAAAACCTAGACAAATCCGTTAATTCCATTCTTCTACCTATGGATGTGTTATGGTTTCCGAGCAGAAATGGGAGAAGAATGGCAAACATTTTAGATTTTAAACTATTCTCCGTATTCTTCCTATTGTTCATTTGTTGGAACTCCTTTAGCGTGATGCGATGAACTTTCGCCGGAAACTCCCGCACCAACGCTGGCTTTGGTTCTCCTTTACACACAAAAATAAATGGTGTAATTACAAAAATGAAATTTAATAAAAGTAAGAAAAGGGAAAATCCAGCGGTAATTTTAAAAGTCAAAATCTGTAGATACTAACGGCGCGACAACGGAACGGGAGTGCTTCAGACCCCACCAGAAGTTTTCGGTCTCTCTTGCATCTGGGCAAGATGCGGTCGGCGATAGTAAGCTCCAGGTAACTCGAATGGAGAACGGCGGCCCCAGGAGTTCTAAAGGGCCAGCGGTGGGCGGCTACTGGTGAATGCTAAAACAAAACTTACAGCTCACAGCAATTTCCCTATTCGGAAACAGTAAATCATCGGATTTGGTAGCAGTTTCTAAGGGAAAACAATTGCAGGAAACGGCACAATATAAGTAGCAAAAAGCTTACCTTGCAAATAACAGAGCGGCAGCAATTAGTATGCAGGAAAAAGCCAAAGCTGTAGATGCAAAAGGCAGAAAACAAAAGATATACGGTTAAACACCAAGCCAAAAGATTCTACGTTTCGAGAAGATTTAAATACGGTGCGGTAAAATTAATTTCAAACAAATCAAAATTCAACTGTCGGATGAAATGTAAATTTACGGAAAAGCTAGATAACTTAAACGTACTTACGACAAGCAAAAATGCAAAAAGATCCCCTCTAAATTAAACGTTTACATTATATAAAGTTTGGCTATGCCTTGGGGCAACGGCGGTTTTTCCAATCGACACAGCATATTCGGTTATCTACATCCAAAAATTACAATTTCTTTAATTAATAATTGCGTCCTTCCCAGACGTCTTAAAAATACGGGATCGGTGTCAAAATTCCAGTTTATAAAAGCGCACCTAACGGATGTAATTTCGACTTAATCGGAGGCCGTTACCTGTAACCCATTTAACTAATTACAGTTAATTATACTAATCCAATTAGTCGGAATGAAATCTCCAAATTCGGCAGTCTGGCAATACTTTTTTTGTTCCTTGGAATGTGAGTTCAAGCGGCGCAATCTGTTATCACGTTGATATTTTCCTTAAACTGCACGATCTTGCCGGTGGATTTCGTATACTATTAGAAAACTAAAATCGATTAATGGGTCTGAATAAGATTGATTCTCTCTCTTCTTCCTAGGCAAGAAAATTTAAGGCGGCAACAATTTAAATATTCCTACGGGAACGGTTGCAAACGGCGAATTAACCGCAGCGTTAATTACGGTAGCGGTGGCTGAACCACAGCTCTAGAAATTAAATCAATTATCTTTAGCTCTATCTTCAACGCCTATATACTTTCGGAGCGACAATCTTCGTAACGACGCGCCCAACTTAAAACCCTATTTATACCGGGTTCATTTACAGAGTGATCTCTAAAACTGGCAAAATATTCAACGCAGAACATTACTTCAGGTGAAATCCTCAGGGCAAACACCATTTTGTTCCTGACACATTTTTCATTAATTTTAGATTACTGTTTAGGTTAGGCTACCTTTTGACTGCTGTTTCTGGGATCTGACAATGTTTTCAAATGAGCGCGAAATTTTTTCAACGCGCGATGTAAAAATTTAGATTCTTTAAATCATGCTATTACAAAAGGGCGCATCATTTATATATTTCGTGCGAGAGACGTTAGTTTCAAAAAAACGAGACGATAATTTTGGACAAGATCTCGCGGAAGAGAGAATTAGCAATTAAACCCTGGGCCGAATTGTGACGCTAAAAGTCTGAAAAAGAAACCGCTTAGGGGCATAAAGGGAAACTGTTATGTGCGACAGTAGAGAGAATCCGGAAAAGACATAGAATTACCATCAAATATAGCTACAATGGGCCGTTATTTTAACAATTAAATTAATGTTGGAAGTTGGGCTAATGCCGCTATACGCGCACAAAGGACCTCAGAGACAGCGAGAGTTGTCTGATAAAGGTATTTATGGAACGGTATGTAAATTCTAAATTCAGATAAAGCTTGCACAGGTGGATAAAGCGGGTTGCGGTATGTCATTACAGAAGATCAGACCTGATTGTTTGTTCAAGTTTCTCTTTCTCCTGCGTAGTTTTCTCTCTAGTGGAAATCCGAGTCGAAATGAAAACGTAGAAATTTCTATTTATTTTAATCCGAGTTTAAATCGCGCGCAACTTGTACGCTCGCCTGCATCCCCATTTAAAAGCGATCGTGACTGACCGTAGTTTACGGAAAATTTGACGTCTTTGATTTCAATAAATGGCCGACGACGACCGACGCCGCTCTTCTCCGTCCGGCCATTGCACAAATATGAACTGTGGTGGCGTTCCGTCATTGACGAAAGCCCTTTGATCGTAAAAAAGCACATAAAAGCGTTTTTTGATTGAAACAACAGAAGATCCCCCTTATTACATAAGACGTAAAACCTCGTAGTTGCCTTTGGAAGTATTTTCAAAATAAGGATTTTGAATTTTCCGAATTTATGCCGTATTTTATTGGAAGGCGTCGATAAAAGCTCCAGCCCAGTTCGTGCTTACTATACTCGTATTTCATTTGTCTTATTGAGATTTATGAGCAATGAATTTTAATGTGTATCTATTGCTATTCGATATCTTGCATTAGAGCAAAGTATATTCTATACATAATTCAGTATAAAATACGTATTTGAATTTGCATCCCCTATTTGTTTGTCAACGGAAGCACCTAACCCTGGCGCTGAATCTATTGATCTTGAACAAACTTTTAATATAAAATGGACGATGAAATACGCTCGCACTATACAGAAAAAAAGACACTTGACATTTTTATAAAACTGCAAAACTACTTCTATACAGCGTCTCCTTTCAAAATGTAATTGTCGTGCGCAAGGAAAGGAA
Source organism: Photinus pyralis (assembly GCF_008802855.1). NCBI lineage: Eukaryota > Metazoa > Arthropoda > Insecta > Coleoptera > Lampyridae > Photinus > Photinus pyralis. Next base: position 22,324,595 of record NW_022170663.1, on the reverse strand, counting down.
GTAATTAAAAGAGCTGACATTAAAACTGCTGCAATTTGCACAATTAAGATGAAAACAAATTGCAAATGTTAATTTTCTAAAGCGGCCAATCGCAAAAGATTTTCATATCCGTAACCTAAATCTTACTAAAATTAATTCTAATGGCGAAATAAATTATTTTTATTCTAATTGAATTTCCAATTCAAATTGGGGCTTATCTAACATCATCTCCCTCCAGGAGTTCAAACTACCAGATTGTTCCGATTGTTTGATAAAAAGATCGAAAACGGTGATAATTCACCGGCGACACACTCTTCGAGATGCTCTTCAATCAATCAATGCAGCGTTAGTCTAGAATTGGTATAAAAAGTAAAACAAATTCGAAAGAACTTTGATAGAAAGATGACGTCCCAAAAAATGGTTTCCGACATAAAAGTGAGTTTTAACAGCAATAATGATAATTAACAAGCAAAAAAATTGGTCCTGCGCTTTCTTTGGAATCATCTCTATAACATTTCAAGAAGTAGATAAGAAAGTTGTAACTATTTTGCACTTTGCTGGGCACGGGAGAGGAGCAAACAATGTTAGAAATTGTTCGATATCGGCGTTATCGAGTGAAAAAAGGACGAAGTCTATATCTAGAAAAGTGTAAAAGTAGTTATGGCACTACAGAACTACAAGAAAACTTTGAGGGAAGGTAAACCGCTAATAAAACATGTTAAGAAAAATGCCGAGTAATCATCTAATATATCTCGTACTGTTAATATGCAAATACAAATCCTTAACACGCGTCAAACACAGTCATACACATCCAAAGAAAGAGAGAAACCACTCCTATGAGATATGTGGTGACACCCAAAACAAAAAACACGAAGTCAGTAAAAGTAATGGCGTACCAAGAGAAAAATTGCATGTAGCATGTAACACGAAGGCAGGATCTTCACGGAAGAGGAAGAAGTACAGCGAATGCGCACGCAGAAAGAAAAAGAAGGGTTAGAATTAGAAGTACCACGGAAAACATATGCACGACCTCCTTCGGGGAAACAAATAACTGTCAACCGATAAGAAAATAGCGTTAAAAACTAACCTCGTGCAACACAAACATGGAAAATGAACAACCCGTGACAATCACCTATACGTCTTTCACTTGCAAAACGGGAGGAAGACGAAAAGATTATAAGAGCCATTATGGTATTTTACAGTCATGCCGTTTGGATTGCGTAACACACATGGAAACTATGCTAAATGGTAGAAGACTTGTCTGCTTGGACCACAACATTGTGGTGGGAAAGTCCTTCGAAGACCACATGAAGAATCTGCGAAAGGTCTTACAAAAACTTTCCCCAATAGGTGTCTTATTTTCCAGAGTAAGGTTCAATATTTAGGACATTTTGTGTTGGACCATGGCGGTGCTGTTGATCCTGAGAAGACCAGAGCTGTTAGAGAATGGCTAACTCCAATTGAAGAATCTGAGGTGTGAACTTTTCTCGGCCTACCGACGATTTGTTTTGCCACGATTACTAAACCTCTGACTCACCTTACTGAAGGTGCCAACGTTTTTGATTGAACAGAAGAGTGTTCCGCTGCTTTTCATGAGTTGAAAGGGCCTTTAACGACTGCACCGATACTGTGTGCGTGCTCTAGAGCAAAAAGAGGAAAAGGAGAGAAATCGCTGACTGATATATGAGAAAGAAATGACGGAAAAAATCGAAGAGGGAAATAGCATGGGAAAATGAAGAACTAATTGGGGAGGTAAACAAAAAAACAGAAAGGGAGAGGAATATGAATAATATAACGACCAAATGAGAGGAGGTGAAACAAAGGAAAGAGCGGGAAAGAAAATCTTTTAAACGAAATAATTCTAATTTTTCTAGATATTGACGTAAATTTTATTAATTTGAGAAATTTAGCACCCTTAAAGGCCTCAAAAAGTCCATAGAATTAATTAACATGTTTTACACCTGTAGTGTACTTAACCCCCAGGTTCTACGCTAACTTCGCACTACAAGAACGCGAAAATAAAGTCAACCCGGCAACGTTTAAAAATGGCCACCCGAATGACTATTCAAAACAAACGAAATACCGATTAAATTTGAAAAGTGGCACGTGATAAAACATCTAAAGCAGGGCCCCCTTACGTTAGTTGTAAACAACGCTATGACCTGAAGCACAGTAGGGAAGGAACGTTAAATAAAACACTCAAATTGTGAAAAGTTTGTTTAATAATGATCGTAATTATTAAGATTGTAAAAGCTCGGAAATTTAAATCCAAAATAAATTACATTGCAAAAACAAACTTTGAAAATGGTAGTTCACCGAATAAAAATAGAAATAGGGTGGGAAAAAAGGAACTTACCAATAAAAAACCAGCCGTCAAATTAATATCAAATTGTGTTGTAAAATTAATTGTTTGTAATGATGTGAATGCGTAACATAAAATTATAAATCGCGAAAAGTAGCAGGTAAACTTCAAGAGGTAACATACAGGTTAAAAACAAGTTTTGGGAATTATGGGCCATGTAAGCAAGTACCAAGATTCTAAGAAAGGGTGAAATACACAGGATGTGACTCATCTTTGGTGCAATAAAGTCCTTTTGTTAAAAGCAAGATGGAAAATTGCATGGCCTTGTAGGGAAATTTAACTAAAAACAAGATATGTGGAACTTATCGAATCGTCACTCATTTATCGCACATACATTCTAAACTGAATACGATATAAAGAAATGCAAAAATTACTACCTGCATTAAATAATACAAAATAACAACAAACATTTATGGAGCGACGCGTTCACGACCGCCATTCAAGACAAGATGCCAAACGTAACCCCCGTTCGTGCTTTTTAGATGGCGCAGGCAGCTTTTCCCCACCTAGAAATTGCATGGTTGCCAACTCTCAAAAATGTATGTATCGTCGTAAGTTGTATATACAGGGTGGAGAACCTCTCACACCTTATGTAATTCCGGGTACAACAAAAATTGTGACATGAAAACTCATATCTAGGTCGTAATTTGGGCTCGATTAATCAAAAAACCATTTAGAAATGAGCAATTTTGTTTCCTACGTAAAATAATCAAATAAGCTGACAAAACAGGCACATACGCCCAAAGAATCAGATCCCACGCAACAAGCGATCGATATGACAAATTAATTAAAATAAGTCACAAACCACCGGCTTCGTTGTAATTGTTTATGTAAAATTGGTTCTTGGGTGATGGAAAACTTTCCTTCCACGGGTACTGAAAAACAACTACTTCTTCGTAAACTTCTTTAATCCGACGAAACATTCACTTTTATCAGGATTACTTAAATCTCTTTAAACGCCCTTTAACTTTTTTCCACAACACTTTATAGAAAAGGACTGATTTTTCAAAAAGCTTCAATAATGGTAAGACTGCCAAACACACTAAACAATAAGCGGTTTTGTTTAATAATTCCAACAAACTAAAGAGCCACCATTAACATGTGTCTCTTCTTTTTTAAAAATAATTTCTCTTTGCGTTCCACTTCCAATTACGTCTTTACCTGTGTTTTATTCGAAAATGCGCAACTACGCAAATTTTGATCAAGACCTAAAATAAATCTAGGATACTTGATTTGACTAACGTTTTTTGTAAAACGGACAACACCGTTTAAACTTCTCGCAACGTTTAAAGAACTTCAGTTAACTTTCTTCTGTATAGAATTAAAATAATTGACGAAATACCTCGTCAATCTATCTAATAAATTACCCGAATAAAGATAGCGTAAAGGTTTTCTAACCGTCACGAACCAGCCATATCAACAGCCACCTTTTGACCGTGACTCACGTATTTAAAGGAACACCACTTCCATCAAAGAATATCCTCTTTCCTTCGGCATGTACAAATAATGCGCCAGTTACAATTACATTAGATAACGCCGGCTGCAAAATAACGCGTCCCGGCTTACACCGAAAATAATACGTAAATCGTTGACCACCCGCATCTCTTGATATTAGCACCAGAACAGGTGCATTAATTAAATCTCGTCCGATAACAAAAACTCTTATCGCAAACGACCAGATGTGCCTACATTTTAACACGCCATGTAAGTTAAATGTAAACGATATTGGTAATTAGAATATCTGCAACTGTTGCATGATCCATTCTTATTTAACTTCCAATATTCAGAAAAAAATCTGAAAAGCCTTTGTTTGGTTTTTTTAACCACTATTTAGTGAAAACTTACCTTCTTGTGTCCCAAACAAGTAAAGCATCAATCAACTAATTTTCTGATAGGGCACTCTCGCGCCCACTTTCATGTATTATTTTTTTTACCAATAAGTCGTTTGTGAATTTCAACATTGGCGCATAAAGGAATACCTTTATAATTTTTAAAATCGATCAACACGAATAAGGGCTTTCAACTGTGACGAGAGCACCGTCACATATTCCCGATTCCCCCATCGACACCATTTACCAATTATTTTAAATCACGGCGCAACTCCCCGGAGTCGAAAAATGAATGACTTTTTTGTCATCGGCCCAAAAAATAATCCGCTTAAAATACTTACATAGAAATTTTATCCGACAACCGCCATTTAATCATAGTGTAGATCGAACCAATTACGATGCGAGGCTGCTCATCAAACCGAAAAGGCAATAAGCGAACTTTTGGCGTGTCTTAAACGCGAAAAAAAAGTTATTTAAATTCCAGATTAAATTAGATACGAGCGGGTAATTAATTTGCGGTATTAGTGTTGTTAAAACTTAAAGATAAATTTAGATTAATTAATTAAATTAGATTTTAATTATGCGTCTCCGCGCGGATATTGCGATCCGTCTTCAAAGAATTCATAGCCAAAATTGAGTTAGTAAATACAAAGTTTTATCGGGGAAACTAGAAATTATCGCTGTAATTATTTATATGAATAGAGACGTGAAATTTCTGAAAGTTTAAATTAAGAATTCATCAGACGGCGCTTGTTATTAGTTTTATTTGTACCGCATCTTATATAGACAATGAGTTTGCGGTGAAGTATTTTCCGCATTCGAATTAAAATTCATTATGTCTTTTCAAGTATGAAATTAAATGATAAAAACAATATTCGCAATAATTCATTCCTTCCCGCTTCATTCCTTCACATATATAACAGGGTTTAGTGAATATATACGCTACTGGCGCCATTTTGTATTGCTGTTGTTTTCTCTTGTGCATGACTCATTACGTTTTGAATATTTTAACCGTTTTACAATTGTCTTCTAAGCAATTGTAACTGTAGAGGTTAAAATTACAATCCTAGCTACCGTTTAATTAACCAGTAGAGAGTTTTTACGTTTCGTTTTGAGAAATACAAATTTTGTATGTGAAAGTTAGAATTCTGGACAACCCCTCATCACTTTCCGTAATAGAGTTTCATGGTTATTATGGTAGCCCATCAGGAGTTCTGAAAGATTCGCTAAGACTGGGGATTTGTGATAAGAATAAGGTGTAGGAACGAGAAAACGAGGCTTTTTCTTTCCGGCGGATTTTTTTCCTGTACGCTAAAATTTTCGGGCAGTCAGCCTGCGTATTTCGTCAGTATTTTAATAAAGTATTTAGGGAAGAAACGTTCTGACCCAGTTAAAAAAAACTCGTTAACGGCTTCCTGACGAATTTATAGAAGGAAAGATGTCTGACGGAGCGAATCAACATCGTTATCTGCAGTAGGTCATTTCTCATAATTATGGGGTACTGTTATTTCATTCATGTAAAATGAATAGTATATTAAGAAGCAAGTCAAGGCGAGTCTTTTAAGCACGCGTAATGAGTTTAAAGTCAAGACGCGTAGCGGAGCCCCTTTGAACGTTGCAGGTGCTTGAAAGACTAATTACACACACGTCTCTTATAGTATTTTTTTATTATGCTTGGAATATAATGTATAAATAAGGAATGCAATTATTTCGACGGTATACTAAGTCACCGTCTTTAAAAAAAAATTGGGTTTGGTTGGTCCATTCAGCAGTTTGTTGCAGAAGCAGAAGAAGAGTCGGTACCTATAAAATTCAGTGAAGCCTATTGCAAACAATATGAAAAGTTATTGGCGATGGATGAAATGCATCAATAATGCTAGCATATAATTATGAAGGAAATAATGTCGAAGGTATTTAAATCTTCAACTTTCAACATTCAAAACTTCAAACAATTCTGCGATTAAAAATGGTACAAAATTAGCAGCATACCCCTATATTCCGTGTGTTTGTGAAAGCTTACAAAGGATGCAAGCCAAAGGAATCTTTTGTATTTACAGAAAGTAACCTTTTTATTTCATCCCGACATGATGATGTTTCATATGTACGTCATATAAGCATGGTTACGTGGTAACCTTTAAAATGCGGTGTGATTAAATCGCTTGCCAGGGGTGCTTTAAACGGCAATTCTGATGCAGGTATAATAAAAAAAGTTGTACATTTTTAAGAAAGAATGTTGTAAATTAGAATTGTTTGACCTTAAAAAATTATTAAGGAAAATGTAGCTTGCATGTTCTTAAAGATACCAATCTTTAGGCAAGTTGAATCCGTTTTTATTGCATGTATTTTTTGGGGATCTTATTAACATTGGATTGGTTAGGAAGAATTTTTTTCCAGTTAACGTTTTCATTTTAATAAACAAGTTCAATCTAATGAATTTTAAGATGAATTTATCTTGAAAAAATCTGCGGCATATCGTTGTTAGATTTGATATTAAATTAAAGGTAATTCACACATATACCGTGGCCACGAAAATTGATCTAGTTAGTTTAAAAATCATAGTGAAAGGTGTAAAGAGGAAACCTGTAAAATGACCATTTTAAGTTCGCAAATCACATGTAATAGCCGCTAGCGCATGCAATAAAAGCACATAATTGGTTATGTGAGAAGAATTTTTATGAATTTTATAATCGAGAAAACACATTGCCATGAAACCGACGCCGGCGTTTAAAAAAGTAATCGACTTTTCTTTATCTGAAAGACGAAGGCATTCTGCACCTTTTTCTCTCCCTTCCACTCGATTAAATCAGAAAATGGGCACTGTATTTCAATTTGCGGAGCAAAATAGTTAATCATGTTTTTATTAGCGGCGAACACATATTATAAACATTAATTTAAATGTAAATTAACACGAGTTAAACATGCGATACGACAATTTACTTAAACTTTAATTGTACTCAATCAGACGCCTTTAACGCCAGTTATATTTGTATAACTATCTCTACATAACACTTTCATTGTAATTTAACACGAGAGCCCGAAATTCAATTGAATTCACAATGCAGCTGAATTATTATCAGTTTCAGGGGGAACCTACGATTTTCTAGTAATATTAAATTATGTACGCCGAAATTGGAGATTCGCAGATCCCCGGCTTGTCGCAGCTTTGTTCCCGGAAGTTTAGTTAATTTTCCAATCCGGTTCACAGCAATCAAATCGCACAATAGGTGCACTACATCGCACCAATGCTTAGGCTCCCATCTAGTGGGAATTAGATCTAGTTCGGACTTTTTTAAACCAATTACCGCAACTCGCAAACTACACTAATTAATCGAATGTTCGCGCACTTTTTTACGTTTGCGAGCGCAATCGATACCACTCACAATTTCCCTTCCGCCTTTTTATATATATTAACAATTTCCACCACGAATTTCCCGATATTATCGCGTCCCTCCACTGTCATTAGCAATATACATTTTTCGATCGACGACGTTGTCACGACGTTTTTTAAACATGCCTAAATTAGGTGTTTGATTTAACTCCACTAATGAAGAGAGGGGTAATTAGCAAGCTGCAGGTATCTTGCGAAACGTTAATATTTCGGGTGTACTTACACCGCCATTGTTGCTTACAGGCGAGTCTAAAAACATACTCGTAAATGAAACTTTCACGTGAGAGATAATGGACATCCCTCTGAAAGTGGTTTTTAAGAATTATACAAAAAAAAACGCAAAATTTCGAGACACAACTGAGATTAGTGGTTTCATTGTCCGCTGACGCTAAGAGTTATGCAAAATTCGAACTCGCGATACAAGGGGGTGACAAACTAAAGTTTGCGTAGGACCTTGCGTAATTGACCGATCGTTTGATGGCAAGTTTCAGGGGATTGCTGGTAAGTTTGTAGTTGTGCTATCAATTACGAAAGTCTTTTAGTGGGGAAATCTTCGCAACTAGCCACGTATTCAGTTTTGCATACCTATTACAAAAGTAGAGGTCCGTTTTTCACGAAAAGATTAGGTTACCCTTAAGCCTTAAAGGACAATTATGTGAAAATGTGGTAGCACCATTAAATTGGCTCCTCCATATGAAGAATATTTTATATAAATCATTTTTTGATATCAGCGATAGTTTCCGCAATAATCGACTATTTCAGCATAAATGGGACACCCTGTATATAAATTAATTAGCATTCAAATATATGATACGAAACTGGTAGTCGCACAGGTTAGTACACTCGCAAAAGAAATGACCGCTACACCTCAATTATTCATCCCCTAAAACTGACATCTTTTCTAGACTATTTGACTATTGTCGTTCTGTTCCGAATTCCATGTCTTTGTTATACTCGGACAAAAACAAAATTTACCCTTTATTTAATTAATAATTCTAATTAGTTCGCGATAGTCGATAATTTTTGCAGTAAACACCTAGGTCCAGGCCCCACGTTGTTGCGACGCGCTTTTTTTTACTTTCGCTTAATTTATTGTCTACAGTCACGTAACGTTACTCTCGGTAGCACTCGTATTTGAATGAGTAACCACTAGAAAACTTCGCCCGTTACTAAACAGGTGGATTACTATTTGAAAAAAACACTTGTAGGACGTCACGGCGCTAAAAACTCATACTAAAAAAGTTTTTGACAGTTTTAGGATCTTTATGTCTAATGTACATCGCAAAATTTTAACGGAATCATAGTAATCATTTTGCCGACAAAAATATTTTGGTTTTAGGTTTTTTGTAATAAAACCTGGCACTATTTTTATAGGTTGACACAGAAAAAATAAGTTCTTTCGAATAATTTAATAAAAATTTTAGGTTGCTATTTGAAAAAAAAGTTCGATGCCGTTGCAACGTTCCAAAATTTTTCAAAAATCCGGTCCGTATGCCTGATGTATAGGGTGTCCTATTTATAAAGGTCACGGGCCATATCTATGGAATCGTTAATTGCACGGCTTGGGGTAAAAGATTTTGTTAACAAAAGCTACTAAGAGAGATCGCTGGGAGTTTCTAGGTTTGCCGCTAGAGGGCTTAAGATACATGGTTAAGCAGAAAAATGATTTTTTTTAATGTACTCAACAAACATGCCTAAAAATTCATGTATGGCAATCTTGTAAGTTTTGCATCATTTTGATGCAGCAAATATTGCTCTAGCTCATAAAATATGAGAGGTGGGTTTTTTTGCGTGGTATTGATGTTATTGCAATTTAAATTTTGTAAATGTGCGTATTTGCGCCATAAACAGATATCAAAATGCGGTTTTCATCGATATTTCCACTTTTTCATCTTATTTGACAATATCATATCATAATTATATCGGTCATTTCGAAAATTTTAAGAAAACCTACAAAGTTAAACCGCGCCCTCTACCACTCATGACATTTACTAAAAAATCTATTCATGTAAAATCTGATTTCACGAAGAGTAAGCCACACCTGTCGTCATGGTCCTGAAACCAGACGGAATCACACGACTGTGTGGATTATAGAAAATTGAATGGGACTGCAGCTGTACAAAAGAATGCCTTTTGGCTTAAGGAACGCCCCCGTCACGTTCCAGCGCGTAATCGATCACGTGAAAGCCCAATTAGTCGAGGTCATTATCCGCGCCTTCTTGGACGACATCATAGGACGGTGAAGCATTTGCAGAATCTCGCCGCGGTCCTCACCCGCTTAGAGCAATGCCACCTAAAGGCAAGTAAAAAAAATGCCACTTTGCGAGGGAATAAGTTAAATACGTCCAATCGGTATCAACGCCGATCCTGCGAAAACAGTCGCACTCGCAGAACTTCCCGTACCAAAAAACTTCAAGCACTAGTTTTAACGTCTATAGAGCATTAATTAGGGCTTGATTAAAACTGCGAATTCAGCATGAGGTCATTTCAGAATCGAGGAATCTGCAACGTAGCGTTTGTCGTATTTGGAAATGATGCATTGCCCTAGCTCTTGTTCGATTCGTAGGGCGGGAATTAAGCAAACGAATTAACGATTAAAGATGGCCGTCTTTGTTAATAAGAAGCCATTTTGTAGGCGTTCTTTAATAAGGAATAGAGGGGATTAGTTTTGTGGCAAAATTGAGAGAATTCGTGGTTAAGCACGCAGCGAGACCAATGTGAGAAAACCGTACATTAGAAAATAAAATATTAATTCGAGTCGGGAATTACCAAGGAATAAGCTTGTAGTTCACTAAGTAAATTTGTGCGGAATTCATCAAGGGCGAGAGTGTTTTTCGGCCATAATCGAAAAATCGAGCTTAGAAAATTCGAGTAAAATTGAACGCCAGTTTCGTGAGTTTTACAGTTGAATCAATTAATGTCCACAAGGGAATATGTATAGCGAGCTATTGTGCAATCAGAGGACGTTAAAGCCTTGTTGTGAAATACGTGCGTTTTTAGCCCATTAATTGGGCTGTTCGGTCAAGGACTGATTAATTTAACGCGCTGGGTTATTTTTCGCTACAAAAAAATCAGCTGTGTTGTCGTTAGTGAGTGAACAAGCGAGGATTAAACTTGATTGTTGGCATACGTTACTCCGAAGTTAGTAAAAGAGCCCGCAGTCGAAAAAACATTAACCGAAAAAGAAAACAAATCTCTCCTTTATGGTCATTTGGTGTTTAATTTTGCAAGCAAGAATTTTCAGAAAACTCCAGAACTTTCTAGCATCTTTCAAAGCTTTTCGGGACCATTCCAAGTTTTTTCTATGCCCTAGCTGAGCTTTTGAAGAAGGCTCCGTCGCCAGAACTGATAAAACACCTGCATGGTTTATCTCGCACGTGACATTGTCGAAAAACCAATTAATGTTTGTCCGATAACAACTTATTACCAATACCTGATCAGATAACACTTTAAACTCGCGTAAACATTTCGATTAAATGTTCCTTTTAATTTATCATACAAAGTAAATACAACAAATAGAATTAAATGAATGAAACAATGAACGACTAAATTAACAATAAGAAACTAGCATTAAAATGATAAATCAACAAACTTTTCTACTGCGTCTATTTGAAAAAAATTCCCCAGATCTTATGAAAAAATTGAATTATATTACATACAGGATGTCCTGACTACTATTTCCACTTTTTATACACTATACAAGGTGGCCCGCTCTCATCTTCGGCATTGTTTCAACCTAAAGAAACGACACCTCCACGTAGTTTACACAACAATTATATGTACTAAGGCGATAAAAAAACAGAGATTTAGAAAAATTAGATTGAAAGACCAGGAAAATGTGTGTAAAAGCACTAAAAAAAAGGTCATTACGTTATAAAAGAAGCAAGGATTTGTTAACAGGAAACAAGCAAATCAAGCATAAAATTTAACGTGTAAATTGAATTATGGATTGGCTGATGGCATGGTAAGTGTTATAATACAACAGACCTGCCATAAAAGTAATTTCCTCGTTAAGTCCGTTGTTCCTTTCAAATACCACTTGTGGAATGTAAAGGATTACGACTAATGTATAATATTTTTAGTACTTGGGGAATATTTGATACCTCTAAGTTATCCGTAAAACTTCACTTTACTGCTCGTCCAAACATCTCATACTTTTATGACGTTTAGATGTCGGTTTACGAATTGTATCTATGTATAAAATTTTATAGTAGCGCATTTCTATTTATAATTTAAAATTGAGACAATGTAAGGTGTCTTTCGAACACCATTTTTCACCTCAAGTCCACGTATCGTGTCATTTTCTATTTCTTCCCTGTGGTTTATGTAACAAATGGATAAAACTTGGTACAACTGAGGCAGTAAGACGAGGGATTTTTTGGTTTTCGTCACCAGCACCACCAATGAACCTTGTTTACAAGAATCATTTCGCACATACGTACATATAGAAATTTTTTTAAAACCACTTTTTTGGACTCCTAGGACCTTGAAACATGTAAATCCGGTGAAATTTTAAAATAGAATTTTGGAGTGATTTCAAGAACCTCCCGATTTTTTATTGGTGAGGTTAAAAGTTAAAATTACTTACAGTTATTGATGTCAGTTATATTTTATTGTGGTAACAAATTAATATTGTCTATCATCCGTGGAAAATGCCGCTTCCTTTACAAATATGGAAACAGATCGCTTTGACCTTTTGTACCACCCGTCGTGATGAATGCAAAGTTTAACGGAAGAAAAGTTCGTATGAATCGGGAATCCCAGCAAACCGGCTTCAATTTCGCGAACGTAATACCCGAGATCATGATTATGCACAGGAATAAAATGCCCATGTTACGCCGTGTGTGTATTAATTTTTCCGTAATTTATTAGCTAGGTTTTGTTGCGGGTAAATCGAGGGATTAATTGTCTTTAAATTTCCCTACCGTATGCCGTATAATGTACATACGGAAGGGGATAATTCTTTGGCTTAGGTATTTTATGACTAAAAGGCAAATAAACATAGATCTGCAAACGCTTTGTTACCGATCTAAAATGTGTTATAATTTTACAATTCATTTATAAACATACTCAAACATAAGATACAATTTCAAATGCGAACTTTCAAAACTAACAAAAGCAAGACATTATCCAGATAAAGTCAAGATCTATTGGGCCATTTTACTTTTATGAGAAAATGGATTCTCACTGCGATTGGTATGATCAATGATGTGTCTTTCAGGGTAACGTATATTCAAAATTTTAACCAAATATCTCAAAACTGCAGGAAATATATAATGGGTGGGGCACGGGAATCAAATGTTTTTGGAATGGATAGTACTTGGCTATAAGGTTGGGTCAGTGCCCCACCCTGTAAAAAAAATTGTGAGATTATAACAACCTGTAGATCGGCAACGAAGCTATTGAGGACCTATGTTTATATAAAATTTTAGCCGTAAACTAAATCAAATAGCCCCTTCCGTATACCTACATTATATTTACGAACACCCTGTACAAAATTGTATGTATCGCACAATGCTCTATCCAATGTCACTCAACTTCTAGGAACTTACTTTTAACCAGCCGTTACATTTAGCGATCCGAAAAAAATTCCTTATTTATCACAATGAGTTTGAATGTCAGTTTATAATCACGTTTTTGTTTGGCAATCGGTTCTGAGATTCAGAATTGTCTATTCTCTTAGGTTTTTTATTACACAAAAATAAACGGCCTTGTTACGAATTAAGCCAACCTTCTGTTTTAACGTAAAATTAAGCTTACAGGTAACTCACCAATCAGATTTCAACTAACGACGCGATTGAAAAATACCAACAACCACTGCTTTAGATAATTTTTTACTTAAAATAAAGCTGGTCAAACTTTACAGCTACTAGGCAAGCTTTCACGCACGAACCGTGCTCGGTGGCTAACCCCTAAATCTTAGCCAAATACGCAGAATAACATTTTTTCGCACTCAAGCAGTGAGCGCTTACTCTTTTCAATTAACCTCCCACTACCATTTTATCTGCACACCTTTTTATCGTTCTTATTCTAGACATACTTTTGTTCACGTTCTCCAGGAAGCGGTATAATGTGTACATTTTTCTGAAGAAAATTCAAATTTGATAATTAAACTCTTGAAACGGCAAAGTAGCCACCAATTACAAACTCGATAACAAGTTTTATAATTAATTGACTTCGTAACGTAAGTATTGCTACCCTCGTCTATGAAAGATATCCTCACTAAGATGGCGCCTTTATAAGGAATAACGAGGTCCAATTGAAAAATCTCCCAAACTGAACTTCCCGTCCGAACCTGAAGAACCAGTTACATCCGTCGTTTTCAACGTTGTAATTAATAATGCAAACTATTTTTCACTAATATTTCACCTCGGCAACGCTGTTAGAACTCCCGGAAGCACAATTTCATTTGCTTATATAGATAGCAAATGCCCATATTTTTCGAAAATTCTAGAACGCTCCCGAATATTCTAGAATGTTCTCGAACAAACACATATTCCCCGGAAAGAGTGCGCCACATCCGTTTTCGTCTCCTATCGCCGATGACTAATTTTTTATAGCGCCTCGACGTCCATCAGGATTTCTAGGATATTCGCTACAGTATAGCTGTGTGCAATGGTATGCGGTCAACTACGCCACTCACAAAACACCTGTCCAACTGCGGAAACAAATCAAAATGGAAACTTAAAATGTTTATAACTCCCGCATGAAAAATCCCAATATTGCTCATCATTTGGGAGATTCGGTAGTCTCGATCAACTTCCGGAAATTCTAATGGATTATTCACACAACACATGACACGAGAAAAAAAATTTGACATGAAAACTCTATCCGAGTCTCACAAGGGATTCGAATGAACACACATTGAATTGATTGCGAATGACAAGAATTTGTTCCGAAACACATGAAATGAAAAATTAACAATATTCCTGAAAGTTTACAAAGCCTTTTTGGACAAATTAGTCCGCACGCAGGCGTTCGACAAATAAAATCAGAAAATCTTAAAATTACTTACAGTTTTTTTTTCTTGTAATAATCCTAGTAATCTGGTCGTACAAAGGTTTGCAATACCAAGGCGCACTTAACTTCACGTACAAACGCTGACAGCTTCTGAACTTTTCTTTAACACAGAAAACTGACAACAGTGGCTGTTAAGACGGTGCAAATGTTTAATAATAAGATAACCTTGACAGAAGACCTCACGGTGCACTAACTGTTTGCTTTTCCAACTTTACAGACTTTTTCCATAAAACGGAACTTCTCACACAAAATCTGTGAGTCTTATTCTACCTCTTATTTCATTCTCACATAATTTTAGTTGCTTCTGCGAAAAATTATTTTAATAATGACAAGCTACGTTTTCAACTAATTAAATCGGAAAGACTGCTCGAATAAAAGAATAGCGTAAAGAAACCCATGCTTTCCAACCGTCGCGTAACAGCCAGCAGTCTCATTTTTCCTGTATTCAACATCGCTTCCACAATGAAATAATCTCCTTCCTCAAGATCTTTCAATCATAATTAGACTTGATAATGCCAGCTTCCTCTCTTATGCCGAAAATAACGCGCAATATTTTTTGTAACGGCGATAAAAACACGTATGCTAATTAAATAACAAAAGTTCTTATTGGAAACGACCAGATGTGCCTACATTAAAGCATTTTAACTAAATTGAATGAGTTACAATACCGATAAAATTTAAACAATAAAATAATGCGCAATTACAAACAATTCTAAAAGGAAAAATAATACCTACAAATTCAAATAAAATAAACCAATTTTGTGCTTATTCGTAAAAATTCCTCCGATTTACACTAAAACCATTGAAATATTCTTATATACTGGGTGTCCCGTCATTATTTTTGGTGTTTGGAGCGAAAGAATGTCTACATGACAACAGTATATTACTTAGATTGGTAAGGGTGAGCGGAGAGCGCGAAATCCAGATTCGAACTGGGAATCCATATTGTGGTTTAATAAATTTAAAAAAAAAGTGTCACCTACTGATAATCATTCGGATTTGCACAGATTTACCTACAAAACAAAAATAGCGCTTTAATTAATTACCGGTTCGCATATTACAAAAATTTATGCGATTTTTATGTAATTACGTGTAAAAAAAGTAGTTACGATGGAAATTTGTTTTTGTTTTTAAAGTGAGGTCAGTTTCGGGAATTATTTTAACTTTAATTAAAACACGTCTGCAGCTTAATTAAGGAAAAAAATAACGGTCCAATCCATGTCTTTCAGGACAATTAAAGTTAAGTTACAAGACGACCTCAAAAAAATTGGTTTTCTGTACGGGAGGAAAATTAGAAATTGAATTAAGCGCGAATTGTAAGGGTCATTTGAAGGAGGGCACAAACCCCGATGGATTTGAAATCGATGGACCTAAATTGGTCAAACCTAATTCGCACAATTCTCGACGTCGAAAATGGATAGCTCAAAAGTTAGTTTTGTGACATATATCTAATTACGCCTTTAAAATACAACACAACCGTAAAAGGGAGACGTTAAATTATCCTAAAGGTTGAGATCCGTGTCACTTAAACATAAATTCGCGTTAAACTTTCAATGAACTTTTTTCCGCGAAAATTATCTGCGGCGGCTTTCGAAACAAAGTTTTTCGGGGGGAGGGTGGCGCGCGCGCGATTTTCGGTCTTGGAAAAATGTTCAACTTTTCGAGCTTCACGTACATGTCGATGGAAAGTGACTCATTTTTACCATCGAACTGCCCCGAGATGCTAATCTGTGCATCTGTAAATGAAAGGGGTGACCGGCGCACATGTTGGTGTTTTCACGGGGGCGCCGGCGTTCGACGGTAGGCGTACAGACGCCCTACGCTCAGTGGTGCTTACGCTACCAACGATCATGCACGCACCGCAAAAATCGTCGTACGGCACACGTGCAAATTCGAATTTTTTGTAAAGCCCGGCGACTGGTTTTTGAGAATGGGTCAATAAATTATTGTCGGCTGTTTGAGGTGTACCATCTTCTTTCACATGTCGGAGGCTGTCGACGCCAAGTTGAAAACAATAAAGCAGGCTGTTAATAACAATGGAAAGCTTACCGAGTCGCACTAACTGCATTTGGAAGCACAGAAAGAAATTCCAGAAAATTTCGATATGACGATTTTGTACGCGCTTCGATATGACAGAAATGTTCCAAATTTGCGTTTTATAGTGTAGTGTAAATTTTGCAATGAAGACTGTTTATAGGGCTAATTTTTAATAGTGAAATTGAAACCTTCAGTGGGCCTAGACTAGGATTAACGAGCAACTGTGATCACGATTTGTGTTGTTAAATGTATCTTAGTGTTAAGTGTGTGAGAGTGTCTGATGCTGTTGTCGAGAAAAGCGATAGGATGCGCTTTATGAAGGGTTTGCAATAGTTCCTTGTATTATTTTTTTCGTTTAGGTTTATGATGGCGGCGTTCCCCGGAGTTAAGGACCCCGGGGTACGGATCCTAGCCGCCGTTCTAATTCTCCTAGCGAACGGCCAAGTTTTCGCAGATGGTAAGTCGCTTTCCTTTATTTGGCATGCTCGCATGACTGTCAATGACTTGTCAATTACAGTTAAATGCCTATACTTAAAATATCGCCGAAAGACGCCAGTCTTATAAACCTTGCCGCCAAGTCACATTGTGGTTGCTCAAATTCCCCCAAAAAATACAAAAATCGCGCGCTTTTTGCAGGTCAATCAACAGGTTGAATTTTTCGCCCTTACCTAATGTAGAGGTGTCACCACGGAGATTAATGAATTTGAGTTTGTTCAAAATTAACGCCGGCGCCAAAAGATACCTTAACACTGTGCGTGGAAATTTGCTTTCCTTGCCAAATATATTCGCATAACTTCGAAGTTTTCTTATCATTAAACTTTGCTCAACAAGTACAACGTCGCCGTTGAATATATTATGACCCATTATTAAGGTAAGCTGGATACTGTAATATTTGGGTTTGTTTGCCTGAATTGTCGCGCTTACGGAATGCTGCCTTATTCAACAATTGCTACTCTCCATTTTGTATCTACCACCTAAAACGACGGACCGTCGCATCACGCTTTATTAACCACGAATTTAGTTGAAACTGTCATCCTGAAACTTAACAAACTTTCGCGAAGTTACTACGCATCAGGGTCGACCCAAATTACATCAAAAATTAATCAAATGACGACCATAAATACTAATAAAGCGAACAACGAGATTTATTTATTGTACGCTACCAAACTTATTGGTTAATAGTGTCTACAATATCGGACGAGGGGGTTGCTTTTCGAAACTCTCCATTTTTATTCAAGAATCGAATGCTGAAATGTTTTAGATTAGAATTATGCATCTCCTGAAGCAGGTTTCAGAAATTTTTCGGGCTAGACCTCCTTATCCACTACAAAGCGTGTCTTAGAGAAAAGAGTAAGAAATAAAAAATCAAATTGCTATTATATAGCAGGGTTGTTCCATTTGAGTTACGTCCTTTCCAATTTTGTGAAAATTTGTTACAAAATCCCAAGATCGCGCAGCTCAATAGGGCCGAGACAAAAATTTGACTTTCACAAATCTTTTTTGGAACTAAAGTTATTGCGTTCAGGTATTGCAATTGCGTTTCTAATGTAGAATAGTCGTTTAAAGTGCCCCCACAAAAGACGGCGTAAGATCTTGAGACTTAGGGGAGGGGCGTCATCATGTTTGAACCATAGAGGTTACCCTCGTCCAAATAATTGAAGGTATGAGCTCACTTACAGTCACGTCTCACAAGTTCCCAAGATCTGTGCTGATTTCTTGTCTGAGATATAGTATAGGGGTTGGTTTTGCATTATTCCATGTACATTTTTGTAATACCAATAACCAGCGCAGTGAAGTGTGCCCTCATCCGTACATAAAAAATTTAGGAAAAGTATTTAAATGGAAATTGGGGTTATGATCAAGGCTTCCAATAAAATCGTAAAACTGGTATCTAGAGCTAAAATCTGTTTGTTTTGAAGGTGATACAGATACAAATCAAGAAGTCTCATTTATGGAAACACTCCCCGCATTCATTTCTAGGGAAAATATGTACAAAATATAAAATAAAAATATAAAACCCAAGAAAACTAATATATTTCGGAAACTACCAGAGATAGATATAGGACATTATTATCAATACTTGAAGGTTTTTGGAGGAGCTAAATGATCACAGAAAAATATACAGGGTGGTCCATTTAAAAAAGCGAGATTTTTTAATATGAAGTTTTGCAACTTTGGATCTAGCAAAAAAACACACTGTAAGCTATATTTTTAATGTTTCATGGTAGATGTATTTATTTGACTTTTACTTAACCCAGGATAAAAGATATAAAACCTGGAATCAAAATTTAAGTAATAATTTTGACAATATACTGACGCTTGCAAATGCCCAATTTTTCTTAAAAATCGAATTATCTTTAAAACTACTAGCTTTTCGGATATTAACCATATAATAAAAAAGACGTACAATTACACGTAGAATTCAAAAATGCATTCAAATACAGGGGGTTCTATTTAAAAAATGTACCATTTTGGCGCCCTACTTTGTGGGCGCACCTCGTATAATTCCAAATATTTTTAAAATGTGGAGAATATTCAACCATATCGTAATACAAAAGCACTCTATCGAAAAATCTTATCTTCAAGGCATTAAGTTACTCCGCGCAATCGTTGACTCACCATGTACAATAATTTTGTTCTGAAATACCTGACCACCATAGGTACAGGTGATATTTCGGGAAATTCTGTTCATTTTTGTTTTCCAACCAAGAACTGCAGTCGAAATTTTGTTTTAAATTTTCAAAGCAGATTCGACAAGACCACCAAATACCAAATTTAGAGTTTGTTTTCTCTCGCCGTTTAGAGGTGCGCTTTCTTGGAATGTTGGAAACACTGTCACGAACCCGGAATTTCTTATACAAAGATGTGTTCTCCTTGATTCGGATGGAATCCAGCCGAACCGAGTAGAACTTTTTAAAAACTCGGCTCGGCTAGAATCTCCAGCTTGGCTCGAAAAAGATGTTGTCAAGCCGAGTGTCGAGCCGAGCCGAATTAAGCTCGGTTTCAAAACAAGGGAATTTACAATTTAACATTGAAGGTTAACAAATTTTTCCGTCAATCGTTTGTTTACAGATTTACTTTTCACAACTATTTTTGTATAGGCAACCAACCTACCACATCTGTCAGTTCTCAATAAGAAATGGAGGTGAAAAATGCAATCAAATAATGCAAGTGCAGACATTCCTAAAAAAGCATGTTTTTTTATTATTCCTTGGATTTATTAATATTTATTTATTTAAACTCGAAAGTCAAAAGTAACTGACAGTACAATAAAATATGTATATCAATTGCATTTGTTTTCTTGGGTAACCTTATATAGAAGTTTTTTTTTGTTATAAATAAACGTTTAATGAAAATAATAGAACAGGAACAAATTACATATAAGAACGGGGCTTTAAAACAAAATAAATTTCGTCAGAAAATAACTTAGGAAACTCATTTTCATTCTATTTTTCAATTTCCAATTGCTATTCATTAAGAAGTAGACATAGGGGTTTATGAGTATTGTTTTCCTTATGGCTACTTTTAAATGATAAAATCTCTTCTGAAGGGCGCCTAATTTTATGCAACCAAAGTAACTTGTTAAAACAAATTAAGATCTGGCTGTCACATTAATTAATTTGAATGTTGTTACTTTGGGTTCCGTATTTATATTTTCGTTCGTCGTAAAAGATTTATGTTAAACCAAAACAACAATATTCAAACTAACTAGTATGACAGCCAGATCTTTGTTTGTTTGAAAAAGTTACTTTAGATGCATTAAATTAGGCGCCCTTCAGAAGAGATTTTATCTTTTAAAAGTAGACATAGCGCAAAACGCACGCCCTATGTGGACTTAATAAATACCACCGTATACAGTCTGTCTGAAATTAAGTCAGCGGTATTGCAACTTTCTTAGTTGAGGGAAATGGTTAAATTATCAAAAGTATGTATTTTTTCTACTGAATCCGAATCTGTAACTAAAAAAGCAAAACAACATCGCATTTTTCAGATAACGTAAGATAGAAAACAGGTAAACACTGTTTATTTTAGATATTTTTGCGTAGGATCCAATCGCGTAGTAAAAAAATTTTTGCCCACAAAGTTGGTATTTTTTAAATGCAACACCCGGTATATTTTAACGTAAATGTTTGTATTGTTTTTCCTGATTACATTGACCACAACCTATATTTTTTTTAAATTTTAGCTACGAACCAAAAATAAAACCTTATTTTTTATGGTTTTTAAACAGTAGGTCACTAAAACTGGCTAACGGTAGAAACTTGCCATTTCAAAATTTTGAAAAATATATAATATATAATTATGTATATAAAAAATATAGGTTCTGATACATCAATGTAATCAGAAAAACGATTGCAAAAAATTGACGTTAAGATATATAGGGTGTTGCATTTAAAAAATACCAACATAAACCAAAATAAACTGTTTTTACCTTTTTTATCTTACATGGGTGGTAAGATATAATAACATCCCTCGTAACATTCCAAAAAGTGAAACTTTTCGTATTCACCCTGTATCTCAGAAACAGCTAGATTAATTCTGTTTGTGGTATTAAAAGTTTCACAAAACAGTGGAATGGGGTCGCGAAAATGGCAAGTCTCTATCAAAAACAGCTGAGAGACACTACAGTCTCAACCAAAATGGGACATACAGAGGGATGATCATGGCGTAAGTATGCATTTAGAAAATTAGTTTTACTGAAATATTTATTAATTTAGTATTATTAAAATGGGTAAATACTTACTTTAATTAAACTGAATCATTTCGAATCCGCATAGCATGTGTACGTCTATACAGGGTGGCTAGAAAGTAACGGGATGAGCCTCTCCTGGTGAAAAGTTCGAGGTATTGATTTCACGTTTGGAGTACTTCAATGAGACATTGTTATGCATGTTTCGGAATGAAAAAGAAATTTCTTCATTATCCAATGTTGAGGGCCGCCGCCATCGTGAATTTTTTTATATTACAAAATGAGTCATGCAGCATATCACTACAGGGTAGCGGTTGTTTTTTTGTAAATGTTGGAAATTAATTATTGTTTACTTTTGCATCATCATTGGTCGATATGTGCGCCTTTGCCAACAGTTTCCAACTTTTGTTTTTTTGTGTGCCGTATATCGTTATATTCGTGATAAAAATGCTACTTAATACAGTGTGTACTTTTTTACGGGCTATATAAAAGGATAATCTATTTTGTGGAGGTTTGGTCAGTTTTTGGGCTGTAACTTTTAGGTCTACGTAGCTGAAAAACAATAGCATAGGTTTTTGTAGGAGCTAAAAGATGAAAAATATACAGGGTGTTGCATTTAAAAATAATGAGATGTTTGTAATATGAAGTTTTGCCACTTTGGACCTACCAAAAAACACCATGTAAGCTATTTTTTTAATGTTTCATAGTAGATGTATTCGTTTGACTTTTATTTAACCCAGGATAAAAGATATAAAACCTGGAATCAAAAATTAAGTAATAATTTTGACAATATACTGACGCTTGCAAATGCCAAATTTTTCTTACAAATCGAATTATCTTCAAAACTACTACACGTTAGTTAAATTATTGGGTATCGGCTTCCAGACACTCATGCAGGTTACATTAGTTTATTTCAAAGACAAATTTTCGTGACTGGTTAGTCACTTCATCGGGACACGACTACAAAAAGTCAATACAATAAATTAGAATACATTAAAATCTATACTTACAATATATTAATTAAAATTAAGAGTGAAAGATGACATAACAATTATATCTTAATTTTAATCTTTCACTCTTAATTTTAATTAGGTAATATATTGTAAGTATAGATTTTAATGTATTCTCATTTATGGTATTGACTTTTGTAGTCGTGTCCTGATGAAGTGACTAACCAGTCACGAAAATTTGACATGCATTCAAATATAGGGGGTTCTATTTAAAAAAATGTACCATTTTGGTGCCCTACTTTGTGGGCGCACCCTGTATAATTCCAAATATTTTTAAAATGTGGAGAATATTCAACCATATCATAATACAAAAGCACTCCATCGAAAAATCTTATCTTCAAGGGATTAGGTTACTCCGCGCAATCGTTGACTCACCCTGTACATATTTGCGAAATCCATTTTTTATTTTTATTTATTAAAATATTTAAAAGAAATTTTGTATGTAGGCACCTCGACTAAAAACAAAACTAACGCCGATTCAAAAAAATTGTTTTACAACCTAGGGTGGGTCTGGTAGGACAAATCAACCCTTTAAGGGGTGTTGTAAAAATGATGGATGCGTGAAGATCTCGAGGATCATTCGATATTGCGTTGTATCGAATTTTGTTTGTACGAAATCGGTAAATTTATGTTATTCTGGTATATCTTCGGGAATAATCAGAATTTTCTGTTTTTTTTAAAGCATGATAGTAACTCTTTAATTGCGCATGTTTTCTCTATTTTGACCATCGTCGTATCTTCTATAATCTAAGTTTTGGGAGATCCCCATCATTGACATATTTGCTATAAAATCATAATGTCAATTTAGAACCCTGAAATCGATCACTGTGAGGTGGTAGGTATTTTTTTGCTCCTTGAGAGGGCGATGTTTCAGAAAAGGTTGGGAATCTATGATCTAAGCAAAAAGCCGCAGTTCTACTAGAAAAGACAGTTTCTAATAGATTGCCATTAAAATAGAATTTTATAATTCAAAAATTGGAACTATTGGAAATGTAGAAACTTTTGCCAATGTGTAAGAAGTTCTAGTGTGTATAAAAATATTGGAAGAATGGCAGAGAAAGTCCAGGAGAACTCGTCCATGGCTTCCATATTAATTTTGATTTCTTATCATAAATGAAAATACGTAACCCGGTTCCAGAAAGTTGAGTATTAATTTGTTTCGTTTCAGTATCCAAAAGCTCTTCGATTTCGAATTGTAATAATCAAAATATTTGCTTCCCGATTCTATTCTGATTTTCCGCTTATCACAGGGGAAGGTTTATCGATAGTGTACGTTCGGTCAACTTTATTCAGGCTAATTATTTCAACCGAAATTGTAATCTATACCCTTTTCAACATTTGGGATTGTGGCTTACATTTGGAATTTACTATTTACGCTTGCCTTAACTTTGTTGTAAATCATGACTGGTTCCGATATTATGTTACGACGACACCACCCCTCAAACAGCGAAACTTTACGCTTCCATTGTATCACACTCTCATAATCGTCAACCAATAAGCTTGTACTAAGAATGTTTAAATTTTGCAAGGTACGTGCTTTTCGAAATATAATTTCAAAGTAAGCGCCTAATTTATCTTCATAGGGGATGTTATTTTCACGAACAAAGAATTTAACTGGTAAACACGTCACGCTCGTACTAAACTTTTAGTTAGGGCTTTAATCGGTGTTATAATCTTTAAATTATCGATACCTTTCTAATCGCGCTCCCCTTACTAGGGTCACGTTCTATTCCGCATTTTTCGAGAAACTCCCCCCTTTCAACTTGCGAATTAAACGCGCGGAAAACAATTTTCAGCAAATAATTTTTTGCGGTGAACTTATAGCGTGATTGCATCGATTGCCGTAATAAACTCGACAAGGGTCAAATATTATGTTAACGTCAAGTAACAAGTTTACTAACGAAAGTCATTTGCCCAATAATATAAATGTTGACACGTTTCGTTGTAATTTTCAAAGTTTAATGTTGCGGTTGAACTAACGGAAACTATTCGTTTTTTCGTCTTTCGGATCAAAATTTCTCGTTTCAAAATGTGCGCGATTCCTTTTAACGTTTAATTTAAAAGTGCGGCTCAATCGAAATGAAATTTCTAAATTGAATTGTTAGAAAGTTTTCCGACGCAACCCACGTTGTTAATGTTTGTTTTTATTATACGAGTACTACCAAATATTTCTCCGTATTATATTGCTTTAGGGGTGAACGTAATTTTTTAGGTCGTTATATGAAAGTGTGTGTTTACGACAGGGTCTTATTGTTTCCAAATATAATTCCTTCTTTCGACCCGTTTTTCCCCATTCTTGTGAAAGTTGCGATGCGAAGTTCTTCCACTCATGTAGGCTTTATTATTATTTTTTGCGACTAATAGATCGTTTCCCGATCTTCACGTAATTAACTCGCGCGCGCGAGCAAAAATTGCAAACGTTACTTTTATTTAATATCTTAATTTCGTTCGCGCAAATAACACACTTCGTATGGAATATTAGCGCATTAACTGCTCGAAATTAAATCTCCGCGAACATTATTGCCACTCCCGATGCGATTGTGTTCCGTTAAGTTTATTCTTTAATATCTACTGGGGATTTACACAATACGGTGGAGTATATTCCCTAAGCCGGAATAAATTTGATTTTTGCATATTTTGTTTGGCCCCGCTTCCTACTACAATATTATTATGTTTGCTAAGACCATAGAGCTTCCATGTTGGCTTAACGAGATACAGGAGTCAACAAATCGCACGATTTTATTCGTTATTCGTGTAAGTGGAAGTTCCTCCTTAAGCTCCTCAATGGAAAGTAGCCACGGCAACGCAAATTTTCTGAACTATTATGATGTATGAGGAGAGCTTGCGGAATTTCTAAATCCTTTTCGTTTATCTAACCGATGAAAAAAAAATAGCAATAGCTTTTGAATATTGAAATTGTTCTGAGATGCCCAAGAGTGTTTTTTAATGGGGTTGAATTTTTTAATGTTTAAAGAGGCTGGATTTTTAAGTTATTGATAACTTAATCACTTTATTTTTGTACGACGAGGAACAGGACGTGTCATGGGTCATCTTAATGGTACGATAAAGGTAGTCACCAGTTTAGCGCGAAATTAGCTTATGTCTCCAAAAAAAGCCTTACAATGTTACTTATGTGAATGAATTCCTTATCTTTAGCTAAAAAAACATTCGTTCTGTAAGTGGTGTAGTTCCGGAGCCTTTGTGACTCCGCAAAAGTGCACTTTTTTGAAAGTGGAAGCGCACTAAAAAACATTCTTTTAGGATTATTGTGAAGAAGTTTTTTATTGTTGATACATATTCGTATGTGGGTTTGATTAGAAGAAGTTTTAAAAAGATTTTATTATTTTAAATTCAATAATAATTCTTCAATCCGCGTTATCTTATTATCTATTCATATACTGGCTGTAGAATCTAAGACCTCTACCATAAAAGATATCGAAAAAATGTAGGAGCAAAATTGTACACGTCGACATGTTTCCAAATATTGAC
This sequence comes from Photinus pyralis, assembly GCF_008802855.1. Taxonomy (NCBI): domain Eukaryota; kingdom Metazoa; phylum Arthropoda; class Insecta; order Coleoptera; family Lampyridae; genus Photinus; species Photinus pyralis. The sequence goes on along the minus strand of NW_022170663.1, from coordinate 22,298,791 downwards.
ATAAATTTGTTTCAATCTGATAGACTCGGGGGCCTCAATGAACTGCCGAAAATTCCAAAAAATGTATTACCAAAATTTTGATCAACACCTGAAATAAATCTTGGGCGCCAATATACAAAAATCTGACATGAAGACTCTATCTGGGTTACACAAAGGATTCGAATTAACACACAATTAATTGTATTGTATCGTATCGATTGGGTGGCGCTCCCTAGGGTCAGACGTTTTCAGGTCGCATCAACAGCCGTCTGGGTGACTTAACGACAGTCTTTGTATGACTGCCGGGACCGCCAGCTTTACATGCCATCCGAAGCATGGTGGTCAGAAGATGTTCTGTACCACTAAAAACTGGCAAGTTGTGGGATTCGAACTCACAACCTGTGAGGTTAGAGTCCGAGTCTTAACCGTCAACGACAAAAATTTATTTCGAAATACATGAAACAATTAAAACAAAATCCCTAGAGAAGCTTTTTTCGACTCCGCATCGATAATTAAAAATTAAGAAATCTTAAATTACTTACAGTTTCTTTTTTTAAATAATCTAAATAATTTGGTCGTACAAGATTTGCGATATAGGCGCACTAAGCTAGCACAAACGGTAACAGCTTCGGAATTTCACGTTTTCTTAATTACACTCAAACTGGTTTGATAAATAAGAAAAAAAAATTTCGGGGGCTGTCCGGACGGTAGAAACTTCTAACATTACTAAATTTACACGCTCTTTTTACCGTCGCGAAAACTAACCACCAGTCTCGTTTTGACGCTGATTTTAGTATTTAATACAACACCACTTTCACTACAAAATATTCTCCTTCTTCAGGATTTTCAAATCAACCACCACCGCCAATCATAATTAGATTTTATAACGCCAGCTTCAAAGCAACGCGTTCCCACTTACGCCGAACTAACGCGCACATCGCAACATCTGCATCTCCGTTATCTCATCTAACAATGATAAGAACACGTGCGGTTATTAAATTTCGTCCTATAACAAAACTTCAAATCGCAAACGACCAGACGTTCCTACATTTTAACACGCAATTTCACGTTTTACAATTAGGTAAATGCAGAAATCTAAATGAACAATTTACAAAAATGATAAAATTTAAACAAAAAAAATCACGCAATTATACAATTCTAAAAGGAAAAATAAGCACTGAGATACCAAATTTAAGTACAATAAACCTACTTCTGTGCTTATTCGTAGATAATCTCCCAGATTTGCACTTAATAAATTGAAATATTTTTGTGCACAGGGTGTTCCGTCATTATTTTGATGTTTAGAACGAAATAACCTCTACACAATATTTTTTATTTTTTTTTTAATGGCAGAATTGGGTTCGATGGATTTGTTTTTTCTTTGAAAGTTTCTTATCGAGTGTGTGATTAGTTTCGGATATCCAGAACTATAATTTGTTTAGGGGGAGTGTAGTATTATAACAGCGCGATGGATACAACTGCCAAGATACTTTGAAATTGTGGATGTCGTACCGATTGTTTCCGAGAGCTGGGTTAGTGCTCCGGAAGTAAAGAAACAGACTTAGCCAGGAGTATGATGCTTGTACCTACTTATTTTTTAAAAAGAATATTCATTGTTAATTTTTGCACATACCTATATACCGAGTGAATATTCCAAAATTGTCGCTTGATTTGCAAATGATAAACTTGCGTATTTTAAAGAAACAGTTTTTTTTTAATAGGCCAAAAAATATGATCGTACAAGGTTTGCGATATAAGGCGCGCTAACACGCTTTTGAACTTCACTTGTTCTTCATAATCCTGAACTTGATGACAAATTTTCAGTAGCTGTTCGGACGGTACAAACTATTAACTTTTAATAAGCAGAGAACCTTAACAAACAAAAGGCCTGGGTGTACTACAACTCCTTGTATTTTTAACTTAACATTTTTCCGTAATCAGACAACACGCGTTATTACACCACTTTGGTTAACTTGCTTCTGCACAGATTTATTATAAAAATGGACAATGTCTTCAACCCGTCGCGAAACCAGCAGCCTCGTTTTTACGTTGACTCCAGTATTTAAGGAAACACCACCATCGTTCTTTATGAATTTTCAAATAACTAGCTAATCACAAAGGAACGCGCCAAAGCGTCCTCAGTTCTCCAAATGAAATGCGCAATTCTTACACCTTCATTTATCAGCCAAAAACACGTGCGTTAATTAATTTTGACCTGATAATACTTCTTATCGCAGACGACCATCTGTGGCTTACTTCCAACAGCTTATTTAAATTGAATAAATTACAAAAGCGATCAAATTTCAACGAGAATTAAGTACGGAGTCACGAAATTTATAAAAGCAAAAACAACACTGAGATACCAACTCTGTACATATACAAGATTTCGACTATTTGTATTTTTACAATAGCTTTTCGAACAGTAAAATTCTAAAATATTAAACTGTAATTCTCCAATAAGCTTGCAATATACCATGTAAAATTTACAAATATTTGAGAGGGCGTAATATCTTAAAATATGCAACATTTTGTCTAGAATTTTAAATTTTCTCAAAATTGGAAAGAACGTAAAATTTAAAATAGGAAAGTTCTGTAAGTTTAATAAGGCTCCCTGATTTTATAATTTAAAAGCCTCTGTTGCGTGTACAAATGAAGATTCTTTATTTATTATGGACTGTATGAATGTAATTGCTTGCTAAGCTCTTGTATAGGAGGGTATCGACACCAATGATTAACGTGTTCATTGATTAAAAACACAAATGAAGTAAACTGATTCTAAATATTGATTTGGTGATCGATACGGCACATATAATGTTGTTTCGAAGTAGGTTCAATAAACAAACGACGGCGTTAGTTGCTCTGGCTGATTAATTAAACCATAACCACAAAGGCGATGATTGGCGACGAAAGCTCTAACATCGTTGTACAAACAAGTTCGACGAAAATGTCATGCTGCTTTTTAACAGACACGCTCATTATTAATGGTTGCACGACGACATGTATTTTTCTTCGATTGAGATTATGCAGGCTCATCTAACTTCGACGGCTCATGCGCCGCACATGAAAAGTGGGAATATATACAGGGACAGGCGAAATAGTTACATACAGGGGGCGTTAATTTCTTTGAAGGAAGTTTTAAAGGAAGAACTAAATGAACGAAATTCTAATTTGGTGACGCAACAGCCTGAGTGAAAAACCTTGTGGGCTCTAAAGGGCGTGTTCAGCCTTATATGTCTGTACCAGACACTACATAAATAAACAAGAGAGGTAGTGAATAGCGCGGCACATAAAATATTGGGTAAAGCAATGCGATGTTAAACCGTAATTAATATTCAATAATTCGTAAAAAGTAACGTAGACAAAAGCGGGTCTCAGTATCGGTAACTCCAATCTTCGGTAACGACAAAAACACAGTACGTAGTATCGGGTATATCGGAGCGATTTTCAAGAGTAATAATCTTTAAGGTTTCATAAATACTTGCAGTTATAGGAACTATCTTGAAATAAGTAAGATAAGTAAGAAGTACAATGGAAAGCATATGCACGACCTCTGTGGGCGAAACAAAGAACTATTGTAATAAGAAATCTAATATACTAAGATAATAACAAATTGACTACTGGAATAGCTTACATCTAAACTTACAAACTAAATTCCTAGATGGCGTAACAGGAGACTAAGAATGCTAAATAAGAGTACGAATCGGATAGTTACTTAAGCGGAATGTAAATCGAGAATTTCAATCGGTAAGAAAATATCGTTACAAAATGTATTGATTGACAACACCCGTTTAACAGGAGATTTCTTCTTTATTGTGTCTATGGAAAACGATTAGATATTTTGTCAGTGTTTCAAAACATTAAGAATATTTTTAACTAATATCTTTAGTTAGCTACAAATAAGAAAAGACTTTCTGGAAAGCCCCTGAATTTCTTTTCGTTGCATTTTATGGTTATGTTTCATCTGCTAGTAGTGGATGTGTCATCCTACTAAAGTTATTCATATATCTTTATTCAGTTCCCAACTCCTACTTTATGGGGTGTCAAAATAAAGGAATTAAGTATCGCGCTTTATTTACATTGTAAAAAAATGTCCGCCCTTTCGTGTTGCGCATTATTCCCCCAACAAAATATGGGGAAAATACATTTCTATTCGATTATTATCCATTTATTCCTCTATTTTCTCAAATAGGAAATATCATCGATTTGAAATTCTGGTAGTTTCATGACTTCTGCACTGCAAAAATATCTCGTTTATGCTAATAAAAGGAACTAAGGTAAATACACATTCGTTTATTACAACCTATTTGAAGCAACGGGTTCCATCCCATTTCCTCCAAATTATTGGCGAATTTGTATTCGTACCGCGTATTCGATGATTTTAAGAAAGTTTCAGCATGTCGTCCTTCGTTACCTTACGCAAAAATTGCCCGATTTCCGTGGCAGTCACAACTGTGTGTGTGTTTTTTACAAGGCACGATAGGGGCGCGTGCCCCGATAATTTTCCTTTCGAAAGGGCATCACGCATATATGTTTCGAGCTGGCATAGTCAACGACATTTTAATCACTTTAAATGCGTGCAACAAACGGTAGCGAGATTCGGGGGAGAATCGTTCCCTTACTTTTCAATCTAATTACGTGCTGTCTTAGATATGAAACTGTTCACCTGTCAAATATAGAGCCGCTATATATCAATTCGATTTCATTTTTTATGACAGATTAATATTTAAGACTGCCTATACTTCGACATCAGAAATTGCGATTTCGAATATCAATTCCGTTGCCTAACAATGATTGACGCAAAATTCAGCAATAATAAATGCCGCTCCTCCATTAGCAATTCTGCAGGTTATGGACACGTACACGAAATTGTCCATTATTAAATAGATATCCATTAGCCGTTTGAGTTCGATTTTCCCGAAATGGATTGGCACTCATTTGATCTCGGCGATACTATGGGAAGTCACTAAATATACACTGAAATAGTAAATGTTGTATGTAATGGTCGCCGAGCTTTTAACAGGCAGCCCGTCATTTATCTACTTTTATTTCGCCCCATTATATTTTCTTGATTTTTGTGCTTCTTTTGTTTGGTGAAACCTTTTTAGATAAATTAGGGTAACCGATGAATTTATCACCTCGCGTGTTTGTTTTGTTATTCGTTTCTTATATGGAAGTCATTTTTTTATCGCCCGCGATATTTTTAAAATAATTTCTTCGCAGTAGCTGATGTGCAAACTTATACACCTCCTCCGCTCGAGAGCTTTTCATAAATTGCTTCGGGTAAAAAATTGTAAAGAAAAAATTCTCGTTTTAAATTTGATTGATGTTGATAAATTGCCGCACGCTAAGCACTTTGGGTAAATGCCACATTATTTTTAATTATCTCTCGTAATTCTTCTTCTAGTTATACGGGGTTGCGTATACCAATTTTATCCCTGGAGTTACCGATTGATAGATTCGAAAATTATATTCGATAAAATCGCCTAGTTTATTTTTCCACTCATGTAATCGTCACACTCGTCTTTTAGTTTAAGCGACTTTATTGATTTTCGTTTTTCCATTTGTGTAAATAATGTTTCATCTATTAGTATGTAAACGATATGGTTCTACTAAAATTATATGTCTCTTAACCGCTTTGTGGTTATCATTTCATTCAAAATGCGTAAAAGAAATAGTTTTTGATATGCTGAAACTATTGGGGATTAAAAATTGAGAACAGTATCGTCAAAAAGCTCAAAATAAAATGCTTTCATATTTTTTTGTATGTTCCGGTGTCAGTTGTACTCGAAGTGGTTGCCACCCTTTTGCCTAAATTTAATCCAAATCACATAGTGAGATACTTGGTTGTTTTATTTTCTTCCAATTTACATAACGCGAAAAATGAGTGCTTATTTTCCGTTTTGGGAGAGCAACATTGTAATCGGTGATTTGCAGCTTGACTCAAAGAAAATATCCCACCCTGGAAATCGCAAACCCTCTACAAATACTACATACAACATCCGTCTTAAAATTCCAATCGCACTTACCTCTAAGCTAACGAGAGGGCGTAGAAACCAATTAATACGAATAGCGATGGTAACGATAATTAAATTACGTCGAATCAATCGTCAGATATCAGATGTCTGAAAGGAAAAGCCCCAATATAAGGAACCGTTAGCAAAATGTCACATCACAAAGTCACATACTATACTAAGCGGTGAATCGTCGAAGATAGTAAACTTCTATGTAAAAGTTCAATCCACCTTTAGGGAAGTAACACGCCATTAGCTTTCGAGCAACGTGCCGAATGAAAACGGTTAACGGAAAAAAAAGGAATGGGAATTTAAAAAAATGCGCTGTCATTTCTGCGCGGTAAAATTGCGTGTTTAAATTCCATTAGTAAGCGGAGCGATCTATCAAATCTCTTCAAATATTACGGGGGTAATAAAACGTACACAATAGTGATGCGTCGTAATGGAGAAAGTAAATCGTTACAGGGTGGACAGAATGGTTCACTGGACCCGGGTACAGAAAAGAAGCAGTCGACAAAACGGTAACTGCTAGAATAAATAACTATGCTAAAACAACCCCAAAATTAAAGTTCCAATGCAAACAAATTCGTTGATCACACTCACCAAAAGACTTAAAAACTTTAATTCCTTTCAGCAGGTTCCGATTGAGCTCTAATATTACCAAAATAATTGGCATAGATTTAGCGGCCACCCAGAGAAGATGAAATACCTGTTACATCCACTTTGAGCAAACGTAATAAAATTACTAGTGGTCAGGGTCAATATCAAAACAGGTTTCCGCAGAAAACAGCGGAGCTATAATGGTTAAATGACTATCAAACAAATGAAGTAATTACAATTTGATTGTATCGAAAACCAGTATGTAATCAAAGGTTATATCAATGAAGTCGTCGAATATAAAAAAAATTACCTTTTGAACCACCCACCGGTCGCAAATTTTTGAGCTCAGAAAGAACGCTTTTTTGCCTTATCTGTCACAAATAACAACACACTAACAAAAATGAGTTTTCGGAATGACAATAAATGTAATCGTAGACAAAATCGCCTCACGGAAAGTATATTTTTCGTAGCGTCACAAGTATCGCAAGTAAAATATCGATGCGATGGATACTCTCCTAAAGGTATCGTAATACTTGCAGTTAGACAGGAACGGTACGTCTCCAGGTGGACATTTTTGAACTAAACCGGTTTACAAAGGAAACAAATAGATGGCGTAAGAAATTAAACACATTTAATTTGCGAGGGAGCACACTCTTGTAGTTCCAAAAACTCAAGGCCCACACGAAAAAAGTTCCTTTTAGAAAGGACAGGCATTAGTAGTCGGTTCTAGAACAGTTCAAGGTCGCTCGCCACCTGGTGGCGACCATACAAAATAGGTCAAGGTAAAGGAAATACACGTTTTGAAGCACCAGGAATCCGAGTTAAACAAAATATCGATTGTGTCGGTCCGTGTGGCTAGCTAATAACCCTTGAGGGTTGAGCTTGTTCCGGAATAATTGACCCCAATTCACGGAAACAAACTACTCAGTAGCCGTCAAGGGCTATCTCGATCCTAGAGACGTCCGATCGTCGGGTGTGACCTTGAAAAATAGGTCAACGTCCACGTAAAGAAAGATTTCAAACTCGAATTTCTTATAGAGGGTTCTGGTTGAGCAAAAAATCGCACTTATAGCACCCACCTATGAAGATAAAGTCCACCTTTGAGGTTTAATACCATCCGCACCAAACACTTTCAAATTCTAATTCCTTTTAACGGGAAACTATTAAGCTCTAGTGTTGCTCAGAGAGTCAAATTTATCCTCGAAGTAAAAAAACGACAAACGACACAAAAAAGGTTTTAAATTACAATTCTCTTTGGAAGGATCTCTAATTTACAAATGATGACTCGAGCGCCACCAGAAGTGTAAAACCTTGCTTCTGGCCAAGGTCAGCGGTTTTGGACACAGGCAGTCAGTTGCATAAACGGCTTAGTCCAGAATTCAGCGCGCGTCTGTTGTGAGGGCTAGTATGGCGTTCGATATCGGGTTATGGTGTCGTTTTCAGCTATCTAATGCTCTATCTGCTTCCGGGGTCCAATGCAACAGTTGATTGTCTTCTAACTTAGAATTAACAAGACCCTTGCGCACTGTTAAGTAAGTACCGTATCGACAGTATCTGCGACTTTTCCTAAATCTACCGATTGTCTGATTGTAGTTAACTTTTTCGCCTGTGCAGTCATAAAGATACATCTCGAAATGCAACCTTAGTTTAAGGTTACCGTTTCCAGGTCCTTCAGATACCTTCTGGACTGGAGAAGGTCCGGCTAATTAACAATGTATTTCATGTACTTTATGTAAGAGACTTCGAAATGTTAGTTTTTCACAAATGGGAAAGGTTTGGAGTTACTTTTAAATCTACTTGAGCTGGCAATTCTTTAGTTGCAGTAAATTAACGTCAAATTTAAATTATTCAAATTCAAGGGTTACTTCCTCGGATTGTTATTTTTTGTATATTGTAGATGTGATGTAATAGTATATTACGTAACGAGTGTTGAAAGCGATACTTTTCACACGAGATGTGAAGTTTGCCATACGAGGCGAAGCCGAGTGTGGCAATCACACGAGTGTGAAAAGTGGCTTTCAAACGAGTCATGTACACTATTTTTCCTACGACTCTCCATACAACCAAAATACTTACATAATGAAACAAAAGTTATTTTATTTCGAACCAACTACTAAAACTATCTAAAAATACGAAATAGATTCAATTTCTCTTTAACGAACTATTGTTATAATTACTTTAGCAAAGACTAAAGAGGTACTTGTGGTTTGGAGCTTCTGCAAGAAATTTACTAATATTATTAGACGTACGCTACTTTTTATACCTCAGCCGTAATTTAGTTGGTAGTAATTCGAGTGTGGTGGATTTTGCCTCTTCTCTGATGTTGGGTGGAGTACACTCTACATCCATGGAAGAATCACTTTTCGCCATTAAAAATAAGTAAGGAATTAAATGTGTAGCACAAGGGAATAAACTCAAGAATAAACTAATCGCAATTTTAGAGTTTGACGTACGCCTACTACGTTGATGTTACAAGAAGATTAGACTACTACGAAAGCAAAACGTAACATGCGATTTGCTTTCTACTACATGGTAAATCTTATGAGAAAGCAAATCACACGGGTGCGTTTTGTTTTCCGTTACATTTTGCCATAAGTGAGCGAAATTGTCAATTTTCAAGTAAACATAATTGTACGACATATGTCATTTTCAATGAAAGTCGTAGGAAAACATATTTTTCCACAGTGGGCATCAGGGTCTATCCCCTTCAAATCTTTCCATCTGTTAACAAACAAATTTTCTTGTTTCGCATTCGTTTTCCACGGATTCATAAAACCTCGACCGTACCGATCATTCCTTACTTATCAACTTTCAGCAGGAACTAAGTACTGGTCACTTGTTGTAACCCCAATCATGAACCTGGGGGTGCCCCTGCATTATGGGCAAGACTGTTCTCGGCTTCGAAAAACAAGTTAACCTTGCGAAATCAAATGACTGTGCAGTCTCGCAGAAGGAGTTTAAAATTTAAATTCCTTTTAAATGGATACGATTAATCGAGCACTACCAAAAAAACCATTGAATGTTGGAATGTTGTCGTCATTTTAGCTGCTGTGGAAACTAGTACCTACTGATTCCCATTTCCTTACGATCTTGAGATTTGGAGCAATGAAAATTACTATTGAAATGTATTCATATATTAATCATTGGATAACACTAGCGAGTAGCGAGAACTGGGTTTGATTTCAGTTTCCCACTGAATTGAGTTCATCTCATATTCGGTAATATACGACGACAATACGTGTCGTCACACATCGCGACGAATCAAGCGCGAAATGAGAAAAAAATGATTTGTAATTTAAGTTTCCTCGTCCCATAAGAATTGCAATTTCATGTCAATTACGAATCCAATAATCGGAGTTTTCGGGAAGTTGTTGTTTCAATTGACCTCTTTTAATTGTAGGACTGGCACACATTTTTCTCCTTTCTTTCATTAAAGTCTTTCGTCTCCAAACTAGGGCGAAAGAAGAGTCAACCGTACAAATTAATAGAAAACAAAAAGGACAGTTTTCACGTCTCGAGCCCCTAACTCTGCCGACCTCGTTACTTGTTTGGAAAACTTCTAATCGTTAAAAAAGTTTCCCCGCGACGCTCACAATTACTTTAATTGCTCTTGTTTTATTCGGTTATAAATATTTTACGAGTTACAATTCAATCGAGAGGGCTTTCGGTCAAACGACGACGTCGCAAATATGACTTACTTCTTTATTTGATCGGTTAAACTGGTCCACGCTAATAGGATTTCGCGGGGAACTTCGTGACTGAGCACACGGAAGGTCATTTCTGGACCGGAAACCGGCCGCTAAATTGCTTTCGAATAAGTCAAGTTCCAATATTTTCAAATGGGGCGGCAACGCGCGATATTAAATATTTTGTCGCGGCCGTAATTAATTTTAGAAAATTGGTACCGACATCTCGAGGGAAATCTTAGGAGGATAGACCGGGTGAAGTGCTTCCTACTGTAAAAATAAATCTCAATTGCGTTCGCGTTATTTCAACCATTTTGCGGACGCCGTAACATTCGCCTTCCTTGTCGATTGCGGCACGCGAGACTGGAAAATAAAAATGAGAAGGAAAAAGGACGTTTGCTGCGAACAATGGCCGTCGTCAAATGTTGTATTCCTTAGCTCGAGCACTACGAGATCACTTAAACCGAACTCTATTTAGATAACGGCACACGTACAAACTCGTTGTCATTCTTTTAAAGAGAAGATTAGATTTCTTACGAGCAGAAAGATTTGCAAATGAAAAATGCCGAACTCTCCTCTCCGCTTTAACGACGCTTCGAAACGACACCGTCGAATGGACGCAATAGAATTGATTATGTAATTTCGTTCGGAATACCTAATAAGCCGAATTTGGGTTAAGGTATCGAACTATCTTGAAAACTTAGGCAAGGGAACAAAACATAATAATTGATTTTTTGTCGAATATTTTAAATTAATGAAGCTGCTATACTTATTCTGACTGAGTATCCGCTAATAGTTTTCAATCGAACGTAAATAATTATTTATGTCGTAATACTATACTGTTCGAACAAAAATCGTTCAATGGAATTTTTAGTTTTAATTATACAGTATAAGTCGTTTTGTAACTCTACGTCCTGATGTATAATTTATGGATTTGTGATCTGACACAGCTAATTCCAGTGGCATGCATTACTCCGTGCATCGCATCCCGGCGATGTACCGTGTGACCCAATAAGCCTGTATCTCGGGAACAGTTCGTCGTATGACTTAGGGGTAACAAAAATTATTGGGTAAATCGGTCATAAAGAATCACTGGAAAATATTTTCAAGTTCTAAAAATGACCAACAGAGGGCGTAACTGCCATCTTAAATTTTAAAATTGCATTTTCTTTAAATTTCCATAATAAACTAAAAAAAAATTTTTCGCATTTTTTAAGAGAACCAGCTTATCTATCATTTTCGTAAAAACAAAAACTTAGTTATTTCAAAAACAAAGATGGTGTGGGGCGTTCAATTGTTTTCGCAATAACCTGCTTTAACTTCTTAACCGTTTGACCGATTTTTGGTATGGTTGAAAAGAGCATTCCTTGGGCAATGAGGATCAACCAAAATATATTTAATTTAGTTGAACCCTTCTCCGCCAGGGGGCTGGTTTTAACACTATGACCCAAAATCCTAAAAAAATCAAATGGAATGATATGACTTTTTCTTTATGAAAAAGTAGCCAAATAACATCCAAAGAGGCCAGTGAAAAATCTCGTTCCTAACCTCAAATATTGGGAAAATGAGATTATTTAATTAATTAATAAAGATGCTTAAATTGTATCTTAATTTACTTTTTACGTATTTCCGGTATTTGTCGATGGCGCGAAAGATTGTTTGGAAAAGGACCCTACACTTTTAGGTAGGCCTTGGAAAATTCAACAAATGATACACGATGCATTATAAAATAATAACAGCCGTAATTTGTAAATTGTTCTGCTGTGTTTACATTCAGAAAGTGCAGTTTTTTGAATTTGTAATCTTTTCTAAAATGCCGATTTCTAACCAAGAACCATTTAATATGCTGGCGATATATTTTGAGTATTTTCAAAATGCGACCATAGCTGCCCGCATCTTCTGTTTACGTTATCCGAATCGACCACGAACCATCGCCGCCAGCATATTAAATGCTTCTTGGTTAGAAATCGGCATTTTAGAAAAGATTACAAATTCAAAAAACTGCACTTTCTGAATGTAAACACAGCAGAATAATTTACAAATTACGGCTGTTATTATTTTATAATGCATCGTGTTTCATTTGTTTAATTTTCCAAGGCCTACCTAAAAGTGTAGGGTCCTTTTCCAAACAATCTTTCGCGCCATCGACAAATACCGGAAATGCGTCAAATAAGATACAATTTAAGCATTTTAATTAATTAATTAATTAATCTCATTTTGCCAACGAGATGATTTTGAAAAACGGTTTTCACTGGCCTCTTTGGGTAATAAAATTCCATTTGATATTTTTAGGATTTTAGATCATAATGTCAAAACTAGCCTCCCGGCGGAGAAGTATTCAACTAAATTAACTATATTCTTGTTGCCCAAGGAAATGCTCTTTTCAACGATATCAAATATGTTACAGTCGGTCAAACGGTTAAGAAGTTAAAGCAGGTTATTGCAAAAACAATTGAACGCCCCACACCATCTTTGTTTTTGAAATAACTTAGTTTTTGTTTTTACGAAAATGATAGATAAACTTGTTCTCTTTAAAAATGTGAAAAAAGAATGTTTAGTTTATTATGCGAAATTTAAAGAAAATGCAATTTTAAAATTTAAGATGGCAGTTACGCCCTCTGGTGGTCATTTTTAGAACTTGAAAATATTTTCCAGCGATTCTTCATAACCGATTTACCCAATCGTTTTTTTTACCCTTAAGTCATACGACGAACGGTTTCCGAGATATGGCCGAGGAACAGTCTTATTGGGTCACCCGGTACATCCCGGCACCGTTTTCTCGGCAACAACCCCTCCCGGCCACCATTACTATCCCGGCGATTTATACCCGGCATCGATTATTCCGGCAATGCACACTTTGCTAACGACGTCTGTCCAACCCCATTTATCTTTTTTTTTTGGACATAAACAATGATTTTAGAAGCGGTTGTCAAATTAAGTGGTTGTTATGGTTGAAATATGCAAGGAAGCTCTTATTTATACAATTGCCAGCGGTGGAAAGGACGCATTTTTTAAAACCTAATTCCGGTGAATTGTTTCAATATAATAAACATGAATTTACTTCATATGTTTACCGCGTCTTAAATGTTTTCCAGTCCCCGGCCGCAAAGTTCAAATTGCCGGGACGACCGAAGCCGAGAAGTAAATAGTTGCCGGGATGGGAATCGCCGGGATGACCGTGGCCGTGCATTACCTGCACTGTAGAGTGTTGATTTTGAGTGACCTTCACTGCCTTTTTTTAAAAAAATTAATTTATGCTGTAAAAGTGTGACAAAGAGAGGAGTGATCAAAAGGGACGAACTTTCGTAGTAAATGTAGTAAAAAAATTGAGCGAAAATGTCTTTATTTCAAAGAAATTTCGAAAAAATATAACGTCAATGTCATTTTGAAAAAGTGTATACCTTCTCCAACAAAATTCATGGTAAAGTGAGGTTTATTCTGAACAGTCACCATCCAATCTCATACGAGCTAAATTTTTATTTATGTAACTTATATCTTAGAAACCAAGTCCGGTCATCCGGAATTTTTGGGGGAAATGTCAAATTTACATGCAACTGCACCAGATATACAGGATGTACCAGATCAAATGGGATTCCATGGATAACTTTGATATTATTGAAAATAGAGGCTAATGTTAAGTAAGCAAAGTTTTCAGCTTTTTGAGCCGATTAAAATTCCGTGTAGCAAATTTGGGCCAGATGAATTATTTCGAAAAACTGAGTACCACCAATTTCGAAAAAATTAATTATTTAAGAAAAACGAGAAGATTCGACTTCGGGCCGGCAACGAGTGCATACGTGGTCTTTAGTGAGCGCTGTTTAAGTAAAGAACTTATATTCGAAGCTCAAGCAGAATTTGTCTTTATCAAGAACAAGTAACGCGCGGGGATCTAATTAAATTATGAGGAGGTCGAGACAGTGCTGGAATCTCCAACCAACAGGACAACATGGGCGTAAAGATCGGTACTAGAATTGATACTTGATAACTAGAATTAAATTGAATTAATGGGAAAAGATAAAATGGGGGGGGGGCGTAAGTCACGGGGTGTAATTAACCAGGTTGATTGGATTAACAGTGATATAGCAAAAGATAGTGCTAATACACACTCGCAAATATATCTAACTTGAGGGGGCGGAACAAATTGGGTACAGCGTGAATTCGGAAAAAATTTACCGCGCTACACCCTGTAGTATTAAAACATAGCATCAGGATATGGAGCACCACCCACTATACGAATTTGTTATGAAAGAAAGATTCGATCAATCTCTGTAATTAAATATTTATAAAAGCTTTGAAGACTATGACATCTTGGGGGAGTCTGAAGGGTATGGACGTCCCGCAGTATACGAATGAAAGAAAGATTCGCTGCATCGCCCGTTTAGACCTTTCGGAACACTGCTAACAGTTCTTGAGGGACATTTACCGAATCTTAATTCCCTAAAAGTGTTCCTGGGGGCTATTCTATACCCCCCCCCCCTTCCAGACCCCGGTGCAAGATTCTCTCCCAAAACGTTTACAGTCTCTCATTCTAACGTAAATTCTCGAAGGAGGTTTTGTGAATATGAAAATTTGATGAAAGTAAGATTCGGTAAATCTCCCCCGTAAAATATTTACAAAAGGGGAAGAACCTAGGGGTCTTGGGGCAGGGAGTACCCCCCAGTATACGAATATCTCAGCAAAGGAAGATCCGTTGCATCGCCCGTTTAGAGCCTTCAGAGCCCTAATAGTAAGAGTTTCGAAAGCTCTCAACATTTTAGGGGGAAAGTGTAGCACCTAAGAGTGTGAGGGCGGAGGGGTATGATTTAACTCCCAGTGTACGAATCAAGAAATATTCGGTGGATCTCCCTGGTAAACGATTTATAAAAGCTTTGAAGGCTTTTACATTTTGAAAGAGGGGAGGTATGGAATACCCCCCCAGTATACGAATATTCGGTGAATCGCCTGTTTACAGCCTTCAGAACACAACTAACAATTCTCGAGGGAAATTCACCGAATCTTCATTTCTTAAAAATGTGGGATACCCCCCAGACCCCCCGCTGTTACATTCTCTCCCAAAACGTTTAGAGCCTTTACCATCCTAATGTGAGTTCTCGAAGGAGATTTTGCGAATACGAAAATCTTATGAAAGTAACTTTCTGTAGGTCTTCCAGAAAAATAGTATTAAGAGTTTCGATGGTTCTTAGCATTTTGGGGGGCGAGTATTGCATTAGGGAATATGGCGGGGGGGTATGGAGTATCCTCGACTATACGAATTTGTTATGAAAGTAAGGTTCGGTGAATCTCCGTGATACAATATTTATAAAAGATTTGGACGATTTTGGTGGAGGAATATAGTATTGAGTACTGAGGAGTCTGGGACGTATGGAGTACCCCGCAGTCACCCACATAAACACTTGTCCAGTTAGCTCAATTTAAACTCAGTTACTATCAAAACCTTAACAAATAAGTATGGTTTTTCTAGAGCCTCCTCCACGACGTAAATTTTACTAATTGGAGAAATTCAGCAGCCTTAACCGCCAAAAGTCCAAAGAATTAATCGACACATTCTTTATTAACACCAAATATAATTCTGGGTACAAATAGACAAAATTAAGATGAGTACTCTTATATCCTGGGTCGTAATTTGGGCTCGATTAAACACAAAACTGACCATTTACAGATTGAAGAAATGTATTCGAGATAAATCAATCAAATAAGCTGAAAGAAAAATAGGCACTCAGCCCCATCTATACCACACAACAAGCGATCGATAGAACAAATTAATTAAAAGCGATAGCTTAGATTTTAGAAGAAAGCTAAATAGTGTAGTAATTCTATATAAATTGTTAAATAACAAAATCGATTCTATGTCTCTTGTTTCCCAACTTAAATTTACTGTTCCACAACGTTTGTCTCGTAATCTTAATACCTTTTATTATAAGACACCACATACCAACCTACTGAGGAAATGTCCTATATTTATCATGTGTGATACTACAACACAATAGCGTCAGAATGCGATATAAACTTCTTATCCTTACAAGCACTAAAGGATATTGCATCTACTTCATTGCGTTAAGATTCCATGAAAGCTTCAATTATTTTGTGAACACTACCTAAAAATCAATGTACCTATTTTTTTTTCTTTCTCTTAAATTTGTTTATGTATTTATCATATATCTTTAATTTGTACTAAATCACCGTTATCAACTCTGTATGTTATATTTTTGTCCTGTAATTGGAGTATATCTGTTGGGCAATAAAGAAATTATTATTATAAAAAGAAAGTCTTATTTACCTTAAAGGGTTAATAATTCGATATCTTCAGCCGTAACTGCAAATTACAATAAATGACGCACAAACAAACATAAATTGAAGATACTTCGGAACTTCACTTTTTTATTGCACTTAGATTTGGACTACGACGACACTGGGTTCGTTGCAATTACAAAGTTGACATTTTAATGGCGGAAACGCCTGGTTCGCTTATTTAAAACAATTTTTAACTGCGTCTTCGAATAAGTTAAACACCTGTGTTTTCTTATCGCCGAAAAAACATCTGCGATAACAACCAATTAGCCTACACAGCGATAACTCTCTTATGGCAATGACCGGAGATAACACTTTTACAAAAAATAAACTTAAACCTTTTAACACATTATTTATTTACAATTAAATAAACAAAGTGATTATTTAAACAAAATTACCAGCATAAAAAAATTCTTAAGCAAAATTACATGGGCTCAAATACAAATACCATGATCGAAATGGTGTTCAGTCCGAATTAGCGTGCAACATTTAACGTCAAAGAAAATTGAAATTCACGCACAGTGTGAGTCATCGTTATTATAGGTGCTGAAGCCAAACAAAAACCCCGCATGGGTGTAGTTTACACAAAAATAATATTAAAAGTTTTGAAGGATTTTAACATTTTGGGGGCGAGTACGTGGTTGAAGGTGTAATTTTTCTTTTTTATGTTTAAAATCCTTTTTTTTTCAATTTTGCTCAAATGTTACCTCTATCGAGAATTTGAAGTACCTACTACTTTTGGTTAATTGTTCGATGTACGCAATAACTCGTGCATACAATATTGACAGATTTGAATATACATTCTGTGTACGGAATTAATAATCCTATTAGGAATCAATTAATTTTGACAAGTAGAAGCACTACATACTTGTCAATTCACCACTTTGAAGTACATACTAAACAATGAAACCAATTAAGCTAAGTACCTCCCGATTGGATTGTAGGTAATATGTATTATTGTACAATTAAACAACATCGATAAAGGTGTAATTTAAAACAGCGGTAATATGTTCGGTGGCACTTTACAAAGCTGCGTGCGTGGACCCGGTTATTTTTTTCCATTGTTGTTGTAAGGGAGCAGAGAATGGGTTAGATTAATTTGCACATTTCAGCAAAACTTCAAACAAATTTGCATATTCATTGAAGGTATGGTCAATTTCAAAGAAAAATAAAATTGTCCAGGGAAAACGATTTAGTCCCTTTAATTTGCATAGGCACATACATTTGCGCCGTGATAATTATTACGTGTTCGCCAAACATACATATTTATGCGCACGTACATATTTACAACGAGCCCTTATCTAAGATGCTTACTGTTGTTGATAATTACACCCTTAGTGAATTTTTTATTTGTGCATATCGTTACGCGATGCTGCCCTTCAGTGTTGATCGACGCTCTACGCTTTTTTGTTATTAATTAACCGCCATTTTCGTATTCCAGGCGTTGAAGCCTTAGTAAAAAATTGATCGGCTTTGTTCTAAAAGGAACTTTTTCATTATCGCCTTCTTTGAAACTTTGCAGGATTTTAGTCCCCCTCGAAATGAAGAAAAAATTATAAAGAGGACGCTTTTTAATGATTATTACCAACTAATTAGGCACCGTTTTTTTTATCTTGTCGCGATTCATCACTCTGCCAAACAGCTTTTCAATTTTAATGGCAAGAAGCTAAAACTAACAAAGGGATATTTTTCCATATTCTTATAGAAAAGAGACGTTTAAAAATTGTTTGAATTATACAAAGAACGTGTTTCGAATAAAGTGGAAACATACTTTTTAGCTTTCCCTTTGCTTCCAGTCGGTAGAGAAAAGTGTTCTATTTTTCGATAGCATAGCGACTTTTTGCATAATTATTTCGAAAAAATTCTCAAATAATAAGCAGGCGTTTCCATGTCATAACTTCGGTTTGTGAAAATACACTTTAAAAGCTTTAGGGTTTTCCATTATTACTGTATCGCCCACATGTGCCAAGAACCACATCTTCCTACTACAATTCATCTACTTTGGCCCTGTTTTCGTAGTGTCTCCATGTTTTTTTGCACATAAAGACAAAGTACTTTGTTTTACATTTAGTAAACTAATCAAAGCAATTATTCATATTCGTTTTTATGTTTGTTTGCAAAGATATCAAATACAAGTAACACTTCCTCATAGGATCTCTTTAAGCACAAGATACAAGATGGTGCTCGCGTTGCACATAAAATATTGCGAAATAGCAATGCTAACGTCTGACACGGAGGCAATCGTATATTAAACTGCAATTAATACTCAAAAAGAAAACAGATTAAAGTTGGTAGAATAATGTAATTCACATGGTTAACGTTCCGAAGGTTGTTTTGTTAAAATCCCCTTCTATATTTATGAATACTCACAGTGTGGACACTTTATAGTCCAGAACGATGACAAATTTACAAGAAAACTCAAAAATTATGGAGCCACCACAGACATCAAGAAGAGAAAGAGAGAAACCACTCCAAATATAAGTATAGTAAAGCCAAAGCAAAAGCCCTTGGTTAGGTAGGCGCGAAGTCGGAAAAGTAATGGTGTGTCAAAAGAAAACATTTGCATGTAACCAAGGCGAAAGCAAAAAAAAAGCCAAAACATTAAGTTCAGAAAGATACAAAGCGTGAATTCTTACAGCATGACAAAGAACTAGCTATAAGAAACCTTAATTTAAATAAGAGCAAGAGTACTACATTTGAATTACAAGCGAAAAGAACATAACACTCTCAAAATGAACCAGAAAATTTCAAAGACGATTCAGATATTCTGTAACAAATTTCCAAAATGCACGTTTCAATAAAATATGTATAACGTTTTCATACTTCATTTCAGAGAATCTTCAAAGAATCACTGGAATTTTTGGAAAGTATTCAGCTACAACGAATTTTTAAATAAAAAAAGTTAAATATTAATAATAATAATTCTCGTTTGCTTTTCATTGAGTGAATTTTTTAGTAAATCTTTGAGTTTTTTCGGGATTCTTAAAATATTCTTCAGAGATTCCCAAAGATTCTTCAGTAATTTACTAATATTTTTGTATATTGCTATGGCATGGGTAAACGGTCACTGAACCACCCACAAGCAACTGTCCAACTAGCTCAATGAAGCACAGGTACTAACAAAAAGTGTTATACGAAATTATTATAATTTTTCCAACATCCGCCACAACTAAAAATCTCGAGACTTTAATTTTATTAATTTGAGGAAAGCAGCAGTTCGCAGCCCAATTCCACAAATTTGCACATCCAGAAAACGGTGGCCACCACCTTTCCGGCCGATGGGACAGTCTTCGCCGGGTGAAATCGACTGTTTCGACTGTTCCTTGTCCTCTATAGTAGTGTGTACCAGTGGATCAACGTTTCGTCGACGATTACGAAATGACGCAGAAAGTCCTTCGGGTTGCCCTTACTTGACCCAAGCACTGCTCTGAAATGGTGTCACGGTTGTGCTTGTTGTCCGGACGTGGCACCCATCACGCCGACACCTTCCTCATGCCCAAAATTTCAGGCAGGATATGACCCACGCAGTCTTTTGAGATCCCTACTCGCTCTCCTTCAATCGGCGGTCTGCCAATAGGAATCGTGAATTTTTGTCACGTTATCCTCCGTGGTAGTCGTTTTCGGGACACCTGGTTGTGGCTCATAAAAAGCCGACGTGCGGTCGTTGAAACTCCTTTCTTCTACAACAGCTTTTCTATAACCATGACTTTACAATTAGCAAGACCAATTATTGTCTTGCAACAAAACGCTCAATCACGGCAGACTGCCAAACACCAAAACAAAAAGCAACGATTAACTTACACCACCAAAAAAGCTTCGATTTAAGTTTTCCTCTGGTATTTAAAACATTCTTTTCTCTCTTAGTTCCGTTCGTCCGTATCCAAACTTATTGTGCGTCGTCGAAATTAAACACCTGTGTTTTCTTCGTCGAAAAACATCTGCTTATTTTCAAATGTACCTGATGATAACACACTCTTATCGCAATGACCGGCGATAAACTTAAAAATAACACAATGCAATTTTTTACATATAAACCTTCTCTCTCTACACGTAAATCAACTTTACAATCAAATAATAAAAAACGTCCGCATGACGTCGTTTACACAGAATATTTAGCTCGGGGATTAATATATTTCAATCGATGGTTAAAAATCCCTCTATCGTTTTGTATAATAAATAACTATTTCGTACTCCACGTCCCACTTTTAATAAGAGTGACAGATGTCATTAAATCATTTGTATAACTTTATCTACCCTTGTAGTTAAAGAGATCACTCTTATTGCTAAAGAGAGTAAACCCATTAAAATGTCAATTTGCCCTCTGGCATCTGCAAAAAATGCCTTAATGAGATACTTACCCGGGTATCAATTTTTTGAGTTTGTCTCTTAATTTTTGGAACTGTTTTTGGTAATTGCAGTTAAATCAACTGGTTCATAGTAGTGGATCATAAGGTTGTAGTGAGTGCGATCACGAAGCTCTTGCGTCGGGGGCAATTAAAATTACATTAATCGTATAGTTAACGAAACTGCTTCATAAATCAATAAATAATTATAAACGTGTTTCGCAAAGTTCTGGAGTGGGTCAATCACTGGTGAAGTTTTGTGGCGGAAGAGTGACAGTCTCGCTTGACTATATGCGTGCCGAGCCTCAATTTTCTCAAAAAGCAATCGATATGAAGCTACGCGGCTAATTATATTAATTAATTAAAGGTACAGCCCACAAACCACGTTACAACTGTCTATAAGTGGTTTACATACGAAATGGGAAAAAGAATGGAGAATATATTTGTGTTATCGATCAGAACACTCAATCTCAATATAAAACTTCAGATACAAATGTAGTAGGATTTACAGCTCCCCATTTTTTCATCAATATCTGTATCCCGCAAACTCTTTGTGCTCAGTTGGGGATACATCTTTCGCATTCAACTAGAATATTCATTCATCTAACTAAAGTGTTCATGTCTGCAAGTAATTTTATTTACAATACTCCCAAAATTTTTGTAAACGTGCCAGTGTTACTGTCCCTTTGTAGCTTGTGTAAACCTGTCGTGCACGGCACACCATGATTCAATCCAGCACGGGGTAGTGCGACCGCGACGTCGTTCAAATGGCGATTTTACACGCGACTCTCGAAGTCTCGGTCTACATTTGAAATGGGGTCTCTTTGCTCAATGCAATAATGAGCTTTTTTCAATACAACTTGAAATGGTGTAACCTTTAGATTCTGGCCGTGTTAATAATTAATTTTGGGCACACAAATACCAGAGGTATGACTTTTAAGAGCCAGGAAAAAATTCCTTTACACCTACCGCATAATCTATCGATCGACGTGACCTTTATTCACATTTCATTTAACACGGAAAGAAATGTAAAATTTTTAAGGGCACCTTCAGATGAAAGATTAGCTATAAATGTTGCGTAAGTAAATTCGACCCGGACTATTTCGGTGAACACCTCCATTTTAATGAAGGCTCCAGGTTCCAAACGTTCTAATTACCTTGAAATATTATTGGGACTCAACAAAAATGTATCATTTAACCAGCCGTTACCACTGAATGATTAATTAGCAACGTTTTGGACCATAGCCATATCCATACTCAACAACGCCAGTGTTGTCTCCCGTTTATGTTATTCTCCTTCCATATAATACGGCAGTAGAAGTGAGATACTATGCGCCATCTTGAATCTTCTGAAGTCACAAGGTCGTGGTTTTGTATTTTTCTGGTTACATCACAAGGTTGTGGTCTTGCGATTTCCACGACGAAAAACTCGTGGATTTCTCGATTGCGCAACTAAGTACTGACCTTGTTTTTATGGTGCACTATTATTGCAATTTATGAGATGAGTGCGAACAAAGCAAAGCGTTCACTAAATAAGATGAGACAAAGATGTTTTATTGCAAAACGTAAGCTGCTATTAAAAAATGACAAATTATTCATTTCAAATTTTGCAAAGAAGAAAAGCAAATCAAAACAATAAATGTTCTGGACTTACATATGGCTGTGTGCAATGGCAAGTGGTCACGCGCCACCCACATACCACCTGTCCAGCTAACTCAAATCAAAACAACCTTAAAATTTAGACTTTTTAATTTTCCTCGTAGACGCCCGGCCACAATGAAAAAAATCTCACTATTGACCTTAAATTTAAATAAACACAATTAATAGATTGACAATGACAAAAATGTGTTCCGAAACACCCGAAAGAACTAAAACAAAATCCCTGAAAAAACTAACAGCTTACAAAGCCTGTTTGGACATATTGCTCCGCACGCAGGTCGTCAAAAATTAAAATTAAAAAATCTTTGGTTTAATAATCAAATAAATCTGGTCGTAAAAGTTTGAGATACAAGGCGTACAAAACTCACACATACAAATGCAAGCGATTTCTGAACTTCTCCTTGTTTTATAACACAGAATTAGATGACAAACAAAAGGGGTTTGCTGAATAAGTTGACAAACCTTCGGTGGCTGTTCGGCCGGTAGAAACTTTTAATAAGAGAACCTTAACAAAAGGCCTCACTGTACTACAACTGCTTGCTTTTTCAACTCGATCACACTTTTGCCGAAATCGGACAAACACGTGTTAAACTTTTCAGATAACTTTCGTTAATTTGTTTCTGCAGAAATTAAATAAAATTGACGAACTACATTCAACCAAACAAAATTTAGCCTAAAAAGATGTAATCGCTCCTCAACCGTCGCGAAACCAGCAGCTTCGTTTTAACATTGACTCCTGTATTTAAGGAAACGCCACTTCCACTATAAATTAAACTCCTTATGAATTTTCAATGAAATCATCAAGGACAAGGACGAGCCAAATGTCTCCAATGGGCAATTCTTCGAAACACCTGCATATTCTCTTTTCAGCGACAAATACGTGCGTTAATTAAATTTCAAATAAAACTTATCGGAACGACCAGACGTAATCTTTTTTATATAACCCAAATTCGACCAGATGTGTCTTCGTCTAGCACCTTATCCAACAATTAACAAAACGACAAAATTTCGTGTCTAACAAAATTTCTAAACGAAAAACAAATACGGAAATATAAATTCAAGTAAAACAAACCAACTTTGTTGATAATAAATTTACAAGCACGAAAGTACCCACCGCTCCGCCTAAAGACAACATCCAACGGACCTCATCCACTCAACCTGCACGTTAAATCTGGCGTCTCTTATGCTAAAAAAAACTGATGAGTTGGGCTAGAAGCGATAGTGAAAAAGCGTAGTTTTTCGCAGAACACCTAGCGAAAGTATTTTCAAGCCCACCCATCTCAGCTGAATTCACAAAAAGAAGTAAAAAGCACATCGAGGTACCATATCATTACCAATTCAGACTATAGCAATCGGGGAAATTATACAACTTAAAAATGTCTGAACTGAAAAAAGCACCGGGATAATAGGTAAAGTAATTAAAGATCTCTCCCCACATATCCCTCCAGAAACTGTGCTGGATAATACATATACAATGCCATACTGGGAACTGGGTTCTACCCGTCACAGCACAGGTCATAATGATACTAAAACCAGGATAGTCCGCGGATGAACCAACTTTATAACCCCGAATCAGCATCCTTCCGATCTTATTAAAAATGTTTGAAAAATTATTTTTAAAACGAACTCAATCCCATTTTATCGCTAATACCTGAACACCTTTCGGGAGCAGCATTCTATCATAGAGCAGGCGCACCGTATGGTCGAGATATTACACAAAAAATACCACTAATGGTTATAACGTTGGCATTCGTTTTAGAAATCACTGCCACTTCCCTTCAAATTACCGTGGATGTGCACAGCGAAAATGTAATGTTAAATTTCAAGATAAAACGTGTAAATTAAATATCCGTCTGGATCTTTAGAACATCACGTGTGTCTTATGGTGTAAAGTAGAATCAGAGAACCAAAGAAAAATGTAAACATAAAAATAGGACCAGAAATGTTTTAATTAAAGAACTAATCAAACCCATATTTCACGATATTAATCAAAAACAGCAGAAGAAACTTTTTTTTCCAAATACTTAATCGGAATAAAAGTTAAAGTTGTAAAACTTTTGCGTGACAGACAATATATTTCATAACTAAAATTGACGTCTACAAGATTACTTTTTAATTTTATATATTTCAGATATTACAGTTTCGCTCTAGAATTGATCGTGTTGCGTTACCGAAAAGTTGCGATATATTTTTTTCACGTCAAGCAAAAACAGTAAAAATCTAAAAGTTGTTAAAAGGGTTTCGAATCAAATACTCGAATCCGATAAAGTTTTTTTTTTCTCGCTGTGAAGTGAGTCTTGTTAGCAAAGCTATTCAAAGTTTCGCTGAAGTAAACATAACGGAACTATCCATCGGAGAAAGAAGAAACAAAGAGGGTAGTCATTAAAATGTATTCGCGCGACGCTCCTTCACTTGTCTAATTAAAAAGTGTTATCAAAATCAGGTTCTTCGTTACGGACATCAAAATGCAATCCATTATATTTAGACACGTTAATTAAGGGGAATACAATTTGAAAAAGCACTTTTAAGGAGTAATGAACCCGGTTTTTTATCGCGATTTTAAGAAGTTTAGCAATAAATATCGAGTAAAGTAAAGCTGTTGTTAACATAACGATAAGAAATTATACGATTTAACTTGAATAGGGTTTAGTAAACGAAAGTTGCCTGCCTAATAAGGCGAGCAAGAATTTTCCAGGGACAGACTAGCGTGACCGTGGGTTGGACTACGTATATGAATCGATAAGAAGTTAACACGCACCTGGGGGCCCGCACGTTCCGATGCAAATGCGATCGTTCTTTACTATAAGAGCCCTCTTTAAACATATAGCCTCTGGAAAAGCTACTTCCACTTGGAAATAAACTTATCTATATTTTAACCGGCGATATTTTGTGTTGAAAATTGGGTCATCCCTTGAGGACAAGTTAAATTTTCCCTTACATACATACACAAGGCAAACATTAATTGATTCAACAGCGGCCGGAGTCGCCGCCGCCGTCCGCCTCTACAAAATGGATTTTCAAATTTATATTAACCGCGATCGATACCGAACAAAACCCAAAATCTTCCATACGGAAAAAATTGTTTAGGTATCTAATTTGTGATGCTTGTCAGATAACCATTTTCGACGTAATTAAAGTTAACTTCTGACCCACTTCACTTGATACTTCCCAAAAGTAAATGCTTAAAACTTCATTAACCGAAACTTTTCTCCGCAAAAATAATTTCACCCTTATCGTTTCTTAATCGTTCCATTTTTACAATTTCCGCGGCGTAAACTTTTTAGGCGATTAATTAAACGATGAGCACAGCCGGTTGTCGAAACTCGAAAAAAAAACGCTCGTGAATTGTTCACTATTAATCATAAACACAGTGACACAAATAGGTTAGATTATCATTAATTTTAGATTTTAAATTCAAGATAAGTTTGACTACATTAATTATCGCGCCTGACGTTTTAATATTTATCCATTTACTTTTAATCATTATCCTTGATGACAAATATTGTTCCCTTTTCGAAATTACAGGTTTAATGAAAAATGAAAATGTTACTACAATTGCGCTCCTTTGTATACTAATTAGCGCCGACGGTGAAAATACGTTCCGTATAAACCTTATTGTTGGGGATGTTTCGAATAATAAAGGGCGCGTTCAAGGAAAGGCCGTATTGTTGTTGAGGTTTTACAAAATGTTGGTTTTAATGGATTTTAATACTGGATTATTAACATCCTGGCGACATCCATTTTGCTTGTGTTTTGTGGTTCATTTACCCTTTAAATAGCTAGTGTTAACATTAAATTGTGGATAATAAATAATAGCAAAATTTAGCAATTATAGTAACGCTTGTAATTGTAAAGGACAATGAAACAATGAATATTTTCGGAAACCTAATCGCACACAGGAGATTTAAAAAAAGTGTGAAATTATACGCTGACGATAGAGGGCCATGACCAGTATCAAATTTGCACGGATAAATAATAAAATGTTTCAATTTAGCTATTAGATATAAAAAAAATACTCAAAGTTCATTGACATCATAAGAGGTACAATTCATTTAACAAAAAGGTTTAATTTATTTAGTAATCAATTACAAAAAGTGAGTGTTTTCCTACCTTTACATAGACTTTTTCCAATTCCATTTTTAGTTCTGTAGTAGCAAATAAAATCCCTTTTTGAGCTTTCCAATGGAGGGTCGCGTCGCAAGTTGTAAATTTGAAATTTCGAGGTGGAGTAATTGGAGGTTGGAACCGGTTTTGAGGAATTTTTGATATATCAAATATGAAATAAGCTATGGCCCATCTAGTTTTTTAAATTGTCCAAAAAACATTAATATCGAGAAGCATCATTCGTACACGTTACAGCCGTAGTATATGAGCTTCCGAAAATAAAGCAATAATGTTTTCTCTTTCGAATCCTTGCGTATTTGTAATTTATTTCGAGTGGTTTTCAATGCCTATCATTTGTGTTTTCCTTCACATAGCAATGGAGTTCAATGCGAAAAGTAAGAAGGAGAATTTTTAATGTTTATCTCATACTTGGGCATACCAAAAATTGGTGGTAAATGAAAATTACGTATTTTGAGATTTTATCTTCCGATCTTGTTTAAATCGATACAAACTAATTTATTCCTTCCAGTAAATTTAATAATAAATATTTTTCCAATGCGATTGAATATCGCAGTAGTTGACTTTCAGATTAAGATCTTTGAGCTGCTGGACTTCACCCTCCAGACAGTTAGTGCTCTTGAAAAGGAAAAGGATTGTTATCTTTGATGAAAATCACCAGTAAAGAGCTGTTTATAACTGGAGCTTTATTTTTTATTCTAGAGGGGTTTGATTTAAATTTCGTGAGTGTAGCTCATTGTTAGGTAGAGTGGTAAAGTTTTCACATCTTACAATAATTTAAATAAACAAATTACACGAATTATAAAATTTAGATACGAAATTATGCAACTAAAAAATACACCACGTACAAGAAAGTAGTAAATATTTTGGGGGTAGTGAACGTATTCAACAAACATAAATATTCCTAAAGGAATCGACTCATGAAAATTATTTGCATGAAACAGATTTTTTATTGTATTGATGGACAAGAATCGAATCCAAACGAAGAATTTGGGGTATTTTGGTTCTTTGTTTGGAATTTTACATTGAATTCCGTTGGTTGGATTACAAACGCGTTTAATTTTCAGGGGTGTGCCTATGTTTTAAACAGGAGAAAGGACCATGAATTTATTATATATAGAAAAATTACAGTATTGATAAGGATCAAATTAAAATGGACACGGGATCACCAAATAGGCATCGCTAATATTTTACATCAAGGAAGGTGTAAAGAAAATCAAGATTTGAGATTAATCCAACGCTCCATTTAGGAATGGATATTATTACAAAGAAGGCTTATTTAAACGAAAGCAAGACATTTTTGCAAATTTAAACAACCCCTATTCTGTTTATAAAGAAAAATGTCTTTAGTCGAAATGACTGCGCATTTGCAATAAACACGAAATTGTAAGTTGAAAATAATAACCAAGGAATTTACCGGGGTATTATGATCCTTCTTTTAAACAAAGAAGGTCTAACTTGCAGGAAACAAAATAAAGTGATAAAGTTGAAAAAAATCTATTTATTAATTCAAAAGAAACTTTCTTCTCAGTGTGTGTCGTATCTATGGAACCGTTAATTGCACATCTTCGGGAAAAAAATTTTGTTAACAAAAGAGGCCAAGGGAAATCGCTAGAAATTATTGTCAAGTTTCTAGCTTTGCCGCTGGAGGGCGTACGATTCATGGTTTAATAGAAAAATTACGTTTTTCCTAAAATATACCCAACAAACATGCATAAAAAATACATGCATCGCAATCTTGTGTTAATTTTGCATTATTTTGATGCAGCTCATAAAATATGAGGGGTGGGTGAAGGGAATTGAATGTAAATTCGGTTTACGGTAACTAATTTTTACATAATAGGTCTTGTTGAAAAAAGCTCTCTTCGTGGAATTCGTTTGAAAAAGTGGAAATATCAGTGAAAACCTCATTTTGATATTTGTCTCCTAAGCCGAGCCGATATTTATATTCATCCAAGTTGACTTTGAAACAAAAGAAACACAATACCATGTAAAAATCTGTCAAAGTTTATCACATCGCCATTTATTTCGAGTGTCAACCATTGCATTTTGATGACACTCGAAATAAATGGCAAGCATGTCGTATGCTACTTCATTTGAAATGGGCATTGTGATAATTCGCACGAATACGTTTAATTAACGGATGCGACAGACTGTGACTGAACTTTGACAGTTTCTTACGTGGTATTGCGTTTCTTTTGTTTCAAAGCCAACTTGGATGAGCATAAATATTGCAAATTTTTACAATATCTCTGCTTAAAAACAGATATCAAAATGCGGTTTTCACTGATATTCTCACTTTTTCTTCTTATTTGATAATATATAATAATTACATCGTTCCATAATGTTCAAAAAAAAACCTGCAAAGTTTATGTTAATGTCACATCGCGCCCTCTACCACTCTTCACATTTACTAAAAAGACTCTATTCATGTAAGATCAGATTCCACGAAGAGAGCTCATTCCAACAAGACCTAGTATTATGTGAAAATCGGCTAACCTAAACCCTTCCCCCACCGCTAACATTTTTGAGCTAAAGAAATATGCAAAATTGATACAAGATTGAACTTGATACTTGATACTTGAAAATAATTTCCAGAAATTTCTCTTTGCCTCTTTTATTAATAAATTTTTTTTTCCCGAAGCTGTGCAATTAACGGTTCCATAGATATGGCCTGTGACCATTGTTAATGGAACACCCTGTACATGCCTGAGGGCTACTTTATACAGGCTGTTACACACACACCCTTACCTCAAAGTATTTACACTCCTATTAATAATTTAAATCTGAAAATTTGCATACCAACATAGTTTTTTATGATCTACCGAAGGAAAATGTTGTCATGATCATTTCAATATGGATAACAACTTTCTTTTCTTAAATACAACACCCTATATTTTATTATATTTTCGAAATTTACATGAAAATCTACGTCGTTTGATACTACATTTCCCTATACCCAGCATCACAGGTTTTCAAGTTATTCAAGAATTTTATACATTTTTGAAATTTCACTGCTTTTCTTTAGCGCCCTGTACTTATGACTCTGATGACTTGAATTTCAAAAAATCCTCCAAAATCAACAATGTTGACATGATGCTACATGCGATTTAAAATTTGATCGCCCTTCTACAGGGTGTTTTAAAATGAATAGTTAAGTTTAATAACGTCGAACCTTAAAAAGTTGATTTTTGCAAATGAAACCTGCATTATGTTTTTGCACTTTCATCAATTATTACCTTCCTTATACCTATCTGTTATGGTGTTCGTTTTATTTAAGATTTTATAAAATTGCGACCGTTATATGCATAATTTTCTTAGGGGGTCTTGAAATAAACGCATTAGCAAATCAGTCAGACAAATCTGTTTATGGTTATAATTGTTATCATTTGTTATTTATGGTAGTTTGTATCACTAAGTATGAAAAAACCTATTTACTTGAATGCAAAGTTAAATAAAGATGAAATTAAAAATAGAAACAGGTCATGATAGCAAACCACAAAACAAAAAACAAACATCAATTGATATTTTGTTTTACGTTGCCATCGATTTAAAAAAAAAATTAAAGCAGCTTTCAAAAAGGTTGAAAAAGTCAACTTTTTAAGGTTTGAAGTTATTAAACTTGTCCTGTAATTTTAAAACACCCTCTAGAAGGGCGACCAAAACTTAAATCATTCGCATGTAGTATCACGTCAGTATTGTTGATTTTGGAAGACTTTTTGAATTTCAAGTCAACGTAGCCATAGGTAAAGTATAGGGCGCTAAAGAAAAGCAGTCAAACGTCAAAAATTTTGAAAAATCTTGAATAACTTGAAAACCTTTGATGCTGGGTATAAGGAAATGTGGTATCAAACGATGTATATTTTCATGTAGATTTCGAAAATGCAATAAAATATAGGGTGTTCTATTTACAACAAGAAAGTTGTGAAACCGGAAGTGAAATGATCATGATAATATTTTTTTCGATAGGTAGATCATGAAAAACTATGTTGGTATGCAAATTTTCAGATTTAAATTATTAATGGAAGTCTAAATACTTTTAGGTTACGGTTTGCTTGAAACGCCCTGTATAATTTTATCCTCGCTGAATATACATTCTTGAAGTTTTTAACATTCCGGTAGCTTGCGACAGTGACAGAATCAGTAAAATTATGGACATATTTGAACACAAATGTTGAATCTTAGTCAAAATAACCTGGACAGTGGACAACTAAATTAAAAAAAGTAGTTACACTCCAATCTTTGTGATCGATATCCATCCCTGGAATGAACAACCAAATACCAGCGAATGTATGACCCAATCAGCGTTTGTAAATTGGAAAAATCGTAGCACAGAATAAAAGCCAGTTAAGCTACTTATGTTCTAGAATAATCTGTTTATACAAAATATAGCGTTAAGTACATTATAAGCACACTTTGAACGGACGAAAAGTAAATGGGATATGATATAAGCGAAACGAAATACAAAAATAACAGAGACGGTATTGACACGTAAATTGTTATAGGGGAATCCTGTTTGTTTAAGCTAAATCCAAAACGCAGTATAGCGTATCAATTCGCGCTGACGTGATAATCCCTTAATCTTTATTCAATATACAGGAGGCATTAATTTTATCAAACTGGATTTGACTAAAATCCCTACAGACCCCAAAATCCACCGTCCAATTACCTACGCAATTAAAACCAATTGGTGTCCGGAGTGAAAAAGCAGTAAGATTTCCTTTTCCCCCAATTCCGAACCGCAGCATACGGATTTTAGTGTGTTCGGTGAGAATGGACCAATCGTACTAGGGGTTCGGCTTTTATGCGGTCCTCTCGACGACGTCGTTAAAACGACGAGGGACACCTCGCAATTAGAATGTCTAAATATGTGTACGATCATTATCTCGGGCAGGAAGGAAAAGTAAAAAGTCGGGGAAAACGTTAAGATTATATATTAATCTCATAGATGTCTCTTGCAGGGCTTAATAAAAAGTTTTTGAGGGTCGAAAAGTTGAGGATCTAAAAAATGTAATCCCGTGAAACTAACATAACGACCATTAATCATTGGCTTATCTGGTGCTACTGACGACGCACAAGTCCGATACTTTTGTTCGGTTTTCGCCTACAAACGATCATCAAGTGGACAGAATGCTAGGTGGCAGGGTACGCCCTTTTCGCTAATAGCGTAATTGAGAGCCGGGAAAAAAACCGAGTTTATTCGAAAAATCATCTGATAATTTTCCGTTTACTATTGGAAAACTCTCTTGGACGGCTTCCAATGTAATCTACTCGGAGATGATCTTGTCTACTTCAACTTTATGCTATACGAAAAAAATCGTAACGATACAAAATCGTCTTGATCGACTCGGCGTGACAACGAACTATCGTCATTTTATGTATATGGGAGCCGCAAGTAATGAATGTTAATTATTTTTAAATTAAATTAGTTTTGCGAAGCGTGTAAAGGTAAAACGCGAAAATTGAAATAGATTTAGCACGTCACACAACTCCAGAAACTACTTAACGATATTAATTACGCAACAGCAGGAAACTATAAGATAGCGCCGAGATTGTTGATTGCATG
This sequence comes from Photinus pyralis, assembly GCF_008802855.1. NCBI lineage: Eukaryota > Metazoa > Arthropoda > Insecta > Coleoptera > Lampyridae > Photinus > Photinus pyralis. The sequence goes on along the minus strand of NW_022170663.1, from coordinate 22,266,537 downwards.
CACCTTAATTATAATAAACAAGATAAATAGTCAGATAATGCGATAACTCCCGACTACGCCTTCCCAACAATTAGCAATTAACGGTATAAAAAAGACGCTTCGATCGGATTTCCCTTCGAGCGAAAGGTATTATTTTCCGGTAACATCTTGCATACGATATTAGAGAGGAGTCCTGCTGTAAAATCTTCCACGGTCATACATTTTTAATAAGACAGTCTCGAAACTTGAAAACTCGTTACTTTTAAGTTTTCCATAGACGCATTTTGCGGCGAAAAATACGAAAAGTAGGTTGTGCTAACCCGAAACCGAAAACTCTTATTCTATTTGTCAACTACACCAATTCGTTCAAAAATTAATGCCGCATACGACCCGACTCGATATTATTTTTGGGGTAGGTGGCAAAATGTAAATGGAGATTATTTTTTTTTTTGGTACGAGAAGGAGAAAAAGACCTCAATATAATATGCAAAAGAGTGATGAGAAACTTTCAGACCGAATAATGTAAAAAGAATCTAAAACGAAATAATGAAATTGTTACGCTGCTGCATATTATTATTCCGGGAGAATATGAAACTTTGTATTATACCTTTGACGTGTCAAAATTTTGACGTTTTTTTCTAATTTTAAATTATTCCCGTTTATAAATTACCGACTAGTCAGCGGACGGGATAATTAGCTAAAAATAATTACTGAAAGTGTTGTTTGCATAATACGCTGGTGTTACGCACCCAAGGGTACAAATTCGAACATGTTTACGAACATTGAAAGTATTAATCTTAGGAAATACGCATGAAAAATAAGACATTTTGGAATTGTTTTTCCCGTTTTAATAGCACACTTAAATTAAACTAATGTTAGTGTATCGCTGAGAAAATGTTTAGAACGAACTGTCTATATAATTCTGGTGACTAGCTTGATATCGAAGTCACGATTAGACCAATAAAAGCGATAAAGAGAACCTGAAGATGATATAGTTCTGTTTTGAAAATCGAGCGAAAAGCGATCATATCGACCGGGAAAATACATTTTCTAATAATTTTTTGCCTGTAGAATCTAAAAAAAATTAAATCACTATAGCAAAAGGTTTGAATTTTCCTAGGATCTTTATAATTAACAAAAATAAAATCGGTCAGAATAAAAGATACGAATGAAAAACTGATCTTAAAAATGTCATGTTTCAAAATCTAACTAAAATCAGATCGACCCTTTCTAATAGATTTTTACCCATAGAATGGTCCACTTAACAAAAGCTAATGACACAAAACCAGGCACAAAACTGAATTTAAATAAACAAAGAAAAGGGTGGTTGTAATATCTAGCGAAATGCGACTCAACTGTCATCTCAGATGGACCGAGAAAACACATTTTTTCTCGAATCGCCTAAATAAGACGGTATTTTGTCACACTTTGACGTACAAAAAATGCCCATCATCATCTTTACGACAGGATAAGTTACTGGTACATTCTTCTGTACAAAATATACTCACACCTATGCATGCTAAACAAAATTTTAATCCAACCAAAAGAATGGCATCGTAGAAATTAAATGCAATTTTCCAATCAATGAAACAAAATAACTAAAAGCCTACTTTGGATAAATACACTACAAAATCGGTTTTATGCAAATGGTTCTTACAGGTCGATCCCTTTAGGAATATTAAAATTACTTCGAACAAAATTCCTAAAAATGACGGACTGCTACTTTATACAAATAAAAAAATTTAAAATAACTTACAGTTATTGATGTGGATAAGTATTCTCTTTATCGCTTTCTTTAGAACTATAGAAAGAGATTGTTTCGATGGTACAATTGACATTTTTACCTGGTTGTTGCTACTTAGGGTATAAACTCGTACAAAACTTACTTTTTTGCGTTCCCTATATAAATATTTGTTATGTATTATGCGGCAAATAAATAATGTGCGATTTGTATATCCAAAACTAATTTTGAGTTTTTATGACGAAAAAAAATTGGGAACGTTGTGTTTAGATAAAGCGCCAATTTTAAATATCCAATCAAACTTATAATCGATACGTTACCCGAATTATATCTCTCAATCAATAAATACTATGGTTTCGGAGATCCCCATGGTAGACATCCTTTTCTTGGACACAGTGTATATTTTTGTTCCAACGGCCAGAATTTTCCGGATTGGGCGACTACACCAAAAGTTAATGGACAAAGCAAGATTTCAAGAAAAAACTTTAGGGCTCTTGATGTAGTGGTTCAATCGTGAAAATTCTCGCCAAAATCTGTGAGAAAAAAATATAAAACTCAATTTAATAAGTATTTCTTATTTATTTAGCCTACTCGATTAGAAGAATGTAGAAATAATTAATTTTACTAACAAAAGAGAGTTGGTGCCTATATGTAAGTAAATGTTATGGTGAATTTCAGTTTTTTTTAGCCTGTCCTTCAAAAATGAGCTTATTAAACTTTTGCTCTTATAATTTAGGAGATATACAGGGTGTTGAAACGGTTTATGCACCATAGGTAATTTCTTTGTATTGAAATATTTTCTCCCCTAATTATTTTACAGCAAAGCTGTAAACACATTTTTTGTAGATCGTAATGTTCTGCGTCTATTCATGTGCTCATTTTTAAATTTTGGTTGTGGAAATCGGTGAAAGTGTAAATCAAAATTATATATGTAATTTTTGTTAATTTCACGAAATTATTGCAACAAAAATGCGATTTTTAGGCAAATACTCAATTCTGATTTATTATTTTTGCCGGGTTCCCGAATTGAAAAATAATAAATGGGGACATGTGCAGACGCAGAATTATTTAAGCTACAACTTTGCTCTAAGTTAATTAGGGGAGAAAATATTTCGATATAAATAAATTAGCATTGAAATTCCCTCGGAAATTCCTATGGTGCGTAAACCGTTTCTACACCCTGTATAATTTTTTGGAAATCGTTTCTAGGTTTTTAAAATAGCTTATAAATCCGGCCCGAATTTTCTAAATGAAATTTTGATCAGCAGGCTTAATTGCAAAATTTTTTTCTATTCAATCTTTATATTCAAGAATAATAACATGATCCGTGCATCTCACTCGATCTGGAACAGTCTGTATACAGTGTGATTGATTTTTGTAAAAAACAAAATACTCCACTCTGACGAGGCTACATATTCAGAAAAACAAGTGATATAAAAATAAAAGAACATCAGAAAACAAAATAATTTTTTTTAATAGAATGCAAACTTTTTTCTGCAATATTCTTAAAGAACTTGAAATTCTCTTTACAATCTCAAACAGGTTATAATTACTTTAGAAATTAAATCTGCAGTAATGTTTTTAAAACCAATCGCAGTAACTGTGGAAATTTGAACAAAAACAAAAGAGAGTTTTGCACTTGTCATGTCTGTCACCAAATAACTTTAGTGAGCAATATAAGTTATAAGAACCACAATGCAACAAAATAATCATTACAATTATGAAAAAAATGTTAAGGGTTATTCGATGTAATGATAATACATAGGAAGCATTAGTGCAATGTATTTAAATTTGTCTAAATTATAATTAATAGTTCTTTCTGTAACTGCTTTTTATTTGTTTTCTTCGCTTCCTATTGTAAATTTTATGTTTTTGTTTAAATTTCCACAGCTACTGCGATTGGTTCTAAACACATCAAGCTGTTTAAGAATATTACAGACAAAAGTAACCGTTCTATTTAAAAAAATTAATTGATTTTCTTATGCTCTTTTGTTTTTTATATATCTCTTGTTTTTTTTAATAGGTAGCTTTATATGAAATTAGAAGGATAGGATTTTTTGCTTCTTTCACTGTTTTCCTATCTTCAGTAATAAAGACACGCAAAATCACGCTGTACAGGGTGTTTTTTTGGGAGCTTTAGTTAAACGTTTCTGGGAAAGTAAAATAGGTTTTTAAACTACTGTACTTAGGAGTTAGGAATTACTCCGAAGGCCGAATCGATGTAAAATATTTTCAAAATGGCTGCACTTCCTGAAATACCGGAAGTAGATAGTAACGTCGATATTTTAAATGACAATCCCTATTTTTATTGCATTTTTGGATTCTACGTGAAATTTCAGTTCTTTTGATACCCACATGTCGATATCTGCCATTTATGGTTTTTAAGTTATTTTGACTTTAAGAAAAAAATGGCGGATGCAGGCTTGATAATTGATTACTTGAAAACGGTTGTAGTCATGGCAATCCATTTTTATCTGTTCATAGAGAATGAATAGGGCTTTCTTTTAGTGTACTTAAAAAAAATTCACAGATTTCGCAATCCTTGCAACCATCGGAGACATTGGAAATGATAACCGTATAACCTATAAAGCCATAAATAACCCATATTCACACGGAATAATCTTGCTCCACTCGCTCGCAAGCTCGTTCGTGTCGCAAACGTAAACTTTCTGAATAATAAGCGGCGTAACATGCTTGTAATACTATCACGGGCGATGTGGGAGAATTTTAAATTCGAATTAACAAACCCCCTGCGCACTGTTAAGCAAGTACCATATCGACAGGATCCACGACTTTTCCTTCACCTACCGATTGCAGTCGAGTACGGTACAATCAACACTAGACGCGACACCACTTGTCTTTTTTTCTACTCGGCAAACCTGGTAAATTCATACCCATACAAAAACATAAACATTTCCAATGCTAAAAGTTAAGTTGCGTACAATCGCACCTATGGAGATCCAAATTTAAGAAACTTCAAAGACTAAAATTCAATTCATTTTCTTCTTAATTTTCTTGTAGAGCTTTGTATCACTTGTGATTTGTAGTGCATTTGGGGGTCCAAAATTTCCAAAATTCATACAATTTCGTTCCAGTGTTCGAATAAATGTACGGCAAGCACGCGCCGCGATTCTGTCCATTTCACCATAAATAACAATTAAATTCCAAAATAGGTGAAACCACTGCGAGTCATTTTTCCCAGAAACGTTTAACTAAAGCTCCCAAAAAACACCCTGTATAGTATGGGGCAAATGAAAGTAATAATTTTTTAATTTTTATTGTTGCAATATCTCCTTTATCTACTTAATTATACACATTTGCATATTATACCGGGTGATTCATTAGAAGTGATGATCGCTAGAATTTCGCGCTTAAGGTTTTAGTATTTTTTGCATTATTAGATTGACGGTTTGAATTTCGTTAGCAATTCTTTTCTGTCATGCTGTCATTTAAGAAACCAGTGTCGCCGTTAATTGTTGTATGCCATTTGCGGTTTATTACTTTTTCCATTTTGAACAATTTTTAGAGTTGATGCACTAAAATATGTAAGAAACGCGAGAAGAAACGTGACTGTGTCTAGTGTTAGTTTATAATTTGTGGTAAAACAGAAGCAGTATTTGTAGATTATAAATAAGTAAACGATTTACTGAAAGCATGATGATACACCACTGTAATTAAATAAAAGATCATCAGTTAGTACCAACTTCATAATTTTTTTGATTTGCGGGAAATTCAAATTGTCCTCACTTCTAATGAATCTCCCGGTATAATCCTCTTTTAACACTAGAAGACGAGCTCCACGAGGGGTCAACTGGTCTTATATGTATTTCAACTGAATTTTGTGTTTTTAGATGGTTTACTAGATTATATTGAAGTTCTTTAATTATCGTTACTACATACATGTTTATCATTTCTTACAATTTATTTGTTGTTTACCAAATACGGTGTGTCCGAAAAAATAGGGTCACCTCAATATCTCTTTTGATTGTCGAAATACAGGAACAATTTGCACAATATATGAAACTTCCGGTACCACTTCCGTAAATTGGAGGCAACTTTTGTTTTTCAAATGCAATGCTTATGTTTTTTAAAGAGCAATCAATTTGCTGTGCGACAACATAAAATAGTTCACATAAAATGGTTCACATACAAAACAATGGAGAAATTCATGATTCAATATTTAGAAAACTTAAGAAATCTAGCATGCCGTGTGCTGTCAGGATGCGCGGTGTCTGTTGTGTTACACGAGGTGTGTAACTGACTGTCGTAGTTATATGGGAGCTAATGCGGAGTCTGATCATTTTATAATTAGTGTTAAATTGAAAGAAGAATTACCGCGGAAGAAAGGAAAAAATTGTGACTTGTGAGAATGTTTTTTTGTTGCTGCTTCTGTCTGCTGTGTTTTAATTGATAGTTTGTTGGAAGATTTTTATGATTGATTAACTGTAAGTTTGTTTCTGTACCTTTTCCTCTTTATCCGTGTTATCCGACTCGTTCCTCTTAGTTTGTTTTCATTCTTCATAATCATTATCTTAGCGCCCAGATTCTCGACTTTTGCCTTAATTATTGTTTCGTCGCTCTTGTTGTCTCTTGAATTTGGCTTATTTTGACGTCTACTCCAATCTTATTTAGCAGTTAGTTTGCTACAGTATCATTTCTCCCACTTTCTTAAGTCCTGATCCTCGAATATTTAACTTTTGATTTTCTCTGTCCATTCTTTCTACTTTTTTCTTCCAAATGCGTGACGCTTTCTTTTAGCTCCTTATTCTCATTTCTTATTGAAACTAGTTCCTCATAATAAGTTTTTTGTTTCTTCCTGATTTTCTTTATCTCTTGCATAATTTCTTTCATAGTACCTACACCTAGCAGTCATTATATAATAAAATAGACATCAGGAGTGAAGAGCTCTTTTTAAACCATCTAAAACGAAATGATGATGGGGGGCATGAGAAAACTACATGAATGGAATTAATTTGAAACAGGTAAATTTTTGTTGTGAATCACTACATCTTGTTCGTGGTCACGTCCTGAAATACAAAAGGGAGTTCGTTCTCGAATTAATTTAGACGACACGAACTTCGTGTTTTTTTAAGTCGCGATGAAAAAAAATTAGCTTACTTGTCGCAAACGAGACCATCGATCGTCATTAAGCGCGTAATTAATACTTCCCCAGTCCCGCCCTTCCTCAGCTCGCTATAAAAATAGTTTCAAGTTGACGTGAAAACACAAAAACAAAGGAAGTTAAAAGCAGCCATTTATCGATTTGTTTAGAAATTGGAAAGTCAGTTCCGTACGACACATAATATTTTATCATCCCCCTTATAGTTCGAAAGTTCCCCGAACTGTGGCCTGTAACTTTTTTGTACCTCTGATGAACCGTACCGTACTCTGTTTCGGGTCTGTCATTTGGACAATATGGCCGACCCCCGTTTCTTATCAAAGTCGCGCGTACCCAATTAATTTGCGATTCGCCAGTTTTATCACGTGTTTTGCTCGAAAAACAAAAATTGTAAACGCACTTAATGAAGGGTTTATTAGATGGGGGGAAGGCGACTCATTAGTCGGTTCCTGTTATCAATACGGAATACGAAATCAAATTGATAGAACTAATTAAATGTAATTCGTCTAGTTTAAATGCGAAACGTGTACTCGGGGCACCTTTCAAATTCAACTTATGATATATTGGGGTGGCGTCGGTGTAATTATATGGTGTAGCCTTAGACCAACCGCTGCCGGCGGCGGTACAATGAATATTCATTACGGCAGTGGTGCATATAGGGTGGTGGAGGAGATGTATGAATAAGAACACGGAGGCGGAGGCAAAAACGGGATAGGTGCCTTAATGAATGTTTTACATTGAGCTATCAACGAAAAGTTAGTTAATGAAATTCAACGCCATCGCAGCAGCTAAGGATGTCGATATATAAAATTGTTTGGCAAATCCGATTGGGCGCGACGGCAACAAACGGTTCATGCATTATAAGTGACACAGGAAATTATATTTCCAATCCATAGAAGATATAAATTGAGGAAGAAGTAAGTAGATTATTCTTCCGATTTAAGGTATACTTGACATGTGACAAGAAATCCCTTTCAGTATAATTTACTCGGAGGCAACTAAGGTCGGAGGAAGGTTCACAATGGAATCCCCTGCTGGCGTTTGTCGTATCTTTAATATGTTTATTCGTATCAAAGAAATAAAGTTCTGAATCTAAATTTTATATTCAAATTGTGTATTATACCGGGCATTAAGCAAACTAGCGCAATAAAAATCGGAATAAAGCTCCAGTTTTACTTTAAATGCAAATGCTAATGCGTGTGGAATTAAAAGCCCTACTATCTCAGTGCCTTTTATCACAGTTTTACCGAGCGTGCCGTGCGCCATGAAATTAACTATTTTGAATTTCCGCCACCTACAAACAGATTTTAATATCTCCATTAATAAAGTTCGAGTGTTGACGCCACCGCGCAAAACAATCAACCCTTTTCTCCTTTTCCAATTAACGTAGGATAACCTTCCATTCCTCGCAGACGTCGTCATCGTGTCTATTGAGGTGAGCCGTGCAAAGACGTATACTTCGCTACCCCTCGAAAGAGCTGAACGACGACTCAACCAGAAACTCAGTTCATTTCATGCACCGTCAGTTTGCAATGCAACACATCTTACATAGCCCTTGGCAAATACCTGATGGTTGTATCTTTTATCGCGATATCAACTTTGTTAAACTTCGCGTTATTTGCGAAACTTTCTTCCGAAACATTTATTATATTTATTGAACGTTGCTTACACTCCTCTTTATATCGATAAGCATCTCTCGAAAAACGGAACTGCGTTTCCTCTCGCGGGAATATTTATAAATAAGAAATCAACACACTAAAATGTCAAGTGTGGATTCTGACTTTGTTCGCTCGAGTTCGAAAATATGAACGATAAAGTCATTTGTCTGCAAGCTTCCGGTTTCTTTGTTTATCCGAATGAAACGGTGCCTAAAGCGAAATGTCGAGTGGCTGAATATCGTTGTCTAAACCTGCACAAACAATAAAGTGTTGCAAATAGGAAGACAGCGGAAGACGATGTATTATTGGTGTTTCGTTCCAAATACGCGGATATTTTCCATTTCTACCCTTATTTATTAAATTTTGGAATTGTAGTTAGAGTTCTAGAGCTACCCCATAAAGTTCTTGAGAAATCTTACAAAAAGTTCTGACAATTAAGTCATAAAAAATCAATTTGGAAATTTAGGACCCCATTGCGCCAAAAGTGAACATCCAAATATTTTGATATAGAAACTCAATGATTCGTCACTTTATACAAATGTTTAAAATTCTACGAAAAATATCACTAATGACCCTTAAACCCTTAAAAAGTGTATC